>NW_026916294.1:1325000-1925000 GCF_034315485.1 Pezoporus occidentalis
AAAATTATCTCATAACTGTACTTTCTAGGGTATGGCTGTGCAGTTATTCTCATGGTTAAAGTAGGTGTTTGGAAAGGAGACAAATTGAAAGACAAAATAGAGGGAAATACCAAACTGAAAGTGTTATTTTGTTAACAAGGTATGTTAAGTGTGGTGCACTGATGCACAAAAGAGTAAAGAATAGGAATAAGTGAGAAAAGTGACTTAGCATTCAGCTTGAATGTTTTTTACAGTAAGTAAATAATTTAACATTATTGTAAAAAATAATTACTGTAAAAAATAAGCATACATAAGATTAATCTTATGTATATGTAGAGATTGGGGGGTGTCCATAAATGAGTCAGCCTACACCTTACCTGCTCTGTACATGCAGGTTCAGGTCAAGTGAATCCCTTTTTAATATTTAGATCTTTATTTCTTTCCCTCCCCAAACACTTTTATCAGTTTCTTTAAATATTTGAGTTTTCTTTAAAAAAAACCAACCCCAAAGTCTTTGTGACTCCCACAGATGGATGCAAAATAGCATGGACCTGCAGGAGACTGGAAATAGGAGCTTTTGCTTTCAGAGAAACACCAGACACTCTAAAACCGATTCTTCTGCGCTACAACTATCAGGGTTTCTCCTGATTTACATAGGGTGCAAAGGAGATGAACACAAAGCCATTGTCCTGGACTTCAGCTTATTTCATTTCACTGTTTGAAATAACAAACATGTATATTACAGCTATTTTATTATATCTCAGAATTACTCCCTAGAACAGCAGGAGGAGGGCGGGTCTTACTTTTTAGGGAGGTATATTTTAAGTAATTCATCAGAGCTGCTTCTTTTAGTAATCCAAAACAGCTTTTCTGCTTCTATAAAAGCTTTCAGATGCAGACATCCTGTAGCAATTCAAAGGTGGGAGAAAAAGCTATTAGTCTCCCTGAAAACACAGTGAAACTCTGATTTCTGGACTGAAAGCCCTGGGTAGCACGAAATATATTTGCCCACTTCCCATTTGCCAGCAACATTCAAGAGGAAATTTTAAGTATCCCGATATAAAGTATATAACCCAGGGCTCCTTTGAGCTAGTGCAGGTAAGATGGGTTAAGGGGTGAGCGTCGTGTCTGTAAAAGAGAGGCACAGCTCGGTGTGTCAGCTCACTGCTCTCATTGCTACTTTTAAACTGCTTTTACTCTATTTCCTTAACCAGCACTGGTTCAACTTCAGGAAAAAGAAGGCTGCTGGGTTGGGGCAAACAAGCCTGAAAACAAACACTTACTGTTCAGTGGATGAGCATGAAGCCAAAATGCTAGAACAAAGCTGAGGTACCGAGAGCTTCCTAAGCCTCATTGACAGTCCTCTTGGGGTTTAAAAATACATTTAAAAAGAATTAAATCTAACACCACATTTTAAAATAATCAAAGAAAATGGTATTGGAAATAGACATCCCAAACACACAATAAATTGCCCAGCCACATTTTTAAATTAACCACACAGTGTGATATATAAAAATCAGCAATAACATTTTACAGTTCTAATAATAACATGCAGTCCGCAGGCGTGTGATTCAGTACACATTCCTTGGGAATGTATTTGGCCTTTGGCCCTGTGTCTCACAGGGCTCCTGAGGAGAGAGCAGCAAGCCTATAAATTTATGACTGGATTACCTGTCATGTGTTATTCCTTGCCTAATTGTTTCTGTAACCTATCGTTATCCTTATTATTGTTCTTTCTCATTATCCACTTAGGACTGCTTAATGTATATGTTGCAGGGGAAACAATGGAATTTGGGTCAGCACTGAGTTTTTCATGAAAAGGCTATTTTTATCCCAAAATACAAACAAAACAGCTATAAATATTGCCTGTATTCCATATATTAAATTTTGATTCACATTTAAGCATTGATTTTAAATATATTGTTTTCCTTTTACAGTTAATACAGAAATGAGAGCTGTAAATCTAAGCTGGATTCTGGGGAGGAAAAAAATTTACCCTCTGCTCAGGACCTCATAACTCTGGATAGCAGGGAAAGGGCGGAAAGAATGGAGCAGAGGCACACAGAGCTCCTCCTAAGCAGAGATTAGGGAGTGTGTAAAGGCTCAGGTAAGAGCAGCAGCAGCAGCAACCTGGAGTACAGACAGAGGGAAGGGCAGAGAAGGAGTTAGTCACTCAAGAAGAGCAACCATCCCTTACTGCAGAGCTACAGACCCCTGCTCTTTCCCAGATGGCTCTTCCGGCTGTCCCCAAGCACCTGTAACCATAGTGCTGGAGCATGTGGACTCTGGCTCTGCTTTTGCCCTTCATCTAGCTCACAGCATGCCCTTTACCCTCTCAGACAGCTTGGTATGATGGATCTTGATGACATTTAGCCAGAATTTTCTTAAACTTTATGTTTAATTTAAAATCATCTATGACTGCATTCAGATGACTACTTCCCTGGTCACAGATATAAATCTGCTATCAATAATAATAGAGAAGGCAACTGTAAGTAAATTTCTTTGACTGTGAAGATTTGTGTCTGGTATTTCCCACTAAATCTGCAGTAGTGTGAGGAGAAAAGTGTTTAAAAATGGTAGAAAAACGTAGCATTACCACATGTGATACTTTGTATAGGAGTCATAGTTTCCAATTAAACACATCACAAATTTGACAAAACCTCTCTTTATAATTATTATTAAATATAATGTCTGATTTCCGTCGCATGAGGTAGAGAGGCCATTGCACGTGGTTAAATTAGGATATAGCAAGGGCAACCAACTTGGACAAGGACATAAGAATACACTCCTAGAGGCTTATCTGTCAGACTCAAGGCAGGTAGGAAGTAAAAGCAATGCAAGTAAAAATTATTATTTTTGATTTCAAATATGTGGCAACTATACCTAAAAATTAAGCCTTCTTTGGGAGAAGGTATTCTATAGACATGGTCTGGAAACACTTGATATTCTAGTCACGACATTGCATAGGGTGAACCAGGCTTTTTGTGTGGACCATGATTTAGAAATAAACATTTTCTCTACCTATTTTAGGTCACATGCCATTATCTCAGAAGTTCAGTATGTTGTGTTTTTTTTTGTAAATAGCAAAACATATTAAACAATTTTATGTTTTGCCTTCAAAGCACAGTAATGGAAAAAATCAGATCACACAGGAGATTCTGCCCACGCTTACTAGCTAGAACCATAATAGCATATGTTAATGTATACTATCTAATGGACTTTTAATTCCCTTATTATTTAGGGAGTTATAAAGAGAAAGGAAAAATGTGGGGGAAGAATAAGAGGATATCAGTATTCAGCAAGAATACATTCATAATTCTTGAAGCTTTAATTTACAGGAAAAAAGTAGATTTATGTTTATGTTAGAATAGCACTACTATTACCTCTTTTAGAGAGATGCTCACTATTCAAGTACACAGTTTAAAACGGTGGAAGAGAATTTCCTCTTTCAAAGGGGATTTTGCTCAAAAGAAGTCAGAGAAAACAGACCCAGCTTATCCTCCTTCCTGACTGATTACTCTATAGGAATATCAGTCTGGAAAGCAGGATTAGCTTCACATGAAAGTGGAAAAATTGGAATTATTCAATCACTGGGGCACAAAAAAGGTCTCCTCTCTCACCAACTTTATAACATTGTTAGTTTACTGAGCTGAGTCTGGGAAGAAAGTAAAGCAATCAAGCAGTTTACAGTAAGCTCTGTTTTACTGCATGCTTTGGAAACTAGGCATGTATGATATTACAGAGATTGTGTCCAAAAAAATCCACCTTAGTAAATTGTTCCATGTTCAGTTTTAAATTGGTAAAGATATAATTCTTATTTAAAATCATGTTTTAAAGTGACCCAGAATTACTTTTGCACTTAAAAGCACATCACAGCCTTAAGCTGCAATGACTCTGGACATTCCTGGGCTAGGTGCAACTTCTGTTTGTCCCATTAGAAAGCTAGAAATAGAGTCTTTCCAGTGGTATAAATCATATGGTTTTAGCTCTTAAGTATCACAAGTACCAGATCTTAAACCTGTCACTAGTGTTGGAAAGTATATTAGAAATAATAGAGCTGAGCCAATGTAATTCTGAAGAGGAATTTCTATTTTTTACTAGAAGATGATAATTTATTCTAGGCTCTTGTTTCTCTGAAACATGGCAGCTCAGTGCTTTGGCATGTTAAAGAAAGCATATGCTAAAGTAATGTCAGGCGCCTTTGATTACAAGCAGAGTGGAAAGGCTGGAAACACTGACCCCAGCCTATGAAAGCATTTAATCTCCTACATATATTTAAGCATGTGCTTCGAGATGGACATCTCATGCTTGAAGTTAAGGAATTCTTACATTTCACTGGAAATTTCTTCTGCAGAAATTACCTAAAATTATTAGGACAAAAGCTACATATACCATTAACAAGCTTCCATTTTTAATTCCATTGCCCTGAGTAGAGAAAGGGCAGAAGGAATGGAGTATTCTCCATCCTGTATACACAATCAGTATTGCCCCAGTACAGAGAACATAGACACAGCATTTCTGCAGCATCCCTCCAGAAGTTAATGAACACCCCAAAACCAGAAACTATCTGAAGATAAAGCTGTCTACAAAGGTGAGCATATGATGTACCACAAAGAAAAAATCTGTTCCCCCAGTATAGACAGTAATTCTTGCAGAAAACCAGCAAGAATCCTAACCAGATCACTTTGATGCATACATTTCACTGGAAATATTAATCCTATCTTACAAAAGCATTTAAACATATCTTTAGTTTTCTTTAAGTCCTCAAATACTTTGCTGAATTAAGGCTCCAGCAAGTATTATATGCAACAGAATTAATTCTGGTTTATGCATATTTGCATGTGTGTGAGTAACTCTGTTTAGGTCAAGTAAAATAAATGCAGAGACAAGCATGTTAGCAGCAAAGTGACCCTTTAGAAGTCCTAAAAAATTACTCTTGCAGTCCATAGTCCAACATTTAATAATGCTGAACTTGATAAGGGATCTCAGAACCTGAAAAAGGAGATCTGAAAGGCACCTTTATAAAAAACAATTGATTTGCTTCATTTCATTGAAATGGCTAATGCTTTGATGGTTCATATTTACAATAGCTTGTCCTGTTCTTCAATGGAGTTGATATGTTGGAGTCTTTAACACCATAAACTTGATCAAAACTTCTTGGGTAATAAACAGAGCGGATTCAAGATGTGAGCCCCCTCCCCATCATGCTACTGCAGCCCATCTGTGTGCCAATTTGTAACTAAAGACATCAAGAAACGTGTTCTTCATGCTCAGATGCCCTTGGTAGTTGAAAATAGTTCTGAGAGCTCAATATGCAAACGGGGTTCAGAGTCTGAAAGACTTCAGAGTGAAAGATTTGACCTTCTGTAGCAAAGGCTGTAGCTTGGCTAAATCCGTTACTGAGACCAGAGTTTTTACACACCTCACAATGCAAACTGGATTTTAAATTTAGCCTGGTTTAAAAAACAAAACAAAACTAAACTAAAACAAAGTAACCAACCAAACCCAACTTTCTCCCTGCCTTTCAGCAAAGGGTAAACTTCTTGCCACCATCCTAGAATTTACAGCAAGTGTCCATCCGTGTATATCCATATTTGGGGAGTAAGGGGCATGTGTGGGGCTGATTGAAGGTTTTGGCAGCAGCAGAAGGAAACTTTGACTTCTCACTTGAACTAGTATCAGGTTATTAAAGAACAACAAGCCCCCCTCCCGAAGCTGGTTTTGTCATCTATGAGGACATTTGATGGTGTCACTGCCACTCCCCATCCACAAGAGCTCTGATCAGATACGCAACATCTCAATGAACGCACTCCTGAGCAGTCCCTTCAAAGGAACTCATCATCCTGTCTGCTCTCTTAATTACTTGACAAAAGAGTAAACAATAGGATCAAATAATACATAATCCCAAGTCCTGTAATGCTACAATAACAGTATGGCAACTGGATTTGGGAACTAGGTAAATACATTAAGAGCAAGGCTACTTACTTATCATAGACCTTCTATGCTTGCACATATCACTGAATGTTTTTTGTCACACTCAGTTTCAAGTAACTTTGAATTTTGAGATGTGTATTAGCAATCATATTTAAGTCTGACTGTTAAAGCTACCTCCTTGCTCACTATCTCAAGGGTACTTCTGAGACTTAACAATTCTACACTATTTATATTAGAGAATTATAGTGGAAGTACTTGCTGCTCTCACATTTCATTTTGTCACTTCCTTGCAAATCACTGGAGGCACAAAACATATTTATAAGCCTGGATATATGCAGATGGCTGTCCAGTGTGATTGTCATACAGAAACAGTGCCCCACAAACTATAAAAGCGTAACTTTATAAAGCTGGCTCAAATTCAGAACCTCCATCACAGACATTTCAATATCAGTATTTCTTTGTGTGACTACAGACTTACTAAATTCTCTGAGCAAAACCTGGCCCCACATTCAAGACACTGCCATTAGAGCCTATAAACAAAGATTTCACTTTATTCTTGTTTACTAATGTTATATTTTAAAATTAAAAGAAGAAAAAGGGGAACCAAACAAAAACGCAAGAGGTTTTCATACAATGTTTTGCCCAACATACCACTGTGTAGCAGCTTTATGGATTGGCGTTCCTAAGTACGAATTGCCTTTTCCCTATTTGTGCAAGTCTGGCTGTCCTTTTGACTTCCCTAATTGCATGCATTCTTTTAGCCATGCAGTTAATTGGACCAAAGTACAGCTTTATTATGTTGTTCTTAAAGCAGGTTATATGAATTGCTAGGGAGGAAAACAGATTTATTTTCTAATAAAATGTAAGTCTATATGTCTGGTCTTCAAGACAGACCATACTCTGTTATGTGGTTCAGTATAAATTTATCTATTTTTTGTAGTGGTTTTCATATAATAATAAAATGTAACTAATAATAAAAGTATGGATAAAATCCAGAACGTATTATAACAATGGAATGCCCTCCAAATGAAAGCAAATGCTTAACCCAGGTGAGCAGAAAAGGGTTAAAAAAATTGCAGGAATTCAAGAAGCTTAGATGACTTTGGAAACAGAGATCAAAAACAAAGAGACTGGAAGTATAATTAACTCCATTACTGCTCAGTCAAATGAAAACAGCTGTGACACCCCATCTTATTTATGACAGCAGCAAATAGCTCTATTCCCTTGCTGGTTATTGCTGTAGGACAGCAGTGGTTCTACAGCAGGTGAAATAGAAACAAGCTGCTAATATTTATGTCACTAGATCAGGTTATGGATACAAGATTTATGCAAAAGTTCTATGGAAATATCTAAGTAGCTTTTATATCTTCCTGCACCAATCTTTTTCCAATAGCAAACTAAATATCTCTTTATTAAATATGATCCTATGCTCTGAGTAGTATTGTGGCACAAAGGCAGCTCCCCCACTTCTAAAGATGAGAATGTGTTTCTATCACAAACCCCATTTTGTTCACTCCTAAACATAAATAAAAAGCCATTTAGGTCTCAAAACCACTCCTTTATTTGCAGATCCAAGCTAGATTGTGTCAATATGGAATGGGATATGCAGTAGGTTGATAATAAAACTGCTGCACTTCAAAGAGCCCAGGTTTGCTTTTAAAAGTATGGAAAGCCAGCAAGAAAAATAATTTTCAGATTAAAGCCCTTATTTTATTAGCAAATGTCATTAAATCAGATGCTATCTACTTTGATATTAAAAATGTGAGTGGGCAGATTTCCCTAAAGCTGCATCCTGCAGCTTTAATCGCTGTGCTTCCTACACCTAGTCAGTCTTCTTACTCAAACTGCCCATTAAATAATGGCTGAGAAATAAGATTGTCAATAAAAGGACAGAAAATCAAGTAGGATGTTGCACACTTCACCCCTAACCTTTTACCCTCTCCCCTGCTCATTGACCTCCCTCCTCCCATTCCCCTCCCGTTCCAATGCTGCTGTGCTCCCCAGCTCCACAGTGTGTTGGCATTTGCTTGCTCCCCACCGCAGTGCCCACCTGCACCTCCACAGATCCAAACCCCCTTAGTTCTCCATCTTTTCTTCACTGAGCACCAGGAGTTTACTCTCTAAGCAACTTCCTTTGGTCCCATGTAGCCAGAACCCTCCTTCAACAGCCATTGCCTTCCAGGGGCTTTCAGCTACTTCTTCTGTCACCCCTTCCAAAAGAAGCCACCTCCTCCATGTACCCCACAGATCCCACAACAGGGACATTAGTGGCATAGGAGGCTCCCGATCCCTCTCCTACTACAGTAGCATATGCCCTAATGGTCCTTCCCACCCCTCCCAAAATCTTCTTCCCTAATGGGTGTTCCGCATAAGAATAACATCAGGAAACAGCTTCTGGGGTATGTCTATGCTGGAACACCTCTATGGTGCTGTGCCACCATCTCCAAGTAACATGGGAATAATGGTGTAGCAGAAGTTGGGGCTCAGACAGACATACACCATATTGTCTGTGTTCTCCATCCAAATCTGACATATTTTTGCTTTATTTTTCAATAGTCAACAGTGTTGATGATATTCCCTACAATCTGTAGTACCCAGCAACTGCATATCCAAACAGACATGACATCAAGATGACCCCATGGGTTTCAGATGCAGGTAGAAACAATATTGTCTTATTTCTACTACACAAATATGTGGATCTAGAGGGTCTAAGACTCCCTCCTATTTCATTTTCACTGAAAAACATGTGCAGAAATCCCTTATCTTAGGGAATAAAGGTCCTCATTCCTGCCTAGTACAAAGACCCAGATAATTTGTGCAAATAATGCACAGAAAAGTAGTACTGCAATCATGAACAAGGTGCATGCCTAGATGTGGACCAAAACCCAAACTCGCAGATGTCACTAAGATCCCAAATAATTTTCCTGCTTCCAGGAAAGGCCTCACATTTCTTGGCTTTCAGTCTCCCTGCAGCTGCAGCATCACCATTGCAGCTGTGAAAGCAACACACAGCTGTGCTGGCAGGGCTGGGCTTCCCACAGAGCCATCCCTGTGCATGCTCCTCCAAAAGCTCTTGGAGAAATAAGAGTGCCCCCGGCAGCCAGAGCCATGTGGGGCTGGTCCCCTTCTGCCACAGCATCACTAAGAAGACTCAATATGGGGTTTTCCATTTCAGCTTTGTGGAGAGGATCAGATTCTAAAAATTGTTATGGAATGCCACTTTTACATTTTCTAAGTGAGTTATTTTGTCAATAGCAAATTGCAGCCAGCTCTAGGTAGCCGTTTGCTCTGTGAAAGGCCTCAAGGAGAAGCATAGAAGACCCAGAGCACAGTGAAGGACTGAAGTGGTCATATGAAGGACATGGTACAAAGGATGCTGCAAAGGGTACAAGGCCAAATATCTTCAAATCTCTGGCCAGGTACCTGAGGCACAGAGAGGGGCTAATATCCTCAGAATCTAAAAAGCCTTGAACCCTGTCAGGCCAAAGCCAGAGGATCACAGGACAACATAGATACCAGCTCTGAGGGTGAGCCCTGGACCACCTCCTCAAGAAAACATCCTTCTCTTGCCTTCCACAAAAGGTTATGGCCAAAGCAAAGAATATGGTTGATGGGGTAATGTATGTGTTGATACAGCAGACTTCACCACACATCGTTCTTGAAGTTTTGTGGTTTCCCAATAACACGACTATAAACTCTTCTGTATTATAATAGCAAAATTAGATGATCACAACAGTTATCTGTGAAGAAGCATATGACACTACCAATAATCAGCACAGGGATAAACTAGAAATCATTTTGTGGCCTTAATATCAGATAAACACAGAGAGCAGATTCACTGCTTCTGGCGTATCTTCCCAGATTTGGCCTACAGTCTAAACACAGGCAATTTTTAAAACTTAGAAATAAGGAATACAGACTACTCTGCTCTAATTCTGTTGAACTTTTAGCAATGTAATCAAGAGAAGAATGTAATTCTATGAGGTATTCATGGTTCTAGAAATTAAATAGTTGTTCTCTTAAATACGATGCAATTTAATATAATTTATCCAGAGAGTAGAAATTTGATAGTATTCCAAATCAAAACATGAGAGTTAAACAAAGAAGTAAAACCCCCTTTTGAGTAAGACATACTGTACTTGGTCAAAATAACAGCTACATGTCAGTATGTATTTCTGTATAGGAGAGATATACTGTTTCTAGTGAAAGGAGAAAGACAAGTCTTTTAATTAACTTCTGTAAAGTGCTTATTAACCTCAAAATAAATTAATTTATTTATCTGTCCCTAGTCCACATCACTGAGATGGCAGTAGTAATTAAAAAACAGATAAACTGTTAAGAGTCCATGATTTAATACACTGATGCAACTGAGTTCTTAAGTGGGCAACAATAGAGATATCAAAACCCACCACACTGATGAGCTTCTGCTTTAAAGATGAGACCACATACGCCAAATTTCAACAGAGTGATTTCTTAAAGTCAAGCCATAAACCCTAAAACTGGGATTTCATGGAGACACTGTAATTTATAATACTTGTGCAGTTTTCAATTATTCAGATGCTCATGGCCCAACAAATTGAATAATGAATGCAGTAATGAATTGAACCCTGACAAGATGATAACAGAAAATATTATGAGTAGTCAGTACACATCGGAACACACTTACGGAAAGATCCCTCAAAGAAATAACTTGTTTGAAGGACACATTTTCTCCTGAAATCCAAGACTTGCAGGAAAATGTGTGCAAGAGTTGCCATTAACAAATAACTGCTAAACGCACAAACCTGCAGAACAGGATATTTCTAGTGACCGAACTGTGAAACATAATCATAAATAGGCGGCTTATATTTTCTGTGGATGTAGGTTATGCATTTCATTATCGCTTTTTTTTTTTTTCCTCTCTCTAATGCCACAGAGAGAGAAAAAGAATGGCCATATAAATTCTTAAACACTTCAGCTGCAGGCTTAGCCTTGGAGGTGTGATGATATTCCACAGATGCTAAAGCACACAGGTCCTAACAGTATTTAATACATTTGCATCCACACTGCAAGCCAGAAACATAAATAATAGAAATGATAAATATACTATTATAAAAAATGGCAATAGGTAATGCATGTTTATCTCCCAGCTAGTGTTTAAAGGCACAATGCAGGCAGCTGGCAAATGCCATGTTTAAAGAAAACATAATTTCTTATTTCTGTGAAACAGTGAAAGAAACTGCCCATTTCCAGTATCTACAGAAAAAACCCAGTAACTCAAGAACCAGATGGTACAGCCCACCCTTCAGTAGCATCTCCAAGTGCTCCATTCCTATATGGACACCTCTGCTGTGTAGTAATAGCTCCTCAAAAATCTACACCAATTGGGAACACAGATCTGCACTTAGGATGTCTTCAGTATGGGCACACAGTTCCTACCACACACAGATCCCGGCTTACCACCCTTTCAGAAGCTCCCATTCTCTCACACTCTATGAACTCTCCCAGGACCACCTCAATGAAAATCCACAAGCTGGGTTAGAGAGTATGCTGAGTACACTCATCCCTTCTTATGAACTTAAAGGGATTTAGTCAGCACACAACACTTAGAAGACCTGATCTTACACCATGGAGAAGTTCAGATCTCTGCTACAATCCTGTAAATTCCATAACTAACTATATGGATGGAAGAAATAAAAATATACAGGTATCTAAAATGGGTGTGCATGATTTTTCTTTGTTAGTTTTCTCTCTTACCAGAGGGAAAAAACAGGGACATTCAGCAGACTAGCACTGAAAAGGCAAGTCTGTCAACAATGAATTGGCTTTGAAAGCAAGATGCTTTAATAAAAATCACTGTAATTACACTTAAAAATCACTTATGTTTTTACTTCAGCATTTTCAGTACTCTGCTGGTAGTAAGTGACCTCCAATCACATCTTAAACATTAAATTGCACCCTTTGCCTTCCCATTCTTGTTCAGAAATTGGTTTTGTTTAACAGGTCTGTCATTGATCATTCATGAGCATTTCTTCCCAGCATTTTACTCACGAGTTGTGGCAGCTTGCATTGCTTACCAAATCAAATATCTCATTATTGAAATCATGATTTAGCAGTAAAAGCACACTGATTTGTGTTTACTATTAATATTTTACAGCTCAAAGCATATTTTCCTAGCCAGAATAATGATTTGCTACTTAATTCCATCATCTTAGCTCAAATGAAGCCAGTGGGATGGTATATTTTATATGGCAAAACTCAGCGTAGCAAAGGGATATAATTCTTCACTAAAGAGAGAAACTTCTGAAGAATTTTAGATGAATTATTGCTATCATCCTTAAATCCAATTTAAGGCAGTGGGAACTGCCCCAAAGAAATACTAGTAACTAATTTGAGCACAGTTTCTGCCTGTATAACCCTTTCACATTTTTTGTTCCCACAAAAGAGCTGTGAACTGGAGTGTTGGACTCTCCAGATGAAAAGACATCTTGTAATTATAAACCTGCTATTTTATGATAGTCTCAGTTGGCTCTGTACAATAAATCTTCATCACATGAACTTTTCTCAGCAACTCTTAGGGCCAGCACAGCTTGCTGCTGGTGTTTCAGGGTACACCCCCTGCAGCACCATCAGAGCAGTTCAGTGATTTTCACCTCCCTACATGCCGCAGGGAAGCATTTATGCAAGCAGTTTATGCTGATGCTAATATGTGGATTATCAGCATAAATCTACTGCTCAATATGGGGATAACTTCTAATCCCCATATCATGCTTCTAAAGCTCAAAATAGCAGCTTCCCAGAAACTTCTACCCTATCCAGCAGCTCCATCTTCTCCAAGACCTAAAATACTAGATCATTCCCACTTCAAATCAGACTATGTCAGAGCCCCTGCCAAATTCCCAGCTACACAAATTACATGCTGCTCACTTAAGACCGTTGCCTGAGTGCTGATCCCATCTATTTCAGGCACACACAGCACCTCTCTTCACCCTCATCACCATAATGCTGCACCATGGGGCCAGGCAGTGCTGGGGAAATGCCTCCTCTTCTCATTCAATGAGGAAATGCTCCAAAGCATGTAGGGATACCCATGAAATGAAAAGTCCTGTTAAAGTGTCAGATGTTATTTAACATCCCCTTCAACATGTTGGTTTTCATATTTCTATGAGGAGAGGTAAAACCACAGCACTACTGAAAGATGAAGGGTTACACTGCAAGCATTGAAGAAGGATGCACATCCTTGATCAGAGCCAAACACTGAGGAAACACCTTCAGGAGACTCCAGCTATGTGTTGGGGGACTCTGAGGAGCTCTGGAGCTCACTTTCTTTGGTGGAGCTGACCCTTGCTTTGGACACTTCTATCATCCCTGTAAAAACCTGGTTTTACTCCAAGGGCTCCTAAAGATTATCCAAGGGGTATGGGTCATGTTATTCATTAAAACAAACACACATTGGTATTTGCACTTACACAAAAAAAACCAACAAAACCAGTAACAGCAACAAACCTTTGGTGGTAAACAAATTGAAATAACAGAAGCCAGTTTAAGATAGAAACATAGAGTGGCTTGGGTTCGAAAGGACCTTAAGATCATCTAGTTTCAAACCCTTGCCATGGGCAGGAACACCTTCCACTAGACCAGGTTGCTCCAAGCCCCACCCAATTGGCCTTGAACACTGCCAAGGATGGGGCAGCCCCAGCTTCTCTGGGCACCCTGTGATGAAGTATTTCAAATAAAAGAGTCACTCTTTCTTCTACAGATCACTCTCAGTCCAAGCCTGCTCCCCATTCTACACCTCTCTCCCAGTAACCATCCCCATTTACTGAATGGCAACTCCAGTACCCTTCAAAAACAACCACACTTATATGGCAAACCAAATTCACTTCAAAAAAAGAACTGGGATTTGGGGGGGCTTTGGTTTTGGTTTGGGGGGGCTTTGTTTGTTTTATGTTTGTACATATGTACTGTGCCTCTAAGTACATATTTTTAACTGCATACAGTCCTAATATGATTCAGCACCCAATGAGTCCACTTGTTGACAAAGCATATTCTGTTGTCCTTGCCCTCCAGTGGTGGAGACATACTACTGATCCAAAAGCAATGTATCCTTCAGGAAGACCCTAAGCATCTAAGCTTAAATGTCAAGTAAACCTGGTGCTGGTATTTTGCACAACTATTAATATTATCTCATGAGCATCTAACCACCTGATACATGCAATTTACCACACAGTTAAACACTTCTGTAATGTTAATACATCACTGGTAAGCAACTGGATTTACACAGCAGAGTTATATGCAAACTACACAGACAAAAAGGCAAGCAGTATTTAAAACTGCAGGAATGTTTATAAACATCATGTTAGTGCCTACTTGTTAAAGAAAAATGAAGTGTTAAATAAGGTTTTATTAAACCATAGCTTCTATGAGATCTTCTCTTCCATGAGATTGTCTCATGTTTCATTTTACTAACTCTGAAAACAATGCTGGAAATAAACATAAAATGAGAAGCAGTTTGTTGTTTTATGTTTTTCTGGTTTGGGAGTGGGGTTGTTTGTTGGGTTTATTTTGGGGGGCATAACGTAACTGAGAAGCATAATCATGCTTCTCAGTTAAATTTACTAATCCATTTAAAAGTGCATAACTTGAAAATCTAGTGTATAAACCAGTTTTATCTAATGTGCTAAGACAGACCAGGTTAATGAATGCTTTTCACTTACTGAATGTACTGACTTTATCTATTAAACAGATAGCTCCACTCCAAGAGCACCTGGTTTTGAACCAGATCCTTTATACAGAGCTGGTCCCAAAGAGTTCGAGATGAATTCATAAACCTTATGGTAGTCTTCCCATTAGAGTACAAATAGCCATGCTTGTGTTACAGATGGGTAAACATCTGTCCAGGTGCTTTCTGGAGACCATATCCTGAGGATATTAAGGTTGCTTAGCCCTTTCAAGGATGCAGAATCACAGCTACAGCAATTTATCAGTGTTACAGCAGAGCTTAGACCTCTCCATAGGAATTCCCAACCCCTGCTCTAGTTACTATTACCCTAAACCAAACTTGCACAGCAATGAGAAAACTGCTTCCAACTGAACACTGCACACAAATCAAGACATTTGCAAATAACCCTCCAGACCTTATCCAAAATATACATACTTTCCCCTCCCTCCTTTCTCTCCCAAGCAGAATATTAAGACAAGAGAAACATCCTTTCTGGAGCCTTAAGTCACTCTTCCTTGGCTGAAAGCACTCTATCTGGCACAGAAAGAACATGCATTGTGCTCTTCACCTGTCATTCCACCCATCTGTGCCAGACAAGCCTTTTCCTGTCACAGAGAGAAAGCCCAACACTGAAGGACTCCAGCTTGAATAGAGAAGACCATCGTGATTTTGGTGGGAGTTTGAACACTTAACATCCTCCCTTACTGCTCTCCCAGGAGGTCAGATTAAGAGAAGTCAGTGCAGCACAACATACAATGCACTTGCACAGTTGAGATGTGTTTAACAAGCACACACAAGTCCCTGGGATTTTTTTAACAATAAAATAAAGAAGGAAGGTGGGGGGAAAGCAGAGCAAAACTCTCTGATCATTAGTGTAAACCTAGTTCTTGGCACGTTATGGAAAATTAGTAGCTTTTAAGAAAGCGCTTTTAATTGCTTAATCTAGGTAATGTGGACAATGGCATACGTGTTTTATTTTAGGGTCTATCTAGCCCACTCAGAAAATGTAATGGACCTAATTTTCATTTAGTATAGGTCTGTGCAGTTCCTAAAACATCTAAATGGCTATTAATTTAATCAGGTAATTTAACTATAGCTCTAGAAAAGGCCACCAGCTAGTTGTCACGCAATGATTATGAGGATGACATTTCTATCCCATGATGCCAGAGGCAGACTTTGATACATCATTTTCTTTTTGAAGGTTAAACTCAGATAACCTGCCTTTGGCATTTAATTAGCTACATATTAAACACTCTTTTAATAATAAAATGATTAAAAATTTTATTGCTTCTCAAATGAGGCCTTTTTAGATAGATTTAATGACTTGGTTAGAGCACTGTAGTTTGTGAACCAAACCTTAGTTAGACCAGTATATAGTATAATGATATGCTTTACAGCTTGCAAAATCTGTATTTTATTCAAATGACTGCCATAATCATTTTGGGTAAAACTTATAATGCATTCTTCTGTATTTTTAAGTGTAACTGTTAAATGTCATTGAAAAGTAACCCAGAACCAACTCATTTCTGGATTTAAAGAAATTATCAAATTCAGGTATAGTTACATTAAGCTGTGGTAGGATTAATGCACTGTATTTTATACAGAAATTGTTTATAGTTTTAAAAGAATCATTTTTCACAGTTCCGTATCTATAAAAAACCCAGACAAAACCCCTCATGTTCACCCAGCATTGACAGAAATGCGTGAAGTGCTTGACAGTCTCCAATCTTTGCTTTGGTATAAAAATGTTGCAATTTGATGAAAATTGACACAAAAAAAAAAAAAAAAGATAATATTTTTCCCATTCCTGCATGGTAATAACAATGCCATGACTGCAAAATAGCTGTAAAGATAATAATTCCATGGGCCGTGCCCACAGAGCAAACAGTACTATAAGGCAAAGCAAGTACATGGCATTTAAGAGTATATATATTTTATGCCTGTATGTACACAGATTGCTCTCTATACTTCACCAAATAAGTACATGATCTACCGATTAAGGTAATTACTAAAAGCTCAGCTTTTTGCACCCAGGAGTTTGGCCCACCAAAATCCCATCACCTTCACAGACAGAACTAGGTCATCTACTCCCAGGCAGTTCGTTACTGGCAGAGAAGGATAATGTGGGAATCAACCTACCATGAGTCCCCTTAAAAGTGGTCCCTTAGGGAAGTAGTACATTGTCAGGACAGCTGGATAAAGAGGGAAGTTCATTTCCAAGTCTGTCAACCTAGCAATTTTCATGAGCATAAAAACGAAGGAGAAAAACAAGAGCAAACCTAGTGAAGAACTGGAGTATTATCTTTTAAACTGTACTGCTTTGGTCCCAGGTATTTGGGGTTCCTCATAGACTTAGACCATGCTAGATATAAAAGTTTTTCTTCAATGTCTACTCAATCCAGTCACGAGAAAGTAAAAGCCAGAGCCTTTTTAAACCTGCCCTTTACATGAAGGTAGGACAGATTATTTCCTTTGCCGAGATCTATTTGATAAAGGAAAAACGGTGAGGCCATGAGGACTGTGGTTATGCCCTTTTTAATTTTCAAACTGCCTTAGTCCCTGTCCAGATGTAAATTAGACAATCTAGAAGTTACTCTGCTTACAGTCTCAGCTAAGCACACCACAGGGAGTAGAAGTCTACTTCTCTCTGCTTTCCCCATGCCTCCTGTGTGAGGGCAGGCAATGATGTGGTAAGGTATTCACCGGTATCCTCATCACTGACATCCACAAAATTTTACACCTTGTGCACAATGTAAGAAACCATGTATTCAAACAGTCAAGACAGATGGTCAGGTCAGGGCCACAAGTGTGTCAACAGGCTCTAACTGCCCTGACCAGCCTCTTATGCCTTTATATTGCCCTGGCTTGTCCTTGGACTTACTCTGGAACCACAGCCTTGGACTGTTGGTTGACCTTGGTTGCTGTTGTTGGACTTGGTCTGCTCCTCTTGTTCAGATACGGTGGGGCTGAGAAATCCCTGTCTGGGCTGTCCTTGTTATCCTTGCCTCCAGTGTCATCTGCCCTCGGGAAGCAGCCTGCTCCTGCTGCTCCCAGAAAGGTTCCTGGTGAACACATAACACTGGGGCTTTTTTGTTCGGCTGGTTATCTTCCACTGGATGCACCTGTGTCGTGGTTTAAGCCCAGCCAGTAAATCAGAATCACGCAGCCGCTCTCCCCTTCTTCCTCCCCCCGCTCCCGGAGGGATGGGGAGGAGAACTGAAAGAACGTAACTCCCACAGGTTGAGATAAGAACAGTCCAGTAACTAAAGTATAGCACAAACCTACTACTGATACCACCAGTGATAATAATGACAAGGGAAATAACAAGGAAAGAGAATACAACTGCTCACCACCCACCCACCGATACCCAGCCCAACCCGAGCAGTGATCTCGGGCTTCCGGGTAACTGGCCCCAGTTTATATAGTGGGCATGATGTGCTGTGGTATGGAATACCTCTTTGGTCAGTTTGGGTCAGGTGTCCTGTCTCTGCTTCCTCCCAGCTTCCCCTCCTCCCTGGCAGAGCATGAGACTCAGAAAGGCCTCGGTCAGAGTAAACATTACTGAGCAGCAACTAAAAACATCGGTGTTAACAGCGTTGTTCCCAGGCTGAAAGTCAAAAAAACATCACTGCACCAGCTACTAAGAAGGAGAAAAATGACTGCTACTGCTGAACCCAGGACAACCTGTACAACATAAAATGTGGAAATAATCAAGCCAGATCGGAATAAACCAAATTAAGTAATGAAACCAGTACAGTTGTATTAGAATGATACTTTTCAGGGGCTAATATATCCCTGTGAGAAGCCTGGGCAGTCTGGTTCCTTATAACTGTTGAGACTTACAGTAGATGGCTTATTACAGTATTATGCTGCTATATCGACATTCCTAACATGCTCTCCTTGAGATTTTTTAGGATTCACCTCATTTAAATTAATTACAACTTCTTTGAGCCTCATTATATGATATGGTGGAAGGGGTAAGAGGTGCTGCAGCTCATTTGACGCTTGCAGCAGCTATCCCATGAGACAAGATAAGACTGCAGAAGTGCTTCCCTGATAGCCCAAAGATGGTACCATATCATGCATTTACATTTTGTAGCCTAGGCAAAAACCTTGCCAGAGAGGACTACCACAGAAATGTTTCTAGAAGAAACTGTAGTAGATATATGGAGAGAAAAAGGCAAGGTTATCATCTGTTCTTTGGGGAGTTCTTATGAAGGCAAATGGAGAACACCATTAGAGAGTTACCATTTCAGTATGCCTTTATTTTAATAAAATGCTATTAAGGGAACCAGAATTATGTACACAGAAGCGAAGGTTCTTGAGGCTATTCTCATGTGATCCTACACTGCCCAGTAACAACTAACTTGGCAAGGAAAAAGCTTTCTGGTTGCACAGTAAACTGAGCTGATCCCTTTCAACAGCAAGACTTTTGACGTCATCCAATTATGCCCTAAATAGCAGTTGAAATATAAAAAACCAAATCAGCAACTTTCCAGCACCCCTCCAGTAGCTGAAGCTGGAGGGGTGCTGGATGAAGATTAAACCTCATTTTAATTTGCTGAGAAAGGGCAGTAATGCAACTTTGCACAAATTAGAGGATAATCACATAAGAAGACTTCTAGCTTTCCAGCATCATCAGATGCTTTAGAACATAACAGATAGCATATGCAATGCGATTTGGACCTATACCTTATACTTCAGCTCTAAGTTACCTACAAAGTAATAGAAAGTACAAAGTGGAGCTGGAAACAAAGCACACTGCACTCAGGAGCCATAGGAATTTCAGATATTTAAACCCACATTTCTAAGAAATATTTAAAAACCCCATCAAACCAAGAAACAGAGCTCTGTAATGTTATAAACCCATCCCATGACTGAGAATGGGCAAACTATTTGTAAGAGAAAGGACGCAAATAGCACTCTGCTAGCAACAATGAGCTACAACACTGAAATGAAACAAAAAAAAAACCCAAACAAACAAGGAAAAAAGGAAGATGAGAGGCTCCCTTAGAAAAGATTAACGCAAATTTTCTTGAAGTAAATGGAATCTTTCCTTTGACTTCAAAGGACTTTCTGTGAGGAACTGACTGAATTTAAGAGGGTTTTTTTTTGCCAATATAACTGGAAACAGAACATAGTGATAGAACTAGAGCTGTAGGCACTGAGCTTCAAACTTTCAACCAGAATTTTATATATGCTACTTTTTCTTAGACTGTACAAAACCTAAGCAGTTCAATAATTTAGCTTGTGCATTAGCTGGTAAATTACCTACGAACCTACTGTACATCTAATCACTGGGAAGGATTCCAAATTTACCGCCAGAAAACATATGAATTAAGAATAAAATATTTTCAACCCAGAGATAAATATCTCATCTTATTTCAGAAGAGTATCTGGTTTCCATCTCATTTCCTATGGATAGTAATGTCTCCTTCCCATTCTTACAACACTTACATTTGCTTGTGCTTTTCCTTTAGCAAGTAGAAAGTTCCTAAAGTCGTGAAAGCCACTATCAACTCGATACACCTACCTATAAAAGCAAAGCTCAGTAAAGCTACGCATATAGGTTTATTCTTCCTTTAGATCATAACAAAGAACCGACAGAACTATAAAGAAAACAGAGAATGAAGAAGACTCTTGTATCAGAAAGATACACATGGTTTGACTAATAAATGTTTGAGATTTTTAAAAGTATTTGCTTTTTAAAAGAATTTAAATTCATACTGTTACTTCAAGATTTGAAACGTTTGAAGAGAAGTCAAGAAAGACAATACGGAAACAGGTACACATTTTTATACTTCAGTATTCTTTAGCTCTGACACTAAAAATGAGGTTCAGTGGCTTTCAGTTTCTGGGCTTTTCAAGGTACATTTTGGCAAGCTGTTATGCAATGAATTTTGCTTTTCTTTTAAAGAATGGTTTTATGCCCAGAGCTAGAAAGCAGCTTACTGGTAGCTCCAAGCTCAGAAAAGAAATACCAGTTTGGAATTCCACATAATTAACAGCATGTTAATTTAATTCTTGGCTGAATTAAAACCAGACTAAGAAGGTATAGTAGTATTAGCAGTATTAAACCTTTTTGGTTTTTTCCCTGCAAACATAGAATGAACACCAGAAAACCACCACAAAAAACAACCAATCAACAACCCAAAACTTCTTGTTTCTCCAAAGCCACCTGGAAAGAACATCTCTTGTATGAAAATAAACTTTAGGCCCTGGTGGCCATAGGATAAAGGATTATCATGGGAGAAGGAATCAGGGTCTGGTATCTTGGAAGAACTCCATTTAACCCTAGAATTACTTTTTATGTCAGATGGAGAGTTCCTACTGAAAAGCAGTTGCATACTTCCTACCCATGGTCCTTATGGATCCATATTTAACTTCAAGTTATTTTTCCTGCCATTCTCTGTATGAATTAAGAATTACATGTACAAATTTGTTCATGAACCCAAAGTAGTAAGCATGACCTGAGACAATGAAGACACTCTCTTTCAGTATATGCCTTGGCCTCTGCCAGAACCCACATAACCCTTTTGTTTTATTCCTGTTTTATCAAAAAAGTAAAGCCATATTCACTTGCAAGGAAGTGTTTCAAATCATTAGGCATACTTTGATCAGACAATTGTCTCATACAGAGCAATGAGAGACCAAAGTTGACTGCCTTTGTGACAATGTCTTAGGAGTGGCAAGGAAGTGATTAATTTTCTGCTGATAACCTCACTGACCCATCTCAATCTTTCTTTACCCCCAAAGAAACCTTTCCATATAGGTTATACATTCTCAGTAGTAGTGTATTTTGCTCAGCCGCTGTGTTCAGCTACATATACAAGAAGCAACAGTGCATTTTCATTACTGAAAATACTTTTTCTGTAGCAGCCCCTGTTGCAGAAGAAATGTTTGACACTCCCAGTGAAAGGAAGTGCTTGCTTCACTGAGGAGTGAATTATAGGTATAGAAGTCCAAAAGAGAAATAGCTGCATTGATTTTACTTTTAATACAAACTTCCCACAAACATGTACAACCTTTCCTGTGTAGGATTAGGGCAAGGATTCTTAGTTTCACAAAATCTAGCCTCGCCAAACTGCTACCTGCAAAGCACAAAAACTTTCCTTTCCTGATGAGAAGTACATGAAACGCTACTCCCTCCCTACACAAACCCAAAGCTGTTGTTTCTCTGCACACTTGCTGCTTTGCTGTCTCCCCTCAAGGACAGAATCTTGGGGTTTTCCATGGAAGTTGTATGAAAATGTAATGCTTTCTAGCTCCTTCATTTATGTTATGCAAAGTCAGTATTCTCCTCTCCAGAATTTAAAGCATACCCAGTGAAACTTGACAGGTAAGGGAGGGTAGGTGGAGGAAGGTCTTAGAGGTCTGAGAAAGTGAATATAATTTACAATGCCTAAACCCATAAAATCTCATTAAATATGTAAAGCCAGCACGGCTACCAGGAGAGGAAACTAGGTAGGGATGGCCCCAAGCATGGAGGACGTGCTCCACAGAGACTCCCAGCTGACCTTCAGTAGGGAGATGACTGTGCATAGATGAGCTTTCCCCCACCATAGCAGAAGTCTTTTGGGATGTTCTCCAGAAAGGTGAGGTGCTGAGACACTGCTCCATTTCCCCTCCCTCTTCATCAATAGCAGACATATACACATGCAGAACCCACACTTCATCACACCACTCCTTTGCTTGGGAGTGATTGCTGCGGTGAATGAGAAATCATTACCCTGTTGCATACGGTCTAAAGACCATTCCTGTGAAGTATCCATGATTCTTTTCAGTTTATGCTATGAAACTGATTATCTAGTATTTTGAGCACATCAATAGGGTGTAGGAAGTGTAGCTAGCCTCTGAACATCCACCACAGCCCAGGAAAGCCCATCATGTGGCAGATCTTACCCTGGTGTCTCATTCTTGTTGGAAATTCTTTCCCAAGTCCTCCCAACCCATTTCTAACGAAAGCATTATTAAAGTGGTAAGTCAATGAAGTGCTCTATTTAAATAACAGTTTTAGAGAAATGCTAGTTTTGAGCCTTCCCAAGCATACCACGTTCAGTCTGCAGACACAGCCCATTTCTGTGATGTTAGTAGGAACAGAGTGTGCTTAAAGACCCCAGGCACCCACACAGACACATACTTCATGGTTTAAATCATATGTGCATTGGTCAAACAACACAGAACTGATTCCAAAGATTTCAAAATACTTGGTGTTCTCTAAAAGGAGCACTATATGCCTATGATTTTCTATGGTACCAACTGAAGTCCATCCTTGTGCTTTTAGTTCCTTATTATTTTCTCCTCCCCTCTCTTTCTGTTTAAGGGCAAGAAACAATATTCCATCTTATGCACAGCACTCAGCCTTCTGGCTCTGTTATGGATATGAAAAACAAATGCTCAAAAGAAATGCTCTATGCAGTTCCCTAAAACACAAGATGCAGTGAAAGAGCTGTCACAAGCCTTACTAGGAGCATAAAGAACAACTCTGAGGTTTTCCCTTTGCATGCTTCACATCTTATCAATTTATAATGAGACGGTATTCCTAGAAAACCTTCTTTCTTACTTTATAAAGGCCTCGTATTCGAGAATCTTTGAGTGATAATTCAATAGGATTAAATTACACACATGTGACAGCTCAACCTCATTAATGTGGTGCATTGCAGTAAACTGTTGACAGAACTGTCTGGAAGGCTTCTTTAATTTACCAATATGTAACAGCATGGGAAAAGCATTAGTCAACTAGATGAAGATCAATAAGCACTGGGGTCTGGGGGCATTTTACATTAACACATGACAACCTAAAAGTGTTTTTGTCACTTGCTCTATTTAGCCCAAGGCAGCCACTGAATAACTAGTACTTGTTAGCATGATTGACTTACCAAAGTAACAGAAGGGATTATATTTACAAATGTCTGTATGGAAAACATGCCAGAGAAATGTCTTTTTTCCTCAAAAGATAACAGCTGTTTTGTGGGAAGATGTCTCACAGCTAGGCTGAAACCATTTTTACATCTCTTCAAACAGCCTGCCAGACTGCTACATCAATTAGTTCAGTTCAGAAGACTAGATTTTTTTAAGCTTAAACCATCTAATTCCATACAGCTGTTGACTACAATAGTATATACAATCTTTTACTAAGCAGAAAATAAGAGGAAGAGAGAAGAATGCAGAGACAGACTCTATGGCTTCCAGTAACACAGGACAACTCTACATGTACATCAGTTTCCGCATATATACTGCCATTAGCATGCTTAAATAGAAGCTGAAGGATATTTAGAGAACTTATTGTATCATTAAACAGGGAAACTAAAATGCATATGAAAGAGAAGACAAAGTAATGCCAGTAACTTTAAATGTGCAGCTTCCTGCAGGTGTAAATTAGTGCAGGCAATTTTAAAGGTGTGAGGAAAAGTCGCTCCCCTGATGCACTCAACTGATGTATCTGCTGCATTTTTAAAATTATAAAAGCTAAATACTTGCAAATAGCTTAAGCAAAAGTTTGCACCATGACTTATGGGAAGTGGTCGAATGATGGAAAAGTCTATTTAACCAGGTCACATATTAAAAGGGTTGGGGGAGGTAGTGTACTTATTCTATTCATCCTCAGTACCACCCACTGCAACGTTCACAGTTCTGTGTCAGTTTGCTTCCCTAAGAGGGACTGCCTGCTTGGAAAGAATTAAAACATTCCCTGAGAGAGGGGAGTAAAAAGACAGTTGAACCAGAACACAAGTTTTCCAGTGTAGTGGAAACAAGATAAAGCATCCTAAAATAAGACTGTATTTAACGACTGAGGGGAAGCAGAAGATTCCATTGGCTTACTGAAAGAGAAAAATTGAAAGGCTAAATTCAGTTGGAAGGAAATCAGACCCTGAACCCACACAGCTGTCTGATTACACTGAATTTGAACAATGTGAAAAGAAACAGAAAAGGTATAAATTAATCTTCCCATGAATAAAGATGATGAGGTTAAGTAATAGATAACCACTAGTTCTTTTTAAAGATCCATCTTTTCCCATTTGGATTTGTTCTAGTCTGCTGCTACCTGTGGGATACCATCACCTTAATTTTTTCCATCCGTACAAGCTGTATTACCTGAACTCACCACTTCTTTCATCTGTTCCTGATTCAAACAAGACTTAATCTCACCAGTGTAATCCAATTGTCTGCGATCACAACATTAAAAATCCTAGTTTTAATACCAGTTAACAGCCCTCACCAGTCTCTCTGGTATTTCAGGCCACTAAAAATGACCAAGAGAAAAGCAGCTGCAGGGGCAACACTTGGGAAGTAACAGAACTGTTCTGATAATGTATAGAGAAACGTCCCAAATGATAAATATTCAGAAGGAGGATCACGAGAGGGGAAAGATCACAGTATCACAGTATCACAGTATGCTAGAGATTGGAAGGGACCTTGAAAGATCATCTAGTCCAATCCCCCTGCCGGCGCAGGAACACCTAGATAATGTTACACAGGAATGTGTCCAGGCGGGTTTTGAATGTTTGTATATGACAGGACTAGGGCACAGAAGCTGATGCACTCCAACTCAGCAACTTGCCCAACTGCACATGAGCTTCTCTGCCACAACAGGGCCCTGAACTTGGGTCATCCAACTTTCTCTATAATCAGCTATTGAGAGAGCTTTCTTTTCAGACAAACCACCTTCTCAAAACACACAACACACTTAAATTGGTTCTTAGGTCTACCAAGTGTCTACAGTTGCCAGACCACACCTTGAATAATCCTCAGGATTATATGATCAGGCATATTAATAAATTTGTTGATGGCTGCAAGTCTTTTTTCCTGTTCAGCTGTTTTACGATTGTTTCTAATTATGGCATAATCAATGAGACTGAAAAGTCTGGCAGGCATCAGCTAGCCAGGAAAGGGCTAAGAGGCCTGGCATCCAAAATACCAATATATTTGTCTAGCCTATTGAAAACACAGGGGTTTGTTAAGCTTTTATAAAGCACTAAAATTTCCTAACCAGCCACAAGCTCCCCAGTATGTCTGAGCTCTTCTATGTCAAATCAAGAAGCATTTGCAAATTCAAGAAAAATATCAAGGGCAGGATTACATCCTTAGGAGTAATTCCCGCCCATGAAGAAACCAGAACTACATTTGTAAGGACAAGTATTCTTTCAAAGATCAGGGTTCATAGATTTCCTCCCTTGCCATCCAGCAGTAAATTCACCATTGGGTTAAATTTACACTCCTCTGGCACATCAACAAGATGACTAAACTCATACTCTTATTCTTTCTCTAGAGGTGAATAAAACTGGTCAGTACAGAACTTGAAGTAGGACATGGAAATGCCAGAAAAATCACAGATTGAGTGCGTCTTCCCAACATCACCAACACACATACACAGCCTGGGCTTGTTGGCAACACTCAGCCTCTACAGCACCCTCAGCAAAGTCCATGGGGCGTACAGAGTGGAGCTCAGCAGCCTCCCTCACTCCTCATAAGGGAAGGACAGCAATGATGTCACATCTTCCAAAAAATCTTATTGTGGCAATTCTAGAGCTAGAGCTTGGGGCTATTTTTTCTCTGTTTAGAAATATCCCCAAGTTATCTACTATGTGCCTATTACTGTCCTGATTTTTTTGACGAGTGAAGAGTCCCCTAAGTCACTGTCCTTTTTTATAAGGCTGTAATGCAAGTATTTTACCAGTGGCAATACATACAAAAATTACACTTTCCCAGTCCATGGGCAGTACACGCAACTGTCAAGTGTCAGTCAGCTCCATCCTCTCCAGTTTGGCTCCAGTTCCCTGAACACAAGTCCCATTCCTACCTCTGTTGATGGAGGTTAACCTCTCAGGTAGAGATGCTGAGCTGAGCTGAAGGTACAGCACTCACACACAAGGCAGCTGCTTGACACCGTGGCTCCTATAAGGTGTGATCCCCTGAGGAGCCATGACCACAGGTAACACCCATGTGAAGGCATTTCACAGGTAGTGCAAGCATCTGAACAAGAGCAACCAGGTGTTTCCTTAGGAAGTGACTCAGGTCCTAACCTGTCCTTCAAAACAGTCCTTATTCACGTACGCAGCACCTAACACAAGACAAAGAGACACCATCCCAGAATACACTGCAATAGTCCTAATAAGTACAGCACCAACCCCAGAAATTCCAGTTTGCTTGCAATATGTGGCCACAGTTGGGTACATGCTCTGTCCATCTTTCAGCTCAGGAAGAAAAGCATACCCTAAGCTGCTATTGCTCTGCTCCTCCAGCTCAGACCAGTGACAATTCCAGGTCTGCTGACCTTATCTGAAACAAGATCTGCCAGCCAAAAGATGGCACACATGCCTTGTTATGACAAACTGCTTAATTACAAGTTTGGCAATATGTAATACTTTGTATTTGCTATTATCGTCAAAGTAGAAGAAAATGAAAAAAACATTCATTACTCTGAGAAAGAAAAGAAATATCTACTGCTACCATACATTTCTGATAAAGAAATGAAGTGGGTTCAAGTTTAATCACACTGGCAGTAAATCAAATATCAAATTTAAAACAACGAATTACAAAGAGCCTCCTCACAGACTCTTAGCATTGATAAATTAGTAATGTAACATTAAATTATTCATATCTTTCCTTTTTTTTCCTTAGGACTATAATGATATACTATACACAGCACTGATAATTTACTTAGGCTGAGTCCATTCATTTAATTATGCTGCTAAACTTGGTAGGCCAATTGGTCATCATGAGAGTTTCCAGGCAAGCTAATCACAAATATATAGAACATGTCCCTTATTGTCCCCAGCGGCTAAGTGCTAAAATGCTATTTAGTGCTCAGAAGGTTAATGTCCTGCTTATGTAAATTGTCCAATTTAACATTCAGAAGCAGTATCATAAATTCTGGCTCCAGGATTTCATTAAACGTATGTTCAAACTAGTTGACCTTAAAGGTTAACAAGCACAAGTTAAACAGGACAATTATTTAACTCGCTTCTTATCAAGAGACCGAAGCACTTGAGCCATTTAATAGTTATGCATACTTCACAATTAGAATTCTTAAAAGGTCTCTGATAAAGCGGCAGGTCATGAATTTTCATAAGGATGTCAGATAATAACTATTTGTCTGCACTTGTTTTTCTTTCTTATAAACTTAAACTTTGATCTTAACATTCAATTAGAAAAGATTCCACAGAGAAAGACTAGGTGACTCAAGGAGCCTGTCTTCATGTTAATTTGAAACTAAATTAAGCTTTAAACCATTGCACCCATATTGTCTCCTACAGAAATTAATTCAGAAGTTAGCGACCTATTCTTCATGCAAGAAAACACTTCAGCCTTTCAGCATTACACAATCAAAAACCACTGAATGCCAAATTATTACATCAGACTAACCACTGCATTTTTATGTAAATCATGGGGGGGGGGGGAATCTCCCTATACATCATGACATAATTTGTATTATACACAATCCACTTGCCTCTACGTTAACCAAAGATGAAGACAGATTAGCCAAGACCATTTCTTTCTTCCACTGCCCTATTTCTCACACAGCCTCTTTTCCTGAGGCTTTTGTGAAATATGACCAGCAGCAGCTCCTGAAAGTGGCTGCCACAGCCACTGCTACCTATGGCAGCGGTGATGCATTGAAAGCAGCCCCTCTGCTTACATTTCAAATCCCAGACTCACTTCTAAATGCAACAGGATCAAGCTGTAGCTTCAGGGATACATTAAAACGGTAAACATACACAAGAAATCTCAGAGGCTGACTGAGTAACTATATTCCAAGCAAGCTGTAAGAAACATTCTTTAGTGTGAGGTGATTTTATTTGCAGATAAAATAGCAACTACAACCAGTTTTCTATTTGTAAATAATGCATATCCCACAGTATATTAGAAAGGAAAGAAACAGGAGCAAAATCAAGTTGTTATTTCAGAAAGAACTCTTTTTGAATAGGATTGTGCTTTCACCCAGCTCACAATATGAGGTTCTTTTTCTTTTTTAATGTGAAATTTACTCCTGAAAGTGTCTTTTGCAAAATAGGACCAAAAGACACTTTGGAGCTAGGGCCCAATTTTTTTCAGCAATACCTGTAACAAATGCATAGAGTAAGTCCATGAAGATGGGAAGTTGACTGCACATTTTTCAGTATTTTATTTTACAAGTTTTCTATCCCAAAAGTGATCAGAGCACTGGACATACTGGCAGTCAGGACAAACACTCAAGAATAAAGTTATGTAAGCCTTGAGGGGAAGGGACTCTCTACTAGCTGCTACCTATAGTCCATTTAAACAGCCTGGGGAAGTATGATACATTCTAATTTCATGTAATTAGCAGACTACTAATGGTTTGGTCACCAGAATTTTATCTCCTAAAAGCACTGTAATTTAATGATGCAAAGCAGTAGACGATGAATACTTATTCCTCCTTCTAAAGGTTATCAAAAACCTTGAAGAAAGAATAGAATTTTCTAGCATCCTGAATATGCCAGCATTTTATGATCTCATGCGTGGCTCTTTTTCCAAACGTCATCTTTTGAATTCTGGTTTAAAATTCTTCCTGAAAGAGGACATAAATAAAGCTGAATGGCTAATGGACTAAAAACACTTATGATCAGGTTTTCATAACGAACATTATTAATGGCTTCCTTTGCACATGCACTGACATATAGTGCAATACTCATTTCTAAAGTAAGATTTAGAGCCCTATTTGCAATAAAAAGCTAACAGATGCAAGTAAAAAATGAGAGATTCCATTACGCAGCTACATGCAGTGGATTTCTATTAAAGATAAACAGAAACATTTTCTCCTACAGGCAGAAAGAGCTTCACTAGAAACTTGCACATGCATGTGGGATCCACATTAGTTTTCTCAGACAGACGTGGGTGTGCTTTTTTATTGCTATCAGCAGCAGTAAAATGCTTGGGTCTGTTTTTCAGTAATAATGCGCACACACAGATCCTACTTTCACTCTTCCTAGAACTGTGAATTTTCATGCCTCAAAAATCAGTTTGAGAGAGTCAAGATTATCTCCAAACAATGAACCCCCCTTCCCCAAACCCAACCAACATCAACACCCTTCCCTCCTTCCCTCCCTCCCTTCTCCTTCCTCCCTCCCTCCCTTCCTCCCTTCCTCCCTTCCTCCCTTCCTCCCTTCCTCTTCCCTCCTCCCCCAAAACAGGAATGTATATCCCTCTTCCTCCCATTTCCCCTTCCACCTTTTTCTTCTTAAGGGGTAGCAATGAGACATTTAAAACCAGAAATGAAGACAGGCAACCTGAAAAATTACTCTTACACAAAAGGCAGCAGTCTTTCTCTTTACTGGTCAAGATCACCACCAACCCTCTACTCTGATGACTAATCTCAGAGTAGAGACTACAAATCTCAGGCTAGCTAAATGTTTTTGTCCTGATACTGAAAGCCAAGCTGTTTTTCCTGCTGCCACCATGGTACCTCCCAGCAGATGCATTCCTGCTGAGCAAATGAGATGGGGAGGCTCACTTGGGCAGGAGGCTGAGCAGCCCTGTAAGCCTGATATACTCAATAGGACTCACTTGCAAAGCAAAACTAAGGACAATTACAGGACTAACTCCTGTTGAAATTAAAAGGAAAGCTTATTCTCTAGCTTTGCATTCTTCCAATGATCTCCTTAGGTCCATTTCAAACATCCACATTCACTGCAACAAAACAGAACAACACTAAATCAAGCAATTCAGCTTCTCTCTAGAGTCACATGAAGTATTTGAGAATAACATTACAGACCTTCATAAACAATGCAGTGATAAGGCTTAAATGAAACCTTAGGCAAATGGCCCAAAAGACCATATAACTCTGACACTAAAGGTTTTACAGAAGTCAAGTGTCCTTGCTGTGCACAATGCACTGCTGAGCTGGGTGGTTGCTTGTAGAGAGTAAAAGTAGCAAAGCCTACCATGTAAGAGATGCACCTCAGAAAAGCAAAGTAGACCTAAGCACTGTTTGCTCTGAAAGATGACAAACAGGTTCATCCAAGCCCCTTGTTCCAGTTAGTAACTTCATTTACAGGATAATTGCTCAATAATTCAGGGAGTTCCTTTGCAATAATAATAATAATAATTCTGTTGTGGTTGGAGGAAAACAATAAACAAGTGATGCAAGTTTAGTTAATGCCAGTATTCAGACAGAAGCTGAAAGAGTAATTTTACCATAACAGGTTTGTCTATTAATAATACCATCATCAAGGTAAATCACTGGAGGTTTACAGGCAAGAAAATAAACTTAATCATTAGTAGCTATGGTTTTGCTACCATACATATAAATATGCCATGAAATTTTATTTTCCCTGAACATAGTGGGAGATCTGCCCCTGACTTCAAGGGAACGAGGAATTTACCCACTTCTATTAAAAATGAAGGCATTCTAAAAGATTCTGAAAAATAGTCCTAATGTTACCTAGGAGGGTGCCTGTTGCAGGAACATAGAGAAAAGGAAACTTGATGAAAATAAGCTGGACGGTGAGTCTCTCATACTTAACAGTATGAGCTTCTTGCTTGACAGACCACCTTTTCCTTTCTCTTTACTTCCCCATCTCTAAACTTATATAACACACTTCTCACTAGAGAGTTTAGGTGCCTCTAAATACAGTCCAGGCATGGTAAGACTTGATTGATCTCAGCTTGTTTGAGTCTTAACTAAAGTTGTAAGCCACGTTCTCATTCAGCTGGAGGAGTATTAGCTAGATCCAGATTTGTAGATGATCTCCACTGTGAAGAGGAGGGGGTGGAGGAGGAGGAATTGATTTTTAGAAACAAATTAATTTGCAGCAATACGTCTAAATGCAAAATTTAGTTTCCTATGTTGAAAGTGTTCTTACCTCAACCCTTTGTGCCCCACGTTGGGAGCCACAAAGAATTTCCGTGGTTTAGGCCCACCCACACAGCTGTTGGCTCACCCCCCACCTCCGTCCCCTCTGCTTCCGGAGGGATGGGGAGGAGAATCGAAAGAATGTAACTCCCACGGGTTGAGATAAGAACAGTCCAGCAACTAAGGTATAACACAAACCACTGCTGCTACCACCAATAATAATAATGATAAGGGAAATAACAAGGGAAGAGAATATAGCTGCTCACCACCCACCAACCGATACCCAGCCTGGCCCAAGCAGCGATCTATCCATTCCAGGTAACTGCCCCCAGTTTATATACTGGGCGTGATGTGCTATGGTATGGAATACCCCTCTGGTCAGTTTGGGTCAGGTGTCCTTTCTCTGCTTCCTCCCAGCTTCCCCTCCTCCCTGGCAGAGCATGAGACTCAGAAAGTCCTTGGTCAGAGTAAACATTACTGAGCAGCAACTAAAAACATTGGTGTTATCAGCGTTGTTCCCAGGCTGAAAGTCAAAAAAACATCACTGCACCAGCTACTAAGAAGGAGAAAAATGACTGCTACTGCTGAACCCAGGACAGTATCCACCCCTTATTCCATACCATTCACATCATGTTCAGAGCCCACATTTTTCAATATACCATCACACTTGTCTCATATAAATATATATATGTGTATATATAAATATATATATACATCCACACCCACACAGAGAGATATCATTCCTTAGTGCATGGACCAATCCCTATAAAGCTGCCGAGTTCAACCGGTCCATGATGTCAAGCTCCACCTCTTGTAACAGTCTTTCAGAGCAGGAGAGACAGTGTACAGTGTTGGATTGTTGACTGCTGATGACACCACAGAACTTGTCTAGTCACTGCTGAGCTCGTCTGGTTTCATCAAAGTTCATTCTTTGTTGGGATGATGATCAGAGGTCAGGGCCAGTCACTGGTGACCTGAAGACATCAAGCTGTTGGGCTATAAAAGTGCTGCAGCATACAATTGAGTTCATTGGCTGTTTTCCCCTAAAATCAAATCCCCTTGAGGTATACATCGGACTTCCCCATCTTCCTGCATTACCCACCAAGTATATCCAGGTCCCTGAGCAAAAGCAATCCACGAGTGGGTTTGCCTTTACCTGAAGCAGGAATAACCCAGATTGTCTTCCCCAGCAAATTCTTTATGTGCACCACAGGAACTTTATCCCCCTCTACAATATGTAACAGTTCTGACTGGGCTGGCCAGCCCTGTTGGCAGATCCTCTGGTGCTGACCAACCAGGTGGCTTTTGGTAAATGTGTATCCCAGTGTTTGAAAGTCCCACCACCCATTGCTCTCAGTGTAGTTTTTAACAGCCCATTGTACCATTCGATTTTCCCATGTGCCGGTGCATGGTGGAGGATGTGATATCCCCACTCAATGCCATGCTCTTTGGCCCAAATGTCTATAAGGCTGTTCTGGAAATGAGTCCCATTGTCTGACTCAATTCTCTCTGGGGTGCTGTGTCGCCACAAAATCTGTTTCTCAAGGCCCAGGATAGTGTTCCGGGCAGTGGCATGGGGCACGGCGTATGTTTCCAGCCACCCGGTGGTTGCTTCCACCATGGTAAGCACATGGCGCTTGCCTTGGCGGGTTGGTGGCAGTGTGATATAGTCAATCTGCCAGGCCTCCCCATATTTGTACTTCAACCATCGTCCTCCAAAGAGGCTTTAACTGCTTGGCTTGCTTAATTGCAGCACATGTTTCACACTCATGAATAACCTGGGCAATAGTGTCCATTGTTAAGTCCACCCCTCGGTCACGGGCCTATCTATATGTTGCATCTCTGCCCTGATGGCCTGAAGTGTCACAGGCCCACCGGGCCAAAAATAATTCACCCTTATGTTGCCAATCTAAGTCCATCTGAGCCACTTCAATCTTAGCTGCTTTATCCACCTGTTGATTGTTCTGGTGTTCCTCAGTGGCCCGACTCTTGGGTACATGGGCATCTACATGACGTACCTTCACCACCAGGTTCTGCACCCTGGCAGCAATATCTTGCCACAGTGCAGCAGCCCAGATGGGTTTACCTCTGCGTTGCCAGTTGCTCCACTTCCATTACTGCAAACACCCCCACAGGGCATTTGCCACCATCCATGAGTCAGTATAGAGATAAAGTACTGGCCACTTTTCTCGTTCAGCAATGTCCAGGGCCAGCTGGATGGCTTTCACCTCAGCAAACTGACTCAATTCACCCTCTCCTTCAGCAGTTTCTGCAGCTTGTCGTCCAGGACTCCATACAGCTGCCTTCCACCTCCGATGCCTTCCCACAATACGGCAGGACCCATCAGTAAACAAGGCATACTGCTTCTCACTTTCTGACAGTTTATTATAGGTAGGGCCCCTTCAGCACGCACCACCTCCTCCTCTGGTGACATTCCAAAATCTTTGCCCTCTGGCCAGTCCATGATGACTTCTAGAATTCCTGGATGACTGGGATTTCCTATTCGAGTTCGTTGTGTAATTAGTGCAGCCCAATTACTCCATGTAGCATCGGTTCCATGATGTGCACAGGAGACCCTGCCTTTGAACATCCAGCCCAGCACAGGCAACTGGGGAGCCAGGAGGAGCTGTGCTTCAGTGCCAGTCACTTCCGAAGCAGCTCAAACCCCTTCATAGGCTGCCAGTATCTCTTTTTCAGTTGGGGTACAGCTGGCCTCAGATCCTCTGTATCCCTGACTCCAAAAGCTGACGGGTCGACCTCAAGTCTCCCCTGGAGCTTTCTGCCAGAGGCTCCAGGTAGGACCGTTCTCCCCAGCTGCAGTGTACAGTACATTTTTTACATCTGGCCCGGTCCGGACTGGTCCAAGGGCTGTTGCATGAACTGTCTCTCGTTTAATTTGTTCAAAGGCTTGTTGCTGCTCAGGGCCCCATATAAAATCATTCTTCTTGCAGGTCACATGATAGAGAGGGCTTACAATCGAACTGTAATTTGGGATGTGCATTCTCCAGAACCCCACAGCACCCAAGAAAGCTTGTGTTTCTTTCTTATTAGTTGGTGGAGACATAGCTGTTATCTTGTTGATCACATCTGTGGGGATCTGGCAATGTCCATCTTGCCATTTTATTCCCAAAAATTGAATCTCCTGTGCAGGTCCCTTGACCTTCCGTTTTATGGCAAAACTGGCTTTCAGCAGGGTTTGGATTATTTTCCTCCCTTTCTCAGAAACTTCCCCTGCTGTATCACCCTACACGATAATGTCATCAACGCACTGCAAGTGTTCTGGGGCTTGCCCCTGTTCCAGTGCAGTCTGTAACACGGCAGCCCTACCATGGCAGATGGTAGGGCTGTGTCTCAACCCCTGGGGCAGTCGGTTCCAAGTGTACTGGTAGTTCCACCAGTGCTTTGGCACTTCACCACTGAACAAGTGCAAAATCCAGAAAAATTAGTAAAACATTTAAATGAGGTGTGTTGTCATCCTGGTCATACCAGAGAGGGACAAATCATGGCAGCGTGCTGGGGCTTGGCCTATCCTTACAGAGCCCTGTTCAACACTATCCAGTACCTTCAAAGGGAAAAAGATGTGTCTGGATCTGATGGCAAAGCAACAGACAACGACAGCTACTCCAACTCCAAATATAGCAGCTACATCAACCCTAGTGACAAGGGGCTTAAACCGTGACAGTGCTCTTTAAACACATTGCTAGTGATAAAGTGAACTTTGCCACTAGCAAAGTTCACGTTCTTAAAAACATAGCATTAATTGAAAATCTGAGAGTATGAGAGATCAGTTGTAAACCAATTCCCATTGATCTTCAGCTGTCAGGAGAAAAAAAATAAAAATCATTTTACAGCAGATTTGCTGATAGAAGAATCATGGCTTTTCATCAGCACTCAGGTGCAAGTAGCACATCCCAGTCACAGCTCAGGTGCATAAAACTTTATGTATTCAGGCTTCATCAAGGTAATTACACCCATGCTTAGGGAGCACATGGTTCAAGATCATGAGTACTAATAGAGAGAGTTCGTGCGCTGAGAGTTCACATGTGTGAGCAAGTCTTTCTGAATAGAGATTTAGAAGCTTTTTGAAGTCAGATTTGGTGGGTTGTTATTTTTTTCCTGAGTAGTGCAACCAGGTGCTATTAAAGGTAGGTGTATCAAGATCTGGCATTAAATGAAGTGTAAAAATAGACGCAGTTGCTGTTCTTGTGCAAACAACTTTGAAAGCAAAGGTCAGCTCTAGCTAAGCCCCAGAATTTCCCTGTTTTGCAGTGAAATAAAATCCATAATGAAATTTTTAAGCTAGAGTGAAATCTTTCTGTAGCTCTTACACCATTGTACAAGAGTATTATCATACCCTCATCAATTATCCCAATGAAGCTTTTGCTTTGTAGCTACAACACTGTTTTTGACTAGTGCTTCTGCATCTCCATTTTATAATTACTTTTATGGGTGATGTGAAATCACTGCAGTGAGGTTTCACCTGATTTTGTGAAGACTGTTAAAAATAAGCAGATTCAGAAAGATTTTACAATTTGATGTAATAATTTGACATAATTCTAAAAGATGTGGGTAACAGATAAAACTTTTAAACAAAAGCATATATAAACTTCCTGAGACTATTTTTATAGGAGTAAAGGACCCATCTTCTAATTAATCATCTTAAAGAATTATCTTTCTCTGCAGTTTGTTGCTTTATAACTGGTGAGAAGTTTCCATTGTCACAATTTAGAGGAACTGCCCCTGCCTATTAGTCACTATTCTGGTACTTTTGTCACAATTGGAAGCTTTTATTAAGATATGGGTATTGCACATTTGGATTATTTTCTGTTTCAGGCAGGCTCAAGCCACAGTCTCCTCTGTACTTTTCAGAGAGCAGGAGGCAACTTGCTAAGCTTTTCTGCTTTTTCATATTTGCAAGGTTTTTTTCTTCTCTAACCACTTTAGAGAATTCCATAAAATTATCAGATACGATGAATATGACAATAATGTAAATGAAAAAAAAAAAAAACAACGAAATCTTTAAAGCCTGAAAGATTTGGATAAAATATTCATTGACTGTTTTGTTCTCCCATGTGCCCTACTTCACAAGTCCTTACACATTTAAAATCTACTCAGGACATGAAACCACATATTTGGGCTTAGGCCCTTTTTCTCATTTGCTCATTGAAACTGAGCAAAAGAGGAAAAAAAGACTCAGATAAATTCAGCTATTGCAATGCAGGTATTGCAGTGCAGTCATTGCAATTCAGACAGTGACAAAATGGAGAAAATCTGCCATGAATTCCTAAAATTCCAGTTACTGATTCATGTTTTGAATGCTATTATGTCAAGTAATCACTACCATAATTCACTCCTATGAAACATAGTACTAAGAATGGTTACTGAGCCTGAACGAATGAATGGAATTAGTGAAGAAGAAACAGAGAGGAATTTAAGATTTAGCTACCGGGTACACTAAGCCCTTTTATCTCTCTTTCATTTTCTCATATTGATGTGAGATTATATACTGGCTTGATTATATATTGGCTTGGGTTTCAGCCTTTATTGGAACTGTAACTCTAGAACAGACCAGGACAGAGAAGCTGTACCACTCCAAGGAGAAACCAAAGAAAAGTTTTGTCTTCATTTTGCTTCTGCTATTTTTGTAATGAGTAACCCACTTCAACTGAGCTGTGTTCCAGTATTGTAGATATTTAAAAAAAATAAAAAATAAAGAATTAACACATTTAAAAACTTAACAAAAGGATTGCAAATTCCTGTGCCACCCTTTTCACAGCTTGGTTTTCAGACGTCAGCTCTGCTGTATCCACAGATCAAAGTTTCATGCACTGTGTCATTAGCCATGGTTTTACTACAGACCTGTACAGGCAGAAAGCCAGCTTGTGCCTCTGCTGCTCTTCAGACACTGCTGACAATGATACAGTGAGAGGTAACTGCTGCTTTGCCTACACTGGAAAGATTTTGCAGGGTGGCTCTGTCTCCAGCGCTCCTCAGAGTATAATTTCAATACAGAAAAACATTCAGAACAGATTGATGAGAGGCAATGACAGTCATTTGAAATGAGGTTTGGCAAAAAAAAATTTGCTGACAAATGCTTTGGGATAATGCTTGTGGGCACAAGTATGTTATCAGAGATGGAACCTCTTAATTCAGTCTGAGGGAAGAAGGTTCAGAACTGTCATTTATTGGAACCCATTACAGGACTTAAGCTGAAGATTTTGACATACTTCTGAGACAAATATGCTATCAAGAGTAAGACATGTTCAATAAGGTGTGTGTACTAGGTAACAAGGACTGTAACTACTATGCTGGAAGAACTTTTTTGTCTATGCAGTCCTTCTAGCAACATCTCTTCCAATGCAATGTGATTCAGAGACGAATGATGCCAAGCAAATGGTGATGCATCATGGTATCATCACACAGCAGACTTGACCAAATGGTTAGTGCTTATTATTGGCAGACACCTTAGGAGTTGAGCCTTACAGTGTAAAACACTAGGAATTATGTCTCCTGTAAAGCTTAGGCTTCTCCATTAACATCATGGGGATGTTTATGGTTTCCTTCTTACTCTGCAGATCATAGCAGAGTCCCACGTTTTTCTCTTTGCTTGTGACAATGAATTAGACTGAAAGTCTTTCCTAATAGCTCCTTTCCTTGTGAAACCAGGAAACCAGCCATATAATAGTATTTGTGGCTCTTTTCTGACCTTACTGCAACTTCTAATTTTTATACCTGATACTGAGGTAGCAAAAGGAATTTGCTATCCTTAGGATAGCAAAAAAAAAGGAGTGTCAGAAGTACAAAGACACAGGTCACTGACTGCAGGGTAACAACAACAAATTAAGTTTTTAGTTACAAAAATACAGGTGTAAAAAGTAGCATTTTAATGCTTTTAAAACCTGCAAAATAGTGACAAATACCTCACATGGAACATTCTTCTCCTGTAGGTTTGGTTTTTGTTTTTTTTTTGGCGGTTTTTTACTTTTTCTTTTTTAGTTTTTATTTTTCTTTCATTTGTTGTTTTTACTTTTTTTTTGGGGGGGGGGGGGGGAACTGGTTTGGTTTTTTTTTTCCCTGACGCACCACCATATGATAATTGAGAATAAAAACCAACAAAGTCACTTAAACCACCAATCTGAGATCATTAATACCTATGTACAGCATTGCCTTGTGCCTCATTTACAGCATGAGCCACCATTCCTTCTTTTAATACATGTTTATGCATACAGGCTCTCTAAGGTGTCAAAGAAGGTACAGAGGGGTCAGGTGTTTCATCCATATGATCATGCTTAATGATTATGACCTAAGCCAGGAAGTATTTTGGGCAAATCTTCTCAGATACATTACTAGCAGTACTCATATCCATAGACATGCATTTCAATGTCCAAGGTTCTTTGTACTGCACCTTTTGGGCTCCAAGGAATCCTGGAGCTTCTGCCTACAGCACATTTAATTATATAGTAACAGCAGTTATTGATAACTAAGGTTTTATTTGAGTGCTTTTAGGTAAGAAGTTGTGTAAGAAAATTTGCTTCTTTTACAATTTTGGTGTTCTAGGTGATGTTTTTTTCAAGATGTAGTTCTTGCAGATGCATCAAAGTGAGTAACTAGATGACTGGTAGAGTCTGGCCTTAAAATCTGTGTGTCCATTTAATAGCTGTGAAGTGACAGAAATGTGTTACACAGATGAGAAATTCTCTAACCTAGGATTTTTTTTTTCCTTTTTTTTTTTTGATGATCATAAGGTCCTTTCCAACCCTAACTATTCTATGATTCTATGATTTTTCTTTTTTTTTCTTTTGTTCTTTTTTTTTCCCCCTATACATGGAGGATAGTTTTCTCTTCTGAACACCCAGTGCTAAAACCAACTACCATTAACAGAAAGGGATTTCAGTTCATCAATTGAACAGGACTTTGCAGAAATTTCTAGCATCCTAAACTCTTAATATCAAAAATCTGTAAAAGAATGTAAAGCATAGTCATTGTTCTGGGACTTTACTCATGCTAAGGATCACATCAGTGTAATTTAGGTGGACAGAGTAATTGTCATGTGGAAGTTAACATCCCAGCCCATCCTGTGGTGGAACATGTCCTCTTGGACACACAGAAGAAGAGCAGAATTGTTTACAGCAGGTCCATGACCTACCCACCTATCTGGAGCCCATGTGCCTTTTAGTGTTCAGGGAGGCCTGAGCTCATCCGTTCCGCAGATATTAACTTTCCAGCCTAACCTTAAAGATTGAGAGTAACCTCAGAGAACGTCTCCAGTGTAGGGAAGACATGTATTCAAAGCAGTATGTGACATCAGTAGTAAATCTTTATAAGGATGTAGTAAATGTTCTGTTCACTTTTTTTTTAATAATCTGAGTGAAAAGCCAACAAAAAATAATCTCACTTTTTCATTCCTCTCGATGTTGAAACCCTCCCCTCTTTTGTACCCTGAAGTTATGTTTGAAAGCTTGTCCAAGTATTCTTGGGGACATCAGCACTATGAATGTGAAACTTCAAATTCTTCTCACCACTCAAACTGCAGCAAATACACCACCAATGTGTTTTTATCACTGCATGTTCACAGTGGCTCCCCAAAGTAGAACAGAATAACTAGCCTGAGCTTGGCTGAGTTTCAGCTTTTGCTGGAGTACCCTCCACATTTTAGCTGATAGTCACAAGCCTTCTCTGGAGCACAAGTCTGATGAGAAGCAGCTGAGGGAGCTGTGGTGGTTTAGTCTCTTCTCCAGAGTAAATCCCACAGAATAAACAAGGACGACTGTATTGCTCTCTACAACTACCTGAAAGCAGGTTATAGCAAGGTGGCAGTCAATCTTCTCCCAAGTAAAAAAGCAGTAGAGCAAGAGGTAATGACCTCAAGCTGTGCCCGGAGAGGTTTAGATGGAGATGAGGAACAATTTCTTACCCGAAGGGTACTCGGGCTCTGGAACAGACTGCCCAGGGCAGTGCAGGAGTCACCGTCCCTGGAAGTGCTCTCACACCGTGTAGATGAGGCCCTCAGTGACATGGGTTAGTGGTGGCCTTGGCAGTGCTGGGGAGCGGTTGAATGTGATGTTCTTAAAGGTCTTTTCCCACTTAGTCGATTCTATGACATGAAAAACAGAGGCCACGTCTCCATGCCCGGGTGGGGTGACCCCAAAACGTGGCAGAGGCCGAACAGCCTCCAAGAGAGGAGGCTCGCAGGGTCTGGAAGGAGCAGCAGCCCAGCGCCTACCCGTACCTGACGGTGAGGAGGAGCCCGGGCAGACGCCCCTGCTTCAGCACGTACTGATTTCTGTACTTGCTAAGCAACAAACACTACCAAACCCCCGCCCGCCCGCTAAGGCTCCGTCCCGCTCCTACGGGAGCGCTCCCTCCACCGGAAGCCGCCGCCGCTGCTGCCCGCCTGCCCGGAACCTTTGAAACCGGAACGCAGAGTCGCGGCGGGGTTGGGTTGGAATGCGATAGAGGGCGGACCATGGTGAAGATGGCGGCTGCCGCAGCGGCCCCACGTGGAGATGAGGCGGCTGAGGGCGAGCAGGCGGACAGCGGTAACCCAGCGGGAGGGCGGCTGGGGCCCTTTCTGCTCGGACGGGCTTCTGAGGCCTCCCGGTCCCTGCTGTGGGCTCGGCCCGGCTGACACTTCTCTCTGTCCCTCCCGAGCCCGCTGGTGGGCCAGGGCCCCTCCGGAGCCTTGGCATAGTGCTGGCGCAGGAAGCGGGAGCGAAGGCCTCGGCCTAGCAGCCTGCCGAAGCCCCTTCGCGGTGCGGTAGAGGCAACGGGGTGCCCTGAGGCTCTGCAGGCTGGACTCCGCCGTGCTGGTGGGGTCGTATGCGGTCCTAGCCTTGCTCTGCCCTGCCCTGAGGGTTTCGGAGCTGCTTTTAGCTGCTTTAGCTTTGGGAATACCAACAGCGACTCATTCATTCTCTGGGCCCACCAAAATAGCTTCGCTGCCGTGTTTTGTCTTGGGTAGCACCCCTTTTCTTTGAAGGGGAGGAAGCATGACACGGTTGGGTAGAGCTGGACGAGTTCCGTGGTGCGAGGAGCTCTGTGTATGTCTGACTCCGTCTGTACGAGGCGGGGATCTGCTCTCTGCTCCAGGGGAGAGCTTTGAGATACACCTCCTACAGTAATCCGCCGGGAGAGCACAAACACTTTCATGCTCTATCCTGTATCACACGGTTCTCCACTCATTCTTGCCTTTCCATGTGTTGTGGGGATATACCTAGCTAGTTGTGATTGCTTCTTAATTATATAACGTAATTGTAGTTTTTTTCCTTCCTTTATTCTGGGAGGAACCAAGCCAGTGCAGTGGTTCTGTTTGGTTTGAGGGTCAAAGCTGAACCCAAGAGGAATTTTTGCATGAGACCTTCTTTCACAGCTCATTTCTGAATTACTGCTGTTTTTAACTGCGTGTGTCTACACCGAAGTTATTGAGCAAGGTTGGAAGAATAAAGTATGGGGATGTATGTATGTTTTCTGCCCTCCCAGTTAGGACTTGCTGTAGTAAATCTGTGCTGGGCTTCAATCTTTGCAATTGAAAGAGTGCCAGGTCTTCTTTCTGATAGATGTAATTTAGTATTAAGTTACTCTGAAATACCTCTGCTTTATCTCATGATGTCATATTAAAGAGTAAGTTGAGGCAGGTTGTTGAAGCCTTGTTCATCTTTCTGTAATTGTTGAAAACAAAACGTTGGTATTATTCTGTTATTTTGTTAACAGAAAGTGTTAGGTAAGGGAGACTTAACACATGCTTTTGCAGTTTTCGTCTTTATAAGTCTGATGGATCTTTATGGCTGACTGCAGAAGATTCTAAACAGTGTGTGGAATTCTGGTTTAGGCTTTTGGTAGCTGTTGGCTACTGTATGTATAAAAAGTCATAAGTAGGGGTTAATTCCTTGTTTAAAATTGAGATAGCAATCTTCTAGCATGGACAAGGTCTGGGGGTGAAAACTAGCCAAATTAGTTCACGTGTAGAAAATGGAATGTGGTGATGCACCTACTTTATGTGCAGTTGTTTGGTAAATGTATAACCTGTTTATTTCCATTTTTGATAACTAAATGCTTTCCAAAACTCTAAATGTGCCTGGTCATTAGAGGCTTTGTTTTAAATTGGCTTACGCCACTGTTTTGATGCTACTTTGGAGTATTTTGCTGATTTGAAAAGGCACATGGAGAAAGCAGAGTAATGAATTAGTCTGGCAACAGTGTATGTTTGTTTGTTAAGTAATTAAGAGGGCAATTGAGTAACAGGGAATATCATTAATAGCTGTCTCTCTCCTGTCTTGCTGTTGTTTATTCCAAATTTCAGTATTTTACCTTCTTGTTTTGTTTTGAGGGGGGCATAGGGTAAAGAAACTTAAATTTGGGGGTGTTTTATTTGTATGTTGAGAACCTGAGCAGTTATTTAGACCAGAAAAGCTCAGTGCCTCTGGGTTTTTTTGAACTACCTGATAACTGTCTTGATTCTGTATTTCACAAAGCAGTCTCCCCTCTGTGTTCATTAGACTTAGGTAATAAGGAGGGGGTTGCTGGCATTATTTTCTGTGAGCAGATTTTGCTGTCGTGCAAGAAATGCCTCTTCCCTCCTCCCTCCCCCCCCCCCCCGCCATGTTCATCCGTGTGGCTGTTTGCATTTAAGCACTAGATGTCACTGTCGCAGTTTTTGTGTGTCCGTGTGCGTATGTGTGTGTGTACATTTATGCAATTGTTGAACCAGAAAATACTTTTTTTCCTTGAAATTACCACTCCTAAACATCAAATTATTCATTAATCTAATAAATATCCAAAGCTGCCTTTTCCCTTTTACCCAACCTCTTAAATCACTTCATCAATGAGATGAGCAAGCACTTGTACTGGATTCTTTCTAATAAATTCATTATGGTGTTGTATGCTTGCTTGAGGAATTCAGTTAATTCAATGACAGCAAGCAGTACATGGCCTTGAACTCAAATAACATTTACATATGGAACAAATTATGCTAGTCATGCATCCTTACTAGAAACAGAACTCCTGATACATTTTTTCTGTTCTCTTTTTTATCCCTAGATTCTGAGTTAAGCTCAGGGCTTCCAGAGGACAGCTACTCATCAGGAGGTGAAGCCCTGGATGGTGATGATGAAGATGAAACAGCAGCCCTTGGCAATGAGGTTGAAGAGGCAAGCTCCAAAGCTGGCCCAAGTGCAGGCTGGGCAGATGCCATGGCAAAAGTGCTCAACAAAAAAATTCCACAAAATAAGTCCATCATCTTGGCCAAGAATAAAAATCTGGAGAAAGCGAAAGCAAAGGAAAAACAAGAAAGGCTGGAGAGGAGGATGAAGGTGAGGAAAAGAGGCAGTATTTCATTGTTCAATCACAGTTGGATGGAGATACATGCAAGATCCCTTCAGTGGGGATCTAGGAGAATGATCTAAGACTGTCTCAGTTTCGGAATCTCTCTTCCACAGTGATCTCAAGTAGCTTCAGATTGTTTTTTGCTTTCCAGACAGTCATGCTGTAGGGCTTTTTCCCTTACTGCTTTTTCTGGGCCATCAGGCAGGATCATCTTTGGCAGCAGCACTGTTCCAGGCTGTCAACTTCAGGTGTGTTTCTTGTTGAGAGGGTGAAACCAGCTGCTTTAAGCTTAGGTTTCTAATTGCTGTTGTTCATTTGGGCTATAATTCACTTTGTTGGCATTACAAGTTGAAATAGTTCTCTCTTACTGAAAGTGAGAGGAAGAAAGAGAAGCAAGCTGCTTTCATTTAAAGTCTGCTGTTGTGTCCGAAATCAAAAAATTCTAGGTTAAAATTGCATTAACCACTGATGTAGTTGTGAATCCTTGTTTGCTCCCCTCAACGATTTCCCTGTTAGAGTTTTCTGTTATAGTGTCTGTGCCCTAAATTGCTTCTGGTTCTGAAACTCGTATGATGAAAACAAAACTGTGTTGGCAATTAAGTAATTTGTTTGTGTATCTTTAGTGGAACTTTTAATTTCAAGGCTGTGATTGATTTACCTTCAGGCTAAAATTAATAGTTCTGATGTCTCATCTTACCAGTTGTGTTTCACTGGGATAACCAGGTTATCCATCTGACAGTTTAGGACATGCTGTGGCTATGCCACGACCTGCCTTTTAAATACAGGGAGTTTCAGTTCAGCATCTGCTCAGTTACAGTTGTCCTAAATACCTGTTCTCACCCACTGAGTATGTGAGATATCTGCAAAGCAGAGGTGGGTTGCAGGTCCCCAAATTGACTTGTTTACCCTTAGAAAAACCTGGGAATAGTCTGCCTCCCATTAATTTCTTGCTGATGGAAGCTAGAATAGGGCAGTTCTTTTTATCAAAGGCCAAAACATGGTCATAAACTCACAAATTCTAGTAGTCTGCCTGGAATTATAAAGACAAGGGCTCTGAAACTGCATGAAAGACTTCTTGCATAAAATAGATTTAGTGCAACATCACCAGGCCTAGAAGAGTTTTAAACTTTTAAAAGAGGGAAAAACCAGAATTCACTGCCTTACTCCTGAGGCAGATTCTGGGGAAGTACAGTGTGCTCCTATTGTAGCAAAAGTAAAGCTGGTGGTATTGTGGCTTCTGGAAATGGGAAAGTGGATCAGTTTGGTTTTGAAACAGAGACTCCAAAAAAAACCCCAAACAAAACCCACACAAAAAATCAGTGTTGTACACAGTTGCTGTAATGGGCACTTAGTGCTCTTCCTCATGTTCTGCTTATTGTAGTCTTTGCCATGTGTCACTGTTCGTCACAAAGCTGTACTATGATTAATTCAGCAGGAGAAGTCAAATTCCCAAGGCTCAAAATGCAACACGCCTGTCTTGATAGACTCCGGATTTTATTATGTATAGCTATCTGTGATCAGCTTGAGAAGTTTTGTAGTTGAAAATTACCTCTGAATAATTTCTTTGTCTGTAGCAGTCAGTGTGAAAGCATTTGATGTTATTTTAGACTCTTTGCTTGCCTTGAGCCAGAGGTATCACTCTGGTGTGAGTCTTTCCTAGTTTTTATTACAAAAAGCAAGTGACTGTGAGATATGACTGTGGCCCCTGGTTTGTCAATAAAAGAGACTTGCCTGAGACCTGTTGTCCAGCGCCATATTGGAGTTCCCCTTACTCTCAAACCCAACTGAGCTTTGTTGATTTATCTTTTATTTCTTTTCCTCCTGCTACATACTCTAGCAAAATATGCTGCATTCTCAAATGTCCATGTTGTTTCATGTCACAATATTTATAACACAGCTCGATAAAAAGCGGGAATGGGAAATGATGTGCCGAGTGAAGCCAGATGTTGTCAAAGACCGAGACAGAGAAAGAAATCTTCAGAGAATTGCCACAAGGTAAGAGTTTTTTTTGAATGCTTTCCTTGTATACGTATATATAACAAAAAGAGGAGGAAAAGGGGAAGAAAAGGCCTGTGCAGGTAATCTGTTTCCAATCAGATTGAACTCTTTAAGAAGTGCCTACTAAGAGCCAAGTGATTTATATACAGGTCTGCATTGTACAATATCAAGTTCAACAAAAGATTTCAGAAGCTTTATGAAAGAGTAAAAATTTAGATGGGAATGTAATGTTTGCTTAACAGAAGTGCTTTGCTGAATCCCCTCATTTTGTTAATTTAATGCTTTCAAAATGCAGAACAGTTGCTTCTGCTACTCTGTTTTTTCCTTCTCCACAGAGGATTCACCACATCCATGTCTCAAGTTCAGTTGCTTGTTCTGCATTGTGGTAGTTTGGTGTCACAAAACTAGTTGAATACCTTGATGTACTGTCTATATCTGTCTCCTTACTCATTTATCCGCCTTGTCCCTCTACTGCAGCTGCTCTTATGATCTTGTCTGAAGAATTTAATAGCTGAATTAGGACAAGTAACGTGTCTGGGGATGAAAATGCTCTTAAAATTATCTCAGTACTGTGTTACTTTGCTTACTTCAGGGTCTGAATAGTTACTTGTGGATTTATTTGTTATTGATTCCTAGCAATAAGTGATAAGGAAGAATGAAAATTGAAAGTCTTTTATGCTGTAGTAAATGTTACTTCTTAATTGAGGTTCTGATTGGCTGTTTTTGGGAGCTAGAAGCCATAAAGGCAACTTGAGTTAAAATCTGTTTTGTTTTTCCCCATCCCAGAGGAGTTGTGCAGTTGTTTAATGCTGTCAGGACACACCAAAAGAACGTTGATGAGAAGGTGAAGAAAGCTGGGAGATCTGAGAGGCAGCGTGCTAAACTGCTGTCATCTGTTTCAAAGAAAGATTTCATTGATGTCTTAAGAAATGCAGAGGGTGCTAAAGGAAGCAAGAATCCTGCAAAGGCTGCAAAAAGTAAACAGGTAGGCTTTGTCTGGGAGAAAAAATGCACACAAGATCCCTTCTCAGCTTAACTACTGTCCATTAATGTACCTGCTCTTAAGAGCAGCTGTATTCCAAGTGCCTGAGTTTTATTGAGACTAAATGGAAAGGGGGCAAGTAGCTCTTAGTGTGTTTTCCCTGTCTTTTAAGTATCAAGGCACAAAACATGGAAAGTTCTTCTGATAAGACTTCAAGTCTTGTGTACAAATAACTTGGTTTAGTTGTGTGTTTAAAAAAAAAAATGTGAAAAAATGGATTTTATCATGGATTTTGCACCAACCATAGAACAAACTGCTAGATTTTTAGTGTATTGTGATGTTTGGAATTTGGCCAGTCGTAGTTATCAACTCTTTTAAACTGTTATAGGCACAGGGACTTTTCATCTTACATGGTGTGTTAGTCTGTACTACTTGTATGTACTGAGCATTTTGGGCTCACTTCTCTGGATAATTAGGGTATCTGGAACTGAAGGGCTTTGCCATACAAATGAATACAAAATAGAAACTGAGCTATATTAAGCATTATATGTAGGCTTTTATTTCCCTAATTCCATGTGTGTCTTAGGCTGATGTGGCTTTATTGCTGTTACAGTGTTTTGGAAAGAAGTATTTTAACACATTCCACTTTTTCCAAACATGTTCAGGAGAGACACAGTATAGTTGGGCTTACCCAAGTCTTTATCAGTTCTTTCAACTCACCAAGTAGCTTTAGGGTTGAAAACAAGTTGCTCTGACATACTCTTTCTTGTATTTCAGAAGCTGCATGGTTTTGAAGCGTATTTGTGTTCAGGTTTGAACTTTGTGCTCAGTAGTGGGTGGAATACTTCTCTTGGCCCAGACTCACAGTAGTTAACTAAGTGCTTTTCTGTGCCAGGAAGAAATACTTTAATCAGTTGGGAGACAACAGTTTGTCATATGTTTTTTGTTTGTGTGCACTTGGGGAGCACGCTGAAACACTGCCTGGCATGAAGAGCTCATACAATTTTCATGCAAGTGTAATATTAAAGTATTTTTTTTAAATTCTTCAGATAATGAGAACAATTTAGCTTGGTGCTGACACTTTATTTCTCTCTAAATAATTCCAGCTTGCTTGTTTGGGGTGGGGAGCATGCGTGTGTGTGGTTTGGGGTTGGGGTTTGGTTGGGGTTTTTTCCTTCCCTGGAATAGCAGAGCAACATCGGAGTGATAGCAGTGCCAAGTACTATTGTAGTAAGCGTTGAATCAATAGCTGAGCAAAAACAAGGACTTTTTTTTTTTTTTTTCCTCTGTCTCAGATTGTAGCAGGGCAATTTTCTAATTACTGGGTCAGAAAACATAGATAGCAAATGTTTCTGTACATTTAAAAGCAGCTTATTTTGGCAGCATCATTAACAGCATATTTCCATTAAAGTGCTCTGGATTTGCTTTAAATGCTGGCTAGTTACTGTTGGTTTTGAGTATTGATACAGGTGCTGCTACAAAAACTTGGGATTTTGGAGTTTTTCATGAATGTCAGGCTATTCTTGCAGATTTGGGGAGGGGGCTGGGGTTTTTGGTTTGGATATTTTTTTAATAACCTTGTCTGGTTTTATAGACCACCTCACTTCCTCTCTCCCTTGTTGCATTCACTTCAGTAACTCTGTTCAGTGCTGAACCAAACTCTTTAATAACTCATTTTCAAGCTGTTCTTGATCTGCCTTATTTCCTTTTGACAACATATCTTACCCACTTAGGGGGCTCCCATCCTTGTAGTTGATGATAACTTGAGGCTGAGGCCAAAATCTAATCTTCAGTCTCCTCCTCAGAATTATGCTGACCAGTACTGCTGGTCTCCACTGTCTGTCTCTGCTGCTTGGACTTTGTGAGTTTTCAGAAGGTAATAAGCAGGGATGAGGCCTTTGGGTGGCGAATTCCTTGCAGCAGGAGTTTGGTAGATTGTTTGTGCCATCTGAAAGCTTTTGTTTGGTTCATTTGGGTGGGTTTTGGTGTGGGTTTTTTTTTTCTTTTTTGATTTTTTTTTTTTTTTTTAGCAGTTGAGAGTATGGCATGTACTTATTTAAAAAAAAAAAAAAAAGATAGGGGAAATACATTTATTTATCTCAACAAAAGCAACGGAAGAGATGCCAATCCCAAACTCCAGGCACTCTGCCATCAATTAAAATGCAATCCAGAACAATAAAAACACTACCCCACCCACATAAAACAAGCAGTCAGCAGGAAAAATAGCAGAATAAAGTTTTACCAATGAAAGCAAACCTTTCTCAACTCCAGCCTTCTGAGATTATGAAAGGAGACCTGACTATACTTGTGAGAATGGGCAAATGCTTTTTCTTACTCTACAATTCACTGCTGTGTTTTTCAAAGTGTGGTGGCTTCTTCCAAATGTTACGGGTTGTTGAAGAAACCCCTTATAAAGCTCTGTTGTGGTTGACTTCTTAGTCAGGTATATATATATGTGAGAATCATAGAATAGTTAGGGTTGGAAAGGACCTTAAGATAATCTAGTTCCAACTCCCTTGTCATGGGCAGAGACACCTCACACTAAACCATATCACCCAAGGCTTCATCTAACCTGGTCTTGAACACTGCCAGGGATGGAGCATTCACAACCTCCCTGGGCAGCCCATTCCAGTGCCTCACCACCCTAACAGTAAAGAACTTCCTCCTTATATCCAGTCTATACTTCCCCTGTTTAAGTTTTAACCCATTACCCCTTGTCCTATCACTACAGTCCCTAATGAAGAGTCCCTCCCCAGCATCCCTGTAGGCCCCCTTCAGATACTGGAAGGCTGCTATGAGGTCTCCACACAGCCTTCTCTTCTCCAGGCTGAACAGCCCCAACTTCCTCAGCCTGTCTTCATACAGGAGGTGCTCCAGTCCCCTGATCATCCTCGTGGCCTCCTCTGGACTTGTTCCAACAGTTCCATGCCCTTTTTATGTTGAGGACACCAGAACTGCACACAATACTGCAGGTGAGGTCTCACAAGAGCAGAGTAGAGGGTCAGGATCACCTCCTTTGACCTGCTGGTCACACTCCTTTTGATGCAGCCCAGGATACGGTTGGCTTTCTGGGCTGCAAGCGCACACTGCAGCCGGCTCATGTTCATTTTCTCATCAACCAGCACCCCCAAGTCCTTCTCCACAGGGCTTCTCTGAATCTCTTCTCTGCCCAACCTGTAGCTGTGCCTGGGATTGCTCCGACCCAGCTGTAGGACCTTGCACTTGTCATGGTTAAACTTCATGAGGTTGGCATCAGCCCACCTCACAAGCGTGTCAAGGTCCCTCTGGATGGCATTCCTTCTCTCCAGGGTATCAACTGAACCTCACAGCTTGGTGTCATCAGCAGATTTGCTGAGGGCGCACTCAATCCCGCTGTCTGTGTCACCGGCCAAGATGTTGATCAAGACCAGTCCCAACACTGATCTCTCAGAGACACCACTCGTTACTGGTCTCCAGCTGGACATTGAGCCATTGATTACAACTCTTTGCATGTGGCCATCCAGCCAGTTCTTTATCCACCGAGTGGTCCATCTATCAAATTGATGTCTTTCCAATTTAGAGAAAAAAAAATCAAATGCTCTGCAAAGACCCACCTGTAGCAGTGGGATTTCACAGCGGCACAGCCACTTAACAAGTTTGTTCTCTATTTCCGTTGCCTTCATGCACTGATGGGGAGGAGGACAGGCAACCTGTGCCCTATGAGCATGTTTATAGCCTTGTATACTTTCAGCCATTGGCCAAAGTATTACTTGGTGTACACCCAGCCAGTGTAGCTGTGAAAGAAAGACTGTAAGGCTGTGAATGTCTTCCTGTGCCATGTGAAACTGTAGCCCTTCTTGGGGGTTTGTGTGCCCAGATGGGAGTAATTACTTCCGTGAGCTGGAGCCAAGAGCTTTGCTTTTGATATCATTAGCTCTTTATCAGGGTATTTCTTAGTCCTTGCTGAGCCAGCTGACTTATCTAATATTTTTCACAGCTTTTTTTGGGTGGGGGGGAAGCATTTCCTGGGAGATAAGAGAGCATTCAGTCTTGTCCTGTACAATCCTTACAGACCAGATTTTCATTTCACTATGTGTTGGGTGTATCTTGCAGGTTCCCACCTTTAAGATACTATAAGAAACATTACTAAACTACAGGTTTAAGAAAGGTACATGTTGGAGATGCTGTCTTTCCAGTCCTAGAGCCCATTTTTATGTCTATAGAAGAAATAACAGAAGAATGACCGCTACTGCTGAACCCAGGACAGTAGTGTCAGTAAAGGATTCCTTTGGTTTCTTTAGGTGCTTAAGAAATTCCTGGGTGTTTTTAGGATTATGGTTTAGGGAACTATCTTTGCTTCCAAGACTGAATGAAGTTTTTGATCTCTTAGAGCTGCACAGACATGTTGACTGATATAGTGAATTACATGAGGTTTTGAAATCATCATTGTAAGGAAACAAATTCAGAGTTAATATTCCTAGAGCAGCATCAGCTCTTCTCTCTTGCTTACGTCAGTTACAACAGGGTCATTCAAGTACCAGAAGCTCTTGATGTATTTCTTTTCATTGGTGATATTCTGTGTAAAGCATTACTGGGCAGTAAAACTTTTTCCATTGACATATAAGTAACTAGCATGAAAGATATTTTGTGACAAGTGTAACCTGCACTCATCAACCTTTGAATTAGACCTTTGTAGCATGGTTTTCTGAATCACCTGTGTTTGCTTCAACCTGTAAGTTTCCTTACAGCAGATCTGTGGCAGAGTATTTCAGTGCAGGATTTCTTGGTCTGCTTCAGTGACCATGATTCAAATTGTGCCAAGGTAATTGTAATCATCAAGGTAAACTGTGCTGACTGTATGTCTTGAAGGTACAATTTGCTTCCTGTGTTGTGTTGACATCTGGAAAAAATAGGTGTATTAGTCTCAAAATAGTACCTATTCTAAAATAATTTATTGATGGGAAGGAATATGAGTGTCGAAGAATACAAGTACTATTTTATATCAGCTATTGCTCATATGGGACTTGAAATAAAATGCTTTTCCAGATATGTTCCTTCTGCCTGAAGTGTATTTTACAAATGCTCCTGGTGTTTTTGAAGTATTCTATAATTACTTCAGTAAATTAATGATTCTTATTAGTGACTTAGTGACTCTAGAGTCAGGTTTGCTATAGGTTTTTCTTCATAAGACTTTTAATATTCATAAATAAACAGTAGTTTGAAGATTATTCCAGGCAGAAGGTGTACTACACTTCTGACTTTGACTGTTGCTCTTGCTGGGACACAAGAATTGGCACAGGGACTTCAATTTTTCATTTTAGATGGGGATATGAATGTACTTTCCAGCTTAAAATTAGACATGTTTAAAACCTGTGAGAGTGACAGCCTCCTTCTTGCAACTTTGTAAGTACTGGCCAGTGCCGTGTTGCTCTGCTTTTTTACACAGTGTAGAAAAGGGGGGCAGGGGGGGAATCTTGTTTTCATCCATATACCTGTCTGAAGGGACAGTAGTAAGGAAACATTTTTTCTTAGGTGATAATGACATTGCAGAGTAACAAGTTTATTACTACAGCTGTTGTGTGCTGGCTTTACACAACTAATTGAAGGAGGAACCAGGCATGCATGTGTTTCAGCAGATTTGAGGGTGCAGCCAAGTGTTAATTTAGTTCAGCTGCAGCCAGAGTAGATGTGTTCTCTCAATTCTAATAAATGTCTTCCCATCGCATGCACAGGAGCATCTACTCTACTCTCATAAGACCCCACCTGGATTCAGTTCTGGGGGCCCCAACAAAAAAAAGGACGTGGAGCGAGTGTGTCTGCAGGAGGCCATGAAGATGCTCCGAGGGCTGGAGCACCTCTGCTTTGGAGACAGGCTGAGAGTTGGGCTTGTTCAGCCTGGACCTTATAACAATCTTTCAATACCTGAAGGGGGCCTAAAGGAAGGCTTTACAAGGTCTTGTAGTAACAGGACAAGGGAGAATGGCTTTAAATTGACTGAGGGTAGATTTAGGCTAGACATTGGGAAGAAGTTCTTCCCTATGAGGGTCTTGAGGCACCAGTTGCCTGGAGAAGCTGTGGCTGCCCCATCCCTGGCAGTGTTCAAGACCAGGTTGGATGGGGCTTGGAGCAACCTGCTCTAGTGAAAGGTGTCCGTGCCTATGGTAGGGGGTTGGAACTGGATGAGCTTTAGGATCCCTTCCAACTCTAACCATTTTATGGTTCTGTGAATTTGGATTCCTCTATATATAGTGCATTTGTATCTGTTTTTCTCAAATGCGTGTATAGTCTCTCAAAGGTCACCCACTATTTTGGGGGTTTTGGTTTTGTACCAAAAGGTTGCTGACTACCCAATTGTATGCTGTATTCAGGTTTTCATCATTTATCCTTAGGGATAAATGCAATGCCACCTGACACCAGTTTGCTGTATCTTAAATTCCTTATGTTCTTTAAGGTAAAGGGTTATTGTGCAGTATTAGAAGTGGTTTGATGGTGATCTTTTTGTTTTAAATCTTTGTACAGGAAGATGTATTGACTTACCTACTATACGTCATCAGCGGGGTTAGGTTTCTAGGAGGTACAAGCTCAGTTCCCTACCTTTTGCCATAGCTGGTAATACACATCTGTGTTAACATGGGAATGTAGATCTTTGTCAATATTTAAATGTGTATTTGATTTATAGATGTGAAGTATTTGACACTGTGAGTTCAGCTCCAGATAAGAGGATTAAGGGCTGTGTGACAGCTGTATTTCACTAGGTTCATCCTTTTCCCTGTGTTTTTAGCTTCAGGTTTCTCTTTCTGCTTTTTCAGATGCATGATCAGAAGTCAGAAAGGGAAAAAGATTGTGATTTTGCACTCTGTTCCCATCAACCTCTTTTTATCCTCTTCATGTTTTATGTTCCTGCCAGGTTCTCTTACCCTGCACCTGAGGGTCAAGCATGAAGCCCCATGTCCTGGTGCCTAAAGTGAGAGCAACCGTGACAACTGCTTGCACAGAAACACCAGGTCCCCATTTGTCATCATGAGTCACACATGATCCGGTTTAGTGCTGTATTCTAAGGTGCAGATAGTACATGATCAGTGAGGACAGATACCTCAAGAGAAATTGGATAATAAATACCTATTGTATTTTGTGAGGTGACGACCTGAGGTCACCTCTGTGGGCACCTACTCATCTATGTATCTTGGTAGACTTCAGGAGTGGTGGGTCAGACTGCTTCCAGTGGGTAGAAGGTTGTCAAATTCAGGTTTGGTTTGTGTTTTTTTTTTTTCTTTCCTATGGGAAAATCTGACCAGTTTTTAATGAATGTTTCTGAAATTTACTGAAAGCGTTAGAAAATACACTTCTTTTTTTTTCCTTTTAATCCTACTTGTTATTACAAATGATACTAAAGCTGTCTTCTTGGAAATACCTGATCTCTTCTGAGTTTGTTGCTGAACCCTGGATGGTGTTCTGCATGTGGTCTGTGCCATTTCTTCTCCACCTGCAGGCATTTGTAAAACCTATACAGAAATGCAGAAGTAAATGGAAGGGTTAGAAATGATGAGAAGGGGTAGCCAGTTGGTTAAAGATAAGGGACTGGAATCATGAGCAGATAACATATTTGCTCTTCAGGTTTAAACTGCTTTTTGAAAGCAGACTGGGAATGTTGAGGGGTATGGTCTGTTGCATAATGAGTTTGCCACTCGCCCACAACAGTGTGAGGGAAATTACAGGAATATAAAATTAAACAGCCTTGGATTTGGAAACATTTAGGGTATGTTGCAAAAGTCACTTAAGTAAAAGTAGAAGCAATGAGTGTAGGGAGGTTTAGCCAGACAAGCTGCTTAGTAGTCATAAAAACTTCAGTATTTCATATTTAGTAGTAAAATTACAGAAAAGCTAGTTCTTTTGTATATTTTTTTTTCCCCATTTTTCTCCCCCTCCTGCCTCATAGTTTTTTGGATCCCTGTATTTGTTTTGGGACTCGAATGTAAGTGGAAATCCTGAGTCAGGAAGAGGAGGTTTTTTATTAGCCCCGCTTCTTCCTCATCAGCCACTCTGTGAGATGATTTCTTAAGTGCTGGAAGTGAAAGACTTGGTCATTACTGTAGCCTTCGTTGTTAGAGACAGCCTTCTGGGACTCATTCTGTTATGCCTCTTGTTGAATCATAATGAAAACCAGTGGGTATTTCAGCATTGTTTGTATGGAATAATCTTGAGTCACATTCAGATTATTCTAAAATCTGCAAGATGCTAATTTATCCTAAAAAAGGATCAAAATATACTCCTAACAGCTGTGAGCCTGCATGTTTCTTTGCTGTGCATGTTTCTTTGCTGTGCATGTTTCTTTGCTGTGCATGTTTCTTTGCTGTGCATGTTTCTTTGCTGTGCATGTTTCTTTGCTGTGCATGTTTCTTTGCTGTGCATGTTTCTTTGCTGTGCATGTTTCTTTGCTGTGCATGTTTCTTTGCTGTGTTAGCAGGCAAGCTGTTACAGGATCCTGCAGAAGGCTTTAGGTACCCAGCTGAGATAGTGCATAAGTGCTTTACATAAATGGGTGACATCTAAGAAAGATCTGTTGTGAGTCAGAAATGTTTGTCTAAAGTAGACTGTCGAAAGACATTAATACTTCTGAGGTATGGCACATTGAAGGTCTTGACCAGATGCTTTTTACTAGGTCTTGTTGTATCTACATATTTTCCAGGTTCAACTTGATGGTTTGGGAACTGTGCAACTTGCAAAAAGGATTTTGTGGATCTGTGTAGTATTTAAGCTGGTCTTTAAATTCCATCATGTCTTCATTACTGCAGGATGGTAGAATTGCTTGTGCAGACGAAGGTTTTCCGAGACGGCTGCTATCAGAGCTGGAACACAGCACAGGCTGAGGAGTTCTGGAGTGCCCTGTGTGCAGGAGGGTCCTGTGTTGTGCTTGGATTCTTAAGATATTTTTGCTTTTTCTGACAGAAATACTGATCTTTGAGGTTTCTGATGAACTAAGGCCAAAGAAATGTGTTCTCGCATAAGCGCTTTCTTTGATTCGTCTTTGCAACTGAGCATTTAATAACAGTGCTAATGAATTTTCTTAAGTCCAGTTGGATGTTTGTTTTTAGAAATTCCGTAATTCAGTTCTGACCCCTCTAAGGTTGGGGCATGTTTAAGCATCTGCATGCCAACCCAAAGCATTCTTTCCCATTCACACATCCTCAGTTGTAGTAAATCATAGAGGGTGATGTGAGGATGGGGAGATTCCTCATGCGGGTCATTAAGCTCTGGGTGGTCTTCTGGCTATGCTCAAAAGGAAAATCAGTATTTGTTGTGCTTGTAGTAATAATTCCAGTGTGTTATTTGCAGAGGACTTTGAACAGGAACAACAGGTTTCAAAACACACTGTAAAAACATTTCATTCTGATTTACTAGAAATGCCAGTGCAGATTCTGGCGGGCACAAGAGTGAGCGTAAATCTCACACTGTAAATTTGTGCACACTAGAATCTGTGTGACGTGTAAATAAATCTCCTGTGTCACTGTTGACATCCACATTGTACAGTCAACTCAGATATGCCAAGGCAGTTTAGTTCAGTCACTCTGATTTCTCATTTAGAGAGAGGCTGCAAATGGGTATTGAGTAACTGTCACCCTAAGGAATAAATATTGTGTAGAATTATGCTGCAGCAGAATAGACTGCTGTTGTATAGTTTGAATGTTGTGCAAGCTTAAAAACGCCCCCCAAAGTGGCTTGCTTTGAGACTTCAGCTCAGAAGTTCAAAATAGTAGCAGTACAGGACATATTCTTGTTTTCCAGTTCTGTGGGATTGGGTTTACATAGGAACTTTTCTTATAGTTAAGATTTCACCATAATTCAAATTAGATAAACTTGTAAACAGTACTGATGATTAAATTCGAGTATTTTTCTGTTAAAAAATCATCTGTTTTCTGCTTATATTGCTGCTTTAGTTGTTTCAGCTGCAGTTTTCTTTATTTCTTCCTGGCCTAGGGGAATCTTACTTTCTTAGCCTGTGAGCTTGGATATCTCTGCAAACAAATTTAGGGGAAATGATTGTGCTGATATTCTTTGCTTTCAGTTTCCTTTCTCTTCTACCAAGTGTGTTTTAATTTTTTATTTTATTAAATTGATATTTAACACACCTCAGTGTATGTCTGTGCTAAGGACTTTTGAACTAGGTATAAACCAACTTGTGTGGGGATGAGAAACAGAATAGCAGCAGTCATTGGGACCAAGATGCAGGCTGGCTGGGAAGGTAATTGTCAGCTGTATGTGAGACTGTGTCTTGCCAGTTAAGCTTTTTAACTTTGTCATGACAAAAGCCTCCCTGTATTTCAAGGTCTCAGATGTTTGTATTGAGCAAAACAGAGGAACTTGGGGAGGCATTTCAAATTAATTAGACATGTTAGAATTGTTTTTTCAGGGCTTAAAGTTGTTGCTTGAGAGATATTTATGTTAGAAATTCCTTCCCTGACAGGTACAAATAAACGTTTATTGTATGAGGGATGCCCTTGCAACCTTGGGGACATGAGAGATGTAAAGAGAGATGGCCCTGCAAGCTCTAGCATTTCATCTTGTACTTGGAGCAAAGTCATGGAGAGTCCAGTGTGTTGATTGTAATTGCTAGGTCTGAAAGGTGTCCATTTGTTAATACCCTGCAGTTACTGTTATCTGAACACAGGCTGTAGTGAAGTCTCTGCAGTGATATGTATATGTGCTGCTTTCCATATGCAGAAACTGGTATGCTCAAGTGACATGAGCTGGTGGGAGCCAGAGTGAAATGCTGTCTTTAATCTGTGCAGTCTGATTTCAAGATCCAGCTTTTTGTGCCGTTACTTGCCAAGAAGCATTATGGGACTTCAGTTTGCTTGTGTGTAGGGTTCTGAAAAGCTCTGGCTTTTAGGACGTTGCTGTGCCAGTAAAGCAACAGATGAAAATGACAGTGTGACTTAGACTGAACTTAATTCCCTTAAGGTTTCAAAGGATGCAGGCTTTTAGCTAAAGCACTTGTTGCAGACTGAAGCAGCTATGTGCAGTTGCAAGTATCCCACTCCTGCTCCTGACAACTTCAGAAAGGTATAAAGAGGATCTGTGTCCCACCTGAGTGGCAGTGCAGTCTGCCACAACTCTGGCGTTGAGTTCGGCAGGTCTCAGTTGAAGATAGTTACTGTAATGTCATTTACCAAGAGTGGGTTATGTAGCTCCACAAAGAAATAAACTGAAACAGTGGGATTTCTAACATGATCTTGATCATGTGGCTGCTGCTGATGCAATGGGGCTTTCATAGACCAGTTCCTCCAAAATCATCCAGGCGGCAATTCTATCACAGATCCTGCAAGGGATGGCTGTTTGTTGTAGGTGACGCTTTGGTTTTGGGTGGGTGGGTGATTTTATTAGGACTTGGCTACAAATTTCCGTTCATCTTCTCCTGGTGCAGATTTTAAAGGGTATGTCTTCAAAAATAATTAGTTTGGGAAATATGTCCCTGCTACTTGTGTCAGACTTGAGCTGATGCTGTGATAGCTTAGGTGGCATACCAAGGAGGAGAGAGAGTGTTCGTTTTATTTAGGTAATCTCTTTTCAGATGGACTATTGGTCTTCCCCAGTATCTGCATTAGAATAACCATGCTGTGCATTTTATTCTTTGTTCATGATAACAAGTGCGTTGTCGTGTACCAGTAACTCCTGAGATACTTTACTAACTGCTGTCTCAGGCAAAGGAAAAAAACATTCAAATGTATGTATATATGTATAATAAAGGGGGGGGGAAGCAACACCAGAATTTTTCACTCTTTGCCCCACTGAAGGACCCACTTTATGTAGCATTGCATGCTAATGTTTATATAGCCTGCTTTGTTTTCATTTGGGGATGTTCAAAGGGGACTTCAGGGCTGTAGTGAAATGTGGGAGATATGGACAAGCAGCTGACTGGAAGTTCAAAAGTGGTTGAAAAGTTGTAGAATGAAAGCTGTTTTATTTTCCACGTGCCAAGAATCAGTTTTGTTTTATTTAGATGAAACCATATTATGGCATTGAAAATCCAAGTGTATCAACATTCTTACACAGAGCAAGTTGGGAAGTGATGTGACAGTTGAGCTAATTGTTGGTTATCCGAATAGGCTTGCTGTGGATTTTCTTAAGACTGCAGGAATGTTTTGTGCTACAATACATTATTTTTTGGTTTGTGATTATTTTTTGTGGGTTTTTTTTTGTTTGTTTTTGTTTATTATTATTATGAGGGGAAAATAGAGCAGTAAATGAGTTAGGAATGAAGATATTAAACAGGGGGTTTTCTTCACTTGGAGGGCTGGCTTAAAATACATTAAATATTTGCTTCAAGCATTTAATCCTCATCTTTGAGGCATGGACATGCTACCTCTCCTTGGGGCTTGTTGTAAAACTCTATTCAAACCTTTGTAGTCCCTTATATAGTGGGTAATGCAATGAAGGATCAGCATCCCTCTTTTGTCCCGTTGTTCACTTGACGTAGCCAGAAAGAAGGCTGAATAGTAGCTTGTGATGAATTTGAGCATTGGGCTATTCAAGCCCTCAGCCTTTCACTGTCGTTGCTGACAATAATGTATTGGTTTGTGCTATTTAGAAACAAAAAAAACAAAACCCCAACCCCCTGTTCTGCACATCTGGGGGAAAAAAAAAAAGGATTTTCTGTTGTTTTTATTGTTGAAAAGAAATAGGAAAAATGCATTGTTTTGTAAGGGAGGTGAGGTTTTTTTCCATTCAGGTATTTCAGATTTAATTCTGTGGCATGTTCGAACAGTGATTTATAAAAGGTCTGGGATAAATAAAGCTTCTGCTTGGTGACTTTTGTAAAGCTTTCAGCCTTTCCCTACTCTGCAGGGGTAAACAGAAACCAACTGAAAGACAGTTAAGAAGGTGTCAGAGGGAAGCTACTGTCTGATTGTGTCCCACAGAAGAGTACCTGTGTTACCCTAATAGAGCTTATTCTCATGTTAACACCATCAGGTCTGTGTAAGGGACCTACCTTATCTGTAACTCTTTAACTCCAGGCAATTGATTACCTTGTCTGTGATGTTTTCAGGATTTATTGGGTATTTGAAATGAATTACTCCAAGAATAGAAGGTGGTTAGAAGGCCCTGCCTGAGGAAAAGGGGGGTTATTGGGATGGGTGAGTTACTTTTAGGAGTAGGCGTTACTGAGAACAGCTGTGAAGACAAAAAAATCCATCTTGGGGCTGGGTCCTGAGAGATTCCTTTTGGGAAGGGGAATGTTAAGACTTGTTACCCCATTTTTGTGACAGTACTCTTTTTCAAAAGAGCTGCTGAAGTCACATTTAGCATTTCTGCTTTGATTATCTACTAAAAATACCTCGTTTGGCAGACTTTCTGTATCCAACTTCTGTTGGTGTGATATGATGTGTTAGATTTACAGTGATGGACCTGCATTCTCTATTCCTCATTTCTCCTGCTGTTAAACTCTGGATGCTTCTCTCTACTAGAGCTTGCATGACATCTGCCTATATATGTTACGGTTCTGTATATCACGTATTCCAAATGCATGGCAGAGAAGAGGCATGAACAAATGTCTACGGCAATCACATTTACTATGGGTTTTGCATCTAGTCATTAAATCTGTGTCTGCAGAGGGTGCTGCAAGAGAGAACCTCCATGCCTTGGACAGTATCAGGAGATAGTTATATACGTCGGTTGAGGTCTGTCCTGTTGAGCAGGGGAGTGGGAAAAGCACATCTGAGATACCTGTATTAACTTTGTTTTAAAGAGCCTGCAAAAATAAGTTGTTGTTTTCCATGACCCTGATTCCACTTCAGTAGGACAATTCTTTGCTTACCTGCTGGACACTGAGCCACGTTGTTCCTCAGAAGAATTTTGCTACTAAGTCTTAAACCACTGAAATCATTCAGTTCATTGAACAGGTCGTAGTGTTTTCCTTCAGTAAGGATGCAGGAATAGTGTCAAGCTGTTCTTTAAAACTGTTGCCACAGGATGGGGCTGTTGCACTGCCCAAATATGACCTGTCATTTTGAAGAACTGCAACCAAGCACTTTCAGTGCTAACCTAAAACTACAGTCCTGTTGCTTTTATTTATTATTCACCAGTCCATGTAGTGTGGCTTCAGTTTATCCACTTTCAGGAGGTAGGAAATTTGGACTAAGGTGTTGTTGGCTTGCTAAATGTAGACCAAGTTTGCTTCTTTTAGAGGCAGCTTTGTACCATATGACAAGCCCAGGTAGTGAGGTAATAGTCCACATAAAGGGGATTTGGTCCATGTATCGCAGAATATGCTAAATATTAAATTGGGGGGGGTAGCCCTTTATTAAATCCATATTTGTGTTTTAAAAATGTGCCAAGAAGTGTTCTAATGGAGCAGCACCTGGGGGTTAATAAATGATATCATGGATCCATTCTGATTGCCAAGAAAGATTTTAATAAAGACATGCCCAGGGTTGACCGTTTCATCCACGAGGAATAATTGTTTTGTTCCCTTATTTCTTTTATTGGTTGGTTAAAACAAGTTTGCTTTTTAGCATCAAGTCATTTATGATTGACCTGCATATTTCTGTGTACCATTTGCATAAGAGCTAACTGACTGAAATCGTGTGAGAGGCGTTACTCTGATTGCATGAAGAGCTTCCATCTTTTACTGCCTTTCACATTGATCTCATCTTTCTCTGTTCTTCTTCCCTCAAACATTCAGGGTGAAGTGAAGTCTGAAGAGGGGCCAGAATGGAATATACTGCGTGATGACTTCATGATGGGAGCATCTATGAAAGACTGGGACAAGGAAAGCGATGGAGAGGGCAGTAATGAAGAAGGAGGTGGTCTGAAACAAGATGACAGTGACTGAATGAAACTGAAAACCATTCAAGATAATGTTTTATCATCTTTATTTTCTTTGGATAAAAAGTCAGCATTCTGTGAATGTACAACACTTGGAGAATATCTTTTTAAAGAAAAAAAGGAAAAGACTTGCGCAACTTTGGAGTGTTTTCTCCTTCATGTCAAACTTTTATTTAATACAGCTTCATTTGCTATACTGAAATCCTGAAATATTTTCCAAAACATGTATAATTTTCAACATATTTCCAAAACATTTTGTACAGTCAAAATAGTGGCACCTGCCCAATGAAAGAATGATTTTTGCCAAGGTCATTAAAAGTTTATACATTAGTCATGGCAAGTGTTGTATTAGTGTGCCTGCATTTCCAAATCAGCATTGCACTTTGAAAGTTGTTAGCAATTCGCAATAGAAATGGCTTACAATAAACAGAAATGCCGTCACCTTGTAAAGTTATCAGACTCCTATAGAGTCTTTACTACTTTGGCCAGAAAAGGTTTTGTAGATAATAAAGAAAAGTAACCATTAATGTGATAGTTCTGGTCTTGGAGCACTAATTTGATTGGAGACAATTCTGGAAACATAACTGTAAAAGGAGAGACTTGACCCTACTGATTGGCTTTTATATTTTGTTATATATATGGAAGTATGAGTTTTTCCATTGCAAGTCTGAAGTTGTATAAGCTGTGAGACTGATAAGAGACAAAAGGACAATCATTGCTATTATTTTTGTTGGAGGAGAGAGGGCTTTTCTAGCAATACTGCATAAAATTGTGTTCAGTGTTTCCTCATTTGCAGTTCTGGTGTTCTGGCCTTTTTCAGCACAGAGCTGGACCTCCAGGATACATCCTGTGGGTTTAGGCAGCTGTAATGCTAATTCCTGAGGTCTGTAAAGGGTCAAACAAAAGCCCTTCCTCTTAGGTGCATACTGTAACAGTAGCAGATTTTGGAAGACATCTGTCAGGGTAACACTATTTGTCTTTGTTCAAACCACAGCAATTTTTCCTAATCAGTTGTTTAGTTGTGAATATGTTATTATTAACATACATAATAAGAATATATTCTTTATAAGCATATGCATACAGAAGAAAGTGCATTGTGATTAAGGTGTTCTAAATGAGAGGCTAAGGTTGAATTCTGCTGCCTTCACTGTTCCAGACTGGCTGTCTGATGCTGTGTCAGTTGTTTAAATTTTCTATTACATTTCCCCATTTCCTATGTAAAGAAAATGCCTTGGGGCCTATTAATTGATACTTTAAAAGCACAGTACTATTCTGTCTGTTCCTATAGATGTCTGGCATACAAACATTTCTTTGTACCTGATTATATGCAAGGTAGCATTGAAATCTGTGTAAGACAGTGGATTTAGATTTTCCCAACAAAGGCACTGAGGAGGCGAGAGAGTTTGAGCTTTGTGTATACTGCAGGAGAAAAAAAATATACATACAAAATGGCAGAGAAACCTATCCTAACAACTGGCAATGCTTGTGTTATCCCTAGCCTATTCATCTGGTGTAGGTATTGTAGCATAATTCTTTGAGGAGAGCTCAAAGCTAGCAGCAGAAATGTTTAGATTTTCAAGCTGCTTTGAGTGTTAGACATATTGGATATCTGAGGAGACATTAGTTTGTGGCCTGATATTTATTATCACAGACGAAGGCATACACCCAAAATACCAAGTGGCGAAACCACAGAAGTTTGACATACGGTTATCCTGGCTTCTGAAGGCAAGATATCTGTATAGCTGTTCAGTGAGAGCTGGCATCTCATTAGTGCAAAACAAAGATAGACTACAATATTTCAAGTAGCTACTTAAGCAGAATAGCAGCATAATAGCCTAATCTGACATTGCTTTCTTTCTACAGAGCTCAGTTTGTGTGAAAAAATGACATCAGCATCTTTAAATCTACATTTGCTCTTTCATTTGATATCATCAGTATCTGCCTGAGGTCAAACTTTTGGAAAGTAATCTAGTTTTTCTTAGGAACAGTGACATTATGACATTAAAAATGCTCTCAGACTACTTCTAGGATACTTGGGTGTTTGAATTTTACTTGTGCATTTTTGAAGTGATGTTTTGATTAAAGCAATGGAGTATCACTTGTGTATTTAAGAAAAACATGGAGTATATTGATATTGCTAAAAATACCTTGAGCTTCCATTTCATAGCAGTACTTTTTGCCTGTAAGTGGAGAGCATTTCTTACCTTTTCAGAAGCATAATACTCTATGTATATCGAATACTTCTTAGATTTTGGTACCTTGCCTTTGCCATGTTCTTTGGTTGTGCCATATTCAGAAAAACTCCTAGAGTAACTTAGATTGGTAACTACCTCCTAAAGTGAAATAAGCTCCGGGCTCTTTGTGGCAGATGGAAGTGTGTATTTTAACTTTAGGCATTTGGTGGACGACTTACTTCACGAGCTTTATTGTAATGGACTAGCAGTTCAAGAGAAGAGCTAAGCCCTGTTTGGCCCATACCCCTTCCAGTCTCCTTTCTCAGCTGTGGGATCAGGCTCTACCCGCCTCCCCAGCCGCTTTTCCAGTAATGTTCTTCCTTTTCCATAGCTACCAAGAACAACCTTCATCAGCTTTTCCCAGCCAGCAGAGTGCTGGGTCTGTTTTGCCTGCTCCCATGAATATCTCTGCTTAAGCAAAGCTGTGCTGCTGCCCTTCATTCCAGAGAGCATGAATCATGTCAACTTTGTGTATTTCTGTACCTATCTATATAAAGCCAATAAGGATGGGGTGGTTCCAGTTTTGTTAGGCTTCAAGCCAACTCTAGAAAATGTAGAGTTTAATATTGTATGGATTGCATGCAAAGCAACAAAGTGGTTTTTCATAAGAGGAGGCACAGGGCGAGCTCTCCCCCATGTTTCTTATCCTCTCATCTAATTTTTCTTTATGTTAATTGTGCTAAGTATTTTTTCAGCAAGGAAAGCATGAGTTGGCCTATGGAGAAAATAGAACCATCTTACCATCTTCTGTCTGCTTTTCTGCAGCCTGCTGTTTCCTTAAACACTTGATGAGTGATGGTGGAGTATCCTTGTTGTGCCTGATGGTACAGCACCGTATCATCTTCCCTGCTAAAACATGGAGGGAAGAGCTCCCACTTCTGCAGCTGTGAGGCAGGTTCTCAGAACGAAAGAGCTAGAAACTGTTTTCTAATGGAGATACGGCTTTGCGAGTGTGTGTTTTGTTTTAGAGAGAGAAATGGTTGGGGGCCATAAAAGCGTTCTGACTATCTGATGCTTCCAGAAGAAGGTGGTCTGTAAAGCTGCATCTGTTCAGAGCTGGCTCAGTAGCTGTCTCCAGGGAGGAAGGCAGAAGTAGAAGTCATCTGGCACAGAACAGTCTGCGCAACTTAAAATGACAAACTATTCATTCTTATGAAATGAGTCCTGGCATAGTTAGTATCCACACAGAGCAGTCATCAATGCTGTTCACTTCCAGCCCCTGCAAATTGCTCAATGATTTCTTCAAGACTTGCTGAGGTAAGCAGTAAGAAGGCCAGGAGAAGGGTTGAGGAAGGGAAGACTCTTAGGATCTTAATAAATAGATAGTATCCTTGTGCTAAATAAGGTGTTAAATTTGGACTTTAGGACCTCAGTGGTAGACACTGGAGAGTTCTTGGCTACCAAATTATGGAATGCTGTTGATTTACTCCTGTTCTAAAGCAGCAGCTTTTAACCTCTTGTCAGTATGTAAGCGTCAAAGGTTTTGCCTCTGTAGATTATCTGGCAGATAAGGGCTTTTCCTTAATCATTCTTTTTCAGACTGATAAGGAAGGTTGATATTTCTTAGACAAACCGTTTTGTTTTCAAATGCATCTGTTTAATTGCTGTTCTGTCTTATGGGATATGTTGTAATAAAACCCCAGTCAAACTGAATAGCTTCAACAAAAAAGATGCTTGTGCTTGTGTAATGCTTCATCCTTTGGAATGATTTCTTTTTGTTTAAATCCATGTGTTTAATCTGCTGGATAACAAATTGTACAATGAATTAGGACACTTTCGTCAGGTCTTCACATGTGACCTCATGAGCACAAATGGTTTCCAAGAGGCACTTTGGAAGGTGATTTTAGGAATACTTACAAAACCCATTATTTCTTCACAGTGCCTCAGTGATTTTAATAGCCCATTCTCTCATGCCAGTGAGTGAACTTTTGGAGCTTTATTTTGCAACATTTTCCCAGTGTTTCTTAATTCTGTTTTCAGTATATGTGGTGTTAATTGTGAACTGCTAACCAGGATCACACCTGCACTGAGGTTTGATAGCACTAGGATTTCTTACAGACATAAGTGTTTTCAGAAGTAGCTAAATAATAGAAATAGGTCACTTAAAAGATACGCTGGTTACACTTCTTATCAGAAACTTAATGTGTAATTTAGAAATGGTTAAGTATACAGTCTGCTGATGTTATGTACTAATCGGGTCTTCAAACCATGTCTATTATAGGCATGTTTGATCACAAATAGAACAGAACATGGTTGTTTGTCATAGTTTTAAAACTTGTTTGAATATTGAGGTACTTAAAGATTCCACTAGCCATTTATGAACCCATTATGAACGTAATCTTGGAGGTTGTGACTGAGACCCTGTGGCTATTCAATCACTTTGTTGCTTTGAAATTTTTCTTTCCCAGAAAAGGAGGACTTTCCTATTCTTGTTCCGAACGGGAATAATTAACAAGTGTTGCTGGATCTAAACAAAATGGTAATGGAAAGCTTTCTTGATTATGTGGATGTTTGCATTAACTTTCAGGTTGTGCATATTTTATCTAAAGAGGATTTTCTTTGTTTTTCAAGTGATCCACAAATGACACTGTATGTAGGCATTGATGTATTACAAGGGTAGGTAGTTGCAGGTAGAAATATGAGTATCAACAATCCTAGGCTTCATTGCCAGCTCTGTCAGTGGCAGAGATTTTTAGAAATGTGCTTTTGAAGCAGCCTTTTGCTGCTTCCATTTCAGAAGAGTGTCTGAGGTCTGGCAGCTGAATGAAAACTGTTACTACAGGGCTCAGTATGTGAGCTTAGTACGTGAGCTTACTTATTTGAGACTTCACATACCTGCCTGGGCATCCATCCATTCACCATCTCACTATGCTCATCAGACATGAAAGGTGACCAAACCCATGTTGATAGCTTATCCATCATTGTGTAGGTCTGCTACCTCAGTTACAATCCCAATAAGTTCCAAAGAGCTTATGGTTCATAAGTAAAGGATGCTGCACAGGTACATGTTGGTAACAGTAGTGTAGTTTTGCATGCAGTTGGGTTTTAGGTGACTGAAATGCTTGACAGTATCTTGTTATGTGCTTAAGAAATGTAAGAAAAGGCTTCACAAAATTTTCTTCTTGGTGTCACTTCATAATAGAAAAAGACTATGAATTTCAGAACCGTCAGGCAAGATCCTCAGTTTCACAGACTCACAGTATCATTAGGGTTGGAAGGGACCTTGGTAGATCATCCAGCCCAACACCCTGCCAAGGCAGGGCCACCCAGAGCAGGTTACACAGGAACACGTCCATGGTTGATTTGGAACTCACAACCCCCCTGGGCAGCATGTTCCAATGCTCTGCCACCCTCAATGTAAAGAAGTTCTTTCTCCTGTTGAGGTTTAGCTTCTTGTGTTTTAGTTTATGGCCATTGCTCCTTGTCCTGTCGCTGGGCACCACTGAAAAGAGTCTGGCACCATCCTCCTGGCACCTGCCTGTGAGATAACGATCTGCATTGATGAGATCCTCTCTCAGACTTCTCTAGACTAAACAAGCCCAGCTCCCGCAGTCTCAGCATAAGAGAGATGCTCCAGACACCTGATCATCTTTAAGGGCTTCTTTAAGAGCTTGTGACTCTGCCAAAACGATGTATTAGACCTAAGTATAAATACACTTCCAGTAAGAAAACTGATCAAACGAATCCAGCTTGATGGGATGATAAATTGCCATTCATTCTTGTGAACTGCGTTAACAAAGGGACCGGTCAGGCCTTGAAGGGTGCTGAGCATCTTTCTGATGTACCAGTCCAGTCAGCAGGTCAGATCAGGACTGCTGGTGCCACTGCTGTCCTCTCCATCTGCTGTGTGTGCCCCGTTTTTTAATTGCTGGAGGATTATTTCAAGTTTTGGCATCATTGCTTAGAATTAAAGCAGGAGTGAAATAAGTTTATTGTAAGGAAGATAGTTCAGGTAAGAAGGGAAATACATTTGTGTCTTTTTATAACATCAGTATTAGGTCTGCGTTTCCCAGCCAATATGTAGGCTTTTCTAAGCTTTGACTTAGCTGTTAATGAGGTTGATGTTCAAATGACGCTTTTATTTGTGAGCGTAGGCATTTCAGCTGTAGGTCTATATCCATGATGGAGTAGTTACTGTCCAAAGAACAAATTGGGCATTGATAAGTTTAATACAGCTCTCCCATTCTTGGTGTCTGTTGTTCTTAAATCTTATTTGCATAAAACCTTTCTCTCATTTTTCTAGAAAATATAGAAATATTCGTGTGGAAAAACACCACAGTTCTTTTGATATTTTTTTTTTTTTTCCTTTTTCTTTTAAAGATCTTTGTCCTTACTCCAGAGCCAGCCTTGGATGGTAGGGAAGGTGCTCTCAGTTGGTCTTCCTTCTGGAGAGCACTTTCCTAAGCACGCTCCCAATACAAACCATCCAGGTAGGAGAGAATCGTATATGCTCTTAGAGCTTAAAAATAGGGGTGTTACATTAGTTCTTCCTATGGCCTACAGCCAGACAGAGCATCAATTTAGGAGGCGTAGGTACTGACACTTCTACCACTGCATATGAGTGGTCTGTTCTAGATCCAGCTCTAAAATAACCTAAATCTGGCTCAGAATTATCACTGTCATCTTTCTGTTCTGCCTCTAGATTGAGTCATCAAGCTTAAACCATGCAGCTGAAAAGGTGTGGTTTGATCAGCTATTCGAGAACATTGGTTTCATTAATTTTGGTAGCTAGGCATAAAAAATGGGCTTAAAAATGTGTAAGGCTGAGAGGTTCCACAAAGACCTTCTCTGGAGCTAGTTTGGTGAGTACAGCACAAAAGTTTTGTATTGTGAGTTTTGTTTTGTGTTTGAGTTTTTCTGTTTGTTCTTTTGAGTTGTTGAATAAACTGCTATAGACACTCTGTTAGCAGTACAGTGTTTATAGCTATTATTTACATGTTACTTAATGAGGTGTAACCCAAATCATCGCTGAGCAGTTCAGAAATAGAAGGGAACAGCTGTAACAGTGAGGAAGGGATGCAGGTCAGGAGTTCAAACATTGAGATTAAAGGGATGACTTTTATTCTGCCGTCTTTACTTTGTCATGCTTCCTATAAGTAGATGTCAAGACACACTAGTATATAAACCACTGGGCTTATATTTCTCCCCCTTTTTAAAATTACTTTTATTTTTAGTTAGTGAATCTGATCATTTTCCTCTGCTGATATTTTAAGTCTTACTGACTTTAGTGGAAACAGGATTTCCTGTGGTGATTAAAACCACAGGTGCTAGGATTAAAGAAGGCTGGGGTTTTTTAGTGGTATATAGACTAAAACTGGAATGATGCAGGGAAGATTACTGTGGCATCCTCGGGGCTGACAAGCAGATTTGAAAGAGCACATGAAGGGATCAGGCTCTGGGAGTTGTAACCATGGGGGAACTTCTCTGGCATTCACAGAATTTTTACCAAGACTTCAGTCTTAACTGATTTAAAGATGGGAATTGGCTGTTGGAAGCAGAAACCTCTTTGGATGCACTGATGTGTGCAGCCTTTATAGGAAACATGTATATCTTCAGGATAGATGGTTTTAGCCCACTGATTGTTATATTGCTTTCCTAAACCCCCTGATGTCCAGCTGTGCTCTTCAGAGAGGGAGGGCAATTTTACTACAGGAAAGCTATTATCTGGGTTGTCAAATCCAAGCCTTGTAAGATGTAGATAATAACCCATGTACTGAAATACAAAGTAATAGTCATGTTTCTTTATGTTCTCTTTTTCCTCTTATCCATAAGATTTTTTTGGGGGGACAGCTGTAATCTCTCAGCACTTCCTGTGATTGTTTCCACTGAAGTTGTTGGGTCTATTTGTAGAACTTTAATTTTTTTTTTATACTTACGTATGTCTGTGTATATAAAATATACATAAAATACGTAAAAATGTGTATATCTACAAATATATATAAAAATAAGTTCTCATTTATTCCTATATATAAAATATATTAAATTTCTCATTCCTACAAAGAGATTCTGTCTATATAATCGGAAGCATACCTTTGATTTGCAAGTTGACAAGTATGTAAATATGCATGACAGTCTTGCGTGTCAAACAGCATGTTCTATAAAGTAACCTTTATCTTCTGGAACATGAGTGTTGCAGGAGTGGGCTGTGGTTGCGTGAAACACAATCCGAGAGGCAGCAGGGCTGCTTGTATGAGTAAGGTCAGCAGGGTTTGCTCTCAAATTCATCCAGGCGTTACTGCGCACACTAATGAAATGTGCAGTGCAGGAGTACGGACTTCTGCTTCACTAAGGATAATAAACAGTAAAATCTGAGGTTTTATTATGGTATATATTACAACTTTCCATTATTTGTCATCTCCTCTTTGCCTCACCTTTATTAGGTGTCACTTTGGCTCTAAGAGTTGAACCTCGGTACACCTAGTTGTATAAAAAGGAGAATTCAAATGTGTTTTTGCCTAGCGCCCTGCACCGGAATGACTGAGATTCTACATGACCACTGTTAGGGCTGCAGATTTCTATGTGTGCCACAAAGAATTAATTGTGCAATCATCCTGCGCTCGTCATCAGTGTGAGCGCTTACAAAAGTCACCTCTTAACTTTTAAACGTTATTCCTTCTTCCAACAGTGTTCTTTAGTTCATGAAACGGAGCCAGCCACCTTACTTAATGACCTGGTCGTCAGCAGTTTCAGAGAGATTATTGCCTTTGTATTTCGCAGAGCGCATTTGCCTATAACCAAAACAATCTCAAAAGAAACCACAAATTGTAAAATCCTGACCATGTAATTCTTAAGTTAATAGGAAACATGAAACCTTTGCGTTCAGTGAAGTAACTTTCCAGGTGTCCCTGTTTTTCTAATAAACACTTACTGTTTATTAAAATATATATATATAAAAAGACAGTGTTGTATTGAATTAAAAGCTCCAAAACAGATTAAGTTCTGTTCTTTCCCTGTATACACGCTAAGGGCCCATTCCTGCTTTTTGACTTACAAAGCTTCCACTGACAGCAGCCCTGCAGGATAAACCCATTTCATAAAGGCACAGGGAACGGATAAATGTGGTTAAATGTCAGTGTTTGGTAATCCCAGCAGCTTTTGAAACTAACAGGTAATTGTTAATTAAAACCATTTTGGAATGAATAAAAAAAAAAAAAAAAAAAAAGCTTTTTAGGCTAAAACACAAAGCCATAATGAGGATGAGTTTAACAGATACATCACTCCTGGAAATTAAGGGTAGAATAGGGGAACCGGATTACCTGTGCAGAAGGGCACGTGATAACTGAATTCTGATGATGTTACTCCTTATCCAGCTTTGCAGAGTGCACACAGTTGGGCATTGTCATTCCTGACAATTTTTGGTTGCCTTTCTTGTGCATTACAAGGTAGGAACATCACCTTTTCGAGTCTAGTTTGCAGGAATTCCATGGCAAAAAGCCCCCAGACTTGTATGTGCAGGGGATTGACTTTTAGAAGTAAGATCAGGTATCTCCTGATGTCTGTAATCATGTCTAGGTTCCAGATATTTTCCATTTGGTGCTTATGAATGTGGATGTGTATCGGCATGATTTGGTTGGCAGGTAGGTATCCCTTCCTGGAGTGAACTGAAGCAGCTCAGCCATGAGCTGAGCCGGTCTTCTGTGCCTGGTGGGTATTTAGCTCAAGCGGCTGGGCCTTTTGGAAAGGACAAGAAGTCCATCTCTGCTCCTGCACTGGGGAATTCTGCCTGGCAAAAGCATCCATGTGGCAAGACCAGAAAGCTTTAGGGAATTGAGCTGTGTTTCAGTGAGGAGTCAGAGTGGAGACCTGCTCTTGGGTAGGCCCGACACCATGTCATGCTGAAAGGGTCAGAAGGGAAGCAAATGGGTTGTCTCAAAAAACAAAACCAAGATTTATTTTAATTCCTTTTTTTTTCTTTTTCCCTAGCTGGACTAAAAGAGTCTGAGGAAACGTTTCCAAATCGGAAGGAATCTCAGCAACTTCCAAAATCTAGTCAGACTGGTTTGCTGTCAGCCTGGCTTAGTGGAAGGCTCCTGTGGAGCTTGGACCTCCCGCACCTCTGGCTGTATGACCAGTGTGGGCGGCCAGGCACTGAGTACACAGGGGGTTGATAGCCTCTGTGGACATCGCTAGTGCTCCAGTATTTGTGAAGGACACTGCAAAGTTTGTTGGTTTTGTCTTAGTTTTGCTTTTTTTTCCCTCTGAATTGGAATACAATACAAATACACCTGCAAAAGCAGCAAACTTTGGGATCTGGCAGGGCTGTACCTGCGCAGGTCTCCTAAGAGGAGGTGGGAAGTTTCCAACAGGAGGGTGTTAAGCTCTGTCCCCATGGTCGCTCCAAAGCCCCCAAGGCAGGCGTTGGGCAGTGCGCTTACAGCAGCCAAGTGTTGCAGGGCCTTAGGTGCTGCGTCAGGAATTTCTTCATGGTTTCAGCTGTAGCTTTTGGAGGAAATCATTTAATAACTGTTCTCTTCAGAAGTATTTGTGGTTGAGGTGCCTCGTGTAACAGAGCCGGTTCCCCAGCTGGTTGGAGCAGTCATGGAGCTGTGAGATGTAACAGCTCGAGGAACTGTTCCCTTGGTTTTGTACAGGTGTGTTGCAGAAGTGAAACCAGCTGGGGCTACACATGGAGCTTGCTTGTTTATTTGAATGATCTTGGAAGCATTGCCATCCCTGACACTGCAGCTGTGTTTTTGAGGTCAGTGGGAGCAGGGCATTGACATGTACAGCAGTAAAAGCGTGATATTGTGGTAGAGATGTTTAATCTGGCCTTGCAGGAATTCACACACTGAAGTGGAAAGCACCATTAACTCTCGCATCAGGGCGCAGTCTCTGTGTCTGTACATCCCCACACACTTCCAAAGAACAAAGAAGGTTTACTTTCAGAGTCTGTGTGTCTATCCATACCTATAAATGCTCAAGCATTGTGCAGAATGAAGACAGTTCCCAAGATGTGGTCACCCAGAGGAAGTCTTTGGTGGTGTTTGGCTGGTTTATACCTTATGTGATGCGCATTGTGCTCTCAGATCCCAGTCATCCTCTCCCACTTCTCCTATGTGTGTCTGCCTGTTTGTGCAGTGGCCCAGCTGTGCTTCTAAATGCCTGTGGTGCTTTGAGTACTGCTTCTATGTGTTTCTCCATTTCTGGAGACAAGAGGTTCCTGCTCTGGCAAGAAACAACCTTGTCCCACCTAGGAGGGTGGGATTGGAAGCTCTTGACATGACTTAACTCAGAAGGGAATATAGGGCTAAATGGATGGGGATAAAGAGAAAGGCTATTTGCTAGCTTTCTAATGTTAATATTGATGTAGAGGGGTGATAAATGGACTGAGAGAGAAAAGCTGTATGGCGTAAGGTTGAGGGATGCCCAGTAGATGGTGATGTCTCCAGGGCAGAGGGGCAGCTGTCCTGCTGAGGTCAACGCCTGAGCTTTGCACACACGCACTGGAGCAGGCACGGATGGAGCCTGTGATGTTTGCTGCGGCCGAAAGAGGCACTGGAAAATTGAATTACAGGCGCCACAGCCTAAGCCTTTGGGGCTTGAGAATTTCTGTCCAGTGCAGTAAAGATGCATTTGCACACTTCTGCCAGAAGAGGAGACCTCGGAAAAGGAGCAAAACCTCCTCATCTCCCCCTTGTCGCTGCTTGGTGGGTAGCACTGATGACCAAGTGGGGAGATGTCCATCAGCGGGGAGTGATGAGAACTGACTACAGCAGGGTTGGAAGCGAAGCCCAGAAGTGAGGCAAGGGGCAGCACAGGGACTGACCAGATCCTGCTGATGGAGCAGTGCCCATCCTCACCCTCTGCCCTGTGATCTTCCACGTAAACACATCCAAATGCTTCCCTGCATGCTGGAGAGGGACTCTACATCAGGGACTGTAACAATAGGACAAGGGGTGATGGGTTCAAACTGAAACATGGGAATTTCAGGTTAAAGAAGCTCTTCCCTGTGAGGATGGTGAGGCACTGTCACAGGTTACCCAGATAAGCTGTGACTACCCTATCCTTGGGGAATGTTCAGGGCCAGGTTCAACGGGGCTTGGAGCAACCTCGTCTAGTGGAAGACGTCCCTGCCCATGGCAGGGGTTTGGAACTGGATGAGCTTAAAGTCCTTTCCAACCCAAACCATTCTATCATTCTGTCATTCCCAAGAAGCGAGTAATACTTCCTTTAAGGCAACGGTGGTGTTTGGCCTAATAAATAATAGGTGCAAGAAACTTTAAACCCTCAAATAAATAATAAGGAAAACAGCCTGTCCGAGCTGCTTTCTTTTCTCCCCTCTCTCGTCCTTCCCCACCTTGGGCTCAAACACCTCACTCGCACTGCACCGACTCCCCTCTCCGCTGCTCTCGGAGGGCAATAAATAACCGGGCGGTGGCCGTCGGAGCCCTCCGTTTCCCCGCAGCCCCTCCCCGTCACTCCGCGGCGAGGCGAGCACGTGGGGCGGGGAGAGACCTTATAAATCTCCCAGTCCCTGCGCGGCCGTGATGTTATCTGCTGGCACCCGTTCGCCGCTCGCAGGGCGCGCCGAGGGGCCGGCGGGCGGGGGGTGCCGAGCGGAGCACGGCTAAGATCCGCCGGGAGCCGTGCCGAGCAGCGCCGCGGAGAAGGGGAGGAGGAGGAGGAGAGCGGCGCTGCGGCCGCGGATCCGCGGTGGAGGCTGTCGGGGCGGCGGCGCTGCCTCCTCGCTGACTGCGGCGTTGGGGTTGGCGTTTGGGAAAAGGAGGAGGAAGAGGAGGGAGCTGGAAAAAGGAGCTCGGCGGCGCGGGGGTGGGTCGGTGCATGCGGCGCGGGGCGCACGCAGCAGCCTGCGGGACGCGGCCGGACCCGGGATCGCCGCCGCCGCCGCCGCCGAGCACAGGCGCCGCCGCTTGTCCCGGCCGCGGGGGCCGGCGCTCGGGCGCACACGTGCGCTGCTCTGCCGCCACCGCGGGCGCTGAGCGCCGCCGGGCGCGGGGCGGTGCCGCTGCCGCCGGGAGCCGCGGGCGCTCGGCGGGGCTCAGCGCTGCGCCCGCACGCCCTGACCCGCCGGCTGGGGCAGCGCCCGGGGTGCCCAGCGCCGCCGCTTGCACACACACCCCACACCCCCCATTTCCCCTTTTCCCGTTTTTCGGTTTTCTCCTTTTTTTTCCTTTTTCCTCCAGTTTTTAGCTCCAGCCGCCCCGCCAGCGCGCCGGGAACGGGCTCTTTTCCATTTACTTGATTCACAGGTTTGTTTTATCCGTTTGGGGGCTTTTTCCTCCCGTTTTTCTTCCGCTGCCCGGCTCACTCCACCCCCCGAATCTTACCGAGTTGTAGCAACTTGCTCCCCCCCCCCCCCGCTTTTTTCATTATTTTAATTATTATTGCTATTTTTTTCACTGACGCGTTGCGATTGCAAGTCGCCCTTGCAGTCCGGTTCCGAACTGCATTTTGTCTGCAGATCTTCCCTTTGTTTGCGCACACCCCCCCCCTTTTTTTTTTTCCATTCTTCCTTTTTTTTTTTTTAATCATTTTTTTTTCTGTAGTTGTTGTTGTTCGTTGTTAAAGTAACTTTTTTTTTTTTTTTTTTTCGGGGGGGCGCTGTATTTAAACACTTAAAATGCACTGCTATCTCCTGAGCGTGTTTCTCACCGTGGATCTGGCCACCGTGGCTTTCAGCCTGTCTACTTGCAGCACCCTCGACATGGATCAGTTTATGCGCAAGAGGATCGAGGCGATCCGAGGGCAGATTTTGAGCAAGCTGAAGCTCACCAGTCCCCCGGACGAGTACCCCGAGCCCGAGGAGGTGCCCCCGGAGGTCATCTCCATCTACAACAGCACCAGGGACCTGCTGCAAGAGAAAGCCAACCACAGAGCTGCCACTTGCGAGAGGGAGAGGAGCGAAGAGGAGTATTATGCCAAAGAAGTTTACAAAATAGACATGCAGCCTTTTTACCCTGAAAGTAAGTCCTCAGTGTTTGTGCATGTGTGTGTTAACTTAGCCCCCGAGGCTTGGCAGTGCCCAGCGCCTTCAAACACCAGCTCTGTGCATTGCGTTGTGCCACCTTTGCTTAGGTTGCTTTTGTCCTTAGCATCGTATAGGTGGTGACGTTGTGTTAGGTGGTGGGTATGCCTGTGCCTGGGTGGCTCAGGGGGTCAGCTGGCTCCCCAGTCCGCTTTGAAATCACTCCAGAAGTGCTTCTGCTTTCCATCGCTATGTACCTAGGCAGGGTCCCGACCCCTCCCTAGCCCTGGGTTTAGCTCCCCCGCAGCCCCCTGTGCAGCCTCCAGAAAGAGCCAATATCTTTCCACTGCTGTTGTTTCCTTTGGAGTGTCTGGATCGGGCAGGTTTCCATCTCTCCATAACTGAGAAGAAAAGGAGGTCTTTAAAAAAGAAGTCACGGGCTTCTCTTCTGCCTGTACCTCTTCTGTTGTCCCACAGACTGCTTGCTGTTCGGGTTGGTGCTTGGAGAGTACAGGGACATACAGGTCCTCCCCCCTCTTACCACTTTAGCCAGCCTCCCTTTTCAGTTCATCGGCGCTTTCACTTCAGGTACAGCCAAAGTTTTCCCTTCTGGGTAGCCTCGGTTGTTGGAACCTGTCTCAGCCCGTCTGCCTTTTGCTGTTTTTAACGACCTTCTGGTTGATCCATGCCACGTTTTGTGCTTAAAAAAAAAAAAAAAAGGAGAGAAAATGAAAAAAGAGGGGGAAAAAAGCCCTTAAATATGCTGACCAAATCCACTTAGAATGATTGATAATCACAATGACGTGCCTTTTTGTTTTGGTAGTGAAGGTTAAGTGTATAGAAGAGGAAAACAGAAAAAGCACTGCACCCCCTTAAAAAAATCTAGCTCATCACCACACTGAGGAAAGTGAAATACCAGAAGCAGAAAATAACTTCACTGTTCACATATCCAAAGACCAGTTCCTACTCCTTTCATTTAGCTCTCTTTTCCCTCTCTTCCCTCCCCCACCACTTGATGCCCTATATACTTTGCTGCCTGTTTCTGAAAAGCACATACCTCTTTGCTTAAATAGATAATGCAGCCATCTTGGTAACTTTATCCTAGAGTTTCTAATTGCATTTTCTCCTTATTTATTTTTAGTTTAGTAAGTTGTAGCTCTGGGGCTTGCTCCATCTTGCATGTGATAGTCCTAGGATGCCAGCCAAGGTATCCAAAGCCCGTGCTCAGTGCAGCTGCCTCCCCTTTCTTCCTTTATTCTTAAATGACAGCATCAGGTACAGGACATCCTGGCAGTCAGAGCCATTTTATTATTGTAATTATGGCACCATCCTTAATAGCCATGATAAATGCACTCCACCCTTGTTACCCTCGGGGAAGAAATACTTTAAAAAGGGTGAAAAAAAAAAAAAAGGCTATTTGGAGCCAAGTGGGTATGAGCAGAGAGGTTCAGTGTAATTAATTGTGAGAACACAGACATCGTGCCTGTTTTACACGTTGGAATACTGTAGTATTTTGCTGGTGGTTTTGGGGGAAGTCAGCACTCTGAGACCTACCATATTGTGCCCTAGGCAGAGGGATGAGCCCCTATGGGCAGAGGTTAGGGGCAGCAATAGCAGTGCCTTGGGCTTCTGGAGTTGACCCCAGAGCAGAGAGTCGTAAAATGCACCCACCCTGAGTATGTTTGTCCTGTTTCCTCACACAAGCAAACTGCAAAGAACCAATAGTCCAGAATGCAGCTGCATACTTTCCAGAAAATTAAAATATCTGTGGTGTGTGACTTGGATGGTGCTGACAAAAAGAGGATCTATTTTTAAAACGCTGTCAGAGAGGCCAGATCCGTGCTGAAGTATCAATAGGAAGGGTTTGGAAGAGCAAAGGAGATTGCAGGTATCTACCAACAGAGTGCATCAGACGTTTGGGATCGGAGGGGCGGTTAAGCCGCCGATCCAGTACTACTGTGCAGGGGCTGTCGCTAACATCACAGTAAGTAGGTTAACTGTTTTTCCACTGCTCTCTAGTTATGCTGGATGGAGCGAACCTTTCCAAAAAAGACAGAAGGAAAGGAATCGCTCCACCACATTCTAAAGGAAGAAATGGAAAGCGCAGCTCTGGCTGCCGCAGGCGCTTTCTCTGAGACGTCTTGGAGCGAGTATTTTTAACTCTATGGATTCTGCTGCATCCAAGGGAAGAAGGGGATCGGTGTGAACGCACTGGAGGTCAAAAGCTGCTGGAAGGCAGGCATGGGAAAGAGCAGTGGTTCAGTTTTTACCACAAGTTGTTAGCATTCAGTAACTGACTACAACCCAAGTATTACAAATATGCTCTAATTATACTCATAGTCAGCAATATATCACTACGGATCGCTGATAGGTCTTTGTGGGGCATTCTGTAAAGTTCAGGCTAAATATTTTTAGCAATGAGGAGATTTAAAAGGAAAACTATAAGAGATATTGTATATACCCTAAGGCATATTTTGTCTTAAATATTATCCTTGGCCAACTGTACTGTATAAATACAGTAAATATGAATAGAACTGGCAAGATGCCAATCTCCTGGGATGAATTTTAGTCAAGAAGGTATTTATGGGATATAAATAATACTGTGTCAACATTTAAAGAAGGGATCTGATTAGTTTTGAATTTATTCATATTAATCTTTTCACATGCTGTTAGTTTAAGGCTCAAAGTGAAGTTATGCTAAGGTTTACCCATAGTTTGTACTGAGGAAGTAAGGGGGCATCTGGCTTGACAGTCCACTTGAGGTTAAGGACACATCGAGTCAGAGTATATATGGAAATTTAGTGAGGCGGGGTCTGCCAGACCCAAAACCACCAGATGTGAAAAGTAGCGGTGGAAAAAAGTACTGCAAAGGGGTTTGGAGAAACCAAAAAGCTCCTGTCTGTCAGGCACGCCTGCCTGTGTTGTGCTTGCGACAGCGTGGGTTAGATACTAAAGGTTTGGATATCTTCTAAGTCCAGTTGGCAGCTGGAAATTGAGCTATTTTATAGAGTGGTTTGAAAAGGGGCTGGGGTATGGAAGCTGAGGACATCAGAGACAGATCTTGTGAGTTTGTGCCCAGGTGAAGTTACCTGAGCAGATGCTTAATGCTGATTTCTGTGAAAGGTGTATCACCTTAGAACTTGGTTACTTATCAGTTCTTCTTTGACTGTCTAGTGCCTGGTAGCGAAGCTAATTATTTATTAGAGGGTGAGGGATAATCACCATTGTACTGATAATAAACAGGAATCTAATGCAAGTACAGTTAAGGGTTGCAAATGCTGATGCATAACTGGGATACTTGAGAAGGACAGGCAGCGCATGTATGTGGGGCTGGGGCCCAGTTCTGTCATCTTCATTCGTGGCAGTTTTTATCAAGGTCAACAGCTATTCAGTACTGATGTCTTAACAGCTAATGCAGGTAAAGTGTTAATTTTTCTGCATTGTTTGAGATAGGTCTCTAAGTACTCAGTACCAAGAAATCACAGTTCTTCCGGGTTTGCATGGACTTTGAAATAGTTCGGTATGAAGGAGCTTCCATAGGTTCCAGATTGCACCGAGTGGTAGGATTAGTCTTTTCAGGCGCTTGGTACCATGAATATTACTTTACATAGACCCGTCATTCTGCTGAATATTTGCCTCATGAAAGACAACATTATAAACTGTCCAGACACAATGACATGCTTCTGCTTTATCAACAAGGACTCGATTTATGAGCAGTTATACATATTTGGGCTCCTTGTCTTCAGGGTACCAAAATTGCTCATGCAGGAGCGCCATGCTCATGTCTGCTGGCACTGACTGCGTCATTACCGTGATGTTAACACTGGGATGGCTCGTGTGCATTTGCATTTAGCAGAGCACAGACCTTAATCTGTCAGGGCTTCCTATGTCGTTGATTATATGGAAATGGTCTTTGAAGGAATACCATATTTAAAAGCCTCCTAGCTATGCTGGCCCTATGGTTATGCTCTGGAGCACCTGTTGTAGGGAGGTGCTTGCCAGTTTTACTGTCTGGTTTGCAGAGGGGACCTGAAGCAATGCAAAGGCTTCTCTGAGGAAAGAAGTGGGAGGAATAGTTCTTTGCCCATGAATAACACTTACTGAAGTCTTCCTGGGTTGTGATATAAAAACCCCAGGAAATTGCAAATAGCTTTAAAAAAGGGCAGGGTCATTTTCTGGACAGTAGTCCCCTATACTCTAAGAGGGATAATCAAATAACACGCTCTGGTGCGCTAATGAAGGGTAGCTGAAATCTAAGAGAGCTCTCTTCCACTCATATAGAGCAGGTGGGGGGGGGGGTACCACTTGTGTGATCTGCTGGCCTCCCGAATCATCAGCAGGGCACCACACTGGGAGCGGGGCAGGACCACAAGCTGGTCTGGCATGGTATGTGATCCCTGAAGCCTACAGAAAAGCAAAACACCCATGACACCCTTCTTTAATGTTGCAAGGTCAGCAGACCTACAAGACAAATGTAGGGCTATATTCCTGAGTCCTTTCCATAACCCTCCTTAAGTTTATCTCTGGTGTCTGTTTTAAAGAGTCACTTTGATTAGGTGAGTGAGAAGGTTAGATGTGCATCACTGCCCCTGCTGCTCCACAGCCCCAGCCTGCTGGCACTATGAGTGTTGTGTAGTCCAGAGACCTATCTGGCAATGTGCCCTTGTGTTCCTGTGCATTTCTAGCCACAAGCAGGTGTGCCAAGAACTCATGCTATTCTCGCTGGTTCCTCTTAACTGCAGGACTGAATGTGAGTAGGTGATGGTGTGAGAAAGCAGAGCATCATCTTCATTAGCTGCTGGTTTTAGCCTTGCTCATCCTTGGTGCTATGAGAACAGCAGTGGCCATCAGGATGCTATGCTACTTTGGAATTACCACTTCCAACATTTTGCTGTCAGTTTGAGATTTCTCCCTGCACCAAAGATGAATGAGAACTTGTGGCTGTCATCCTCGGTGAGTTCCTTCAGCATGGTTCTGAAACTTGTGCGGAGCTTCCCACACATGAATGGACTCATTAACATTAAGGCTGTGTGTCTGCCTAATTAGCTTCCCAAATCAGGGCCCAGTTTGTGGTGCATTTGCAGGGAGGAACAAAGCCATACAGTTCAAATCCCTCTCTCTGCATTGAAACCTGTCTTTCAGGCATCAGAGGCCAGTGGGAAGTAAATGCTTTACAGGGGTTTTTAGAGAGGAAGGATGCAGCTCTTCAGTACTCCTGTGATGCCAAAGAACACTGACTCTGTTGGGCAGCTGCCTTCATTTGCCTTTGCAGTGTCTGTGCTAGACTGCTCCTGTGTTACAGATAAAGAGAGAAACCGCAGGGTACAGTGGCAAAACAAGTCATGAGTGAAGACACACAAATGTTTCTGCTCCTGTTGTGAAACCACATGCTGGCTGTTTTCAAGCAGGCAGTTTTTAGCTTGAGGATGATACGCTCCCCAGCTATTATTTGCTGTAATACTGTGTTACCAGTGTTTCTGCTGACTTGTTACGACTAAACAGTTTGTTTTGGTTGCTGTTTAGGGAAAGTTTGCATCCTGCATTCAATCACAGGCCATTGCTTGTTTCCCTTTCAATCTGCAGTGCTGACTAGTAGGTTCCTAGCTCCAGCATCGCTCTCATTTGGCTTCCTGTAGTAGTCTTATCCAAAGCAACTATGTTTCTCTTAAAAAAGCTCCCCAGTGCTTGTCCTTGCTCTCCTTCCTGCTGTGAAGTGATTGTAGCTGGACACCCACCCATACAGGACATAGAGTTTACAGATTTCTCCAGGGCAAGAGGATCAGGAGTTAAAAAACCCCTTAGTGTGGAGGGTTGTTTTACCTCCTGTCAGTGTGAACAGTTGTTTTTGAATATATGAATGACTCATGAGCCTGTTTAGTACTGTGATTCTCCTAGTTTGAATGGCACAGGATTTGCCCTGGAGAAATGAAGTGCTAGACCTGGCTTTGCTAGACCTGTCTCATGAGCAGGTTTTTACATGTTTTTGGTGCGCTGCAAGCTGGTCCAGAGTAGAAAAGCTGCCTCGGAGGGTAGCATAGTGTTGTCTAAATCAGCCAGGTTTTCCAAAGGGATCCAACCGCAGGGCAGTTCATGCATGCTGCTTGGAAAGCTCCTGGCTCCAATGAAGTACATCTTGTGTTGCTGTTTGGGTTCGCTGGCATCCATGTTTGGTTTCCAGGAGATGATAGACTTCACAAGCGTGCCTGCAGCACATTAATGGCTGAGAGTGTGGGGAGAACGTCTCTCCCTCTTTCAGGTTTTAAATTGGACAATGGGGGTTCCTTTTAATTTCATGTATGATGCTCATTGACATATTCAGGATCCTTATTGTAGAGCTGAGCCTTTCCCCACTGGGACCCCCTTAGGGGGTCTTTTTGTTGTTATACAAGACCTTTCACAGTGTGATGATGATTTCAGGTTATTATAAATAACTTTATGAAAGATGAAGCGACCTCATAGCTGACCCTGCTTTGAGATGGAGGTTGGACTGGATGTCCCTTCCAGCATGAATTAACCTTGTAATACTGCATGTTAATACAAGAAAAACAATGGTTATGTTTCAACTTCCACAGGGTGGTCTTGATTCAAGAATCACCAGGTTACTAAATCCATGTTGTTTTCTGTCAGTTTTGGATTTGTCCCTTGCTTTCTTGCACAAGAATGCTGCTGTTCTTCTCTCTGCACCCATTTTTCTTCTACTTATGTATACTAATCTATTACATTAGAATATTGCTTTTCAAATAAGCACGATGTGTTGCATGAATATAGACTTCTGTTTTACACTTCAGCAAAAGCTGTGGCATCCTTTTAGGTGAACTGAGGCAGGCGAAAGGGAGAAGTTGTGATGCTGACCTTTCACTTTGCTTGTTTGGCTCCTTCCCACCATATCTAACCCACACTGCACTGACAAATACCGCATCTGTCTTGACAGGCAAGTCCACAAATAACCATTCATTCATAACTTGGAGCTGCTATAAGACTCCTTATGGGTTGCTTAATCTGACAGTTGTGCATTTGAGCAGAGACTTTGAAGAAGAGACTGCAGAAGGACTGTGAGTTCAGTCTGACTTTGTGAAAACTAAGAGGGAGGTCTTGCCTGAAAGAGGATACTGTACTAAAGTATATGTGTGCGTGTGTGCATGCGTGCACACACACGCGTGCATATATTTAAGAGCATTAAAACATCTGTTGTTGCCAAGGCCCAAATTGGAATGTTCTGGGAACGATAATTTAATTTTTAGCTTCTGGATTCATTTCAGTGATGGCAATTTCAACACTTCCTGGGGAGAGTCTATCAGTGGTTATGTGCATCAAATGCAGCACTAAATCTGTCATTCTTTCCATTTCAGTTTTTCAGGCTTACAACTTTGTTATTTTTCCCTGTTTGGCTGGTGTTAGTATTCAGTGTTTTCATCTCTTTTTTTAAACCCTTGCCTTGAATTTTAAAAGACGAGCTAAGCCTGTTGAAGTTCCTTCTCTTGTTTTTGTTTACATATAGCATTTGCAATCCAGCAGCTAGCTCAGCTGAAATAGCAGTGGTAACTTGTATTTACCATAGCAATGAGTGAGAGATGGGAATCACAACGTGTTGGTTTTCATTCCTTGGGGTGGGGAAAAAAGAAGCAAGAAACAACCAAAAACCCCCCAGCCTTGTGGGTAGACTTTGTACTCAGGAGGCTGAAAAGTTAATAGATCTTGGCAGCACTGATTCTCTTGAAGTGGTGGGAGAGTACCTAGCAATGCCATACTTGATGAAGACTTTGAGCAGTAATACTAATCTTGAGCCCACAGATGATCTCCAGTATCTGAAATTGAAAAGAGATTAATCCTTGCTTATTTGAGTAGACATTGCACAATACATATAAAATGACTTCTGGGGGCTTTGGGCAAAGAGTCGTAAAGACTCCAGGGCTGCCGAGATGTCTGCTATGAGAAAGAACATCTGCAGAACTTTCTGTCTTACAAGTGATGTGTAAAAATGATGCAACAAATGTACCCTCTTTGATGCTACCAGGGACAGCAATGTTGGGGTCTGGCATTCACCATGGCCTGTGGCAGGCTTTTGCTCCTTGTCCCACCTCTGCTTGGTCCCAGGGGTGGCCCAGGTTAGCAAAGCTGAGAGATGTCTCTGGTACCCCAAGAATGTGGTGATGGAGGAGCACTTCTGCCCTCTGTATTGCAGTTCCTGGCCTTTGTGCTTTGAGGGTTTGATGCAGGAATCAATCCAGTTGGCTGGATAATACTGAAACAGCACTTAATGAATACCTAGTAAGCAAAATTTATGGGTACCGGGGTCAGATCCATTGACACATGCAGCGCTGGCAGCTAATTTCTTCATCCAAATGCCTGTAGGGGGGTACAGGGGATGTTTGCCCTCAGGGAAGGATAAGCGATATATTGTATTCTCCAACATGATGTGATGTTTTAAACTGCCTGGAGGTGTGTTGGATCCGTGCAGATCCTTGGTGTTCTCATTCTCACCCAATCTCTGAGAGATCCAGCTCAGTTTTCTTGGCTCTTGTAGTTGGCTCCGGGCCTTCCTGGCAGTGCAGGGGCTGTATATGTCTTGTGCCAGTCAGTGCTCTGTACTCAAGTTTTTCTTGATGCACGCTTTGGAAGTGAAGTAGCCACATTTCAACATTGAGGTATGCTGAAAGATGCCTGTACTTTTCACTTGTTGTGCTTGCTGTGCATTTACCTAGTGTTTAATGGCAGGCTATTGCAGCAGCTATACATACATCTGTAGGTTTGTGAGTGAGGAACAAGTTCCAGCTTTATTGAAAAGAAATCTGCTGTTCCGATCTGGTGTTGTGATAGGAACTGAGAAGGCTCCCTGCCAGGATATACATCTTGGAAAGAAGGGAGCTAAGGGAGCAGCTTTGTCTCAGTTAGGATGGACTCGGAACAGACTGTTGGGTGTCTGAGCTTTCTCTCCCTCTTTGAATCTGGATTCCCCCATCCCAGCTGACATTTCTTCCAGATGCTAGGAGCCATGTATTTGGAAATTTCACATTCCCCTTGCTAATCAGGGAAGAAAAGAGCCCCAAAAGAATCTAGAAAAAGAGATCTTTATAAAGGTGGCCAGAGAATGAGTTAGAACAATATCGTATGTCTGAAGGAACTTGCCTCCTTCCAAGCTGGAGTCCTATTATTTACCCACTTTACTGGGAGACTTAATTTTCTCTGGCTCGAAGCGCATTTGTTGAGGTAGAATCTGGAAAGGAACCTGCCTCATGCACACTTGCCACAAGGCCAGCTAGCTATACAAGTGATACAGCCAGACCTTTCCATTCCTCTGCCTTTTGAGAGTATGTTCCCCAGTTTAAGGGCCCTAGTCCAAAGCCTGCTGAAACACTGGAAGTCTTTCCATTGACTGCAAAAGCCTTTGGATCGGGTATTAAGTGCTGTTCTTTGTTTCAGGGAATGGCCACATCTTCAAGATGTATTTGGGACGTGTTACTGTAATGTGGTGCATTCGCTTTTATTGAGTTGCCACTGGGGATGTTCTTCTGCATAAGGCTTTGGAAGGGAAAAAAACCCTCACTTTTTAAAATAAACACCTTCGTAGCTTATTGATGGAAGCATTTGGTGGCAGATGTCATCTGGGAACAGCATATGGCAGCAATACGGCAAGAATGGCAGAATGCAAAGGAGGCATGAGTTCATGTTCTGTACTTCTTAGGTATTCCACATCTCCCTCTGTCTAAAATAAATGACCTTATGCCTGCAAAGGTCTTGGCAAATAAACATGCCATAATATATCTCTGTCATCCTCCCTACAGCAAGTTTTTGTCTAGAAGCTAATCACACCACATCCAGAGGCTTCTTATGAGCACATGCAAAATCAGACCTCAGCGCCTGGAGCAGGGAGGAATCTAGAGGCTGTGAACAAGAATGTGGCAAATCTCTGTGCATTGGACTGTAAGGAAAGGTCAGGGCTAAGCCAATAGAGTGGTCTTGTGTTATCAATCAAGTCTTAAAAGTCAGTTCTAGAGGTGGAGCTGGGAGAACAACTTCTGAAAGTTAGTTTGCTGCATGATGTATGCTGAGTTTACAAGCTGGAAAGCCAAGTAGTTTAGGAACAGGACCTATGCTTGTAGCATGAAGGTGCAAGTGGCTTTATGTAAAGCCTCTCTGACTAGCTGTGTCTCAAAGTGGCTCATGAAATACTGAGTTAACTTTTGAGGTGCTTTTTTGCATTGATGAAAAGCTGGAGCAATTTAATTTGAGTCAGTAAAGCCACTCCAGGTTTTTAACTTGTGGGCCTGATATTAGAGTCCGTGCAGTGATCGTTTAGGCAAACAGAACAGTCATTGCGGCTGGGGACTTTAGCAGCACCTCAAGGAGTGGTTCCTTTGTAGCCTTTGAGAATCCCAACTTTCTGTTCAGATGAAGGCTGAGTCAGGTAAATCTGCTTTGTTGATTAGAAATGTCCTGGATGCTGTTTTGTATGATGTTTGTACTGCTACTATATACTTTTCAAAGCCTGGGAGGACTCAACATCCACCACAGGTTGTTGGGCTTTTGTTTGCTTGGGTTTTCTTTTTTAGAAGGAAAGAAAAACCTTGGTTTGTGTTTTAGCTATGTGGTACTTCCCATGTCATGGTGAAGTGAGGTTTGATCCCAAGCCATTTGGTGTAGGACATAAAACCAAAAGGCTTGGTTCTTGTTTAATCTAAGGAAACTACAGAGGCATAAAGTGCCTTAATGTAATGACAGCCAGACCTACAAGAAGGTTGACAATTGAAATGGTGAATGGTGCGTTAGGAATGAAATGAGTATCTCCTTCAGCTGAGATGTTCTCAGTTGAGGATGTTCCAGGTCTCTTCACGCTCACAGCTAATGGCTAGTTGATACCATATTGTATTTTAGAAAGGGTGAGACTGTTGTTGCTCTAGGAGGCTTTAAGTTAGAATGGACATTTAGGAATTAAAAAGCTGGAAGCCATTAAGATGGCCTGCTGTTCTCCCCACCTGCATTTTTCAGCCAAACTAATGCCTTTCTGAAAGAGAGTTCACACCATACCTGGTAGATTATTCTGGTGATTAATTACATTCAGTAGAAACAAGCATCTTGGTGTTTTAAGTTGTTTGTGCTCCAAGTTCGAGCATTCAAATCTGGTTTAAACCTTCACTTGCTATTTTGAACACTCATTACCAAATTTGTGGACATTGAGTAGGTACCCACAGGAGAAGGAAGTTCTGCAGGTGGGTACTGATGTTCCTGAGAGCAAGCTGTGGTGCTTGCTGGAAGACTCATGAGGTGATGAGGCAGTCAGGAGCTCAGCATGGGCTGTTCTACCCAGCTTTGAGTGTGTTTCAGATCCATAGACTGTGATTGAGCCACAGCTCTTTTTGAGTTTAATACACTGTGCTCTGTGAGATACTTCCTGGCCTTTTGAGTTATTCCCATGGTTTCTCTCTGAAACGTCTCTGCTTTATTCATATACTGCTGAGATTGTGGGCAGCAGTACTGGACACATCATTTCAACAGTGACTGTGGCGTTACCAAGTATGTGCATGTTGTAGACTCTGCTCTAATTCAGTATTACACAGGTCATGCAGCTAGTTTCAGCTGTAGTTTTGCCAGGAGTGCTACAAGGAGAAGTAAAATTCATGCCTGGGTAATTATCCATCAGGGTCCCTTCCTACCCAAGTCCTTTCCAGAGGTCCTGACTCTCAGGGTAGGGTGGAGTCCCCTACTCTGTAAGTATGGTCTAGTTTCTCTGTCCTATAGAGCTGTATTTTTATGTGGGTTCTACTGACATTTATGTCTTGATAATTCAAGATTCAAGTCACTGTATTCAGGATGAATCATCTTCTTTGTCACATCTGTATCATTATTTTATCTGTAATTGGTTACTGATGGTTTGTTTCCTTCCAGGTGATGGGTAAAAAATATTTAATAGTACAGTACAGTAAAATGAGTGTTATGGGACCTAGTTAGAAGCTTGTCTCTCAGTAATAGTTTGCTGTTTGCCATTGTACTTTGAGTCTCGTTAAAATGCAAGGCTTTGATTCATTTACTGCCTGGCTATGTTAGTGTCCTGTTGTTTGTGTTTCCTTACGAAATCATTATGTAGCACCAGCTTAAATGTGTCTTGCAGGTACCCAGGCAGATGATACTAAAACAATTGTCTTACCAGCAGGATGACCAGATACTGGACCAGCAGGATATGTTTTTCTTGAGCTGATGTTGGTTATAATCCCTTAGCTCCTCTGAGCTGATTCTTATTCTTGTGCTTTCCATAATTTTTTCTGGGATCAGTGTAAGGCTGACTGTATATGTGAGGTAGCGCAGGTTGCCCTGTTTGGGATTGTATATTAGCAAGTATGTTCTGCCTAAAATCCTTAAGGATTTAACAGTGTTTGGGATTTATTGAAAGCCAGTTCTAGTTATTCAGGTAGTTCCTTGGACAGCTCTTTAAAAAGTCTTGTTGCAGGTTATCTGGTCTTGCTTTTTTTACAGTGTCTGATGGTATTACCTATTGTTTCAAGAATACCTGAGTTCCTGCTGGGGTAAAAAACCAAATCTTTCCATCTTGTGATTGTCTGGCTATTTTGGATACAGAAGTGTATTTCATATTTCTCTCATTATTTCAACTGGTTTTGTCTTGTAATAGATGAATATCACTAGCAAGCTTCCTTAGTACTTCAGTAAATCTCATCTTTACATTTCTTTGCCATGAAGCTGGTATGCACCTATGATTTTTGACCTGTTACCTGCAGTTCTTAATTTCTCCTGTAGTAGTTCTCGGCAGCTATTTTTTTAATTTGTAATGCATAGTTGCATTTATAAATTTTATCTTCTTATGGTTTCATTTGGTTTCTGTCACAGGCAATTTTCTGATCAGTCTTGTTGATTGTAGAACTATGTCCTTTGTAGCATATATCTGGTACCCTTTCCAGGTAGGCAATTTGAGGCAGCCAGCACATCTTCATCAATGGCAAGTCCTGCCTGACCAACCTTGTGGCCTTCTATGATGAAGTTACTGCATCAGTGGACAAAGGAAGGGCTACGGATGTTGTCTGTCTGTATTTCTGTAAAGCTTTTGACACAGTTGATCATATCCTTCTCTCTAAATTGGAGAGAGATGGGTTTGATGGGTGGACTGTTCGGTAGATGAGGAATTGGCTGGATGGTCGCATCCAGAGGGTAGTGGTCCATGGCTCAATGTCTGGATGGACACCAGTGACAAGTGCCATCTTTCAGAGTCCATATTGGGACCAGTACTGTTTAATATTTTCATTAGTGACATAGACAGTGGGATTGAGTGCACCGTCAGCAATGGCATGAAGCTGAATGGTGTAGTTAACAGGCTAGAGGGAAGGGATGCCATCCAGAGGAACTTGGACAAGCCTGAGAAGTGGGCCTGTGTGAACCTCATGAGGTTCACCAAGGCTAAATGCAGGGTCCTGCACCTGGATTGGGGTGATATTGATACCCTCAGTATCAATGCAGGCTGGGGAATCAAGAGATTGAGAGCACCCTGCCTGACAGAGTCGGTTGCCCTTGTGCTGGCAGGAACAGTGCCACCTGCAGCTCCCTGCGACACAGCAGGAAGTAGGTGGTGATGGGTTATATAGTGCTCATACAGTTGGTTGGCAACTCATCCCTAAGAGAAGTGAGGGGCCAGACACTCTGCTGTGAGGTTAGATCTGTTGCCAGAAACCATAATTTTGGAAGAAAAGTAGTGTTGTTGGGTTTCTTTTCAGTAGCACAAGGCGTGGGCGACCTCCAAGTTACTGACTCAGTTGGTGACTCCATGTTGCAAAGTAGTTAGTAGAGGTGTTCTTACCCCACCCAGAGGTCTGAGCCGTCCTATAAAGAAATTTCACTTACGTTAAAAATAGCATAGAGGGCATGATGGATCTTAACTTATCCTAGTAACTGGGACTTAGTAAAAAGGACCTTGGAATTAGGAATATCTGTACCTAAATAATAAGAGTTGATACTCTCATTGAGTACATCCTCTTAATGCTAAATTGGAGCTAACTAGCGAGTATCTTCAGGGATGTCTTTAAGAAATGACCAGATATTCAACATCAATCTTCTTTGTGATAGCTATGATGTTATAGCATGATTTGGGGTTAGTTGTACAAGAAGCTCTGTAGATGAGCTCCTCCAAGCTTTGTTGCACTGCACTGTTTGTTCTGCGACTCCTAATCCTTCCATGTCTATCTCTGTGGTAATCTCTGGGCTCACCAGGCAGCCACATTTCCCATGCTAAAGCCCATGAAGTTCTTCAGGACTGTAGTTTTTTAGGAGCCTCCTAGACTAGTTTGGGTGAAAGGTAGAGAAAGGAGTTGAAAGCTGAGCGCCTCCATGCGTGCATTTCCTGCATGCAGGCAGCACTGGCACTGTCTTCTACTGGCTGAAGAGTTTTCTTTAAAGAGAGGTTTGCAGTCTCTGTACTTTTCTGTTCCTGAGTTACACTGGACCAGGGTGCAAATATTTTTAATTGTAATTCCTGTTACAAAGCAGGAGAGATCGCATGATTTTAATGTGGTTAAAAACTTCCTTCTGTCTCTAGCATTCACCTATTACCCGCGGTCCTTATCTTAATCATTTAAAGCTGTGTCGCCTGTGCTTTGAGCCTGTGAATCTTGACTTCCCTGCAATGCACAAAAAATGCAGTTTTCTTTTGTCTTTTTTCCTGTTGCATTTTTACTTCTTGTACAATTCCTTTTTATTCCTTATTTTTTCTTTCCCTCCCCAGAGTGGAAGGGTTGGACCATCCAATCTGCTTTTCTTGATAATGCTTTGCTTTCATTTCCTCCTCCAGCCAGGGAATGGTTTGGAAAGGCTGTTCCCTGGACCCTTGGCTGAGCAGGAGGAGGCAGCCAGCCGTGCTGCTTGCCAGGGATACAGGAGTGCTTCCTGGCAGAGGTGGGGCAAGAAGAGCAGAGCCGGTGCCGTGGGACTGGCTTTCATCTCCTCCACTCTCTGCAAGGCACTCTTGACATTTCCTGACTGCTTTTAGATCTCCCAGTCAGAATAGCTGAGCAGTGAGGCCACTCATTGGAGAGAAGAAAAGCAGGAAAAAAGCAACTTGCCTTTAAAAATAGTGATAGATTAAAAAAACTAATTTGTGCTGGGCAATCCAGTGCAAATCTCTGTGTCTGCTGTTTGAATACCCAGTAGGAGAAGATGGGTGCTCCTGTGTGCCTGGCCACATCGCTATTACCCTGTATGAATCCCTGGTTTTTGTGTAATGGTCCAGTTCTGATTCTTCTGTTAGGAATAAGATCTAGGTCTATGGTTTATTCTGTTCCATTATATACAGTATATCTAGAGGAGGGCTGTGAGGATGATCAGAGGCTGGAGCAGCTCCCATATGAAGACAGGATGAGAAAGTTGGGGCTGTTCATCCTGGAGAAGAGAAGGCTGCGTGGAGACCTCATAGCAGCCTTCCAGTATCTGAAGGGGGCCTACAAGGATGCTGGAGAAGGAGTCTTCATTAGGGACTGTAGTGATAGGACAAGGGGTGATGGGTTTAAACAGTGGAAGTTCAGGTTAGATATAAGGAAGAAGTTCTTTACTGTAAGGGTGGTGAGGCACTGGAAGAGGTTGCCCATAGAAGTGGCAAATGCTCCATCCCTGGCAGTGTTCAAGGCTGGGTTGAACAGAGCCTTGGGTGACATGGTCTAGTGTGAGGTGTCCCTGCCCATGGCAGGGGGGCTGGAACTGGATGATGTTTAAGGTCCCTTCCAACCCAAACCATTCTGTGATTCTATGATTTAGGGTTGGATACACACCGTAATGTTGATTCCTGTAATCTTTTTCTTTTTTTATTTATTATTATATTTTTTTTTCCTCTTGTTTTCATTGTTCTGGGTACATTTCTATTTGTGGATTTGGTTTTGGAGCACTGAGCATTGCAAAATATTAAGCCCCATTGCTGAGATGAAGTTTTGGACAGGTGGAGTGTTTTAGTATTGCATTCTGGCTCTGGAGACCTGCAGACAAGTTGCTGTCAGCAACTTGTTTGTGCAGTATTCTTTGAAATGAAATTTTGCAGGTTTCTTGGTAATATCTAACGAAATGTAATTCCTTGGTCTCCATTGTTGGGACTGTTACCAGAAATTCATGAGTGAGAAGACTTGACTTCTAAGCCCTGAAGTTGTAGTTTGGGAGCATCTATCCTCATTCGTGGTTTCATCAGAGACATGTTTCAAAAGAGGTCCCAATGTGAAAACTACTGTTGTGGAGAAGGCTTTCTGTTATTTGCCCCCAAGAATGACATGCCAGAATCTGTCATGCTGCCCTCAGAAGTGATACATTTCACTGTATGTGACTGGTTCAGCTTTTACTATGAACCTTGAATGAAGTTAGCAAATGATGAGAGGTCCCTGGCTTGGCCTAAAGACACAGCTGCCTGAATCACCAGTGACAAAAGGTAACTCATCTGAGGAGCCAATTGCTGCACATGCATCAACAAGTGATGGGAAACCTCAAAGCAACATGAAGCCTCAGTGTCATGATGAATCTTTTCTCATCCTCCCATGCAGTTTTCCAAAGTGGAAGAAATAATTCATTTGGTAAATGGAAGAGGCTTTGTTTTATGTGCTTTTGTGAAAGCCTGGCTGTAGTGAGATGAGCTTTACAAACTTCTAGTTGAGATAGTTGCAATTCATGCTCCTCAGGTTGGACACAAAAATTGCTGCTGGCTGACTTGGCTAAAAGCAGCTGATAGTACCAAGAGCAAATACATCCCATGTGCTATGCAGATGGCATTTGCTCCTTCAGAGTCTTAGTGGTAAGAATTCATGTTTTTGACTGGAAGTTATAAAGCCTGTGAGAATCTGGGATCCTTTTGCCTGATAGATTTTGTCAACCTTAAGTAAATATCAAAACATCCATCTTGCTTTTAGCATTATGAAGCATTTTGGGTAGCGAGAGCTAAACAGGTAGGCGTGAGCACTCCTAATTCAAGGGCACTGGCAGCTATTCCATGTTGTTTACAACTTTTTAATCGCTTTTGACAAGGAACTCTAAACTATTTATTGGTGTCACCAAAGAAAAAAATCTGTGTTAAAGCAGTCTTGTTCTGTGCTGGAAAAAATGAAAAAGGAGAAAGAAGTTCACTCTGGATAGTCCTTCTTGCCACCTCTTTTCATCTTATTGAGAAGTGATAAGTAAAACATCCATGGGTAGGAACAGTCCAATTGGGGGAGGATGTAACTGCCTGTGTTCAGTAAGTCAGGGCTCTCCACAGCTCCCATAACAGAGATCATTTTCTTTGCTCCCATTCTGGTTCTGCTAGTGCATCAGCCAGCTTTGACCCCATATTGCAGCTGCTGACAGAAAGGTTTTCTGATGTGTGGAGCCAAGGGCCAACCACAATTTGTCCATGTATTTGCAGGGATCATTTCACTCCAGTAGAAGTGCAGCCAAATATCTCTTGATAGAAACATGCTGCATCCATCTAACAACACTATCCAACTGAGACATTGTGAAGAATGCTGTAATACTTGTATTACAGTAGTTGCTCAAACCCCAGTGAGAGATCAAGACCCTGTTGCATGAGGCGCTGTTGATCTTGCTGTACTTCTCCCAGCGCTACAGACCTTCATGTCTAAGATGACAAGTCAGATAATGATGCTCTGTGGTGTAATTACGCTACAAAAGGCGTGTGTGCTCAAAACCAGAGACTTCATGTGATCTTAAATATTTCTTCATGTGACAGTGTTCATTATCTTGCTGCTGTGCTAGTCCAGAATGCTTATCTAGGAAGTGATCGTACATGAGAGTTGGAGACCTTCATGTGTCATTCAGTCCTATTGGTGGGGTTTTTTTTGTTTTCAGGGCCAGACATTAATCTTGGCCTTAGAGCCCCAATAACTGCAATTTCTCATGAGCAGCATGGTGAGTCTGAAAAGAGAAATTAAGAGTCAAGAGGGTATTTTCCCAGAAGATTACAACAGTTATAATGGAGGTCAAACTTTTGGCTTCAGCTATTGGACTGTTTCGCTTTAAACTTGAAATGCACATCAGTGAAAGCAGCAAGTTCAAAGTTTAGCATGAAATAATGCCAAAGACTGAGGGGAAAAAAGAAAAGCAGCATATCGTAGTAATTTTACTAAAACTTTGCAATCACTCTTCACACTGGATATAACTTTTCAAGCAATGTTACAAGCAATCCCAAGATAATGCAGTGGAGGAAAGCACTGTACAACCTAGCGTCCTTGTTTGGGGAATTTAATACCAGGGAATGGAATGTCAGTTATAATTATCTACTGTGTTGTTTTAAGCATGGACTTGATGTTAATACCACAGAGAATTTACTCATTGTATGTGCATTATTACACATCTCAAATATCAAGGTATAAATTCCTTTAATACAGGGCTTATCTCTAACGTAAGGAGCTGTTATGGTTTATTAGCTAGTTGCAGTACAGTTGCAGCAGACTTCCAGGTCATCCGGTTATCACAGAAGAAACATGGAGCTGGAGGAACTTCCAAGAGGCTGCTGCATTGGTTCTGCATTAGAAGAGGGTGCAGACTGTAGCTGTGATATTCCAGATAGGTATTTGTATAACCTTTTCTTAAAGGCTTCCAGTCACCATCACATCCCCCTGTGCAATCTATTCTAGTGCATCATTGTTATCCTTGATGGTTTTCGTGGTGTCTAGCACAAACTTTCATTGCTGCAGTTCAGAATTACTCATGATTTATCCATCATAGAATCATCATGGACGTGGAAAATGGGTCATTCCCCTGCTTTTTGTGGCAGCTGTTTACATACCTGAAGGCTGTATTTGTGTAACACCTTAGTAGTCATCTTTGTCTGAGCAAACCAAATTTACTCATTAGCCTGTGTTTTATAGCTGTGTAGTAATCTCATTCCTCTGCAGCACCTAGTTGCGTAGATGCTTCTATTTTAACTAGGAACCTCTGGTAACTGCTTTCTCAGGGCAGTTTTCTAGTCTTGTAGCCTACCTACTGCATGTTTTTTGTCTAGACCACATCTCCTTCATTTGCTGCTGGGCATGTCACTGTCCAAACTCACTGAAGTCAAGACAAATGTCACCTGTGGTTTCTCCTCTATTTGCAAAGCTTGTTATCCAGTCCTGAAGGCACTTCAGGTTGTTTGGATGCTAATTGCATCTGACAAGTCCATGTGAGCTGTTACTCAACTCCTTGTTTTCTTCCAGGTGCTAACAAATAGTTTGGTTGAATATTTTTCCACTCTTGTTCTGTCTTTAATTCCTCACTACTACTTATTCTCCTCATACACTCCCCTCTTTTTTTTTTTAATAGATAGTATAGGTTAGAACCTCTTCCAGTCTTCTGCTACTATGTACTTGACACTGTATTTAAAACTATTTTTTCTCATATACAAGTGTTACTGCTACTAGAAGCAATAAAGAACAGTAAAGTAGGTAAGAAATAATGTTGTATTTGGTGGCATCTCTTTTCGGAAGTTTAGATAAGTGTAGAAAACTGTGCAAATGTCCACAGTCCTCTGCATCCAAGGCTTGTGTATTAGACCCACTTTGCTTGTAAAAGAATGGAGGGAAGGACTGAATGCTTCTGTGCCTCTAACCATGGCTTATGTTTGGGGGGATTTTACATTGTGTTATGGCTGTTGTTTACCACATGGTCAACTAATTTGTTTGTAGCTTGCGATGTACTTGGGAGAAGTGGGACAGACCTTAGGAATCCCTTCTTTGGAAATACATTGCAAACAGCAAACTGAGTTGCCAACTGTGTGTGAAAGTCACCTGACAAATTTCAATGGTGTCATGATCATAGCTTAATTTTTGTTTTAAAAACCAATCCAAGGGATCATGAGTAGCATTCTCTCTTACCTTTTACTCAGGAGTCTCCACAGATGCCTACAGGAGGCAATCAAATGAGAAGACTCAGCTCTGACCCTCCCTGTTTTGCATTATTGTTATTCCCTTTTTTCAGATGGAATTTCAAAAACTGGATGCTATGAAAGGAATGGAGAAATGACTTCTAAGCATTTTCTCTCAGGCCTCTGTTTTGAAATAACCAAATGAATTCAGAAGTAACTTTTTCATACTCTTTTCAAGAAATCAAAACAAAGCTGTATTATTGGCTAGGTTTGCTATTCCAGAGCATACAATAAGAAACATAATATTCGGGGGTTTTTAGGCTTTATTTCCTTGGATAGGGACTACTTGCCAGCATAGTCCAGGTCTCTAGGACAGTGGTGCTTTGTCTCCTCTGATTGTTAGTGATTTCCGTGCGCCATGTTTTCCGGTGGCCTGTATTTGATCCCATGGATTATGTTACTTTGCACGTGAGCTTATCTTTTTTACCTTTCCTTTCTCTTTCCTTTTGCTTCAAGTCTAAGTGGCTCCCTTGCTGTATCCACATGTCCTTCCCTCAACCTTTGGGATAGATGGCAAGGGGGAAGGGGGCATTATGTGTTCGCTTTAGGCAAGCAGTGCCAGTTTAACCCCAGGAATAGTTTATCATAAGTAGGTGCTGTTCACCTAATCATTAGGTCAGCACTATGATAACCTACTTTCAGAATGAGCTATGTGCACGTGATCTGGATTCCTAGCTACCAAAACTTGAAGCTGTTGTGTCCACTGAAGGAACACCTGCCCTGATTAATTCCAGTTGAGCTGAGGGCATAGTCTGCTTCTGATGTGCTTTCACTGTACTTCTTCTAATTCCTTTTTGAAGTCAACTGCAATGTTTTAATTTTTCTAAGTGGCAAACCTGAATAGGGTAGGTACCATATTTAATGGCATATTTAATCTCCCCAAAACTTGCTAGTGTTTCTGTGTGAGAATTCACCGAGTAGTCCTTCTTTCTAGACAGTATGATTAAGAGCTTAGCTTTATACATGGTGGGGTAGAGGGTGAGGTTACAAAGGATCTGCTTGGCAAGTGGTCTGTTCTCCCACCACTGTTGGTGTGTCATTTTCCTTTAGTCTACCTTTAAAGGTCAAGTGTAGAAGTTTTTGGAAGTTGCACTATTTTAGAGGCCATGTGGGTTATTGGTTTAAAATAGACACTTAACTGCCAGCTACAGTCAGATGAACTATGGAACCACATCAAAACAAAGAGAAACTACATGGACTATCACAGTCTAAGAAATATGCTAATTAATGGGGGGGGGGGGGTGTTGTCAGTTCTTCATGTTACTCTTTCTGGTTGACTCAATTGCATTCTCAATTTTGATCATCCTGAGGCCAGGAGTGCCTAAAAAAGTAACACAGCAGTTCTGTGACTTCTCTAAGTGAGCAAGGTGGACTACAATGTAATGATGTTACTGCCTTAAAAATTACTGGTTAATTTTTGCCCCATTCCATTTTGACCTGTTACATTCATACAGCTATTCAGTCTTTGTTCTCCTACATCAGACTCTGAAGCCTTGCAGTTAAATCATTTTTTGGCTCTCGGTCATATTAATATTTGCAATTACTTCATTATATGTTTTAATGCTTTCTAGGTTCCATAATGCTTTTGTGTATGTGAAATAACCTACTGTTGTGTAAATCTGAAAATGGCAAATAATTGTTCTTTGTTATTTGGCATGACTGTAAGGTGGTTAGCTGGTGTCCCATACTTCTCATTTGAATCTGTGATCCTGTAGTATTACAGTATCTGTGTGTCAAATACACAAAGCCAGGAAAAAAAAAATGGTTATAGATGTAATTCACACCTGTATTTTGAGGAGACCTCCATTGTGAATTCTGAAGTTCCACCTCTGAGATGTGGAGCTTTCCCTTTTGATAGTAGGTCAGGCTGGGGTTGGATAGCTCTAGAACAGTCCTGAAGCATGCTGTGTTTTGTGGAGATATGTACAATATTTCACTGTCAGGTGTTCTTTTCTATCAGCGTTTAGAAGGACCCTGACACCAAGGTGTACATACAACCAGTAACTTCAGACAAAACACCCAACTCAACAACAAACTCTCTGGGCAGTTCCCAGTTTCACAACCTATTTTCCAGTGTGATGTTCCTTTGAATATGGTTCTTAAGAAGCTTGAACAACCTGCGTAATTTGTGCCAATGTCATTTGACTGAAGCAGTAAAGACTATTTCTGGAGCCCTACTTCTGTAGGCACAGGTCAGCTTAATACCAGTAGGAAGTATGACTAACAGTGCATGTAGAGAAGAATAGTTTAAACTTGCTGTGAAGAGCCACCATAGTTTTCATGCTCCTTCGAACTAATATGCTTTCAAATCATTCTTTAGGTTATTCCAACCAGCCATTGATGCATTCCTAGTCTGTTTTGATCTTTAAGAAATGCAGACATGGACTCTGCAATTGCTATCCATATTCATTATCACAGTCATGGTGTTGTATGATGCAATTTGTGGAGCTCTTTCACTGAATGTGATCTCTGTCTTGAGTCTGTGTTATTTTTGGATCCTTCTGAATCATAAATGGTCAGAACATCTTTTTCTAATATTTAGTTGGATATCATCTTGTTAGTCTGAAATACATATTCTTCTGTATTTTTGGTTTCTTCGTGTACGTATGTGTGTGTGTATGCATGCCTCTTTCTCTAGTGAACGTTGTCTTAAACATTGATATCTGACCAAAAAAGCACAAAGTTGCTTGCAAATATGAAGCCAATTTTTCTGCAATTATTGCAAAAATTGTAAAACAAAAGAGGTGAAACTTCAGGTAGAGGTGAAACATTTAAATTGATTGAGCAAAAATTACCAGTAGAAATAGCAGGCAAAAAGTCATCTGTTGTTAAGCTCAGTTGTAGTTCCATTGTCTTTGCAGTACTGTGAGCCTACTCAAGGTGTGGGTCTGAGCCCCTGTCACTCAGGGGTGCAGAGCTGTCCTGTGCCACGGTTCTGTTACGTCCCATCTGTGTGTGATAAGACTCGCTAATAAAAAGGAATCCGAAATTCAGTCTTGGTGATGTGTATCTAGAAGCCAGTCCTCTGCAGGGGAATCTGAAGCAAGTGGCCATACTTGGAGTGCTGGATGTTCATAGCGTCTTGAGGAAAGACATTTATCTTGCGCTTTGGAAAATCCAACTGGATCCTTCTAGCTGTTTTATTTGGACACAGAAGAACTATTCTAGCCTTGTAAACCTGAACGCTTTGCTATGAATAGCACAGACAAGAGCTGAGTGCCCACTATGGTATGAACTTGTGCCATTTCCTCATGTGTTAACCTGTCACAAGGAGAAGTCTCACTATGAACAGTCGAGTGTCTGGAATGCCCTGTGTTGCCTTGTGTATTGCGAAAAGAGGCATGTAGCTGCAGCAACAGTAGTGAACTGTACCATTCTCTGTTCTCCTTATTCCCCACCTCTCCTCTTCCACTGCAGACACTGGAAGGTTAACATATAAAAAGTGCATATATTGAAACAAAAAGCTTAATCCTTTTTCAATCTGTATATAATTTTACTCCAGACAAGGCAACTTTCCAGATTTACATTAACCAGTATTTGAAATTGGATGGTTTTAAGACTCAGAAAGCTGTCTAGGACATCTTACTATTTAGCCTAAAATGTTTCATAAAAAACAATTATTTTTTTTTCCTTCTTACTATTATTTTTTAAGAATATCAGAAATAGCAAAGTTTTGTAATAGGAGTAATATACTAGAACTCAAAAAACTCAAACTCTTCACTATGTTTTTTTTTTGCGATACATTTCAAAAAACCTATTGATTTATTTAAAATCTCATCACTGTTCTGGGGCAAGCTGGGGAGGCGCTCTCTTGCTCGCAACAGCATTATTTACTCACTCTTAATGTAGTTGGAGCAGTAAGGTTTGGAGGTCACAGTTCAGATCAGACTGGAAAAGAGTGGGTTTGGCTGTTGGAGTAAGTCACTTTTAGTCATCAGTATCTAGAATATTTCTAGCATTGGGTTAAAAAAGAAAAGTTCAACTGGAACAGCAGTGTCTGGGAATCAGTGGTCTTCCCATTGTCTGGGGCCAGACGCTAGTCTGGGTCAGTGGTGAGTATTGGTCCCTCTTCAGATTCAAAGGGATTTTGTTTGTTTCTACTTTGTATTTTGGGAGGTAAAACCTGCATTTCGGTCCAGGGCAGCGCAGTTCCAGTTCTGATATCACGGAGAGGCTGAGGTTTGACAATTAGTTAATAATATTCTGTTTCTCTCACATCTGATGTTGAGCTGTTATCTGTCTGTTTCCTTGGCTTTCTTTCCTTCACAACAGAAGGTGGGAATCTTTTTGCACTTGCCTGCCAGAGGCAGACCATGGCGAGATACTGTTCTCTGCACACACGGCATTCTCTCTTTATATGCCAGTATAAGGAGGAGAGTGGGCTTTCATGCTTCTGAGGATTGGGTTAGCAAGGCACAACTTTGTGCTTCAAGGTATGTGGGCACCATAGAGCCTATATTTAATTAGTAAATTTGTATTTGCTTTAAATTTTCTATCACAGAATGAGATTGCTTTTGTTATTAACACCTCCTCTCTCAGAAAAAATTGGACACCTCTATTCTCCATGTACTGTGTAGGTGTCATAGTTGGGTCTTTGCCTCTTTTGCAGACACTGCTAATTCAATGGTGTTACGGCTTCAGCCCATTTGAGTGGGCAGTTCTGTAACTTGCAATAAGAGGAAAATCCATTTATGTATACTTACAGTGCCACAGAAAGTTCTGAGACCCCTGGCTGCTCTGGAAGGAGAAAGATGGGTTTCTTTCTAGCCTGCATTTGAATCCTACACAGTGTATTATCATTTTTTTCCCATACTGGTCTTTAAATGCTTCTTGAACAAGTCAGTGCATCTCACTTCAGAAGTCTTTGCAATGTAGTCAGCTGTACCATTCATAACTAAAAACGTGTTGTTACATAGGCATGGCCAGCCATTGTGTTCACATGGAAGAGAAGTTTTAAAGCTGAAAATCCTGTCTCTTCCTAACTTCTTGTGCTTGACATGAAGCATCTAATCCATGCAGTTAAATTAGCAGAAGCAAACATTAAATTCGGATGAGCTTTTCCAGCCTTAGGGGCTCTAACAGTTCTGAACAGAGCATGTGGAAGTTGGCAGTTGTCAAGACTGAGCCTGTATGGACAGAGCCCTAGGTTAGCAGGTGGGAAATGCTTGGGGTTTCCCTTCCCAGGCCGTGCTGTGTGGTGCCATACAATAATGCTTTATTATAAAAGGAATTTGAACTTAATTGTTTCTTTATGACTCTCTGTATTCTTCAATATCAATAGTATGCAAGGAAAAAGTGAGGGAAATGCATCCTCTTCTGCCTTCGTAGCTGTGGATGATAGCTTTGAGTAGATGCCTTCATCCAGAAGATGGCTTCCCTAGTTCATTCAGTTGTTGGACTGCTTATCTATAAGCAGGGCAGTGGTCAAATGTGTGCCAGACCCTCCATCTAGGAAAGGCCTTCAGCTGGCTCTCAGTGCTGTTCTGTAAACCTTGTTATGAAATGTCAGGGCTTTGCATCCATTGGGCCTTGCTGTTGTGCAGATGGTAATGTCATAGGGAAGTTCCTACAGGAGGACAAAACATGACAAACCAGCCTTTCTCATCTTTCTCTTGTCTTTTGTTTATGAAGGAAGATAAAAAAAGATTTATTCAAGACACTGTGCTTTTTGGGGGCTCTAACAAGGCAAGTAGCTCTTGTCTCTTCCCTTAGGAAGGCATTTCTTTTAACTATGGTTTTGTTTGGTAAACCATGTTTATACAGTCCTGCGATTTAATATCTTCATTTGAATTGAATAAAGCCAGTTGAATGCTGCTTGGCACTAAGCAACAAAGTGCGTATGTTGAGTTGCCAAGAAGAGACTCTGCTGGGCTCTAGATGCTTCGCATTCCAGACCTGTTACCTTGTAAGTGTAATATTTACCGCATTTCGGTTCAGCTGGAGATGAAGAGCATGCCTGTGAAGGAGAGGAGAGTTGGAGAGATTTTAAGCTGGAGGAAATAAAGCTTGAATGAGCTGGTAGAGCGTGCTAAATTTTTCCCGGGTAACTGACACATGAAGACATGTAAAGAGCAACCACTCATGGCCAGTTTATTCAGGCTAAAATCAACATGCACGGCAGTGAAGGAAAAGCAGAAAAAGGAAGGAGGGAAAAATAGAAAGGTCTACTCTAGCCATGGATGAAAAGCTTCTGTGAACATGAATGAATTCTTACAAGGGCACAAGAGCAGTTTTAACAGTTTTATTTCTGTGCACACTTTGCTTTTGTACCCAGATGTCTTTTGTACCCAGAGGGCTTTTCATTTAGAGACTGTGGTCCGTGGTTCCATCAGTGCTTGAAATCTTGTTTACAAACAGAGCTGGTAAATGAGCAAGTTGGAATGCCTGGAACTCCTAAACATTTTTAATCTGTGCAAATCATAAAATCCAATGCCTGAGAAGAAACGAGGAAGCTTTGCAAAACCATCCCGGTATTGCATGTTTCAGTCCCTTGTGAGTGCTGCTGGAGAATGATTTCAGATTCTTGTCTACCAAACTGACATATCAGGGAGAAGCTGGATCCAGTTCAGTTGGACTTTATTGGATTATTCCTTTATAGCTGAAAAAAAAATGCTGCAATTCCAAATATGATGTGTAACAATTGTGCAAATTCTTTAATCCTGTTTTCCATTCATTTATGTGTAATTAAAACCATAGACCTGGAAACTATTTTCACAGGCAGAGGCCTTTCATTTGCAGAGGCCTATTTTGTGTATTTTGTATTTGTTGTGACTGTGTATTCAGTTTTACTCTCTTCCAGAAGAGAGTGAAACTTGATGGTGTTCACTATGAATCTGTGCATTGGCTTGGTTTCTTACAAGTTGTGTATTACTCCACTGTACCCATACCCATGACAGTGTAATTGGGGGGGGGGGGGGTATTTCATTTTGTTCTCCTTTAGAGGGCACCACAAAATGCTCTAATGAAAGATAATAATAAGCTTAAAGAGGAAGGAAAGTTTTAAGGGACTAATTGAAGAGGGGAAATGGCCCAGTGGTTTAAAGGAATGAAATGGTGGGAGAGCTCCAAGTGAGGTGAGGCAGCAAAAGTAAAAGAGCTACCACCAACTGTGATGAATAATAGATGTGTGCTTAAAAGCTTTGGTCATGGGGCTAAGTATGCAGATGGAGGGAGGAGAAGCATAGTTCACTGTTTGTTAGGAGACAGCAGTTCAAAGGTTCATCACTGTATGTGCAGCACTTTGTGTTCCAGACCTATGGCAGTAGGATGCTATCCCTTCTAGGTCTGTGTTAACAGGGAAACCAACTTAGGACATGGTTTATAGTATACTCTCGTCCATGATGGGGCATAAACTGCTGCCCTACTGGGTTTTGTGGGACACACTGCTTAATTTGATTCCTGTGCAAGGGATCTGTTATCCAACTTATACCAGTTAAAACTGTATTCCCAATTTTACAAAGCAAATTTTGGGAGAATACTGGATGGCTCTGTCTAGACTGGAATTTAATCGCTGTGCAGATGTGAGGTGCATGAAGGATTTGGTTCTGTGAGCTCTTCTCAGGCTGAAGACCTTCATGAGGGCTGGATTCATCCCATTCTCTCCACTCAGGGCTTTGGGCAGGAAGGTGTTTAAGCACATGGCTGTGCAGGAAAGCTAATAGGATAACTTTGGTAGGGCTGTGTTTAAAGTGCAGCCAATGCCTATGCTCTTTCTCTGAAACAGAGTGGTAGGCTTCTTGCCTAGTTACTCTATTACATATTCAGAATGATTTTACCACTTACCTCACATACATTCACTTCCAGTTGGTTAAACCACCCTGCACATGAGTAAGAGGGGGAAACAAAACATCTGACTTGAGAACAAGAGAAATGAAACTTGGATTATTCTGTGTGAAGGTAGAGACACACATAAACACAGCAGAATGAACAGCTTAAACTGAGTTGTGAAATAGCCTGGGAATGTCCTTTCCCTGCCATTTCCTTGATTTCAACACCACTGAGTTTGTCATGTATGACGGCTTTGTGGTTGTTGTGACACTGTTGGAGAAAATTGGATTTGAGGAAAGTTTTCTTAGTTCTTTAAATAATTCAAAATGTTTTCCAGTTGTGTGTTTCTCTCTCCAGTGCAGCTTTGTTCTGTAAAGTTCTTGTAAAGTAGTTTTTTGCACAGAGTTATGTCATAGTGATGGGATATAATCCTTAGGACATATACAAGGGGTTTCCAGCCATCCGCTTGGCTTTCATAATACTTGTGACTGGAAGCCCTTCCGCACAGAAGATGAAAATGCAGATGCATATTCACAGGTTTAAAACACAGCTCAAGTCATCCAGCACTAAAGGCACAAGTCAGAGCCTGTGATGAACGTGTTTGCTGTCGAAGTGGATGCTGTACTGAACTGATGTTTAGTGAATGGCCAAACTTTACGGACATAGACACATGGGTAACCAAGGCTTACCTTAAAAGAAGCTGTCAGTGCAAGTGAAATTCAAGAGAAAGGAGCCAGGAAGAGGAAAGATTTTAAAACAGAAATAAATAAATATACATAGACTTCCCCAAAGGCATGCACATACACCTAACCTTACACCTAACCTGCTTTGAGACGAATCATAGAATAGTTAAGAAAAGGTAGAATGTTTTCTTAGATAGAAACTATTTTTAGGTTACTTTGGGGTTTGGGGTATGTTGGCTGCTTAGGGATTTTTAGACACTGCGGTCAGCAGCCCTATGTCTCTGTGTAAAGCAGCATGATATACAAGTGATACAGCTGGGCTTGTGATCACATATGATTCCTCAGCCCACCAGTGGAGAGGCTTCCTGTTAACAGATTGCTTGTGAAGATGCCACTTCTAGCATTTAACTAGAAGAAGGTTGGGAAGTCATAGATAGAATCCCCGGCTGGTTTGAGTTGGAAGGGGCCTTAAAGCTCATCCAGTTCCAAACCCCTGCCATGGGCAGGGACACCTTCCACTAGACCAAGGTGCTCCAAGCCCCATCCAGCCTGGCACTGAGCACTGCCAGGGATGGAGCAACTGCTTCCAATGAAAAAGGAAAAAGGTCTTTGTTACAAGGAAGACTGTCAGACTTGTGAATGGTGGAAGGTTGATCTGTTTTAGGTCACTGAGTTTAAGTCTGTTCACTTTAAAAACTCAGCTGAGCAGTGCCAGCAAGTCAGGTCTTTGCCACTGAGAAAGGTTTGTGGTCATTTTTAACTTTTGCCCCCCCCCCCCCCCCCCTTTACTAGAAGATAGGCAATTGTACTTGCAATTCTTGCTTATGATTCCTAGCTGAAAGAGGAGCAGCCCTTCATGGAGAGAGATGAAAGACACTAGGAGTATTTTTCTTGCATTCCAGTGTAAGCAGAATAGCAAAGTACATACCTGAGAAGCTTCCAAACACAACACACATCTATTTACATATTTGATTTCAGTGGTGTTACATGATAACCTGGGATTTCATTCAGAGGATCCTGATGGGGATTTGAAAGGAGTTCCTCCCTGAATGTTCACAAAGTAACTGCTGAAAGCTGAAGGACCTTTTGTTGGCAGACTGAAGTCACAGAGAACAGGAGGCAGAGAGGCTGGAGACGGTTTTCTTGTGCTGAAGATCCTTTTTGTGCTTACAAGTGCCGGGGTAAATTCCTGGCCCGTTTGAAAGCAATGGGAATGTTTTGTCAGTGACTTCACTCGGGTTTCAGAGAGGCTTTGGTAACTCTAATTTGTTCTAATGCCTGTTGATGGATGCAGTAGCTTTCCTGTTAGCGTGCAGTGCATCTCCCGAGGAGAAGAGGATCTGTCAGCTCCTCTTGGGAATGCATAGACACAAACTTGCTATAATGTTATTCGACCTAGAAGCACGGGATGCATTGATGGTGTTTTCTTTCTCACTATTAAAGCTGTAGTGTTGCATAAGCAGCAGTGAGATTATAGGGGGATTATGTTTGAGAGAGCAAGCTGTTGTTCTGTTTCTTTACCCTGTATGTTTAAACCTCACACAAGATTAACATTTCTTTGTTGAAAAACAAAGATGGCAGTATGGGTTGTGTTTACATTCCCCCTTGGCCCCTTGGCTTGATGGGTGATGTGTAAACAGGGACTCTGAGGAGAGGAGAGTTGAGGTCAGGTCTTTCAGACTTTCTAAAATGCTAAAAGATTTGTGTGTGCTTAAAGATGGTCCAGAAAGGAAAATTCAGAGTTGCTGCTCTCCAGAATACTCCCGAGTAATTAGGTTACCCCAGTTAAGCATTGCTCAATAGCTCAAAACTTAGACCTGAAAATAGCTCTCATGTGATGCATTTAGTGGTGTTCGTGTTACCCAACCTCTGCGTTTCAGCATGGATGAGAGAAAACAAGCCAACGGCCTGGAAAGCTTTAAAGGCAAGCAGAGAGGAGGGCCTGGTGAGTTCATGTAAAGGAATTCTTCTGGAGATTCATATTAAAGCAATGTTAAAGGCAGGGTCAGAAAGTATCTGCAAATAGGCAAATGGTTCCTTGCTGGGGGAGAAAGGTCAGGCATGGGGCTATGCTACATGTGCTGCTTTGTCCCCAGAGGGGCCATCCCCTGTGAGGGACCCCACTCTCCTTTTTAAGAACTGGGAGCATTTGGCAGTGGTCATACCGAGTCTGCCTGGGTTGGAGTTTTGGGTTTGTTTTCCTGAAAGCAACAGGACAGAGGTTTCAGTGATTTCAACTGATTTTTGATCCTGCTCCAGGTTCAGAGGTTTGAATCCAGCCAGTTGACTGTAGGTTCAGTACTCAGTCTGACTCTTTTATAAGTTAATACTCAGTTTTGTTTATAGCAGCAATAGTCTTCTGGACAATACTTGCTTTTATTGTTGCAGAAGTAGAGTGTGCTTTCTTAGAAGAATTTGGTCTTGTTCAACAGAAAGTGCTCTCAAGACAGAAGTTTGTGAGAGACCAGGATTGTGGCTTGTAATTGCCTCAGGACTGTGCTGCGACTGTAAAATATTAATAACACAGGTTTTTGCAATCTCTGTGCAGGGTTATCTTAGCCTGCATTTGAGGATGTAAACTCACACATGCAGTCTGTAGGCTGTACCTTCAGGTGTTTTTCTCTATGTTTCACAAGTGTTTCTTTTTTTGTTCAGATCAGCCTGCATAGGCAACTGATTTTCTCCAAAATAACTTGTGTAGCTTGTTTGGAAGGACTTTTCTGAAGTAGTTCTTAAGTATCTTCTTTGCAGATGAGCAGTAGTGAGGAACAGGGGCGGGAGGGGTAGAGGGAAGGTTAGACTAGCATGGCACTGCAGGGTTTACAGCCTCCCCGTGAAGAGGGTTATTCCGTGAGTGCTGGGTTTTGATCACAGGCTGGTCTGTTCTTGCTGCCTCTGCTCTCACAGCACATCACTTTTGTCGGGTATTTGTTTTTTAATGGTCCAGTCAAGGAAAACCCAGGAGCTGATCCTACTGATACCCAGCACAGACCAGGGGACCAGTCCATACATCTAACTGTATGGACCAGTTAGATGAAGGCTGAAGAAACTGGGAGAGTTGGGGTTGTTCAGCCTGGAGAAGAGGAGACTCCAGGGAGACCTTAGAGCAGCTCCCAGTGCCGATAGGGGCCCTGTAGGATGGCGAAAGACTTTTTAGCAGGGCCTGTTGAGATAAGGCAAGGGGTGATGGTTTTAAACTAAAAGAAGGGATATTCAGGCTGGATGTGAGGAAAAACTTTACAATGAAGGTGGTAAAACACTGGAACAGGCTGTCCAGAGGAGTGGTAGATGTACATGGCTACCCTTCAGCTCACACAGACTGACAGATTTTGCTTTGTGTTTTTGGGCAAGGCGAGCTAAGGAGGAGGGAAGATTTCAGGTGAAGGCTTTCTCCTAAGTGTCAGCAGCCACGGCTGGCAAAGAGATCCATCTCCATTGCAGTCCCAAAGCCCAAAACTGATTTTTGAAAGATCACAAAACCAGGCCCTTTGAAAATCAGTCCAGATACATCCCATTGGAAGCTTCATTCTGGGACGTTTGGGAAAATTAAAAAAAAAAAAAAAGCATCAACAAAAATGCCTCAAAATACTGGGTGCTAAACACTTGAAATCCAGTCTAGTCTTTAAAGCCTGGTTTAAAGCACAAGAGAGGTTAATCACTTTCTGCTTGCTGCTAGACCACTCTCCATCATCTTTACCAAGTCTTGGGAAACGGGAGAGGTGCCTGAGGACTGGAGGAAAGCAAATGTCACTCCAGTCTTCAAAAAGGGCAAGAAGGAGGACCCGGGTAACTATAGACCGGTCAGCCTCACCTCCATCCCTGGGAAAGTGATGGAACACCTTATCCTTGGTGCCATCTTAAGGCATATCAAGGATAAGAGGGTTATGAGGGGCAGTCAACATGGCTTCACCAGGGGGAAATCATGTTTGACCAATCTCTTAGCCTTTTATGAGGAAATAACACGGTGGATGGATGATGGCAGAGCGGTGGATGTGGTCTACCTTGACTTCAGCAAAGCATTTGACACAGTCTCCCACAGCATCCTCACGGCTAAATTGAGGAAGTGTGGTCTGGATGATCAGGTAGGTAGTGAGGTGGACTGTGAACTGGCTGAAGGAGAGAAGCCAGAGAGTTGTAGTCTATGGGACAGAGTCTAGTTGGGGGCCTGTAACTAGTGGAGTGCCTCAAGGGTCAGTACTGGGACCGGTATTATTTAATATATTCATCAAGGATTTAGATGAGGGAATTGAGTGTACTATCAGCAAGTTTGCTGATGACACTAAGCTGGGAGGAGTGGCTGACACGCCAGAAGGCTGTGCTGCCATCCAGCAAGACCTGGACAGGCTGGAGAGTTGGGCAGGGAATAACTTGATGAAATATAACAAGGGAAAGTGTAGAGTCCTGCATCTGGGCAGGAACAACCCCAGGTTCCAGTACAGGTTGGGAAACGACCTGTTAGAGAGCAGTGTAGGGGAGAGGGACCTGGGGGTCCTAGTGGACGACAGGATGACCATGAGCCAACACTGTGCCCTTGTGGCTAAGAAGGCCGATGGCATCCTGGGGTGTATTAGAAGGGGGGTGGTTAGTAGGTCGAGAGAGGTCCTCCTTCCCCTCTACTCTGCCCTGGTGAGACCGCATCTGGAATATTGTGTCCAGTTCTGGGCCCCTCAGTTCAAGAAGGACAGGGAGCTGCTGGAGAGAGTCCAGCGCAGGGCAACGAAGATGATTAAGGGAGTGGAGCATCTCCCTTATGAGGAAAGACTGAGGGAGCTGGGTCTCTATAGTTTGGAGAAGAGGAGACTGAGGGGTGACCTTATAAGTGTCTATAAATATATAAAGGGGGAATGTCACGAGGATGGAGCCAGGCTCTACTCAGTGGCAAACAATGATAGGACAAGGGGTAATGGGTACAAACTGGAACACAAGAGGTTCCACTTAAACTTGAGAAGAAACTTCTTCTCAGTGAGGGTGACGGAACACTGGAACAGGCTGCCCAGGGAGGTTGTGGAGTCTCCTTCCCTGGAGACATTCAAAACCCGCCTGGACACATTCCTGTGTAACATTATCTAGGTGTTCCTGCTCCGGCAGGGGGATTGGACTAGATGATCTTTTGAGGTCCCTTCCAATCTCTAGCGTACTGTGATACTGTGATACATGAGCATTCATGGCATGGTCTGGGAGGGGAAGCTGGGTCGTTCTGTGGGAGCCTGCACCTGTTACCTCTCTCTTGCAGCAGCAGTGTTTGAGGCAGCGATGCTTCTCTGTCATTCCCAGGAGAATGATCCTGTTAACTTTGCCTGAGGCTCTTGGTCATCTTCACAGATAAAACAGGATGTTCCTGCAGTTTTTCTCTTTGGTATTAAATTTGACTTCCCTTTGCCTTTTGGGTGATGGAATAGTTGCTAACCTTTGTCAGGAAGGCTTCATTCTGGGGAATCTGTCATAGCTCCCATAGACTTTTTGGTCATTGATGTTGCACTTCGTAGGAGGTGAACAAACATACACGGCACCCATAGGAGAGGAAGGAGAAAAGAAGCCATAGGTGATCATTTAAAATATTTTGCCTTCCTTCTTTCTAGCTGGTGTGGGTGGTAGGGATTTTTTCAGGCTAAACAATGTATTTCAGACTGAGCCTACAACCATTTTTTTTTTGTATAGAGAATCCTATGCAGCAGTTTTGCTATGACAGCACCAGTGACTTGAGTTTTATTTTACTACCTGTCTTCATGAGAACCTCACTTAAACTTCAGTTTATCTCTATGATTCTCCAGTGGCTAATCACAGTCTCGGTGTCCCTTATCATGCCAGTCACATTTTGACCCAAAGACAACTGCAGAATGTTTTTCACCATTACAGAAACCAAGATTACAAAAAAGAATGTGTAATAACATCAAAGTCCATCAAACTCCAGAGCAACAGGAGTACCTTGAAGGAATTACTTGGACAACTGGCAACCAGACTGCCAGATCACTGTGCTGGAGGTCATAGCTTTGGCTAGTCATCTTTTGATTCAGGCTTTGAGAAGCAATGAGGGAGTTGCAGCAGAAGCAGAAAGCCCTTGTCAGATTTTAAGTAAGAAACACATTATTTCATAAAAATATCTTCAGAAAATTCCATCTTTGCTTCACTGTACCTATCTCTTCAGTCTGGAGAACGTCCTGGGCTGCTTGTTTACTTTTCATATGTTGTCATAGAGCTTAGCATGTTTTAAAAGAGCAATAGCAAGTGGTTCAGCAGCAGAAGATATGTTAACTGAAATCACAGTCACAGAACCATAGAATGGTTTGGGTTGGAAAGGACCTTAAGGTCATCCAGTACCAGCCCCCTGCAAGGGCAGGGACACCACACACACACCTTCAGGACTGGCTACTGTTAGTGTAATTGGTAAAAGAAAGTCATGCTTAAAGAGCTGTAGTAGGAGTCCCTGTAGTAGTGAGGCTTTGTTTCTTTGGGTTTTCTCCAAGGGAAATCACCTCATGACTCTAAATTCCACTGTCTTAGTGAAGTTGTACTGAGGTTTACCCATGTGACTGGAGGGGAAGTGACTGCATACTAACAGGTCCAGAGGTCGGTGTCTATGGTAAAAGAGGGAAGCGGCTTCTGATTTCAGTCTTCAGTTGTTCTGATTCCCAGAAGGGTCATTGCAGCAACTGGGTCCCCAGCCTGTTCTCTTTCTGTCCATTTTTCTGATTAAGAAAGCTCTGTCTTCCTTTATGTATGCCTGTTCCTCTTGTTAAGTGTCAGCATATCCACGTGCAGTAAATGCCAAGATTGAAGTTACCAGGGAATGTGGAATTGTGAACCACCTACACATGGTTCACACAGTTGTGAACACCTTTTGCATGGATGCATTATGTATCCAGGGATTATTCAGTGGAAGATTCCTAGCTGCCAGTTTCTGGCGTGGGTTTTCCACCAAAGCCATGTGTAGTAACAGGTATCATGTCTTAAATTGTGCTGTAGGTGCATGCACGCCTTGTTCTGCAAGAAGAGCTGCTCCAGAGCCACTGGGCCTTTCTGACATTCAATGCAGTGTCCCTCCTCAATAGCAAATAGTTGATGACAAGTGAAAGTAATAGCTCATTGGCAGCTTTGTAGGTAAGAACTGGAGTATATTTGGAGCAAGGCTCTTACGTTGCTTTTGTACTGCCTGACTTTGAAGCCTTGCAGCAAGAGGCTGGAAGTGATCTCTGAGCAGAGAGCAGCACAAGTGTTTAATGGATATGCTCATAATGCCACAGCAGGATAGAGTTTCAGAGCTAATGGAAAGTTGATGTACAACTGATTTACCTCTGAGGACCAATCCCAGTTCACAAATATAAGCTGTAGGCCTCTGTAATTTGGTCCACTGTATTTGCATATCCCATTTCATTGCAGAGAGGCAGTTTGCAGCAGGATTCTGCAGCCACATCAGGGTCAGGAAGGGTGAGCAAAGTAATTATCCGTGGGCTTTGGGAGCCCAGATGCTTTAAACAAGTTTCTAATTTCTTGGAGAGACTTTCCCTGGAAAAGAGGGGAGAATTTGTGACCCGAGTGTGCCTGACAGGAACGATGCAGTCCCGCTGGAATGATGTGCTGTTACAGCTGACAAGCTGTCCATCCTTCCAGCAGTCTTGCTCGTACTGCTTCCCTTACCTTGTCCTTAAAGGCAGCTCTCTGTTGAGCAGAGAGTAAAATTCACGGAGGGAAACACTGTCACGTTATACTGCTTGTTACAAGAAGAATTGTAGGATTTGCTATCAGCTGAAATCTAAACAGCCTAAATAGTCCTAATAGTTAGAGGGGTTAGGGAAGCTTGCCAGAGCATGGAAAGCATAACAACTGCATTTAATAGCAACCAAGTTACTCTTGTAAATATTTGCATGTGCTGCTTCAAAGCCTACTACATGGTCATTCATGTACTGCAGTTAGAAGGATGAGGAGGGCAAAAAAAAGAGGGCGAGAAGAAAAGGGCACTCCATGTTTTGTAGCTGCTCTAATAAAGAATGGGCAAAGCACCAGGAAGAAAAGAAAAAAGGAAAAGAAACCCTCCAAAGTTTAATAAACAAAAAAGAGAATAAAAATAAATCTTTGGAGCATTTATTACAAGCCCTTGATGGAAGGATTAGATTGAAGCTCTCAGCCTTTCCTGTGTGGGTGTATGTGTGAAGTCGGCCTGTCTGGCCTCTTCCAACAAGAAAAGAGAAGTTGTTTACATTTCCTGACTTGGGCTGTGCATGTAATTGATTTTGTTGTTGTTGTTTCAATAGCAGAAATGAAAATTTAAGGGGGGGGGGTGGGGGTGGGGGAAGCCTCCTTTGGATACAATTGAATTGAGGTCCTTTTCCTTGCCAGAATGAAAGCCCAACTCTCAGCAGAGCTGTGTCAGAGTGTTTTGTTTCTCCTGAAATGTCAGTACACGCAGTACTTGCGAGGGAAATGCAGGGTGCAGGGCTTAGTTCAGCAAACACAACTGTGGAAGGCAGAGGCGTCATTCCTTTTGCGCAGGAGATTCCTGATTTGGGGAATAGCTCCAGCAGGAAACAAACTCCTTCCATTCCCACTTTTAGTTTAAGGGAGCTTGACTGCATCTTGCTCTCCTCGTAGCCGCATTGCCTGGGGGTCTGTGTGCTGTTTTGGGCAGTCAGTCAGAGGATGTGTTCAGTCTGTCCTGCTGACAATGCTCCAACCTGGAGCAGTACTGCAGACCCTTCAGTATTTGGGGATAGGTCTCCTGCACCTCTCCCATCAGTGGTTTTCTGGTCTGCCAGAGCAGGACTGCTTTCTGTCCTAGTTGCTGGCACGGAAACTTAGAAGATGCTGAACAAAGTAAGTAGGAAACACAGAAACCACAGTGTCCTTATGCACTTAAAACACTTATATGCCAGAATATGCGTTAACCTGTTAATGTGGACTGTCCTGTGTGAAGCAGCTGCTGAAGTTTCAGGTCATTGAAGGGAAAAAGACCCCAACACCACCACTCCCCCCCAAAAAACACCAAAAGAAAACACCCAAAGAAACTCCAACAACAAAGAAAACCCCAAACCAAAAAGAATAAAACCCCAAACTTGTGATGCTTGGTATTCAGCAGGCTAAAGGGAGGGGGAGGGATGATGCCTTCACCCTCCAACTGTGTTTTATAACTCTTGTCTCAACTGTACTGTGATGATTGTGCTGATGATTATTACAGCTGGAAGTCTTCAGTTTTCCGAGGGTTGAATCAATGAATAATTTAAAGGTGATAAAAGCGGAGTCTTTCATTGCGTTTACTATTCCCTCTCTCCAAAACAAAAGGAATCTCTGTTTTTCTAGCTACAGGGAACATATTGACTTAATTCCACTCATTAATGATAATAGTTCAAGGAATATTTAGGAGCCTAATCTGCAGCAGGGTAACTGTGTTTGCAGACTGACTTGGCATCATCCTGGCATCCACTGGAGTCACTGGGCCAAAACCAGAGGGGAGTCCAGAGGTCTCCAACTGAGTCTGAATTGATCGAACTGTCAGGTTAAGGTGGAGTCACAAAAGAGAGATAAATGGCAGCATCTGAGATCACTTAAAGGCTAATCTAAATGCTTGTAGACTCCATAGAGTTCTTCCCATTCACTTAAGGAGAGTTGCAAGTATCAATTCTCGGTCTTAATGTTGATTAATTTTCACATAACCCCCAATTCTTCAGTCAGCCATTCTTTTTCAAAGGAAGGGTTCTGATTAGTAAAAAACCCTTAGGTTTTTAAGCTGTCCATAAATAATGCTTTTTCCTGAATTGACTCCTCATGGATACTGTCATGAATGATCAAATAAAGAACCCAAATTTCTATGTGGGTTTCTGCAAGTTACAAAGTTATTTTAAAGAGAGAGATGAAGCTTCTATAAGACAAGAACTCATTCTTATTCATGGTGGGTATCCCATACCTGCCTTCCAGTGGAAGGTAAATATTTGATCATTGCATATACAAATGCACATACTGAAACTAAATCATGCACACTACGAGAGTATTCCTTCTCTGTCTATATTATTGATACATGAAAGAGAGAACGGTTCAGGAGAATCTGTTTTGATACCTATTCACAGGTTTGTAATATATGTCATCTAAAATATAGAAACTGAAAAGAAAGACTACAAATACAGCACAAGAAAGTTCTAGAAATAAGTAAGAAGCTGAATAGAAATCAAACTGACAGTTAGACATGACTTTTCAATCTGAAATAAAGTCAAGATGGACAGGGTTTGTGTGAGCCAGGGCAAGCAGCTGGCTGCTAGTTTGACTTGTCCACAGGGAATGAAATGATAGGTTGATGCCTCAAATAAATGACAGGGAAGGACAATCTAGAACTCATCCTGGAAGCATCAATCCTATATATACCTGTTATTATGCCAAATTGTATTCCCAGTAGAATTAGGTTTGGCTGAAAAGCAGGTAGGAGTCTTAGAGTTTCCTATGGCATAAAAATAAATTGAAGAGATTATTCCTCTTAAATGAAGCAAGTAGCTTTTATAAGAATTAGCAAAGTGTATTGAAATTAAGATCATCCTTGCATAAAGTTAAGCTTTTCTCAGAAGACCTTCATTTGGTATTTTTAGAGAGACCAGCACTAATGTGTTGCTCATGGGAGAGAGGAACAGTTTGGTGTGGGGTAATTTGCATCCATTTTTCTTTTTATTGTAAGACTGTAGCAGTTTTCTGCCAATAAGCTTGGTAGGTGAGAATACTGATCATGATGCTTTGGGGTTTATTCTCAAGCACTGCAGATATGAAAATTTGAGAACTTTTTTTGCTTCTTTAATTAAATGGGATCTTAAGGAACCCTGCACTTCCTGTTCATATTTGTATCTCTTACCCATTTGACCATCCTGAGGGTCTGCTTTTGGAAGAGAGGACTTCTTTAAGTATTTTGAGAGCTTGTAATCTGTCATTTCTAACACATATTCAGTCAAGGCCAAGATTACTTCTTTATTGTCAAAGATTTTCTCATCGCTAGGATTATTTTCAGGAGTTTTTACCTCTGATTATTTAAGAGATAGAGTTTGGCTCAGTTATGTAGAGGCAGCATGTCTGTGAAGTTTGTGAAGGCAGAAACTTTGCTTTATTTCTTGTGTGACTGCCTCATACTTGGTATTTATTCTGTAGTCAATTTAAACTTAGAATTATTCAAACAGCTCCAACAAATCCTTTATTGAATGTGTAACTGTGACTGGTGTAGCCTTGAATAGCTGGGATCCCTGTGTTGCTCAGAAGTTCTGGTAATAGCAGCCAGTCTAGAAACATTAAATACTTGGAAGAAGTTCTTTAAGTTATTAATAATTTATTGAGATGGTTAAATATTATTAAGGATTTATTACTTTAATTGTTCCTATTTGGAAATAAAGGTAAATGAACTGTACCCAGCTTCCCCCATTTCTTTACATAGCATTGATAAAGTGTGGGTATTATATCTATTAAGAATTAGGTTATCTTCCAGAAGAATGCATTTTATTCAATTGATAGCTGTCTGGATTAATGGCCTGGGTAGCCAAGGGAGGCAGCAGAGCAGGTGACTCACATGGGACTTTCATGGTCTCAGAACTGCTCACCTCCCTAACATGAGGCTGTCGTCTCCTGCTACTGCATGACAAATCTTGCCATAATGTGGGAAGCCTTCATGTTTTGTAATTATGATCTGGAGTCCTGCTGCTGGCGTGGCCCCAGGGAGGCCTGTGAGCTTCACTTCCTCAGAGAAAATTCCCCTCCCCACTCCCCAAATACAGTTTTCCTCTTTTCTGTTACCCACTTCAGTTTTCACACTGTAAGAGAAGAGGTTTCTTTTCGTGTTGCTGGCCAGCATGACGTGGAATGGCCTCAGATTCCTGAACCCTTCAGGTAACCTGTGTTGTGCAGAAGGGCTTTGCTGCTTAGCCTCAGTCAGGGTTTTCCAGCTGGAAAGGAGGAAGAAGACAGTTTTGAAACTGATATGTTCAGCACTGTTATGGGATATTTGGGTCCATTTTTCTAACTGCTTTTTTCTGCTTTCCTCCTGATAAATGGTGAGGGGGTTTATGTTTATGGCTTTTACTGCTTCCAAGTGGTGAAGATCCATGTAATCAAGTTTATAATAGTGGAATCACAGAATGGTTTGGGTTGAAAAGGACCTTAAAGCTCATACAGTCCCAAGCTCCTGCTGCAGGCAGGGACACTTTCCACTAGAGCAGGTTGCTCCAAGCCCTGTCCAACCTGGCCTTGAGCACTGCCAGGGATGGGGCAGCCACAGCTTCTCTGGGCACCCTGTGCCAGGGCCTCACCACCCTCACAGTAAAGAACTTCTTCCTAATATCAAATCTAAATGTACCCTCTTTCAGTTTAAAGCCATAATGTCTAGCGTCTGCTTGCCTCTTCCCTCCCTTTATTTCTTCTTTTCCTGCCTTTGTCACCTTAATCAGAATGAATATTTTGTTCCAGTAAAATCCTTTAATAGCTAAATATGAAAAAAATCTGAAGCTGGCAAATTTATGCTCCATATTCTGGGGGGAAATGGTTTTCAAAGAACACACAGATCAGATGAGTTGCTGTTACTTGTTGTCTTTGAAAATCCCTGTGAAGTCTGTGCAAGTCTGAAGGCATTTGCCATATGCCAACTCCTGTGATTTTTCCCAATTCATAAGCATCTGGGATTTTCCAATGCTATGTTGAAAGACAGGAGTTTTAAACACATGACCTGAATACACAGTTGGAAATAGTTGTTAATCTCTTTTAATATGGTATTCCTATAATCAAACACATGTGGGGTTGTTTTTTTTATATTAAATTGTTAATAGTATTAAATTGTCCATTGGAAACTGAATCGTGCTACAGATATTTCCCTTACTGAGGCTGTCTTGTATTTCAGTTTGAAGGAACAGTGTATATTATCATAAAATAAAAAACTAAAATCATACTGCTTTCTTGCAGATGCCATCCCACCGAGCTATTACAGCCTTTACTTCCGAATAGTCAGATTTGACGTCTCGGCGATGGAGAAGAATGCCTCCAACTTGGTGAAGGCTGAGTTCAGGGTCTTCCGCCTGCAGAACTCAAAGGCACGGGTCTCAGAGCAGCGGATAGAGCTGTACCAGGTAGGTTGGCACCTCACACACATGAGCTCCCTGTCTTTCTGTAGCAAACCCACCCTGTACCCATCTAGCTGGAGGAGCAAGCCACTGGGAGAAGCAGCTGAGTCCCATCTTTTCAAAGTAGCCTATTATGTCATAGAATCACAGAATGGTTTGGGTTGGAAAGGACCTTAAGATCATGCAGTTCCAACCCCCTGCCATGGACAGGGATGCCTTCCACTAGACCACTTTGCTCAAAGCCCCTGCCACCGTGGCCTTGAACACTTGAAGGCTGGTTTCAATTTCCCTTGCTTTTCCTAGAAAGGACTTTATTCAAAATCGTATGAAGCTGAAATGTACAAACTCCTTGCAGTTATGCCTCAGGACTCCATAGTTTCATCATAGATAAAGGACAGAACAAGGCATCAAATAAATAATTCCCTGGATCTCTGTCTCCCAGCACCTGGCCTGTACTGTAGTTTAAATGGAAGTCAAATTCCATTCTCTGGCTTGTGTTCAGGAGAAGCCTGTTAACCATTCCTTGTATAAATGGCACTGTTAATAATTGAGTTTCAACGCTTAGGAGTTTCAGACCTGGCTTGTGTATGATAACCCAGGGGTTGAGGAAAGTGAGTGGACAATGCAAGGATTGAGGCATGAGGAAGAAAATGACCCCGTGACTTTCTCACTCCTGTTGATAACATTAATGTCATTTAGTCTTTAAAGACTTTAAATCCATTAAAGTCACTCACAGAGAGCCTGTGTATTTGTGCAGTTACTATCTAGAGCATATTTCATCTAAAGCATAGTTCACTTTGCTGAGAAACACAGCTCAGCTCCCAGCAGTTTTATATGGAGTAAAACTCACAGTTGTTCCAGCAACCCGGGACTTGTTCAACACCCCAGACTGTTCCAGAAACCCGTGCCAGATAGAATACCACCTTGTAAAAGTGTACTGAACCCCTCTATGGCTCTTTTCTTGCTGCCCTCATTAGCTATGCCTGAGCACTGTCCTGGATTTGACTGTAGAATCAGGTTCAGATCCAGTGGGTGCAACTTTGAGTTAGTCTTCTCCCTCACTTTCAATGTTCACCTTTTCCTGCCTGGTCTGGTCAGGCACAAGCCAGACTTGGTGCAGAGGGGGAATTTGGTTTCATATTCTTGCTGAAGTGTCCGTGTAAGCCAGCCTTAGAGGATGACAGCAGGAAAGGACTGGTTAGACATTGTTTATATGTAGGAGAAGTGTGATTCCCAGTTGAATGTTGTTCAGGTCCGCAAGTGGTTACTGGGTGCTTGGTTTCATGACTGCAACCTGGATGCCTTCCTGCCCAAGACCAGGCTGGTAGAAAAGTTGCATAAATAACGTGTCATTTGTTAAAAGAGAAAGCTAAGAGTCTTTAATGAGAGTCACTGGTGTCATCTATATATAACAGAGTCCTGTGACACTGCCACACCAGCCTGCTGAAATGATTACATGTTCTGGCTTGACCTTATTGTTCAGACATCCTAAAAGGAGTTGATGGCATCTCCGGGCTTTCTGTTGTTCTGCTTTTGAGACCTGTTAGCCAGGAGTACAGCTGTGGTTGCCTGAGGTCGATTCATCTCCGTTCCTTGTTTGAGGAACATGGGACACAAAGGGTTCAGCAGAGGTGGAGAAGAAGGGGACTTTGCTTGGCTGGGATTTCACATTGTGATGGGAAACAGCTGGAGTTTATTTGGGAGAGCCTGCCTCCAGCAAGCCTGTGCCCATGGAAGTGACTGACACCTGCATCCAGGGCAGGTACTCAGGTCTTTGGATAAATATATAGCTCTGAGTAAGGCAGTTTCTTTTTTAGGCTGGGTGGGGTATGCCGAGTGAAGTGTGAGGTGAGTAATGAGTGCAGGTTTTTGTAGGATTAGCTCTTTTCTCCGCCAAGCAACAGGCAAGCCAAAGGCAGCGAGCACTCAGTGTGTGTTTGTGCCAGGCATACTTTGGACATGTTACTTTGCTGTAGAGAGGCAAGTTGTCTCTGAAGCATTTCCCTTGCAGAGCACCTATTAAAATGATAAAAGCTGCCTGTTAGTTCCTCTCTCTACTTTACTTCTTACAAGCTCCTGTAAGCCTTCTTCTGGTGGTTATTTTCCTCCCTGCTTTGGGGAATACTTGTTTCTTGCAATCTTGTATGCAGCTTTCTCCAAAACCTTGTACAGAGGCAGAATAGCTCTGTGATGGCCAGTCTGAAGTGCACGGGTTTATTGCCAGCAGCTCTACTGCTGGAGCATCTGATCTCTAAATACTGAGTTCCTAAATACTGCTGCAGCTAATCTCCATCACAACACATGCAGTGTTTAACAGGAAAAGCAAAAGCAGGGAGAAATTGAAGAGGAAGGACCCACAGTCCTTATTATTCCCTTCCAACTTGAGATATTTTATGATGTAGGACAGTGTTATAGAAAGCATCCTAAAACTTAGTAATGAATTTTAGAGATTCGAAAGAAGAAAATCTAAGGAGCTGAAGGTGAGGAAAGATGGGTAGCAGGCGTTAGTGTCGCAGTGACGCTAGACAAGCTTCCGGGCTGTGTAATTACGTGTTTATAGTGCAGATAGGGGTGTCTAGCAGTGGAAGAAGATACAAATGTTGCTGGTAAAAGGGGAGAATGAGGAAGATGTTCTTTTCAGTGGAAGTGGGAGAGGCAAATACATTCTGTAAGGGTTGAAGACTCACTCTAGATATCTTTGCTTCCAGCATGAAGAGCCATGCATGGCGAGTGTGTCTTGCAGAGGAGTTTACTTGTGGAGTTGGCATGTGCAACAACCACTCCTCCATGCGTAAGCACTACATCCTGTCTTGTGAGATACATGCAGGGTTTGCCAGGGCTGTTGTGCCCAGAAGGAACAATGTGGGGTTTTGTCCTGTATAAGCAACGCTTAATTAATTATTAGGGAGTTTTTCAAGTTTCGGGTTGCCTGGTGTTTTGCTTTGTTGAGGAGATCCTTTTGATGAGGGTTTTGGAAATTCCTCTGATACCTGTAGTTTCAGGGAATGCTTTTTCCCCTGTCCCCTCATCTTTCTTAGTCAAGCAGGAAGAGAGGGGCAGAAGCCTTCTTTTTGTGGTTTGTAGAAAAGCAACCATCCCTGAACACATGCACATCTCCTGACTGCTCCCCAAGAGCTCTCAGATTTAGTCCCGTGGCAGTTCAGTAGTGGTATGTATACCGTTGGTGCAGAAGGGATGGTATTATTCTGAAGGGCTATTTTAGGAACAGCCAGAGACAGATGTGCAGGGTAAATGGAAAAAATAAGCAAGCAGAACATAAATATTTTGTTTCTTCTCCTGATTCTTTCTTTGTGTGGTCCTCTGACCTTGCAGATCTACCCCTTAAAGTAAAAAAAAAGAACTACAAGACTGCACCTTTTCAGCTGAGCTTTCCTCAGGCTATACTTGGCTCCCTTTTCCAAACCACATCAGAAAAGGACTTTGTGTTTTCCTGCAGCCCTTGTTTGCACTGACTCCGGGAAAGCAGTCTGGGGCTGCTTGGAATGGCAGGCCAGGGCCATGGCCCCTCACACCCGTCCCCGAGTGCAGCAGGGCCCTATTCTTACATCAGAGGCAGGATTGGAGCAGGGAGCACCCCATCATATTCATGCTGGGAATGAGTGACTGTTGGATCTGTTTGCCAGGTCTTCCTGCCCCCCAGGTTTCTCCAAACAGTGGGTCCTGGAGATTAATTCTCATGAAGGTGCCCTGGATGAGTCTGTCACCAGTGGACAAGTGGTAATATCTGAGAGCAGAAATAGTTGCTTTAATGTCTGTTTTCACCCAGAATACTTCTCTTGGTATTTAAGCAATCCTGTGTGTTCCTGCACAGATGGGAAGCACAGTGCACATACTAAGTAGTTTTAGGATGGAAAATAATAAATCTCACAGAGGTCGAAATTAAGTTTTTTCTATAAGGCTCATATAAAAACCTCTGTCTCTTCTTGGCTGTGGATAAGTGAAGCCACAAAGAATTAAATCCTCTAAAGGCACTATCTTTCTTGTTGTTTCTTCTGCCTGAAAGTGAGGGTTATCTGCTGGTGGTGATGCTGATCATCAGCACATTGGAGAGTGGGAAGCTGGAGGGAAGAAAGGAAGGAAGCAATGCTGAGAGCGCTCTCCCACGTTTCTCCTCCTATCTTTCTACTGCGCCAGGTTCACTCGGTGCACCAGGACTTCAGAAAATATTAAAAGGATAAACTATTTTTGGGGAAGGGAGGAGGATAATATTAAATAAACAAGTTTTAGCATCCTCTGGTGGCCTTTGCTATGTTTTTAAAGATTTATGCCAAATGCAGGCTTTATTGGAGTTTGATCAGGTAAAGCTCAGTTGTTATGGGAATGTCTTTGTTCATCAGTTTTCTTGCCTGCTTTGAAGCCTTCGTCACATGTTTCTTCTATTAAGGTGCTTCTGTATTTATGAATAAAGTCCCTGCACCCTTAAAAAAAAAGAAAAGCTTGTCTTTTATGAATAAACATTCAAAAAAATAAATAGGCGCCACCACAAAGCTGGATGAGTGGAAACCTTCACAGGGCAAAAAGCCATCGTTCAGAGAGCATTGTGGTATCTTTTTTTAAGGTAGTTTTGCTATGTAGACGGTCAAGCAATAACAAGTAATCATTACCGCTTACGGAAGCGGTGCCGTGTTTCGTTAACACATCATAAAACGTCATGCAACAGAGGTGCTGGTTTTGATCGTTGTCAGAGGCTGCTGTGGGTGTGGGTCCCTGAGAGGCTGTGGGTCAGGGGCATGTGTCACAGAACGTAGTAGAGTGCAGTTTTGGAGCAAGCAGTTGGTGCCAGGTTGGGGCACATTGGATTGCAGTGAAGAATTTGGAGCAAGCAGGAGCAGACCTTTGGTCTTGCTATGTTGAGAAGGGGCCTGATCCATGCTGTGGGCTCCTATGGAGCTTGCTCAGGGTCTAGGAAGAACCGTCTACTTTACAGACAGTGGTAACCCCCGTTTCTTTAAGGGCCTCTCTCGCTACTTGGAGGTATGAGCAGGAAGATGCTGTGGAACATATTACCCCATTATGAGTCAGATTTAAATTTAAACCACAGTCGGTTGTTCAAATACTTTCAATTCAGACAGTGTTTTGTCTTGTTTTTCAGTTAGGGAATACGTTTAGAGCGAGCTACTATAGATGTGGGCCAAATCTCCGCGGTGCAAATCTGAGGCAATTTACACTGACTGCAGCAGAGCTACTCTAGACTGATCTCCATATAATCCGGAACAGAGGGGCCTTGCTCTCTTTCCTTGCCAAAAAAGTGCTGTCTCTAATGCCATGGAAAAAAATAGCAGGAAGCAGGATTTGTGGCTGCAAGCTGGCGCAGGAAGTCTGTATTACAGATATCACCTGGGGCATTTGATTTTAATCGACTGCCATCACTCTGACCCACATCTAAAGGAGTATATTTGGATCTCACAATTCATGTATTGCTGTCCTGAAGCCAGACTCTTGGGATCTGAAAGGTTACAAGGTTATGTTAAATGACAGATGTACGGTACAGTGCTCTTTGAAGTACCAAACTCAGTATAAAGTGTGGGCCTGATAACTTTCTATTCTACCAACTTCCTTCTCCTTCCCTGGCCTCCTCAGCAGCAGATCAGGACCACAGGAAGTCAATTTGCAGTGTATTTAATCAAATTGCTGCTTTGTCCTTGTTCTAGAACCCTTTTTTGGGGGCTGAAATACTGTATTCCCTACCAGAAAAAGTCAGTATGCTGGAAACCATGTGTGCAGTACTTTGGCAAATAATCTGTGAGCGTGCACAAGGGGAAGTATTTATCGCTGTGTCATATTCACTGCGATTTGAGAGCTTATCTCGGATGCAACTACCACTTGCCAGGAACAGAGCAGTTATTGAAGATGACTTAAAGAACTATACAATATCCCTGTTAGCTAGTGGCATGAGCCAGTGCATACTCCCAACTCAGTGCTGCTGTGCATAGAAATCTGGGGCACTGAGCTGATAGATTTATTGCTATTTGCAGTGTGTATACATTATGCATTGGGAAAATGAGCCAGGAGATGGCATGTCACTGTTGGACGCCAGATCCACAGGCCAGCTTAAATGTGTCTGTACCAATGCCCACAGCATGGGCAACAAAGAGGAGGAGCTGGAAGCCATTGTGCAGCAGGGAAATCATGACATGATCATCATCACAGAAACATGGTGGGATGATTCTCATGATTGGAGTGCTTCAATGGATGGCTTACAGGCTCTTCAGAAGGGATAGGCAAGGAAAAATAGGTGGTGGGGTTGCATCAACTGCCTGGAATTTCATGTTGTGAGAAGGTTGAATGTTTTGTGGGTGAAGATCAGGGGAAAGGCCAACCAAGCAGATATCCTGGTAGGAGTCTGTTATAGACCACCCAACCAGGATGAAGCTACAGATGAAGCATTCCTCAGACAACTGGGAGAAGTTTCACAATCGCTTGCCCTTGTTCTCATGGAGGGCTTCAACCTACCAGATGTCTGCTGGAAGTACAACACCACAGAGAGGAAACAGTCCAGGAGGTTCTTGGAGGGTGTGGAAGATAACTCCCTAACCCAGCTGGTGAGTGAGCCAGCTAGGGGAGATGCGTGGCTGGATTTGGTGTTCGCGAACAGAGAAGGACAGGTCAGTGACGTGATGGTTGGAGGCAGTCTTGGGCAAAGCGATCAGGAATGACTGAAATGAGGTCAGGAAGAAGGTCAGCAAAACTGCTACCTTGCCCTTCTGGAGGGATGACTTTGGCCTGTTTAAGGTGCTGGTTGAGAGAGTCCCTTGGGAAACAGTACTGATGGACAGAGGGGTCCAGGAAGGCTGGATGCTCTTCAAGAATGAAATCTTAAAGGTACAGGAGCAGGCATTCCCGATGTGCTGAAAGTCAGACTGGTGGGGAAAAAAGCCACAAGTTGAATCACGACTTACGGAGAGCAATGCAGGCAAGAGAAAGGGAATACAGAGGGGTCACCTGGGGAAGAAAACAGCATGTAAGAAAAGTCCAAATATTCAGGTAACAGAAAATTTCATGCCAAAGTGTTGCAGTAAATGCATGTGAGTATGAGATATGGCTGTCAGGGACAGAACTGAGGAAGAGGAGGGAAGATGAACACAGGAGTATCCTGCAGGATCTGGGGGATTTGGCTGGAAGACAGGAGAACCCACTCTGTTTTTGTTGACTTTGGCTCCTCTTTGTTGATATTTTAATAAAACACAATGTGCCTCTGGCAAGTTAAAGCTAAATGCTAGATAAGTTTACAGGATTTTTTGTTTTGTTTTGCTTCATTTTATATAAAATCTTTCTTTGGAGCTATCTTAAAATCTCCTAAACAGCAGGAAATTGCACTCAATATTTCTGAATCTTCCAGGAGAAGGACCCCAGACTCTCCGTTCTTGTTTACTGCTTATACAGTGCAGAGTCTTCCTGCTTGCTTAAGCATAAATCAGGCTGAATGGCCTCAGGGCTGTATCCCCAACTTACACTGCACATGTATCTTCAGTGGCAGGAGGAAGGCCCTGCTGGGGGAACAAATGGAGGGGAAATCCCTTCTCAGGATCTGTTCTCTCCCCAGAGCTCATCCCCTTACCACAGGGCAATGCAATGAGTCAGTCACAGCACTTCCATGACATCCTTGACTTCCCCTCCCTTTCTGACCTGCTTTAGCTGCTCATCTCTTTATCCCCCATTGCACTTCACCTTCTTTTACCTTTAAGTGAGTAGCGGCCAACACTGTAAGAGAATCCTGCTGCAGCTGTAGCCCATCCAGATATAAAACGGGTTGGGTTATGTGTGCAATATGTTCTTTTTATTTGCAAGTTTGCATGAAGAACGTGTCTGGCAAGTTCTGAGCAGATGGATCAGAGAGCTATGGGGTTTTTTTAAAGCTTTGGCAAGTACTCCATACCTTTGTATTTTGGCAGGAGCTCTGCATCTCATATACTAGTCTCTAAAGATTCTGCCCTCAGTTTGAGCCTTATTCAGAGACCTTTGCAAGTAATGGAAAGACTTCCATTGATAAGCAGGGGAGCTGTAAAGCCCTTTTAACTCCATAGCACTGAAGGCAGAATCTGAATTACTCTTTTGCAGAAGTGGTTACAAGAAGAGCTTAGAAATTTGCACCGAGATTTTTGCACTTAGTCTCTTGCATTAGTGGTGATAAGAAAGCAGCTAAGATTTTGATAGCCAGTAGATTCCTAGTTACCTGGCAGAAGGTATAATATAGAGCCTTTGCGATTTATAATGTATGTTTCCACATATAATGAGTAAGAAACTGGAGAGATTTACAACAGAATTAAGGGTTTACTTATCCTTGTGTCCAAGATAGGATCGAAGACATCAAGCTCAACCAGGAAGTGAGAAAGGACTGGGAATTAGCATGGTCTTTTTTTAACCTGAAGCTTCAGAAAGGCCTGGATGAAATCTCTGCGAGCTGTCTGAGGAAACACTTGTAATCTAGAACCAGGCAGTGAGTGAATCTTTCAGTGGGGTGAATAGTACATAAGAATTTGGAAACCTCAAGTGGCTGCTTGTGGTTATTCCACTGCAGATGGTTAGGCTGGAGTCCCCTGAAGGTTTCTTCTAGTTCAGGTTCCCCTCAACAGCAGTTTTCAGCCATGATAGCTGTACTTAACCTCTACTCTGATGTTAACCAGCATTAGCACATCATATACCACTGCATTTCATTGTTTGTGCTTACTTTGAGCTTACATGTCAGGTTATTTCCATTACTTTAAAAGGAGCTTGAAATTCCAATGGAAACCATGGATAATGACTGATAAGTAGGAGAAAGATTGGTGAGCCTGCCGAGATGCTGTAACACTCAATAACATCACAGGAGTCTGACATGTCAGAGAAGAGAAGGGAAGGAAGGAAGTTACCAGGGAGCCAGCAGCATCTGGAGGGAGGAGATCAGAATGCATGGAAAGGAAAAACCGATTAATCGCAGGTTTTTACAAGATAATGTCATATTTACTGCTATTCAGTGGTTGCAGAACCCACACTGACTGACAGCAGTGACCCTCCCAAGTTCCAAGGCAATGCAGCAGACAGGACAGGTTTTTTTAAGTGGCCATATGATCTTACTATGTTTTGAAAGTTCATCAACTTGTTTTAAGAAACTCTAAGTCACCCAAAGTATTTCCTAACAGTTGGCAACTGTAATTCTCAAACCCAGCTATAAAATGCCCTTGTTGTTGCTAAAGCTTGGCCTTTGATGTGCCCTAGGGTGTTCTTGGCTGCAGCTGATCTATGTCATTGATGCATCAGCCTGTGTGCCATCACTGCTGAACCACACTCAGTTGTTTTTTTGTTTGCTTGCTTGCTTGCTTGCTGGGGAGCTGATGAATTTATTAGCCAATTCTGTTCTTCTGTATCCGATTGTGGTAGCTATAGAAGACCAGAAGTACTTACTGACCAGACTATCGAATCTGAAATAAACTGAGCAAGTTGCTGTTCTGGAGCTCTAGTTATTTGAAAGAACCAGTGTGTCTTTCAGGTTTTTTTTCCTTTTAGGTGTGTCATGAGTCATGAAAACAGCCTGTTCTGGTGTCTGCTCTCTGTGTTTATTATCTAGAATACATACACTGATGTGTTCATTCAGTTATCCGCTGCTGTAGCTGCCTCTATATATTTGAGAAGGGGTGTAGGCAAAGGAAAATTTGAGCAAAATAATTATGTTTCTATTAACAGAGTCTTGGGGTTTGGAGGGTTTTGGGGTTTGTTTTGAACCAGTATAATTACAGTGACACCAAATGCAGCTGCTCTGCTTATATCAGCCTCTGATACGGCCCATTTTTTAAAGGAGCTGTGTTTCTGCTACTTTTGCAAACATTCTGCTTTGTTTGTTATCATGAATTATATAGTGTTCTCTGGGTACTTTACAGTTTATAAAATACAAATGAGGACAATTCTTGTGCTTTATTTTATGTACAGAACTGTGTTACTTGAGAATGTAAATGTGTACATATGGATAAACAATTTAATCCTCTGGTATTTTAATGAAGATTCAGCTACTTGATACTTATTATGAGTTAATGCTCTCCAGTTGATCTGAAAAATAAGCATAGCAAGTGGCAGAAGTAATTTAAAGACCAGTATTTTCTGGAGACTCAACTTGTCATTCTCCTGAAACCAGTTTGTGACAACACCAAAGCTTTCCACTGCTGAATGCCCTGGTCGCGGTGATCTGGGATATGCTCCCAAGATAGCGTCCTGGTCTGGCCTCCTCTAACGGGCAAGAAGGAGCAGAGACAGATCCCTGCTGGCAGCAGAGGGTGTCCCTCTTCAGAGGGAAGAGAACGCCTTTGCAGAACCAGTGAAGAGCAGATTTCTGTCGGATTTATACAATACCAGAAATCTGGCAGGCCTCATGACGGTGGCATGTGAGCGCTGTCATCACAGAGGTCCCCGGCTGGGCTTCCTCAACATGTGTAGCTATACAAGCAAGAGCAATGCTTTGTTTGCATCTGGGTGCTTTGTGAGCCCTGTTCTGCAATTAACTGTGTTGTCTGTTCTTGTGCTTGGTTTTCCTTGATGCTACATGCTGACAGTAAGTGCATGTGTGTGATATCTAGGGGATTTTCGTGGCTATTTCTGAGATTTTTCCCCAAGGGTTGCTTAGAAGGTAGAAGATTAATTGATGAAGGGGCGATATGTAGTAGCCATAGAAGAAGATATCTAGAAGGCAGGTCTTAACTGTATAAGGTACTTTGTCAAGAAGCGATTAACAAGCATTTTAGCTATTTGATTTCCTGTGAAAGGGAGGAATCCTGTAAAAAAAAGAGGGTAGACAAAACCAAATTGTTCTTACAATTTAAATTGTCACTACTGAATGAAAATCACTCTGCTTACTGGGCTAGAAGTCTGCTGGATAACCTTGTGGTAACACTTGCACGTTTATTCAGCTCATTCCCACATGTGATCATATGCATACGTTCCCTGTGTAATCCTTTATTAGAAAAGGCAGTGTTGGATTATGTTGAAAGTGAGACCAAATAAACGCGTGTACCTTGAAGATCATCCCCATGTTCAGATAGATGTTGCACAGCCACAGTTCTGAGTTTGTTGATCTTGAGCATTCACTCACACGTGCAGTTGTGCATCGTCAGCTACTTTTGCATTCAGGTATTTAAATGTGTCACTCAGAAGTGAGTGAGATGAGGCTGTGTGTGTTACCTTCCACTCAAACAAGTGATTGAAGCTGTCATATCTACATGTAGATGGTGTTGGTACTCTCCCCACCCCAAAAGCCCTAGCCATCCACATCATGAGCCATATGTACACCAAAAATTTTCGCCTCTTTAAGGGGGAGCGTATGGATAAGGTGCCAGAAGGAAATGAGAGGGGATTAAAGGGGAAGTTTAGCTCAATCTTCCTTCTCCCCTGTGGTTGTGGGTTCCCCCCCCCGTCTTCAGTTAATATTTTAGTGTGCTGAAAACTCTTGCACAAAGACCTTTTAAGCTTCATTTCGCTCCTGGAGGTACAAGTTGTTCATCAACATTTCTGATAACAGTGTTTGATGTGGTTACAATGGGCTAAGCATAAAGGTAAGGCAGTGTTTATAGGAAGGCAAAGCAATGTTTATAGATAAAGGTAATATCTCTTCTAAGACCAATTAGTGAAGTTGGAAGAAGTAGACAAGCTTTCAAGCACGAAAGCTGCAAGGCACAGAAAAGGCTTTTCTTCTTTGGTTTGTTTTTTTTTTTTGCAACTATTTGATCTAGTAGAAAGAAAGTATTGGAAATACCGGAAGAGAAGTTTTTTCAGTGGGAATATATGCTTGAGGGTTTATTCAAAGAAAAACGTATGTTGCTGATGGGGAAGTTAAGACCAGAAATGTCGTGCAAAGGGCAAAGATGCAAATCAACAGGGGGAAATGGCAGAACAACCCAGAAAGGCTTATCTCATGTAATAGTTTCTGGAAGACTCACTTGAAGAACTATTGTAGCTATAAAAAATTATGATGGGTTCCTACAAAGAGGACTCTTTGTTTAGCACAGTGTAGAGTGCAGTTGCTTCAGTGTGGATGGAAACACATAATTGAGTCTAGGAAAAAAAGTGAAGAGTCCTTCGTCAGGTTGTTTTGTGGGAAACAGTAATCTGTGAGGATCCAGCATAGGATTTTATCATCCATTAGCTTTCTACACGTGAAGCAACGTAACAGAAAAAGAAGTTAGAAGTGGTGACTCTAGATCATTCTTGCTTACATGCAATCAAGTTGTTAAGATAGTACATTGCCCTAATACCGTAAAGATACTTAGCCCAGGAGAGATTGAAGCAGAGGTGCTAATTTCGTTATGTATGGCATTCATCACACTTAACAGCCTCATTCCTCATAATTTTCTTCCTGAACATGCAGCATAACGACATGAAGAAAAGCCTTACTTTCAGATATCATAGATACCACAGTATGGATAATGTCAAGATCTTTCAATCCACAGTGTCCTACAGTTGAGAAAACTGCAAATACTTCTCTTGTCATTCTGTTCTTCAGTGAGGATGAATGTTCTTTGTACCACTGGATATTTGCAGTGGTGATTTCTTGTACATTTACAAATGCCTTTCATGCAAGGTATACACTGCCAGCCCTTGACTTTGTCTTTTGGTGGCTGTGGGATTGGGATAAAGACATTTTATTGTGGATACCAAGGCACAGCTGAGTCTTCAGAACATATCTTAGACCAGTTATAGTTAACATCAGGAGATTGCTTTTGTCACATTATTTGCTTTTAGATCCTTAGATCACTTCCAGAACTGAGGTATGCAGTTTCTGGAGTCTTTGGAAAGATATGACTGTGCAGAAAGGAAGAGAAATAAGCCAAGTTCTTGTGTCCCATTTGCCTCACACCCCTCCACTCCCCAACACATCTTTGCATAATGACAGCTGCATTACATCCTCAGAAACACTCGAGTTGACCTGATAAAGACCAAAGGGAAGGCAGAGTTATATTTGTACTTCAGTGGGACTTTCCCAGCATTGATTACTGATTCTCTCATCCCTCTGGCACTTCTGAGCAATGGTAGTCCCCTCGCTGCTGCCAGACGCTCTGTAAACAGTTGTTCAAACACTTTGTTTGAAGGCTGCCTCATAAAAAGAAGTCCCAGTGTTCAGCGTTTGCGTGCCCTCAGTTTCTACTGGAGAACTCAGCATCGCCTACTAGGGGCACTTAGTACTTTTTTTGGATTTGGACCAACATCATCTCATCTCTTTTTGCTATGTGTTGATCAGAAAGAAGTCAGAGAGCTTGCCATGCTGCTGTTGTTCTCATATGACAAATATTGTGGGAGCTGCACTGTTGGCCTTTGGGAGGTCCGGCACTCCGCTGAAAGAAACAAGGAGACTTTACATGTTGGACAAAATCTGGCATTTTCAAGTCTGCTTTTCTGCTTAATTATGAAAAGCCTAATTTTATCATGATGACATAATTTCACACCTCTTTTGAAATATTTTTCTTTACATGTATTACACAGTTTCACCATTGTTTTATTCCACCAGCATTTGCTAGATATGAGATTGGTCTGGGCTGAGAAAACAGAAGGAAACAATGAGACATTGTCAGTTACTCATTTGGAGATGGATTTGAATGGCTGAAGAGAGGAAGATCCCAAACCAATATATGAAGTTGAACATCTGGCATGCCAGAAGTTAACAAAGTGATGTTATCGTATGGTATCTTGATCGGAGGTGACTTAATGTTGCATGGCATTCCAGCCTCCTGCATCACAAAACTGTCAACATAATGATAACCAGGAAAACAGAAACCTGTTAGCAGCCGGCAGCCTGGTTGGTTTTGTCCTAGAGTTAGGGTAAATAGTAGCAGGCTATGCCTGTATGTGTGAAGGCACTCGGTGTATTGTTCAGATAGGGGAGGACTGTGGGCATATGAAATTCTAGGCTCACAGTGCTGTGTCTTGGGTTCCTTTTGCACAGATATTTATTTTACTGTATGGTCAGTAGGAAGCTTGGCTGAAACTTGACACAAATACAGCTGGCATCAGTGTTTGGATAAAAGCAGCATCACCTTGTTGTACAAACCCATGTGTGGCCACAGTTCACGCCAGGCTGGCCCTGCACACCCCCAGGTTGCCTGGACGGACAATAAGTTTTCATCTGTTTACTGTATGACTAGTACCTGAATCAGAAGGAAGGCTGGGAGCATGAGTAAAGCAATGCCATACAGATGAGCTACGGGTGATCAGTATCTTCAGAGTACAGATACATTGTACAGGCTTCACTTTAGCACGTGATACTATGCTATTACTGAAGAAGGTAAAATAGCCTCTTCTGATGTTCCACTTACTATGATCTCTTGACCACTGATGTTGCAGGGCAAGTTTTTGTGGCAGTCTTTCTATGTGGTTTCTCTAAGAAAGGAATGTGGTGGAATGTTTGCTCGGGAGCATAAGCTGATTTCATTAGGGTGTTTTTATATCACTTACCTTTCCCCATTCACCCTAAGAAAATTCTTTCTGAAAATGTGCCCAAATGTACATCTGTTCCATAGAGGTTTGAGCTGTAATAGTTTCTTCTGCTATTTTATAATGTGGGTAGTCCATTTTAATAAAAATCAGGTAAATGTTAACCCATAGGCCATCATATTTGTTGTTTCTTGCAGGTTCTAAAATCTAAAGAATTATCATCACCAGGACAGCGCTACATTGACAGCAAAGTAGTTAAAACAAGAGCTGAAGGAGAATGGTTGTCTTTTGATGTCACTGAGGCTGTACACGAATGGCTGCATCACAGAGGTGACAAGTGCTCTTTGCCTTCACTCCTGCCCTAACTGCTCCTCCATTAACTCAGCAGTATTTCAGGGTCATTCCATATCTAAAAAAGCAACTTACTTTTATGTTTTGCAGACAGGAACCTTGGATTTAAGATTAGCTTACATTGTCCATGCTGCACCTTCGTGCCTTCCAATAATTATATCATCCCAAATAAAAGTGAGGAGCTTGAAGCAAGATTTGCAGGTAATGAAAGAAAAAAAAACTTTTTTAAAATGTTGTGGTACTTACTAATGAGGAGGGAAACAGCCATTACTGCCTTTCCATATAGCATTCAGCTGGTTGAAAACTTGTTCATTTGAGAATTTGGATTCTCAGCTGGTAGGAAATGGCATTGAAGGCACAAGGGTAAAACCAGCAACTGAACTATTCCAAAACCAGGTGGCATGAATAAGCCATCGCCTTCCATGAATGCATCTTCTATGTCCTTAAGTGTCTGTGTTACAGTTTGCAGCATGCACACCAGATGCACTGTGGGGTGTAGGGGAAGGCTGTTACACAGTAGACAATCCGCTGTTGGCTAGTCATGAGAAAACTTGCTGAATCCTTTCAAGATAAACACTTTGACTGCTGTCCATCCTAGCACTGTAGTGGTTCAAGCTTAGGACAGAAGGCTGTTGCTGGAAAGTAGAGTTAGGATGGTGTTTAGCACTCATGTAACTGCTTGCAGTAGATAGCTGTGTGAGAGTTAGGTGTTAATTTGAGTGTTAAACGCAATTGAGTGAATTTGAGTGTTAAATAGTACTCCTTGTGTGGCAAGTTTCCGAAGTACAGGTAGGGCAGCAGCTGGCTGCTTTGTTTACAAAGCACCCTCCTTTGTCCTTACTGAGTATAGGGGGTCACAGTCTTTGTGAGTACCTGCATATGTACTTGCAGCTCTCCCACTATCTGTAGCTGCTCTTGGATTTGTTGGTTTGGGCTTTTCTCTGATCATAGAAGTAATATTTTAAATTACTCCGAGCAATGGCATCAGTCACTTTGGGAAGAGCTGAACAGTAGGTTCTAGACGTGTATAAATGTCCTGCACTGTTCTACTGCCATTCTACTGCATTGTGAGGTTGAAGAAACAGCAATGGTATGCCTGTCTGTGTGCTCCTACTTCCAGTAGTGGAAGTCTGATTTTCAGGTGAAGTCAACAGAACTACGTTAGTTAATATCGATTATCTCTATATATCTATATTGGTGTGTAGAATTTATTGCAAGATATCGGTATGTTAGTTATACACAGTATATTTTTATGCCGACAGCTTGGTAAAAAAATTGGATTGAGTGGGCATTAAAAAGTAAACAGTGTGTGGTTAGGGTTATGGTTATAAGTGCTTCTTATGGACAGCAGACAAGGTGATATAGAGTAAATATATCAAGTTCACATAAGCTCCCTTGTGTTTTTAAGCCATTAAATTTTCAGTTTCAAAAGGAAAATGTTATTTAATTGACCATGCTGTAGTTAACCATCCACCAGTACATATAAAACTACGGCAATATTAGAACCCAAATTCTGTTTATGCAGTTCTCATTAAGTATATCATGATTTGGTTCATTTGTTTTCCAATGATTTGGCTATATTATTCATCAAGTATTAAGCTTTTCTAGCCATTGTTTCACTGTATTGGAATTTTTCTCTTAAGTAAATACATGAATGTATGATTAAAGCCATCATGTGTATTTAAAAACTTTTTAGTATTATTTAGTCACTGTAATTGCAAAAGTTACAAAATCAAAAGTGTATCTTTTTAAATAACATCTGGTTTAGGAGATTAATTTTCAAAAGGGTCTTAACAACAGGCATAACGTGAGCTGTGAGCTTTTGCCTGTGCTATTGCCATGTTCAAGAAGCTAGTAAGGCAGTTAGTGTTTCAAGAGAAAATACAAAATGTGAGGTCATGCACTGACACTTTAAGAAGAAATATTTTGATCAATGTTCTTGCCATACCCATACAAACGAAGGGGCTAGAATAACTTTCTGGGGAAAATTAGCACATTTATATAACCTGGCAATAGGAGACAGGGAATTTACAAGTGAGATTGAGAAAACTGATGGACGGAACTGAGCAATGGGAAATGCAGGTGAAGTATCCAGAGCAGCTTTAATGGTGTTACAAGGTTTTCAAGGGTGCATAGCTGTTAAAAAGATGGGAATATTGCCCTAAGTGAAGTTGCACAAGCATCATTGCTTTGGGCCATTTGAAACTAAGCAATGCAGATGCAGTGATTGAAATAATCTGTTACTCATTTCAACAGTTCTGGTAAATGTGCTGAAAGGCCATTAAATGGCTAACCAAATGTGGGAGGGCTGAACAATAGATAACATGAGAACTGTGAATATCTTAGGGATCTTGGGTTGAATTTTACCCCCACTTGCCCAGTGAACATGCTGATGCCAGCATTTCTGAGAGACTTTTTTTTTAAGAGATGGTTTATTTAATTTGTGAAGAAAAAGCAACACAATGTTTATCACCAAAATGTATTTTTTGAAGGTATTGATGACTACACATATTCCAGTGGTGATGTGAAAGCTTTAAAGTCCAATAGGAAAAAATACAGTGGGAAGACCCCACATCTTCTGCTAATGTTATTACCCTCCTACAGACTTGAGTCGCAACAGCCCAGTCGGCGGAAGAAGCGTGCTCTAGATGCTGCCTATTGTTTTAGGTAACTATGCAACTATATTCCATATACTTACTCAGTAGTACCAGTCTGTGAGGTGTAATGCTGTTGCTTATAATGTTTCTTTACGGTTGGCATGTATACAGAGCTTGCATCCTCATTGTGGACTCACGGGGTCTATGTGCAGCAAGTATCTGCCCAGCAGTCTCCAGTCAGACAGTGGCAGATGGGGAAGGTTGTGGCCTTAGAAAGCAGAAGCTGAGTTCTATCTGGGATGATTCCCAAACTCATCAGCCCCATAATGACAGCCAAATTATCACCTCTGTTCTGCTCACCTACTTAAAAGAGGCCACTCAGTAGGTCCTGGAGAAAAACACTGGTTCTCCAGGGAAACCATTAGCTATGTCTGTATAAACAAGTCCTGCCATGTCTAAGCATTCAATTTCAGTTACATAAGCTACTGTTTTTGTGATTTGTTTGTGAGTTCCTGGGACTCAGACCTACCTGCCTGCCTGCAAAGCATCATTCAGAGAGCAAGCAAGTGGATTATCTTTATTCCCTGTGTTGTCTTTGTTATGACTGATGTGTTTGTCTGTGTTTTATTTCCCAGGAACGTGCAGGATAATTGCTGTCTGCGCCCACTTTATATTGACTTCAAGAGGGATCTTGGCTGGAAATGGATTCATGAACCTAAAGGATATCATGCTAATTTCTGTGCAGGAGCCTGCCCGTATTTATGGAGTTCAGATACTCAGCACAGCAGAGTAAGTAATATTTTTTCTGTATTTTAGCTTCTATTTTATAACTGCAGGGTGAACTATGTTTCTGGGACTGACATCAACACCAGTGCCCAAAGCTTGTATTTATTGCATCAGCAGCCAAGGATGATGAAACGTGGCCCTTTAGAGTGACTTCAGATGACCTCAAGCTAGCGTTGAAGCAGTAGGAATGTATTGGCCTTGAGTTTTTGTGTTCTTAATGTATTCATTGATACAACATGCAGATGGATTGGATGCTTCTGGGGAGCATGAGGTTGCTGTAGCTTTAGGAGGCTGCCTGAGAAGGGAGCTTTCATGATGGAGAATGAGTGGAAGATGACACAGTAAGTTTGGTCAGCAAAGACACTGAGGGAAGCATTATTAGAGTAACAAAAGGGCTGAGTCACACTACCTGGTTACCACCTACTATGACCTTCAGTTGAATTTCATAAAAATGTACTGATAGATGGACTTTTTTTACTCCAAAATGCACATTCATTTTTGTACTTTGCAAACCTATATGCAAAGGAGGAACCTTGTATCTGAGATGCTGTCATAGTCATCTGAAATGGGACTTCTTATTTTAGGGATTAGATGTGGTATTTTAGCCAACTACCTTAGGATGAGTAGTACTCTGCTGAGAAGTGCTTTTTTCTCTCAACTGTCAATAAGGAAGTTTAGACAGTAAATGCAAGAGGCAGACGTACACACCACAGTTGTCATAAAGCAAGAATTTCACCCTCAGGTCCACATTAAGAATGATGTCTTCCTTTTTCGAGCCTCCCTTAAAACACCAGATGAAAGTCAGCCAGCAGGGAGAACTCTTCGTGTCCAAGGGGCAGTTTGTTTTCCCGTTGTGCTATAAAGCTATGATAGCATGTTCATCCTGAGCTTACAGACTCGGGTATAGATATCTTTTGTAGCTGTCAGTGGCTGTGGCATTGTACTATTAGCAATGTCAGCAGGCAGAGGTGTAAATTAAGTATGTTTCCGTGCTGATGTGGAATAGTAGTGCACACATTTTGGAGCAGCACTTGTTTTTAAAGGAAAGAGGAAGAATAACTGTCATGGTCACAAATACGTGGTTTGGATAGTTGCCCAAGGAGTCAGAAGTTGCTTAATAAAGTAGTTAGTGTTGCTGTCCTGAACAGATCTTCTGTCTCTCTAAGCTGCAAATGTTGTGTTGAAGTTCTAGGAAAAGGTCACTTGGTGTTTGGCAAACACATTAATGGCATCCTCAGAAATGCCTATGCATCATCAGTGGGTAGCCCCACATACTTCCCTTGCAGAGAACCATGTATATGAATCCAACGTGACATAAAGCACCAGCGCTGCTAACTTCACCACAGCTGGATCTCAACAGGAGTAACTGCAGTTTGAGTCCTGGTGCTTGCAGGGTGGCATTAGATGAAGTCAGAAAGGAAGAGCAGAGCTTCTGCTCTGATGGGCTCTCTTTTCTCTTTGCTGCACTTCTAAAGCCAAAATCCTGTAACAGCAAATGACAGTCTGAAGACACAGATAAAAACCGTTCAGTTTCTTCTTTCCATATCAATACAGTGTGTGTGTTTATTCAGAGGGCTATGCTTTCAAGGCAGGCTCCAGGCATGAGGTTTAAGACTATGGATAAAACCTTAGGAAACTCAGGCAGGTCATGACATCAGATTGAACAGAAGAATCATAAAATATGTTAATATCCGGGAATCTTCATACTGCTTCCACTGGGATTTCTCTCAGGCACTGTCGGAGGAAGCGATGCAGAAAGGAATTTGCTCCTCAGTGGCGGGAAGGCATGAGGTGGCTGTCTTAAATCTGTTTTCCTTTCTCCTAGGTACTCAGCTTATATAACACCATAAATCCAGAAGCTTCTGCCTCTCCGTGCTGTGTGTCCCAGGATTTGGAGCCCCTTACCATCCTCTACTACATTGGCAAGACACCCAAAATCGAACAGCTGTCCAACATGATCGTAAAGTCTTGCAAGTGCAGCTAAAGAATACCCCTGAAACAGTGTGACGTGTGTGTATTATAACCAAGGAAAAAAGAAAGAGGGAGCGAGAAGGAAAGAAAGACAAACGAAAACCCAGGTTCATCAGTGTTAAAAAGAAAAAACAAAAAAGGAAGAAAAAAAGTGGTACTAGACTGAACTGTTTGAAAGTTTGTTTTGTTTTTGTTTTTAAACTGGCATCCGAAGCAAAACATTGAAGGCCTTTATCCGACATTTCACCTACACATAGTGTGAGATAGACAAGAAGCAAAGTTAAAGAAAAAAAAAGAAACCTTCAAAAAATAAACACTGGAAGAAATTTGTTAGTGTTACTATGTGAAAGGAAAAAAAAACAGGAAAATCCCATGAAGTGGAGTTGCTGTATCTGTCCCGTGCCTTACTTGATCTCTCTGTATTGTTACGCAATAAGCATCCTACCCATTCCTCTTAGTTGTAGAGTTAACAGTGAATTATTTATTTGTGTGTAAAAACTATCAAATGAACATTTCAGTATCACCATTGGAAAAAAAGAAAACCAGCCAATGAGGACAAAGTGGAGACCAAATAAACTGCCAGAAATGCATATTAAAGCCTAAAGGAACATGAGCTCAAACAAATCAGAAAAGTAATGGTTAGTTTAGTTCCATTAAAATAGAAATCAGTTATTACATTATTGCGAAACTCTGCCTTTAAAATAATTATTTTCCATGCCAGCTGCCTAGAGAGGCTTCTTGTAAGGTCTCGAACCTTTGTTTTAAATACTGAATAATTTACTAATAAAGGACACTCTGTTTCAGTCTCAAAAACAAGTCTATAAGATTTTTTTTTACTGTAAATGATTTAAAATGTCAGTTTAGTAAACCAGTGAAATATTTAACATGTACTGGTCTAATCTTCAGACCTTAATATGTTGCTGTATAGCTATGCTATGGGATTTTTTTGTTCTTTTGGTATATGTAACCATACCTAGAGTATTACAATAGGTGGGTAGTAAAAGCCAGCTTAATTGGAAACATATCTGTAGATCTCTATTTGTAAACTATTAAAAAAATAAGTATGTGTAATGTGTAAATTTTCACCGTATTTTTGTACTCTGTAATACTGTCAGCTCTCATGAGTTTGAATTTGAATTTGGGGCTCTTTTTGATCACTCAGAATCATGTGTTTCCCTCTAGCTGGCCAGTATGAGTAGAGTCCCTATATTTTGACTTGCACTACAAATACATGTTTTATAATAATTGCTATCCATGTGCTTTGTATATTGTTCATCATTATGACATAAGCTACCTGACTCCATTTGTTTTTCTGTTCTATAAAAAGGATGGATTAAAGCAATCTCTCACCTCTCCCCCCTTCCTCTCCTTCCTCAGTTGTTCCCATTTATAACACTTGGAATCACAATGTGGTTTGGATTCCTTGACCTTCTTATTTCATTTCGGCTATAGACATTCAAACAGATGGGCAGGGAGCGAGATGTTGCCAGAAGAGATGTCCCAGCCTGGCTGAAGCGAGGTGAAACCTTGCAGGGAATGACATTCACCACTGTACAGAAGGCTGGTAGGAAGTGTCTTGGCGCAGCTATGCTGCGAGTGGGATCAGTCTGTGGTCAGAGGCTGTGTCCTTGGCCTTGCACACAGCAGGGACTTGTCCCTGCAGTTAGTCTGTGGGACTGATCCCGCTTCTGCTGCAGGGAACAGAGATTTGCCTTTAACTTGGCACGGCAGGCCCCTATAGGCTATTGGTGTGTGTGTGTGAGGATTTGCAGGATCAGACCCGTGATTTTTGCAAGTTTGCCAATTTTTGTTTTTCAATTGAGTTCACATTAAAGCTTCTTTTAAAAAATAATAAAAAAGGAACTTGGGGTTCCCAGGATTTGGTTTTTACACAGGTTTAAATATTATAGGAGTAAAAAAAAAAAAAACAAGAAATGAAAAGTTCCATGTTTATAGTTCATTTAAAAAAAGCTCCAACCTAAATTAGCACAAAACATCTTGAAAAAGGCACATCCAGTTCATTTCACATGACAAATGGTTTTTGCACAGCAGAGCTGGAAAACCACGTTAGAAACATACTACTTGGATGAGAAGGACTTTTTCTGTCATTGACCCGAGTGGTGTCAGGAGGACATTCCTGAGCTTGGTGTTGTCAGCTCCAGTTTTGAGAAGTGCAATGTTCTTTGGCTTCAGCAGAACACTGATGCAAAGCTGAAGGACCGCAGTAGCTTGCATACACGCAGCTCCTCGGGACTTCAGGAGAGCCTGTGCTTATGGCTTAGATGGAAACATAGCCCCACAGATGATCTAATCCCACCCGTTGACTCAGCGCAGAGGAGGAGGTATGTTAGACTTCTGATTTATTTAGTGAGTTGAGATGAACAAGTGAAAAAATCTGTCCTGCTAACACTTGCTTGAGCCAAACTTACTCCAGTGAGAAGATGCACTGAACTCAGTGAAACTCCTCAGGGTAGGAAATACTCTGGATTTTGCTGGATACGGCAGCAAAATTAGTTTTATCAGGTTCAGTACGAGAACTGTATTTTTGTTGGACAGGAAAGGAGACAAGGATGAACGCGTTTTACAGAACATAAAGACGTTTTTGCAATTCCCTGTGGTGGGAATGCAGCTCGAAACAAGTTTTGAAGCTTGAAAAAGTGGAATAGGAGATAGCGTAGTTGTCCAACTATACTCACTATGCGCTGGACGCAGCTGAAAATTTCGGTTTGGGTTTAGAGTTTTGCTCTAAATTTAAGTATAAAACTTTATTTCTCCAAGTCATTACCCCAAGAGCAAATACTTTTTACTTCTTTTTTTTTCCTCAAAATGCACTGATGGTATTTGAAATACTCTGTTATAAAGCTCCTACTTTTTGTTTGATTTTTTTTGTTCATTAGGCATATATTTCCCTTTAATTACCAAGGATGTTAGGCCTGATCCTACAATGTGCAGAACTCATGGGTGAAACTCCCCTCTACAGAGTTGGTTAATGTGAGTCCTAAGCACCACTCAGGTCTGATGTTACTCCCCTTGGATGATACTGAGATGGATCTGCAGCAGGGCTTTGTGGTAGGGGCTTTACCATGAAGAATTGCCACTGTCTAAGCAAAGTCCCTGAGAACTGGTGGGAAATGTTCAGTACCTGGAAAGGTGGGATCCAAGGGGTTGGCTAGGGCTGAGAGGGAATCTTAGCACTTAGCTGGGTGGGGTAGGACAGCCTTTTTTATGTGTTTAGCATGAATATAATTGTATGGTTGGCATGGTTTAAAGAAGAAAAAACCCAAGGAACTTAAAGGACAGCTGTGTTGTACTTTGGTGATCGATTACTCTGTATTTTAACACATTGTATGTCTGTTTTTGTGGTGCTCTAGTGGTAAATAAATTATTTCAATTACATGCTGGTGTTGCTTTCATATGGTAGTGTTCTGGCATAGGCGATTCCGCAGCTCTGGCTCAGTTTAATCCCTGCAAAGCCTGATTAAGTGTGTGATTTTAGTGTGTGCGACCTTGGCGTGGTCCAGCACAGGCTGAGATGAAGAACAGTCATCCAGGGTGAGCGTGAATCACAACTGCTCTAAGGATTGCTTCCCCCTTAGCCACTGCAGTATATGGGTTGGTCTATAGGCAAGAAGTGGCTTCTGCTTGACTGATCTGAGCAGCCCCCACTGTCCCATGTGTGTGCAGGACTGGTTATTGCCCTGGGCAGGAGCGATGTTACCCCACTGCCCTACTGTGCCTGATCTCTCTCCAGAACCATGCTGGCATGGCCCAGGTGCTGTAGGCACTAGTTTGGGGGTCTTTCCTCTCTGGTAGAGGATCTTCTTCCTCATGTCTGTAGTGCTCTGAGAAATGAGAAGCTTGTATGTTTCATGACCTTATAGCAGCCTTCCAATACCTAAAGGGGGCCTACAAGAAATCTGGAGAGGGACTTTGTACAAGGGCATGCAGTGACAGGACAAGGGGAAATGGCTTTAACCTGACTGGGTAGATTCAGATTAGACATAAGGAAGAAATTCTTCACTATGAGGGTGGTGAAACAGTGGCACAGGTTACTCAGAGAAGCTGTGGCTGCCCCATCCCTGGCAGTGTTCAAGGCCAGGCTGGACAGGGCTTGGAGCAACCTGGTATTGCAGCTTTTCCTTACCAGACTTTCTGCATCTCAGGTCACTTAAACAAACAAAACTGATGGGAGGAAGGTGTGCAGGATTGAAACGTCACTTTAAAAGTTAATAAAATTATACATGAAAATGCTTCCAGATCAGGGACTGATGATAAAAAGGAGTGAACATCTGCACTTTCTGGTGCCTTCTCTGGATTCTAAGGGGCGCATACCATTTCTTGGCATAAATGAAAGAATATGTTTATGCCAGATTGTTTAATGTTATTGTGATAAATTATAACAAATGGACTACATGTCCTGTGAATATGTTTTAAGGATGCAAGTTGTGATAAGCATTAAAACCAATCTTATCTGTGATGAATACAGATAAGATACACTCCAGCTTTGCAGTAACCTGCCTTAATTGATTTCAGTGAGGTTATACTAGCACAAAACTATGGTCCTATAAAAATTGCCAGATGCCAGTTTTCATCCTATCTATTTTGTATACCCAGGCATGTGCTTTGGCATGGATGTAATATGCCAGCCCCATTCTTATCCCAGGTAGCCCTTATGCAGTGAGGTGAGAATACTTTGCAGTACTAATTTCTGCTTAATTTCTGAAATTTCCTGAAGACCAGGAGGGTTTGAGGAGGAATGTTGATAGGAAATTCTATATGGGAAAGTGGCTGTGGTGCCTTGTAACTAAAGAGGAAAAAAGTGGAGGGAACATAGTGTGCTAAGAGAGGTTTTATAGCGTGGGGCTGAAAAGATGGAAGCTCTCCCACAATAATGAGATTTATGCAGAATATTTTGATGCTGGGCTCGCCCTTTCCTTTTGCTAACACAGCCTCTCCAGACTTGTATCAGTGAAGCCCTTGCTGCTCTGTTTGAATCGAATTGTGGTTAATAAATGTGGAATATATAGGAAAAAGCCCAAACCATGTAAATGTCTTGAAAATCTTTTTTTAGGCCAAATTCTGCCTCTTAGATCAGACAGAACAGATTCTATGAGGAGCCATGAGTTCTGGAAGAAAATAAACCAAGAGGTTATGTAATTATATGTGGTTATAAAGTAGATGTGAAGTAATGTAGTTGGCTTGTCAGTGGGTATGGGTGTAACAGTAATTTCTTCATCTGTATAAAAATAAAATTAAATGGAACAGAAAGCTGATGAGAACTCCCAATCAAATTCGATATGCTCATTTAATGAAGTAACCTGCTGGAATCTAATACAGAATCCCTGGGGTATAAACCTTTCTTAAAACATATGGTGGTCCAAGAAACAAATATTTCCTTTGAATGCGGTGTAATAGTGCCAAACCAGGATGATGGCAGGAATAGAGGAAGGGTCAGGGGCCACTGATCTCTTGGCACTGTTTGCACATATTGTAGGCAGGTCCCAGTTAAAAGATCCATGCAACTCACAGCATTTGCCACAAGAAAGGGAAAAAGGAAGATACAAATGGCAAATGGGACCTGATTATAGCGCATGCAAAGTGTACATGAAATACATGTACTTCACTTTTTGTTCAGTGAAGTACACCATGACTGAAAGGAGTTCTTACAAACTATTTGGTCCAGCTAACTAGGGAGGGATCAAACCAAAATGTTAACATGTGAGTACACGTTCAAACCTGAAACACTCCTATAGGATTCAGTTGGGTCCAATCCCTGCAACTGGTTCATAACCAAGCTTTAATCTTCAGATTCACTGCTGGGGTGTGTAAGGCTCTGAGCTTAACACGCCAGAACTTCTTGCACTTGAATAGCTCTGAGCATGCCAGATTCAAGCCTCACAGAATAGCCTTGTATTTCTTTTTTTTTCCAAAGCACAAAGTTGTATAAATGGAATTGGCATTAATAGTAATTGCAGCCAGGGACAGTCAAAGTGTCCCTACAGTCACAGTGGTTCCCAGAGAACCAGTAACGGTCACCACTCCTTAGGTCACCTTCTTCAGTGATTAAAAGAACAGCGTTATGGAACTATGTGATGGATTTTTTTGCCATCTGATGGAACCCATTTAACGAATTGGTGGCTTCATTCCAGTTGCTAGTGTAAAATTGTTGGCAGTCTCCAAGGATGTGCAGACTAATTTCATCCATCAAAAGCAGAAAATATCTTTATCCGGAAAAAACTGCTTTTTTTCCCCTTTGGAAAAATGTAAATACACAGGACAAAATATGCAGCAGTTCATAGCAAGTTATGCATTCCTCTGCAGTGTGTAACCTGTTCTCAAAGAGGTGGTCTGGATCAATTTGTGAATATTTGGGAGGAAAAGCTGGATTTGGAGAAACTCTGAAATATGTTGTTTCTTCTTCTGTGAAACACTCCATTACAAAAAAAAAGCCAAAAGACTGTAAATAAGAATATGAGCTGAATTTATTTTTTTCCCATTGATATCCAGCTATGATGGATAACACAGGAGGTGAATAACTGCAGATCCTGTGTCTCAAAGATAGCCAATCGATGTGTACAAGGTTGGGTCCCAGAAAGTGAAGCAGGAAAGATGAATACAACAGAAGGTTTATGTCAGTGTAAGTATAGGCCCTACATAAAGCCACAGGAAAACTGGACTGTTTTTTGCTGTACTTTTTGCTTTGGGCTTGGCTATGTTTCCATGGGGCTGTTTCCATTCCTCATCCTTTGTCTTGGAATAGGGGCTTCTTTAGGGAAGGAGGAATTTACCTAGGAATAACTGAAAGTCGCTGATACATTTTGAGATCAGTATAAGTCAGGATAGCTGTTAACACGACCTTAATTAACATTTCCTGTAGCAAAACACCTCTAACTGCTCCTCTGGCCTCTATCTCATGCTTTAGCATTAAAAGTTGCTCCCCTGCTTTGGGGTAACAGATGGTATCTATCAAGTAGCTGAAATCTCAGTGAGTATCCCTGGGACCGAGGAGGAGATCTCAAGCATTAAACACCCAGGTTCCTCTAGTGCCACATCCCTTAAAGCAGTGCTGTAATATCCCAGGTGCTCTGCACGCTGGGAACAAAGCAGAACCTCAAAGACACCCTCAACAGTTGGCTATTGTGTAAATAATGCAAAAGTATTGTGTCTTGGTCTCCACAAGACCCTCATGGACTTATTCAAACAATACCTCACTGATGAGACCTTTTTTCCCCTTATAAGCAGCACAGGATGAGTCAGTGATTCTCTCCCATGCCAGGGGACATCTGTCCTCAGAAGCCAGTGGATATGTATACACAAAAATATGTGTCACAGGTTGCATATATGGAAACCCCATTTACACACCTGCAAGCAAGAATGCGCGTAGCAAGAAAGGAAAGAATTGATTCATGCTTGATCCTTTTCTGTGGATGCAAAGATTTAAGAGGTGCATATAAATTTAAAGACCTCTTTAAAATTTGCATTGGACTGCAGTCCAAAAAAACAAGGTTGTTTTTTTTTCTGTATTTGTAAACCTCTCCCTCTATTTGCTAAGTATCTTTGCACTTTCTGGACAGCTTCAGTAGTTATATTCTTAGCAGTCTTACTGTATGGCTCGCAGGAGGGAAAAAGGATATTTCAGAAACTTCCACTTCTGGGTTACTCCAGCCATAGCAGGTTGGTTTTGCAGCTTGTGTTGCTGGATGCAGGAAATTGCTTTTGGAGGCAACTGAGTTGAACTGAGTGGTCTTATTCCCAGCTGCCTTACTTTAGCTTTACTCCAGCACAACTACTTCAACAGGGGACATAAACCAGGCTTTGAAGTCATTTTGCTAAGAGCAGTCAGGCTCAGCTTGTCATTTTACTGGTGGCTCCACACAAAGCCCGTGTGTTTGTAAAGTGTTTCAAAATTGATTGCCACAGCAGCCTACATGAAAGCATCTGTATCACACGTGAGTTTATATTTGAAATCTAGAAAAATGGAGAATATGATGGTTTTCTGGAGAAGGAAGTTGATCTTATCACTTAAAGTGGTGTATTTCACAAGGTGTTGCTGTCGTTTTTATCTCATCCAACAGTATTGAAAATAGCATTCTTTAATGCTGGATTCAATTCTTGTGCTGTTTATTACATGGATATATTATATATCTAGAGCTAGAGGAAACTACCCTTTTCAGTTGCTTATAGCTTTTGCAAATAGTTTTCAGGCTGAACGTTTGATGCTGGAATTCAGCCCAGAGAGAAATTTATCAGCAAGTTTTATCAGACTTTGTTGCAATACCTTTGACTTCTGAGAGAACAGGTAAGTGTATTTGCCTTATCCTCTCCAATCAGAAATGCTGCACACTCATGGCTCAGCTTGAGAGCAGAATTCGGTCATTGGCACTCTAGGTTGTCAGGGTCATACAGTCAGATTATTATATCAGCTTTCATTTCAAACATGAAAGCGAGTTTCCTGTATTCCTGACTGGAAAGAAATGCTTGAGACCATGAGCTGTATTGAATTAACATGGTGACATCTACTTGAGTCTGCAGAATAACTGAAACAGAGCACGAAACAGAATGAAGTTGTGCTCTTTGCACATTTTCAGTGAAGAACATGCTCTTTCCAGAAGAATGGCCTCTCCCCCAGGCCTCTGACATACAGTAAAAAAGCCTCCCAAGTGAAACAGTCATGATCTTGTTTCTTTGATGCTTAAGAAACAAGAATGAAAGTGTCAGGTTTTCAGGTTCTTGCTGAGAAGAAAAAAGAATCTGAGGAAAAAGAAATATCTAAACATCTGAACCATTTTCAGCTTTGACAGTGTTCTCTCCAGGATTTTTTTTTTTAAATCAATAAATATATTTGTAGCATGAACTGGTCATGAACTGTAACACGAACTGTGTAACATGAACTGTGGAAGTGTCCTAATGGCAAGCCTGTCCAGAAACAACCCACTCCCCTCCTGTCTGTGATAAGTGGGCAAAGCACCTTAGTGTGAATACCCTCCACCAGCTAATGGGAAGGAAAAGCAGAGGAGTGTTTAGCTGCAATTCTCAGTTCCATTTAGGCTTTTATTCACGGTTAAGTAGTGACAATCTGACAAGAGAATAAAGCCATGATGGCTCTTTAAGATCTCAGCTGAAGACAAGCTGAGTTCAGACATGTCTTAATGTTCAGCCACTGTCTCACCTAAGAGAAAATCTAAGCATGAAGGAACCTCATTTGGCAAAAAAAAAAAAAAAATGACCACAAAGAACAAGAACTGTTAAGCTGCATCCCCAGAAACAAACAATGAGACGCTTTTATACCAAACAAAAACCTGCTTAGGAAAATGCATTAGAAGTGACTATCTCTGTCAAGACACAAAACCCTCAGAGATGCACCCCTAGGCTGGCCAGGCTCTGTATGAGAACAGCTTCATCAGTCTAATTTCAGATTCATCATGATCTTGGGTTAGTTGGTGGGATGCGTCTATCTCTGAATCTTGATCTATTTCTTTGAAATCTTTTCAAGCATAATCTGTCACAGAATGTGACTGTATAAAGGGAAGAAAAGTAGCAAATGTCAAAGTAAAAAAAGAAAGGTCTGTCAGACTCTTCCTGTATAATTCATCATTGCACATTTCCTGCCGGGATAATTACAGAACTTGTTTAGAAGACTCTGATTCTTCTTTTTTATTGCCAAGTTTCTGTAAAGCACTTAACAGAAGTTGTACACTCAGCATCTTTGTACTAAAGTAATTCCTAATCCACACCAACATTTTTTTCATTTGCTTTAAGGGAACTACTTCCAGGGGCTAAATCAGGACAAAACATTTTCTAGTATCTCTTTCTTCTGCAGCTTGTCTTCTGAGGTTTGGCTTTATCAATGCCAGGAGTGAATGGTGCTGATTTTCTTGTAACTGATGTAGGCATCTCTTGAAACAGTACGGCATTGAACTCTGTCCATCAGTTAGCCGTATTGACCATTAATAGCAAGGAGACATGCATATGACTTTGAGTGAAGCTGGTTGGCTTGAAACTGGGTTCCTCAAACTGACAGAAGAATCCCAATCCCCTAAACTTGGAGTCATATTCTCCAAAGTTTTTCCTAGGGTCACTGTCACAGTTACCCCTCCACAAGGGGTAACACAGACTGCTGGAGGCACCTTTCATGATGGAAACAGAGCGGGAAAGCCAGAAAGAATTTAGATCTGTTTATAGAGTTGGCAGCTTAAATTTATTCACAGCTAAGGAATCCTCATATCAATACAAGTAACTATATGCGTTCATGAAGTAGGGCAAAACCACTCTTGTTTCAAAAAAACAAAGACATCTCAGCAGAAACTGTATGAAAGAGGCTTATTAGGAGCAGAACAAAAACATTAGCCCCAAGTAAATCATAAAGTTGACAGTGCTGGAAAGCCATCTAATTTCCACTGTTCAATTGACATCCTATTTGTTTGATTTGTTTGATAATTGTATTTCTGGGTTTTTTTTTCAAGAGAAAATTTTGTATATTCACTCAGCCTTCAAATCCAGTTCTGGTTCCCTACTTAAATAAGAAATATTGTGTTTTTATATTTCCAGTTTAATGCAGCAAGCAAACAGAGATCAAAGTATCTTGAGAACTAAGTTTAATTATAATCGCCGCCACAAATGCCAGAGCAAGATGTGGCTCTTTCATAAAAGAAAACACAGTAAAACAATATTATGCAGTTTACAAATTCCATCAAACCACTGTACAAATAAACAATGCTACTGAATCACACAACAAATCATCTTACAATTAGGCCACACAAGACCATCTGGTTTGCAAACCAGCCTACAAGCCAAAGAGGAAAACTTTGAAGATAAATATTGCCATATGTGGAAGCCCAGGAAAAATATTACTTACTAGCACGGAGCATCATTTTGAAATGTAATTCTCTGTGGGAATTGAAGATTTCTTACGGAGGCTAATATGTTTTGCAAGAAAGCTCACAAAATGGAAGCATAAGGTATTACAGATAGGCCCAGAGACTGTAAGGGAATAAAACTACATTTAAAGCAGCTGGATTCAGCCCATCTGCTGTTTGAGTACCTAAGTTGATTTGGAAGTTTTAACATCTTTTAGGTGCAGGACATTTATCTAATTGCAGAAGGGAAACATCCTGTTATTTCTCAATTAAAGTGTACTGATAATAGCAAAAAGTAGAATTTGGTCTACATGAGCTTTGAATGACTGAAGTAGAACTATTTTATCACTCTTTATTGTACCAATGGTTGGATTTTCTTAGCCTGCTGATGGACAGCTTTGCAAAGCTCCAGGACTAAAGAGCAAGATTTACTGATGCAAACAGATATGTGGGAAGTCTACTTCCAGTCGCATAATGGCTGTGCAGTTCACAACTGGAACTCAGCATTTTCTAAACACCAAGGCACTGTAAGACACCTAAAAATAGAGACCAGCAATCAAGATGTCTGAAATAATTTTCCAAAGGTGTTGACCAATGAACAGGTTTTCTCCAAAGTCAGTGGTTTCTCCTTAATATTGATGATGAGGGGTCAGGTCCTGAAGCACAACGGTCAAGACAGAAGAATATAAAAAGAGCAGCAAATCATGAAAAACACAAACCCAACTCAAATCCACCTCAACAAACTTTGATTAAAAAACACAGAAGTGTTTCATTTGTTTGAAATGTACAGTCTCTATGAAGTCCTGTTGCTTTGCTCCCAATTTGTTTTGATTACGCTACGAAAGACCATGAACATGTGAAGAGTTTCTCTTTCATGCTTCGAAAGAAATGAAAAGAAGTTGAACTATTAAAAAGGATAATTTAGGACATTTATAGAATGATAAAATACCTGTTAAACTATATCAGTTTATGTGCATTATATAGGGTATAAAATGGCTTGAATGCTTATAGTTGACATCTCTGGCTCATTCAATGTTTTCTTTCTGTCACAGGTATTTCACATAGAGTTGATCAAAGGTTTGGATTCTCCAGAAAATGGCCCATATGTTAAGAATAACTCAGAAGTGCTGAAGTCACAGTTTTATACTTGAAGGGCTGCTAATGAAATCTGTACTTTGGTACTGATTTTTCAGAGATGGTTTTAGGCAATGTTTTTACAAACTGAAAACATATCTATAAAAATACTGTCCTCACCCTCAGTTTTCATCCTCAAGGGAAGTATAGTATCCCTGCTGTTGACTTGCTTCAAAACTTTTCAAATCTGTTGTGTCCAGTGCATCATCCTTTAAAGAAATGATGTAAAAGTAATTGTGGGTTTGGGAGCTTTTGCTTCAGTTCACTAAGAGGTGAAGTAACACATAATTGTATCTCAGCTCAAACTGTCCTGATGTATCCCGACCCTTCGTGAGGAGTCTTCATTTGCTGCATTAGTTCAGTCTAGTGGTGTCAAGGAAGGTCTGGTTTACGTCAGTGCTAGTCTGAGCCAAGCCTTGATAAACCAGAATGAGTGTTGTTGGCAAAACTTCGGGTAGTACTAGCTTTGGGGCACCAGAGTATTTCATCATATATTCAATGGGTGCTGCATTTCACAGAGAACACTACTATGCTTGGTGTCTGTTAGTAGCTCATGAGAGTCTCACTCTCTGAAGTCTGTCTAAAGGTTCTTTGAATCACATGGTGCTAAAAGAAGGCCTTCTTCATCCAATTTATAATAATTGAGTCTTTTCTCTAGTGTGAAGGCATATTTCTTACTTAGTTTGAGGTGCAGTCACTGCATTTGTAGGCTGTTTGAACTGAATAACCAGTGTGGAATGGGAGATTTCTCCTTTCAGCATCACTAGGCAGCGGTTTTCATGGAGATTCAGAAGCTGATATATAAAGGTTTGTCATCTTACATCATCTATAGATCCTAATTTTGTTATGTTGATGCCATGGATTAAAATAGCAAACAAGCAAGCAGGCTGTGTGGGTTTTCAACTCGTGATCTTTGCATTACTTACTGCTTTTCTAATTTAGAATGTAGCAGTTATTTTGCAGGCATTGACAGTAGCCCTTGACATACACAGAGTGTAGAGGAAGACATGATCTTTGCCTTTGCAGTAGGTAGATAGCTAAAGCTGTGGAGAAAACCGAGACAGTTTCTCACTTAAAAGGGTTTTGTCTCCAGATGACATTAATCTCAGGCTTCTCTGACAGAGCTACACCAGTTTATCCTGGCTGAAGATCTGCTCATGGCGAGGCATCGGCATTGACCCTGAGGTGGCTTAAAACGTGTGAGTCACAGAGAGTTTGGGATGGGAAATTTGGAAGGGATGTGCTGGGGTAGGGCAGGGTAGGGTAGGGCAGGGCAGGCAGGAAGAGTGCCCATGGCTGGAGAAGAAAAGTACTCAGGGTTCTGCATTTTATTTCTGTGTTTCTTGCCCTGTTGTCTCCCTGTCTCCTGGTATTTCCACCACAGTGCAGGTTGCAGCCCTTTAACATGCGAAGAAATGAGTAGAAAGAAAGAAGCCTTCTCCCAAGTGCTAGATTTTGGCTGAAATGTAAGCAAGAGATGAAATCTTTCTCATCCTTGCAGAGGCCTGTCTCTCTGCAGCTGATGCTGAACACCACTGAGTCATGGTGAAAGACATCATTAAATCCTCCAGGCCAAAGAAACCCTTGCCAGCATCCCAAAGGGGATTCCCAGCCACCTCACTCATGTACAGTGCCTCTGGCATCCAGCGTCTTGCCCAGATTTATTTATTTATTTGCTTTATTCACCTCTGTTTTGTCTGGAAAAGACTTATCTATCTCCTCCTGCAGCTCAGGTCTTTTCTTTCAGCTCCTGCCAAATCCCAAAGCCATGTGTTTTGGGAGTCTTTTTGGAGGAGGAGCCAGCTCACATCCCAGCTCATGGGAAGTGATGGGACCTATGAGGAGAGGGATGCAGTGCCATGGCTGGAGGGTGAGATAGCAGGTTGGAGCTGTGTTGTTTGGCAACCCACAAAGGATATGGTGTGGAAGCTTCACCCTGAGATGTAGCTTCAGCCCTGGGCTGGGCTTCCAGCTGGGATGGGGCCTCCGCTCAAGTGGACATGATCAGAAGAGTAGATAGGATGGAGGGAGGTGGAAAACTGATATTCAGTGGCACTGAAAAGCCTGACCAGGCAGTAAATATGACCCACAGCACCTCACATGTGTTAGCGAAACACTGTCACAGAAAGCCTCTTTTCCCCTTGCTCACTTGTGTGGATGCACACTAGTGAGTGCCATTCTGGCTGGGACAAGACTATCAGCTCTTGCCATAACCACTGGCATCCATGGAAATACGCCAGTTTTCTCCACCTCTGTGCTTTTGCCTCTGCCTTGGTTAGGAAGCTGCCCCAGTAGTGTCCCCAGTGAGACCAGCTATTTATGCATCCTCTGCAGCCAGGCTGTGGCAGTGCAGGAGTGGTCTCTTCCTCCCCTTTGGGGCTCATCATGAGCCCCACTGTGCTCCCTTGTATGAAAGAGGAGCACTGTCAGCACCACCTAGATCCCATGCCCTTGCCACGCACACTGCTGTCTTGACATTAAATAAATAATGAAAGAAAAAGAGACAGAAAGGGAGTGAAACATACACCCTCCATTTCACACAGTGTCCAGAAAGACTGGCTGTCAGCATCCTGCTGGCCTCCCTCCAGGCAGGTATTCATTACATAGATTTGACTTTTTAAATATGATAGAAATGAGAGCTGCAAACTTAATATGTTTTTCTTCTTGGGAGATGAGGGGGCAGGAGGGAGGGGAATAACGTTTACCTCATAATTTCCCTTTCTCTTCCCCTCTCTGTGTAAGCCACATTATTCTTTCTGCAAAGGTACTTGGGGAAACTTGCTAAAATTTTCCCTCATGCTTGAAATTTACTTACCCTGGGTAACAGGAAATGTGGTGTCTTGTGATGTAGATTGTTATACCAGATGGTAATCTTAGCACATGCTATTTGTGTAGATCTGCGGTGCAAGTGAGTCATCATTCGTATCTGACCTTCACTGCTGTGAAAATACTTCTTTCAATAACCACAATAACAATACAAATAACAATAACAAACAACCCGACATGGTTTGACTCTGCCTGGTGTGAAGACAAGGGCACGCTGTGAAGCTGGGGAAGGTGGGTCCTGGACTCCCCATGAAGCACAGTTACAATCCCTCCAGAGCAGAATCCAAGGCTCATTATGAGTCTTTCCATCAGTTTCACTGAGCTCTGGATCAGGACCAGGTTGTGTTGCACCACATTACAGCCTCCTTACGTTCCCTGCTCTGCACTCCTCCATTGACAGAAAACACTTGCCCATTTTCTGTTGTATAGGAAGAGGGACAGCCGCATAACCAGACACCAATAATGGGACTGGCTTACTGCTCTTTCCATGCTCTGTGCCATGCTGAATTTAGAAGAAAGAAGACCATGGGATGCATTACCCCTGAATTACAACTATGTTTGCAATTTCTGCACCTGAAGAATGAGAGTTTTTACTTAAGCCAAGTAGCAAAACCGTTTGGTATTTTAATAGGAGGCATTAACTTTTGCTGGAGCCTCACATGACACTTGTGTTCTTTATCCCTTTCCATTGTATGTCCAGATAATGCTCAGCACAGGGTCCTGCCTCAGTGAATCTGCAGATCTAAGCCCAGACCCTGCAAGGACTCTACTCATGCAGGATAGAACCCATACACTGAAATTACAGTTGCTATTCATGGTGCCACTGCAGTTCTGTAGAAATACAGACACAGTATGTAACTCCAGCGTTTCTTGCAGCAATGAATTCCACTCTGGGAAGAGGTATTTCCCTTCGTTTTCCTGAAATTGTCTTTGGGATTTCAGACAAAGAATCATTTTTCTTTCCATTAAAATTAAAATACTAGATGTCAATTGAAAGTGATTTATGGCCCTTGGTAACTATCAAAACCTCACCCCTTTCCAGACTCATTCTTCTGGACTTATCAGCACCTATGTCCTAGGAAAAAAAGGTGCGTTTTGAACCAGGTTACCTATTGTGCTTAGAAAATTGTCTGATAAAACAAATAAAGCAGTAAGTTAGGAGAACCCAGAAGCCTATCACATGCAAAAATTTTCCAAATCAATTACAGCTCACATTTGATAGAGTGAAAGTCACACTAGCAATTAGATCAGGAATAGGTAATTAAATTCCTCAGGCTTCCCAAATCACAACACTAGTATTTGTTTCAAAGACCTTATAATTACTGTACTTAAAAGGCTGTTATTCAATACTCTCCTCAAACCCTGCATTGCTCCTGTCGTCAACTTGAGTTACACAACCTTTCGTCTGTGGCATATGCTATAGCTGATCAGTGAATATGACCTTCATCACAATGCATACATCTTTTCTTTCCCTTGTACTAATCTCTTTGAAAGATCAGAGTAGATGGATATTGTAGAAGAGGCAGTAGATTTGATTAAAAGCCTATTAAATCAGTGAAAAAAACTTTCAATTTTTTGTGGACGTTAATGGGTTTTGGATCAGTTCCATTGTGACTGATTTTGCTGGATCACTGTAGCAATAAAAATGCCTGTTTTCTAATGCTGAACTGTACTTACCTCCTGACCAGGGGAGTCAGAGTGACACATACATTCATCTTAGCCTGGTCCACATTTTTCAGTTGCTTTGATGTCTTCAGATGAGAGGATCTGACAAAGACTTTGGAGTGTTGTGAAATTATATATTTCTTCAGCAGCCTGTCTCATTCAAGAGAATGTCGTATTTGTTGCACTGTCCTGCTGGTAGCAGTGATAAAGTTCTTTAAAACTGAGGTCCATTTTCTTGCTCTCACATTCAATATATGCAGCCGTTGTAAAAGGCAGAAAAAATTCCTGATGTTTGAAAAAGTTGCTTTTTGTGCCAAAGCAGACAGAAAACTTCTATCCTCCTGTAGAAATGCAAGGGGAATAAAGCTGCTTCTAAGGGGATAAATGTCACTCTTATTTCCTATTCACTGTTACTTTGGTTACTGTTACTTTTAAACATTCCTAGCATTTTGCATGTAATAAAAAATGTGACAAAATCCCTGTTCATTTCTAGCCACTGTTTTCAAACCAAAGCTGCCTGTGTCAAAGAAAGGTGTAAACATCAAAGTCCATCCCACTCCAGCATAGCAGCTCATCCTAGGTGGAGCTCTTGCTACTCTGCTTGTTGAAGGAAGGATATACAGGAAACAAAACATAGAATAAATATTAAGCAAGCATGAGGAACTTGAAAAACATCATCACAAGACCCAGAGATCTGCCCATTATCATTTGGCTTATAATCACCACTGACTGCGTTTCTTCCTTCTGTGGTTTAGTCCATGTTGAAGGTCTTACGTATGGTCATGCTATGATATTACGTATAGTCCTCAGCTGTGGAGATTGCATAAATATGACAGTCACAGGAGTTAATCTTGCAAAGTACTGTACTAAGGAGTTGGGTCTTGATGAAGACGAAGATAACTTATTAAAACCTGCCCCTTGCATCCAGCTGTTGTCATCTATCACCCTCTACTGCCATTCTTTCACTCCAAAAGTGTTCTTCAGAGGAAGCAAACAGCTGGCAGCCCCACTCCCCACCCCCTTACCAGAGCCACAAGCCAGTGCATCCACATCAGGACAAAGAACTCACCACTAGAAACATAACCCTGGTTTGGTTGCTGTCCTGTAGCTTGTGTTTCTTTTATTTATTTAGGAATCTACTTTAGCTGAGTGTTTAAATGTGCTAATAAGGAGAGCAGCACAGCTACTGTGGTGTGATGTGGGTTTGGTTCCACTCAGCAGGTTACAGGTAATGAAGGGAAAAAGAGCTCCAACTTCACACTTGCTCGAAAGCTTGTGTTTTCCTGCATGACTAGACAAAAGATAGCTGCTGCCATCCTGTAATTTCTAGGCTGAAATGCTAGGTGCAAATTGGGGTTATGTGCATAGGACCTGGCCTTTCTGTTAGGAGGCTTCACATACACCTTCTCAGCACAAGGCTGGGCTGGGATAAGGCCTTAGGACAATCACCATTGTTTCCTGTCTGGCTTCTCATGGGCTCTTTTCTCCAATTCCTTTTCTCAAGGAAAGCAGACTTGTATGTTCATAGGTAGTGCAGAATAAGAGTTTACAGAGCATCTGAAATATTTTCTCCCATAATCATTGCCCATGAGTGGTCCTAGTGTTGGGTCTTGCAAGACAGACTGTGGGATTTCATTTGCACTTTTATAGCCTATTAAAATGGCTGACTTACTACTATAGGTTTGCTGTTTCTGAAAGCATTTTAGCTTTTATTTAACAGTAGCATTTGTACTGTGGCTTTCTTATTTCTTCCTGAAAAGATAATGAAACTCATTATTCATTTTCCTCCAAGCATTACACAAAGTATCATCCCTGGCTGAAGTATCTACAAATATGGCAGTCTTTGATGTTCCTCATTTGTCTGTCATTAGTAATATCCTTTAGTAACCTCTGGCTAAGGCATTTTTCAGATATGCAGTTCTTCTGGTAACTTATTTACTCAGGACAATTTAATTCAAAAGCAACATCTGGATTTCCATGGAAGTCAGTCTTACAGCTTAGCTGACAGAGGTACCACAGAGGTCAAGTCAACTGCCTGTGGTGATACTTTAGCTACTATTGAACTTAGGACTTTCCTGCCTCCAAAAGGCTGTGCTGTAAATGTTAGACTCTCCTCTGTCCTCAAAAATCATATTCCTGGGGATAATCTGCTTTCCTTGGGCCCTGATTATATCCTTCCTTTTTCGTGTTCATTTTTAGGCCAATTTTATCTGCTCACTGTATCAACCCTGTAGGACTGTCTTAAGAAAACACTGCTTGACCTCTTAGCTTTAGCTCTGCATTTGCTTCCAAATCATACTTCAAGCCTTATTGTTTTTTTCAGTCGACAGACATGGCTTGAAAGTGTCCTTGAAGCCCGTGAAGAATGGTTTTCTGTTCCTTATAAATTTCTGAGATGCACACATATTTCATCATCTGTGACTGTCTTGTGAAATCACATCTTGTCAAGAGGCTTTTGAAGCCATAAAAAACACCATACAAACCAAAACTGTATTGTCTTCAACTATTGCTTCTGTGCTAATTAAACAAGTCCCTGAACAAACAGCGTAAACTCTCTAATAAACTTGTAATGAAAGAAATATTCAAAGCCCCAGTGATTAATGAGCAGATGTTAACAGGCAGTGCAAACTTATGGGAAACCATTCCTAATAGTGATGTCAGCAGAGAACAATTCACAGGCATAATTACTAAAAAATTATCAGAGACTTCCTTGTCAAGTATTTTGTATGTTTATAAAGCTGTTGGTGACTCATTTTAAGCAGTCTGGGAGACTTATTTGATTTGGAATTGGGGTTTTATTATAGCTTAGCTGTTATGTAATAGTTTACTCAGACGAAACGGTCAGCTATTCTTCCATCTCAGCATCGTCCTTATGTGTGCACTGAGATTCCTTGTAACTCTCTCAGCAAATCATATCTGAATGCTTTTCCATACTTTCAACCCTTGGAATACAGTCCTTGTTAAAGCTGAGTAGCAGAACGGCCCTTTGCTTAATTACCCATTAGATTGTCTGCCATCCACCATAAAGTTCAAACGAAGTAGTGCTTGCCACAGTTCCCTGTGCCATGTGGAGCAGAACTCTGACATACAAGCAGCATAGGGAAGTGTTGCCTATGTTTGTTTTAGAGGTGATTTCATAGCAGGCAGAGCACTGCCATCTATGCAAGGCAGGTGCATTGACTGATTTCTTAGGTTGCAGCACAATCTGCAATTAATGCTGCCTGTCTCTCCAGTGTCATTAATGTTCAAGCAAAGTAATCTGGATGTAATTTTCACACTGGCACTAAAATGACATTTCAGGGATTCCACGAGTTTCTTTTTCCAAGAAATTCCAGTACAATCAGCTATAGAATTATGCTCCTTTTTATTTGATTGCTTACTGTCATTCCTTCAGACACGTTCCAAAACCTGAACTTGGAATTTTAAGAGGAGCACAGCTGCCCTCCACTCCTGGCTCTGCTCCAGGAAGTTTTAAGCATTTTATGTAGCTGAGATGTAGTTGGTATTTAAAAGAAGCAATGAGAATTTTGGGTGTTATGACAGAATTTGATTTCTGTGTCATATATTGTGGTGGTGACAAGCTGTGGCAGATGAATAATGCCCACCAATATCAGATTTAGACTTGTAATACCAAAGCATGCATGGCATTACCAGCAAACCATAATAGTTTTGGATCACTGCTCTGAGAACTCTCTGGAGCGGGCTGTTGGTACTCCTTTGCATACTTTCATGTTTTCTCATCTGCAAATGCTATTTATATTAAATTTAAATTATCATTGCAGGCAAACCTCAACACAATTTCCTGGAGAATTATTTCTCCGCACAAACATGAAAGCTACTTAGTACAAAAAGGTTTTGCAAAGCATCTCTCACTCAGACTGTAATCTGTCTAGGCAGAAATAGCCTATATTTTTAACGAGCATAGACAACGCCTTGTATACCTGCAAATTACTTCTAGTACAGATGAGGCCCTGTTGCATGCTCCCAGCCTGAAAGGAACTTTAGAAAGAGTTGTTAGGAAAGACATCTTCCTGGTGATGGCACTAATAGCTGTCTAGTTCTCTGGATGTCAGAGTACTCAATGGCACACAGAAAGGGACTATTAGAACAGGGAGCAGAGGTATTAAGAGTTTGTTCCACTCCTACTCAGTATACAAACACTGCTAAATTGCCCTGTCATGTCTTAGAGGAGAAATGCTTCAAGGAGTTTGGCTTCCTTAAGTGTCCCTAGAAGACAGTAGGAGCTGGGTACCTAAAACCTGCTGTGCAAACTCTAACCCTGCTCTGGCAGAAAAAATCAGCAAATGACTTCTGCAGATGGAGCTTTTAAGGGAACTTTCCAGAAAATGATGAAAACATTTTTCAGTGCTCAATGTCAATGAGTCAATGTCAATGTCAATTGAGTCAGTGGCTCAATGTCTGGATGGATGCCAGTGACAAGTGGCATCCCTCAGGGGTCTGTACCGGGACCAGGACTATTTAATATCTTTACCAATGACGTAGACAGATTTTCCCCATCACCACATCTGTGCACAGAGCTCATTAGGATGTGAAGGGCAGGAGAAGAAGAGGATGAAGTGATCCTGGACCACCTAAGACCTGGTCCCCCGCTCTGGACACAGACAGCTCCCATGTGCTAAGGAGAAGGTTTCTGCTGAAACCACACCATGCAAGGCAGTTGCTGGCTCCTGTTTTTCTGCATATAGTTCAATTCAGCCCAGTTGCATGACACAAGCACATTGGGCTTGTGTATAAGTTTAACACTATACTTCTCTAAATATATCAGCATCCTAATATGATAGAATAGCAGAGTCATGCTACAGCTTTTTCTCTTTGCAACTGCTTTCATAGCATTACTGGGGAGCTGTTCATCTGGAGATCACCTATCCTGGAAAACAGGATACCGCCAGTGTTGGAAAAACTAGCAGTGCAGAGAAAGGGTGATTTCTTTTCAGTTTGCATCAGCACGTGAGACTTGCAGGGTCTTACGAGGGTATCCAGAAGTGTATTCATGATTTGAATAAATGACTGCAAATGATTAGACTTAAGACTGCAGGACCTTCTGCTTTTGCTACTGTGTTCAGGTGTAGAGCTCCCTTTCCTGTCACTTGCAGTGGCAAGATGGCCTTTGCAACAGCAGTGGTAAGACAGAAGCACTTGGTGAAATTCATCTTTTGCAGAGGTCCTTCCTTAAACCCCTGCCTTAAATCTCCCAGAGCAGAGCTGATTGGGAATTTAGCAGTAGGAGAGTCTCACTCATTCAGAGCAAGTCCAGGGGCACACTGGCCATCTTGAGGTGAGTTCCTGTAGGAGCTGTAGTGACCCAGTTGGGAAGTCCCAGGGACTGAACATACTCAGCTCTCTGTCCTTCAATGGTAATACCACCTAAGAGATGGAAAATTTGAAAGGGACAAGAACTTTTAAAGGGTAAAATGTTATTTTAAGCACACAGTGTTTTCTAAACTGTTTACGTATCTAAGCTATACTCATCTATGGCATGACCAAGCAAGGTACTAAAGCCTGTAGTTGAGCATGCAAGCACTCCAATCAACTTCCTATTACATGTTCAGAATTGAGTCTCATCATGAAATGCTTTCCTCACTTTACGCTTTTAACTCGCTTTGAAAAGCTCATCTCTACACCGCTGGAATGCATGTGAGTCATTTAATTCAGCCTGGGCTTCAAGTCAGCAAGCTTCAGTCTGTAATATTAATTTGAATAGCAATTATTGTCTTCAATAGATCGTTCAATTACAAAATACTCAGCCTTTTTTCATGGAAGAGGCATAAACAGCATGCAGTTTGGTAAATGGTAATGGCAGAGATATTTAGGGGTATAAAAGAGGTGGAGAGAATGACTCATGTATGTATAGGTTTGAACGCCGCCGCTTTTCATGTGACTTCTGGATCAGAAAGTTCAAATTGTTAACAAAACAGTAAAATTTGGGGCTGTCCTTGTTTTGCAAAACTTTGAAGTAACTCTCCGTTATGTATTGAAGTGTTTTTTATTTCAGTAGGACCTTTCATAAAGTTAACATCCACATTTTAAATTTCTTTTCGTTTTTAATGGTTATTTGTCAGAGAAATTTTGGTGAATTGTTAAGTGTGAATGTGCAAAATGAGCACTCATAAAATAACATTGCAAAATACAGGAAAACCTGGACAGCAGGTACTTTGGAGCAGTGATTTTGTTACTTTTTGTAAGATATGTTTGGAGGAGAAATGAATTTAACCAAACGGTTAAAAAAAGCAGATCCACTAAATAAACTGTGTTTTGGACTGTTTGTATCTAGCTGGAGACCAGAGAGCAGAGAAGGGAGGTGCTCAGCACAGCAGCTGCTTCAACTCTGTAAAACAGAAAAGAAGCTTTGGGGGTATCTTGTGCCATAGAAAGAAGTGTGTGTCAGAGCTGTATGTGCCTGTATATTTATGTGGTGTGTGTGGGTGACAGAGAGGGTCCTGGAAGCAGAGACTACATGAGGGATGTGGTCCTGGAAAGAGAAAACTAGAGAAAGGCCAAACAGCATTGCTGAGCTGGATCCAGCCCTGGGACATCACTCCAGCCAAGGAAGCTGTGAGTTAGATTTGATTTTTTTTTTCTTAACATGTACATTTTTATTACATTCTGAGTAATTTCCCACAACATTCCAGCCTTTCTAGAAGGGGAAAGGAAGGGAGGCTTGAGAAACATCAGAAATCCTTTTTTATTTTTAAAGAAATTCCCAATCTCTTGAGAGCATAAAGCATTTGTAAAGTTTCTTACCCGTATTTAAAGAGCTAATGATGACATAACCAAATAGACTATAAAGGAGCAGCAGTCGCTCAGTGAGAAGAAAACCGTAGGGGGCAGATCCTCAGCTGGCAATCACTGGTGAAATCAGAGGCAGCCTGACGGATGTCAGTGCCTGATCACTCACAGCAATCAGTAAAGGCTACAAATAGCCATTTCTCTGCTGAGTGTTCTGTATACACCACTGTGAAGTGAGCTAAGAACATGTAAAGGGAGCGCGCCTCGCTTTACACAGTTAGGAACCTGGGGCCAGCTGAGTCACTAAGATCTCACAGCGAGGATGTGGTGGAGGCAGGGATAAAACATATCCGCCTGCTAAAGGCATGGGCCCTGCATCCCTCAGTCCTGCTGGCACACAGGCTTGGGTGAATCCTTGCAAACTGCTCTTGGTGGCTTCCCTGTGCTCAAGGTATAGAGGTCAAGCTGTTCACAAAGCACACTGAAGCAATGGCCCTTTCTGTGCTCAGTTTTGGTCATTTCTTGCTGCTTATGGTAATTGTTGCCATTATTTGTCATTGTTGTGGTCTGGTTTTAAGTTTATTCTGACTGGTTTGACTTGTGAGAAGATCTGGGAAATGGCTAGAGCCTGGGGGTGATTATGGTAAAACTCACTAAATAATTCCTGAGTACTGTGAGAGATACATCCTCCCATCATAACATTTTTATGGCAAGTTTAATGCTCAGCTCATCTGGAATAAGCTGAGAGAGCCACACTACAGGAAGCTGTCAGGGTTACTGATGATTTTTTATTCTCTTTGGAGAAGAAGAAAACACAGGCTTCTGTCCTCAGTGGATTCTGTGATTTGTGAAGCACTGAAAGAGATCAGATTTCTGCAGAAAAAGAATATCCAATGGGTAACTATTTGTGCCAATTCCAGTTCAAACATAAGCCTTTCTTATACAAATAGTTCATAGCAGAGCAAGAGGTATTAAGAGGGATGTGAGCTGTAACCAGAGTGGAGGGAATGCTAATATTTCGTCCGGCCTGGGGTTTGGGAGGTGGGTTTATTGCTGTTTAGAATAAAAATCGAGAAATCCTGGAACAGCGCTGTACTTTATTTTTGTTCTGTTGTGAAATTCCATCCTTACAGCACAGCTCTGTCTTTCTGGCCATGCAGTTAAATCAGTTTCTTTCCCAAATGGGCTAGACCCTGCATTTTATATGCTACCTCACGTTGTGGGCACTGCGAAACCATACCAATCCGGGAAGCGGCAGCGCAAACCTACAGCGCTCCACCCTTCATAAGTGAATTACTGATGAGGGGAAAAGGTGGAGAGGAATTTACTACTCCTTTTTAAGTGGTGCAGCCACTCTCTTCTGCCACATGGAGCACAGGAGGGGGTAGAGACATATTTCTGCCCCCACCTCCTCTCCCCCCTTCCCCGCCTCCTCTCTGAAGAGTTGCTCCTGTGTTCCCTTGAGCAAAGAGGCTGTGATTCTTGGCAGACTTCATGTCAGCTACACAGGTCAGGGGGAAGTCATTGCTTCCTCCTCCCACACTGCTCAGTTGTGTTAGGTTAGGACAAGACTTTGCAAGATGTTGCCCAATATTTGCAAACGTGTCTTTCCCATAAAGTAAAGGAAGAAACTGAAATGGGCCATAAACCTCAAAATTCCAGAAAATGAGGCTGCTTGGTTGATAGGTGAAAATGTACCAAAGTATATTATATAGGGAAATTGAATATAGTTGTGGTTATGGCTCTGATCTGAGGATGGGGGGAACTTGAATTCTGTTCTTGACCATGCCCCAGACTTCTTCTGGCTTTTGATTAGGCTACTGAGAAGCTGTCTGTCTTTGTTGCTGTTATTGCCCTTATATTTTGATAACTTCCTGTCATTTATTGATAGATTTGAACCTGTAACAAAAGAAAGGCCTTTATTTTCCCAGCTGGAAAGAGATTATCCACCTGGGAAAGAGGAGTGGGAGAAGGCTTTCCTGCAGTGGGGCAGTATTGTGTGCCTTTGTTTTAAAGCAGCAGGAGACAGTCAATAAAAGGCAAGCTGGAACATTGCATAAACCCTCACTATTGTTGTAAGTCTTTATTTATACAGATAGCAGTACAACTACAACTCGTCAGTAAGACTACAATGAGGATCTTTCATCATAGGGGTAACACTGGGATTTAGGCTACCATATTTAAAAGAGAAGAGGAAGTAGGCAGGCTAATGGAAACATTGCAGAGCCTTCTCTCCCAAAACTATTTCTCTTAGATAATTCGATTCACCATTATTACTGTAAAATTCAGTAGTATAACAGTCTTTCATTTCTTATCACTATTAGGAACGATGCCATCCCTACAAGGATGGACAACCACAAGAAGAACACACAGCACTCAGCTAGGAAAACATGGTCTGCCTGCTGTGGAAAGGGAACTCTGTATTGGCATCACAATCACCAGTGACACTTTCCTCTTAAAAAGACAGTCCCCATTTTATCAGTCAATAAAGTTTTATAAACTTGGTAATTTCACAGCCTACCGGCTCTACACTTAGAAAGTATTGAAAGCCAAGCAGGCTTTGCTCGATGGTGGCTGAAATTCCCTATCCCTGAAATTCCCCCCTCCCTCACCACCATCTTACAGGAAAATTCTTGGTCCTGATGTAGTAGCAGACAGCTAAGCCACCGCCTATCTGCAGAGCATCACTGGTGGCAGTGCCTGCTTTGAAGGAGTTAGCATTGACATCTTGCTCTCTCATTTTTTCCATGAGCAAGACACTCCAAAGCCAACTTACTCCTAGAGTTCATTCCTGCTGATAATGCTGCTGTCCCTTTGTAAAGCTTTCCAATTAGAAACAATTGAATGGGGACATTTCTGCATGTCGCTCCCACCTTTTCGTTTGGGATACTCTGTCTTCCCCAGGTTATAGAGGTTATGCCTGTTGCTGCTGTTCTTAAATGCCTGGAGGAGCTGGATGCCATATCTGATGGTATGCTCTTGCAATGGCACTGCAGCAGACTGAACTAAGCTTCCAATAATAAGCACTGACACTAACATAAATATTTGTGGTTATGCTTTCCATTTTTTCCTTATAGGAAACAAGTTAAAATTTTGAAATACTTCAGTGATGTGATCAGTGGACAGTAGTGGGAAAGAATTTCTCCAAAACTTGAACTGTGATCAAAATAAGGAAGGAAGATCTGAAAGACCAGAAAATACTTTTGTTAATCAGGATATGGCACTTTCCAACATCTGGATGTCAAAACAAGTGTTTTGAATTCAATACTATTAACATGTGTCACTTAAATGAATTTTTTCCTTCGGAGACGATTGGGTGGTTACAATTTCTGGCACTGGTTTTGCAGTCTGTTGCTTACATTACCCGACCCGTGGTCTTTTTGTCTTACGATGTCTGTGGGAAAACAAAACAGAACAAAACAAAAAGCCAGCTCCCCCCTTCTCCCCCCTTCCCCCAGCCCTGGAAATAGCTCTGGACCCAGAAAAAAGCTCTAGGACTGAGTCTCATCCTCTCAGTGAACCATTTTGACCGGAGAGTAACCTCATGGGATTTTTGCTGCTTTTGACTATGACATCATGTAACCCCAAACTAAAAAGTATCTGATTCTTCGGGATATCAAAGAGACATGATTAAACAGAATATAACAGCCCGGGAATGTAGGGAAAAAAAAGAGTTTGAATAAAAGGTCAGAGAAAGATCAGGCATCAGCTCTCTCTCTCTGCAAAATGATAAAACTAACAGGGAGTAGTGACTCAGCTTCCCCTGATCAAAAAGCTCCTTTCTTCGCAGTGTAAACAACTGTAGTCGGTGTTCTTGAAATCCCAGACTGAAACATCAACCAGCACTGGAAAATAAGATTCCCCAGAATGCCTTCCTTATGCTAGGCATAGCCTGTCACTCGTATTTTCAGGGGATTTTATTCCCTGTGACAGGAGTTCACTGTCCAAAAGAGGATGTTGCATGAGTAAAAGGGAAAGAAGTTTTGTGTGTGGACTGTGACCTCAAGAGTGTGAAACAAATATTTTGTTTCAAATCATCTCAACCCATTTCAGCAGCAAATTGAGTGACCAGTGTTATAAACCAGGGGGAAAAAAATGTAGGGAAGTGTGGCTTTGGAGGAATGTATAAAAAATGAACCTAACAAAGACTAACTCTTCCAGACTAAAGCTTGTTGTCTGATTTTTTTTGCTGAATAACATGTTTTGAAGAATAAGAGACTCTTGCTCTTGCCAGGTCCCTGCAGCTAGATTTTATAGCTACAATGAACAAGTATGCATCTGTGTAAATGCTCTTTAATTTTCTTTTTACATCATATTTACACGGCTCAGACAGTAAAACTGATGAATGTTTTAATTAGCACTCCCATGGCTATGAACTCGTTTGAAATTTGCAGGCGATGTGAAAAGGCTGGCACACAAATAAAGGCTGTTAGTCGCTAGATGCTCACAAAGTGGGCAGGATGTTTAAAGTGCACCGATTGTATTTGTTTTGGGCTCAGGACTGACTGTACAGCGGATAGTGTGTGCTGGGTGCCAGATTCCTCAGCCCTTACACACAGCACACGCAGACCTGACCCACAGCGTGGGCAGTGTACTTTGGATTCGCACTGGCTCCGACATAGCGGCTCTAAGGAGAGAGCAGTGCTCAGCGGGAGCTCAGGGTTGCAAAGTCAGGCACGGTGAGAGCCACAGCTTATTCCTGCTCAAGGGTTGTTTCAGCAGCGTTTGTCACCTGCCAAGGCAGACGTGGGGAAAGTTTTGTTCCCAGAAGTTTCAGAAATTCCCCAGCGAAGCTATTAAGAAGAAATCATCATTGGAGTGAAATGAAAGCTTGCTGTGGAATACTTGGGGTTGTTTTGTAATGTAATTTTAATGCCATTTTCATAGGCTTATAGAATAAATGAGGCTGGAAAACACCTCAGGAGGCCATATAGCCCAACCTCATTAAGGTATTTTGCATGTAAATGTGGAGCTGGCAAAACCTGCCAGCTGCAGATTATCCCTGGTCTTTATTCACAGAACACATACAACTGCGCAGATTGTCTGACACTGGCCTGTCAATTCATTTCAGCCACAACACAACCCCTGGGGAGGAGAGCAGCTCCTCTGTGCTGTTTGGGCTCTGTGTTGACTCTCTCAACAGAGAACCATCCCACTGAAAGAAGTCTGCAAGAGATGATATAACACAACCACTGTCCTGAGGCAGGATCAAGAATCTTAATGATATGCAAGCTTGCAGTGTTTACAATGTAGACATTTTCCCCCAAAGACCTAAACTGAAACCATGAATGGAGCTGTGGCTTTTGATGATGTTCCTGGAATTTGCATAGCTAAGATTCTAATCTGACAACTAATGGCTGGCCTTAGCCTGGATTTAGCATCCCCTAAAGACCAAGGGAGTGGCCTTTCACTTGGTGTTGGAGAGAAAATGGAAAATACTGGGACACAGCAAGTAAATATGCTCAGGGACTTGAGAAGGCTGTTAAAAAGGATGAGAATTTATTAAAATTGAGGAGAGAGCTAGAAAAAAATGTGGCATGAAATAAATAAAGAGGGAAAATGGAGGTGAAAGAAACGAAGACAGGAGGTGAGAGAGAAAAGATTTCCCCAATGTTTCTTCCGGCAAAGAAACAGATAATTAGGAGGACAGAGAGGAGATCGTGCTGCAGAGGGTATTCATCGCTTCTGCGTGAGCTGTGTTGTGAAGATTAGATTTTGTCTGAAGAGCTACAGGCCAAAGAGCAAAGCAAAAAAAAAAAAAAAGAATAACAAAACACCACCCAGAAATCTTCTGAAACAAATTCCAGTTTCATTAATGTTATATTTAAGGTAGTTTGAATCTTCTAATGTTAATGTAATTTCATTGTCCTAGCCGAACTGTGGTTTGAGGTCAGCTTTTGATTCTTGCCATCTTGTGGTGTGGTGCTGCACTGCGACCATCCTTCAGCTCCTCTGCAGATACAGCAGCTGTAAACAACGTACTCATAAAGGTCTCACAAAAGGATCCCAAAGGAAACAAACCAGAACCCGTTTCTTTGGTGATTCCCTTCTACAATTTGCAGTTTTTCCAGGGTTTAGGCCTTCATTTAAAATCTGTTTCTCTTTTCACTTCCCCAGTTCTTAGTTGGAGCCCATGCCATTCACAGTCTGAACCCTGTGTCAGACACAGAGAACCTTTCTCCAAATCTCTTTCTAGCCTGATGTCTTGAGTCATTTCCTGCTTGCATAGACACACTCTTCTTCTTGAAGCTGTACTCAGATTTGAAAGAATTCCAGTTCATCATAGTCTTCCATCTACTTCGACACTCCTTTGGAGTGCTAAGCCCATTGTTTTAGTAGTCCTTCATAGGCAGCTGCGCAGTTCAAGTTTCTGTCCTCCTCCCTCTGTTATCTTTCCCTTCCTATCCTTCCAGGACTATACATTTTTAAGCATGGGATACTCTTAGGCAGAGACAGTGGACTGCCACATCCCTCAGACTTTAATGGGAACCCCTATATCATTGCAGCGCTTTTTATTGCAGCCAAGTCCCAGAGAGCTACCGCAGGTGTTTCCTATTTTTCCTGTTCTAAACATTGGGCATGTGTGTTATTAGTGACATGCTATTGTGCTTCAAGGTGCTGCAAAATGATTCATGTGTAGAGGTGTCTGCTGCCAGCTTCTGGTCCAAGCTTAACAGTAAACTGGTTAGGAAAACTCATGTCTCTTGCAGTAGTTCTGTCTCAGTAATCCTCCTTACTGAGAGGCCTCCAAGGAAGACATCTGAGGCTTTGCTGACTTTCAATTCATCTCAGGCTTTCCCGATCATAGTAAGAACTGAGCTCTGTTGACACTAGGGTCCTCTCTCTTCCAGTTTGCCAGAATGATGACTTCATTCTGAGCTTGAAGAGCTTGGAGGTCAGTCAAAAAGATGTCTTGCTAACTGGTTTACCTAAGCCTGGCCTCTCTACATGATAAGCCTGCGGTCTAGTGAGGAAGAACCTGAGTGTAACAAGTCTGCAGAGAGGCAGTAGTCCTGTTTAATAGCATTTCAATAATGAATTTAGCCTTTCTTCTCCCAGTTGTAAGAAAAATCCTCAGATGTCTTCGTTTTTAGAACTCATTGGAAAACGTTCAACAGAGGAAAAAATGAAATAGGTGTGTTAAACTAAGAAAAAGGAGATAGTATTTTTCAATTCAGAGCTCATGTCAAGGTTTTTTTTTTGACTGATTGTTGCTTCTTAAAAGAAAATAAATATACAAAAGCCCAACTGATAGCCAGGTGAAACCACGAATAAAGAACAGGTTTCTTTGCTCTAGGATTTTCATCAAAACCCATAAGCTATGTCTGGATACCTGCATTTTGTGCATCTGTGTGTCTCCTTAGGACAACTTAAGAAAGCTTGGACTGTTTGTAGTTGGATATGGAATATATTGCACTTTGCACTGTCTGAAGTGTGAAAAAAAGCTTTAGTGCTACGAGATCACCCAAGGAGAATTTGAACAGGTTTCAGCAAATTCTTGTCTTGAGGAAATATCTTTTTTAGCTTTGGAGAGTTTTTCATCGTTTTCAGGAAGAAATTCATTGGTGAATAGCAATAGCATTTCTACTTAAAATATGCCTTGCAAAAGTGAAGCAGTTAAATGCCAGCTCTCTCCTGCCACTGGCTAGTGCATCCTGAGCCCTGTGCTTGACTGATCAGAGCCATGCAGAGAGCAGGAGGTGCACAGACTACAAGAGTAATGAAGAGCTAAGGCTTTGTGTCTGACAAAGGGAAAGCCTGGTTCCAGGAGGATTGTGGATTGTCTTCTCATCATGTCGAGAGCTGTCCTTGAGAGCCACAAGGACTAAGAGTGCATCGTGTTTGCAGGCAGCCTTTGTATGCATATAGGATGTTCAGAACTGCTTATCCCCTTCCCACTTCCATCTAGAAATGCAAACATCTAACATATAGCACTCTGTAAAGTTATCGCATAAATTGGTTGATGTAACAAACTGCAGAAGTGCATGAAGTAGCTGCTCTGTGTGTAGGGGAAGGAATTTCTGCGGTCTAGTGCTCTCCCATATTTGTTTCTTTTTCCGCGGTATCTGTAAATGTTTTCTCCTAGAGAAGACTACTCAAGCTAGGGAAAGGCAAGGGTAGTGTATGGGAAATAGTGACATAAAATTCCTCCTCACTCAAGTTTACCACAGTCTCCCTACAAGACACAGCTGCTTGATAATGCATGCTAGGAGTCTGAATTGTGACACACACCGAAAGACAGAAAGAAAAGAGTGGCTACATACCAAAGTGTGAAAGAGTCAGAGATGGAAAAAAGGCTAACAAAAAGGAAAATAGACACCATGTTAAAAACTGGTTTCCTTTCAGAGTTTTGACTAATATCTGGGGGCCAACAATGAGTATACCACATCAGACACCCTTTTCACCTTGCCCAAAGTGATGAGCTCATTTCTGCAGATTGCCTAACACTTTGTTTTCAAGCCAAAAGTATCAGATTTACACTCAAGTAACAAATTGTTACAATGTGGGAAGAGGTTATAGACAAAGTACAAATCTGTGGGATTCTTTAACCATCTATAATTGTGTCTGTTAGACTGTATAACAGGAAAGAGTCCATGCCGAGGGCCATAGCTCCTAACAAGGGGAAGATGCAGTGGTGCAGTGCCATTCATCCCCTGATACTTCAAGATATTTCCTTAATGAAGAATAACTATATATGGATTCAAAGACACCCTTGGTGATTTCATATGCTTTGTGGAGTTCATCATTTTAATCAGAAGTAAGCATAGCTTTGAAAATTGTGGGAATGTGAGTGCTGAATACCTTCTTCCAAGATGAGTATTTGCCTCTTCTGTTCCTTGTTTCAATGAAGAACTGAAAACAAGCATCAGTGGCCCAGCAGCTGCCTTCTTTGCATGAATCTGTGGATGAACTTCCTTGTTCATCCTACTCATTAAACCTCACCTACTCTCTTCATTCTCCAGTTCTCAGCTAAACCTTGTTAAATTAAAAGAGCACTGGGGCTTAAAGACAAACAATTAAGTTGCTTCAAGATAGAACAGCTTTTAGTAGATCCTATTTGGAATTCAGCATTTGCTGACTCCATATATCTTCAGTTACTACCTAAGACCATTAATCCCTATTGAGTCTCCAAGGAACACTTTGAATATTTTAAGAGTATATTTTAGGTATGAACTGTAGCATGATAAGCTCTCTCCCTGTCTTCTACCTTGGCAAGCATGGTAAGTATTTTGGAGGAAATTGAACTAATTGAGCTAGCATCTGTTTCTGCAAATGCTTTTTGCTATACAGTTGGGTGTTTTTAGGGACACTGCTTCCCTGTTTACTGAAACTCCTCCCTTCCCCTGTTTTATTTTAATTGCTGATTGGAGACGATTGCTGCAAACACATGAAAACCAGACTCACTTTCTTCGTTTCATAAGCTGAAAAATGCATCTCTAGTCCTGGCTCAGAAAAACTTAAAAGATAATTCTTTTGTTTTGAGTGTTTAGACATTGGAAGAATTTCAAATCAATGCTCCTTCCTCTCCCTCTCCCCTCCCACCCCCCTTGCTCGCTTTCTCTCTTGATATCTTATTGAACAGGAAAAGGGAGGGGGAAAAAATGCAGGGCTTGAAGGAAAGCCTCAAAGTCATGAGGTACAAATCCTCTTTCCATATTCTTTTCTTGTTTCCATTTCCCCAGGGTCCTTGAAGGCAAAGATAAAAGTATCTCAGATGGCCAACAAAGTGTCTCTGCTTGATTTTACTGAAAGGGAGAACATGAGACAAAACAGACACCAGTGTGGTTGTCATTTAAATTAGCTATAGAAAAGTGTGATGACAGTCTCAGCTAATTAATAAATCATTATTACAATTTCATATATTAATATTCTGACTACAACAAAAAGCCTACATGTCTTTGAGTATACTGCACCAGCCAAATACAACTTTGTTATAAGTCATTCAACAGATGATTTCCTTCTGTTAACAATATTCTTCAGAAGACAATTTAAAGCCTCAGAGGAAAAACTATATATTTTTACAGTCCTGCCATAACGAACAGAATTTGGGACGATTTCCTGAATTTGGCTTCTTTGCTGCAGGTTCAGAAGGCTTTTTTCATTTCTCAACTGAATTGACTCAGTCCTGAGCAGTTTAAGAGAGCAGTGTCTGTTGTTATTTATGTTTTATGTTCAGTATACTTGCTTTAAGGAATTAGTGAGAGAAGCATGATACTCCTCATATTCACCTGGTGGATATCATCCTGCTTTTACTGACCTCCCTCTTACAGAGCCTCTACCCTCTCCTGTCCCATGTGCTTCCTTCCCACTCTCCAGTAAAATTCCTCTGAATGTTTGTCTGGCTTCAGAAAGCTGCTTGAGATGAGAAAGGCTTTGGATTGAGCTGAGCATCTCTGTGATAGGAATTCATAGGTACTGATGATGTATTTTGATGATGTGTGAATCACACACATAAAAAAAAAAGAAATGTGATTTGGGTCAATGGGAATTATATTGACTTGCAATGAAGTGTTCCAATGAATTTTCAGATTCTGAAGATGTAAATAAATTAATAAATTAATAAGGGTGTGGGGGAATCAGTTAAAAAATTCTAGAACTAAATATTTTGTATTCTTCAAAATCCCCCTCCCAGTTTATTTTGTTAAAATTGTTTATCAACAGGAACATGAATTTGAAGGTGATTTTGAATGCCCTGAAACTCGCTATTTCTTGCCTTTCTGATTTGCACATTGCTGTCTTTAGATGAACTGCTGAAAGCTGGAACATGATTTCAAGGTCCTAAGTGAGCAAAATGTTAGGCATAATCTTAAAATGCTCCTTTTAATTGGAATTGCAAAATGTTCCATAGTGCCAGATATCAAATAATAAAAGTTAATATACTTACCTGCTTGTGAATGTGAATTAACCTGTATCATGCTGCAAGCTGCTCTGGCTAGACTACTTCTGGTACCTGAGATAATTCAAGTAAAGCTACCATAAGTATCTCCATAGTCCATAAAGCAAAAATATTTGGGTAGCAGATTGGGACCTAATCCTCTTCTCTTACTCCTGTAACAATCTGGAAATTCTTCCATTGAAATTAGTACAGTGTGCAGTATCTTCTCTGAGGAACAAAAAACTTGCCTGGTTAAAGTTTCAAAGTGAAGGGCACTATATGTCTCTAATATTATTTGGTGAAATGAAAATATATCACTGCTGTGGCACTCAACACTACGGTCACACTTCCCTATAATAATATGCCAGGAGGCAGTGGAGACAGGCAGCCCTTTCACGACACATTTCATCCCTAATCCTGACACTCCCTGCCTTCCTTCCTCATTGCCTCAGCTGTTTGAGTGAGTTGCAGCCTCAACAAAGAACGTGTTTGCATTATTCTTAGCTGTCTGTTCTCAGTTTTATAGTATCAGGCTAATAAATTTACCACCAAGAAGAGACTTTTCCAAACAAAGAATTCTCAGGATGACATAAAAGTATTGAGATGTTGTTGCTCTGCCGCTCTTCATCATCTTTGAAAGATCATGGGGAACAAGAGAGGTGTACAATGACTGGAGGAAGGCCAATATTACTCCCATTTTCAAAAGTGCCAGAAGGAGGACCTCGGAAATTATCGGTCAGTCAGCCTTACCTCCATCCCCGGGAAGGTGGTGGAACAGGTTATTCTGGAGGTCATCACCAAGCATATAGAAGAGAAGATCACCAGGAGCAGTCAGCATGGATTCACCAAGGCGCCTCATCAATCTGATAGCCTTCTATAGTGACATGGCAGGATGGGTTGATGAGAGGAGAGCAGTGGATGTTATCTGCCTCAAATTCATCAAGGCTTTTGACACTGTCTTCCATAACATCCTCAGAGGTTAAGCTTAGGAAATGTGGGTTAGAGGAATGGACAGTGAGGTGGATTGAGAACTGGCTGAATATCAGAACACAGAGTGATCAGTGGAGTAGAATCCAGTTAGAGACCTTTGGTCAGTGGCATTCCCGAGGGATCAACACTGGGCGCAGCCTTATTCAACTTGTTTATCAGTGACCTGGATGAAGGCATAGAATGTACCCTCAGCAAGTTTGCTGATGATACGAAGCTGTGGCTGTGGCTGATACACCTGAAGCTGTGCTGCCATTCAGCAGGACCTTGATGGGCTGCAGAATCAGGCAGAGAGAAACCTAATGAAGTTCAACAATAGGGGGCTGCACCTGGAGAGGTTTGGGGCTGACATATTAAAGAGCAGTTCAGCTGAGAAGTACTTGGGAGTAAATGTAGATGATAAGTTGACTATGAGCTGGCAGTGTACTCTTGCAGCCAGGAGGGACAAGAGTATCCTGAGGGTGCATCAGGAAGAGTGTGGCCAACAGGCTGAGGTAGGTGATCCTCCCCCTTCCTTCAACCCTGGTGAAACCACATCTGGAGCACTGTGCCCAGTTCTGGGCTCCTCAGTTCAAGAAAGGCAAGGAGCTACTGGAGATGGTCCAGCAGAGGTCACAAAGATGCGCAGGGGTCTGGAGCATCTCTCTTATGAGGAGACACTGTGGGAGCTGGGCATGTTTAGTCTAGAGAAGAGCAGACTGGTCTCATAAATGCAGATCAGTATCTCATCCTGTGGGTGCCAAGAGGATGGTGCCAGACTTTTTACAGTTGTGAACAGTGACAGGATGAGGAGCAATGGAGGGTTGTGGAGTCTCTCTCTCTGCAAAAGAACTCCAGGGATACTCACACTTTCCTCCTTTGTGTGGAAAAAAAGACTTTTCAACCGCAAGATATTCACCTGTATGATGATGACTTCATACAAGAATAACTTAAACTGTAGCACCTTCCTCATTCCCAGGTGGTATGTGTGCAAAAGGGTTGTATGCCAATGATTTCTTTACTGAGAAAGTAAACTTTAGATCATCTGTCTCCAAGAGAGAATACTGCAGATTGACAATATTAAATTTCTTTAAAAGGTGAAACAAAATACATGGGCTTCTAAAAGGATTAGAAAATTGTATCCCAGGTGGAAAATTTTATGGGTACAGAAAAAATTGTGTGAGTGAAATACCAGTATCATAAAATAAATAACAGGAAATACGGTAATTTATGTGATAGAGAAAATTGTCACTTTCAGAATTGTCAGAAAGTCAACAGCATTTCACCCATTTGACTTCAGGAGTGAACTTAGACCTCAGAGGCTTGAAAATATATGAAGAGAAGTGAAATAAAATAACAACTCATGAATCCAATAGGGATTTACAAAGAAGAAAGCAATCTGTGAAAAAGTGTGTTATAGAAGTTGGGAATGCATGTAATCGGAATTTAACTTATTCCTGGAAAGTGATTTAGAATATGCCAACTAAATTAAATTCCTTTCTGCAAGACGAGCAATTAATGGAGATCCTAATTTAGAAAGCATCACAATTCAGAAATGGCCTTTAAGCCTTTTTAACCTCAAGCATATGTTGAAAACTCACTGCATTCAGCCAGAGATGAAAACAACAGAAGGTCGAGCATATCTACTTGGTAATGTGCATTACTAATGCTTTACTTTTCTGGAGTTCCTAGCATCTCATGAGAAAAAGGTGTTTCACAGATATTGGTGTCAAACATTGACAACCAGCCAGAAGGGCTGGTTAGTCATCTACTAACTGATCGGTCTACTAACTGATAGTACAGTTTCTATCTGACAGGCAGCAGAGTTACAAAAGGAGAAGCAGGATTGCAAACTTCCTCCCTGCTACAGTGGTCGTAGAACAAAGCAGCCTTCTCACATCGAATGACCTTCCAATGGCCAGTAATTGTTACCCACCCTTAGACCATAAGAACAAACCTACCACTGCTAATTTCTATTTTAAGTGCAGTGGAATGCTGCGGTCACGCTGATACTGCTCTGTAAATGCTGTTGGCAAGTGATAGTATAACATTTAATGGCAATTACTGCATGTATAGAAATGATACTTGCCACTGGGAAGCAGTTGTTGTAGGAATGCTGTTCCTGCTCTCGCAGTTGCACTAAAGCTTATTAGAAACTGCATTTTCCATCTTCTATCCTGACATTTGTGTAATTTTAGCTTCTATATTTTGGCAAATATTGCCCTATATTTTTGGCTCACCCCTAAGTTATCTGAAGCAGAGCAGTGCGATTCCAGGCAAAAGAAGGCAGAATTGTCTCAGAATAACAAGCAGATTTTTTTTTAATGCAGTGCAAATGGTTCATACATTATTTTTGCATGAATCAGACATTTATTTTCTAAAGAGAGAGAGCGAGGGGTGGGAGGAGGAGGGCAAAATCTTTTACTCAAATCCTCTCATAGTTCGTTGCTGAATATCAGCTTCTAGTGACAAGCCAACGTATGCTAAGCTTCTTGGTTATTGTGCTTTTGGACATTAACTGGTTTGAGTCATGAGGGTGTGTTACCTCACCCCAATTACAGAGCTCTACTAGAAATGCTAAAAACAGGCTGCTTGAAGGAAGAAAGGGAGCTTTTCTAGCATTCATAGGGCATTCACATGAGCTGCAAGGGCAGGATGAAATCATGCAATTGCCAAAACCCAAAAGCAAGTAGCAGAAAATGAACAACTAATAAAAGGAGTCCTAAAAGTGCTAAAAGATGGAGGCTGCCTTTCTTTTGTACTGTGACCTTTCTTTATGCTGTACTTTCAACTGTAGAGCTCTACAGACAAGATGGCACCAGCTAAACCTAAAAAATTGTGAACTGCCAAGATAATTCAAAGAATAATGAGGTTACAACAACTGCAAAGGCACAAAGAAAACTGATGTCAGTTATCTCTTCACAGAGCTCAGCAGGAAGGAATCAAATGCTTAGCCTTTAGAATGAATGGGTCTAAAATCTGAGATCACAGGTCTTCTTATCAGGACGTGGTGGTGTGCTGGATTATGCAGAAATCACATGGATGAGGCTTTGCTTATGTTTAGTTTTGTAGAATTAGTTCTTTTGTTCTGCAGCACATTGCATACCTTTTAGACTGAAGGGAGAAAACTTGTCATTTGCAGAGAACTATTTGAATGAAACTAAAGTAAAAGGAATGTCAGTAATAAGTTCAGCTTTCTAATAGGACAACTCTTGGGACTTAGCTGTGACTTGGACTGAAAGGCTGCAGGAATAAGAAGAATTGGGAAATCTCCTTATTATACTGTGTGTGTTAAACAGGCCTTGGACCCTAATTGCTGGGAGCTGACTTCTCCTCACAGCAGATGCACAAGAAGGTCAGGGAATGGGTGTAGGCTTGGCTCCTTCCCATCCTTTGGCCACTGTGGCTGATCCTAGAAAGGTCAAGAACTACCAGTATCTGTTGATTTTAAAGGGACACCCTTACAGAGGAGGAAAAGAACAGCAGATATCATTAGCACCTCAGAGAAATACGTCCTTTGCATACATCCCTAGGGACTCAGTATGAAATTGTGGCAGTCCTAGCTGTCACAGCATAGTCCCAGTGAATTCTTTCAATACATCAGATTGATCTCTGATGATTGATCTCCATCTCTCTGATGGAGACCAATCTCCACTGGTATTGCTTAGTTTCCTACTCTCAGTTTTATTTGGAGTTCTAACTGACTCTCTGCTGGAATCATGGCATTGCATAAAAACCTCTGTTTTCATTTCAAGGAATATACCCATTTGCACAACCCATAGGCTCTATGAAGCACTGTGCCATTGAATTAGGGTGTGTGAAGCATGAATGGGTGACTGTTAGAAACACCTCTTGCAATATAAACACTTCTGGAAAAAGCCTGTTTCTCTCATCTTCATTAGGAGCTCTTCTACACACACATACCCAGCTTCTGGAGCAGGCAGGGACCTGTCTTCTCATTTAGGCTTCAAATCCCACTTCATGCCATCATGGCAAGCTCAGTACCTGCCAGGGACAGCATGCAAAGGGTGTCTGATGTCCAATGATGGCCCTGCAAGAACCACGGATAGAAAGCAGAGGCTGCTGCGGTATACATGTGCATGCCTGAGCAGTCTGCTTGGGTGAACATTTAGTGTAACAATGGCCTTTGTCCCTTGTCAGCCTGCTTGTTGTCTTGAACCCTGATTTGTGCATGTTATATGCACAAAACCACATTGAGCTGAGTATTTTTGGGAGGTGTGGGGAAAGGAGTCATCTAAAAAAGTCATTTTATAATCTCAAAAAAAAAGGCATCAACCACTATGAACTCAAGCATGTTATTAACATACAGACAAAAGCCCATGTAATTTCCACACTGATCTCATGACTTGTTGGGCTCAACTCATAATTTTCAGGTTTTTTAACAGTATATATTCTTTTTTTGACAGTATATATTCTTTTGCTATGCACCCAGACATTTTCTCCCCTGGGTTATTCCCTTGGCTGCTTGTACAAGAACAAATCCAATACACTGATTACAGTATCAAGCTTTCAAATACAGAGCAGGAAAGAAAGTAAGTATAAATTCCTCTTTTTACCCTTCATTACCAACTTGACCAACACTGCTCACAGCCTTTACATGGTTAGAAGAGGCCACAACAACAACAAATTGGACTCATCTACCCATACTGTCTGTCAGCAGTTTATGAACACCATACTTTTCCTGAACTATTTTACCTCTTACTGTATTACAGCTTCACCTCAGTGGCTTAGTATGTCCAGTATCCAAAAAACCCCACCCCAAACAACAATAAAACTTACACAAAAAAATACTATTTAAGGAGGTATAGCCTGAACCACACAATCCATAGATGGCCATATGTCTGGGGAGATGACAGTTTTAAGTGATGAGTCTTGTTGCATGTGCACCCCATTCCTTGGGAACCTATTGCTTTGATTTAAAAGGTACGGTGTAGTTGGCTTGTTCCTTCCAACATGTGCTAATATTCTGAGTTTTTTGCTGTAAGAGATTACTTAGCAAGTCATACTAATGTTTTGGAGGCAAATTGCTTTCCCATGTTTTATATTACAAACACTTGTTCTGGTCTGGTTCTATGAGGAACTGTGTACTTACAACTGCAAATTAAAACCATGATAATGGAAGGCACGCTACGTCTCACAGATGTGCAATGGTATTGCAGGATCAGTCCCCTGATGTAGACAGTGATAATCTGAATGTGGAACTAATACAATGGCTCATTAGAGGCACAGCACTGGATTATCAGAGCACATAGGAGTAGCAGTTCATTTTGTCAGGAACCAGAGTGAAAAGCTATAGGTTTGTTTGTTTATTTGGCTGTGTGCAGCCTAATTCCTGTCTTTCTTAGTAACAACAGGAAAAATGTTTAGGCCTCCGCTTTTCTAGTGCTCATGCAATGTGTGTTTAAAACTCTGAGATTTACTGTATCCATAAGGTCATCTTGCTCATACACTAATTGTTAATGTCCCTGTATTGATGGGACATTGTATTTTACTATTCATTTGGTAAAATTTAAGCAACGTTTTGAACTCCGTATCAGCACCATGTGTGGATGTGTATGTGCATGAGTATTTTCATTGGCTATGAGCAGTCAAGTGTGTTTATTTTGTGTGTTTGTTTTCATGGCAAACATGTTCCATCCTATCTCACACCTGATAATGCATCTGCTAGGCTGTATTTGCAGCTACTAAAGTGTGTATCTGAAGACCGAGACCTTTGTGCCCCCTGAAAGCCTTTACAATGCTCCACTGTTCACCTAAGTAAAACATATTGCTACTGGTTATTTACTGTTCATTGCAAGTTTTAAAGGAGAGAGTTAAACTCAGACCCAAGGGAAGTAGGTACAGCTCCATAATACTCCATGTATTGGTGGCTATTGCCCCAGGCTCTGGATCCAGTGATTAAGAAGTAAGTACTCAAGAAGAAAAGCACTCTGCAATGATGTAGTTGAGTAATTTGTAAATAGCTGCCTGCTGGTTTGTTGCTCCGGGTAAACATGTGGAGAGTCCATGCACCAAATGAAATTCTTTTAGGTTCATGGAACTTAACTAATGTCATAGCAATAGCATGTTCTGCTATTTTGTGCTGCTGTTTGGATTTTATAGTGTCTCCCAAAGGAAAGCTATTTTGCTTTCACCATCACTCCTTATATGTTGCAACTCTCATCACCATGAAACAATGAGACTTATTTGGTCTCTTAGTTCCAGTGGAGAAACTCAAGAGCTACCTGGGGAAGCATCTAGCTGTGTTGAAAATAAACTGAAGTCATTATTTGAATGGCTTGTTGCTGGATCACTCTTTCTGCTCACAAATCAAAGGATGAGATGAAAACAATGTAGAACAGCTAGCAGGTTCAGTGACGTTGTATGGTGCAAACCTTTGCAAGGTAATAGATAGGCAGATAGTTCACTAAAAAGAGATTGAAGAATGATTTTTTTAATGCTTGATAAATAAAGGATGCCAAAAATTCAAACAGATAATAAAATTGTTAGACATGGATGGTAATTTATCCACTATGTGCTAGAGCATCCATCTACTTTTTTACATGAAAGGAAGTTAGACCTGAATGTAGGTAAATGAATACGCATAGATATGCTGTGTGGTTGGTTATGTGGTGCCAAAATGTAGTCCTTTGGCAGATTCTTGCATTGATATTATGGGAGGCTATATAGATCATTCTTATCTTGTATTAATATGTCACACCTTTATCTTCCAGGAAATTCAGACCATAATTGAATACTTCTCCCTGAAACTATTTGTCATTCTCTTCTGAAGCATCTAGCTCCTTAATGTCTTTTTCTAGCTAGGGGTCACAGCCCAGGTGAATAGAACTACTGAAACTTCATAAGAAAATCTAGCCTTAAGAAAATTCCACCTTAATTTTGCAAGTCCAATGAATGTTGGAGTTTTAACTAGGCTGAGAATTTTGGAAGGTTTTGGCTTAAAAAAAAAAAAAAAAAGAAGTTTCAAATGACTGGAAATGTTTTTCCTCTAGTTTTGGGAAGTGTTTCCAAAATAAAAAAAGATTCAGTGAATTTTGGGTTTTAGGTGAATTATTTTACACTGTTTTGCCAATTCCAGAAAGACCTTTGTTTATGGTAGTAATGCTGTGAGTATACACATATATATATATGTTAAATATACACAGACTCCCTGCTGTCATGACATATCATGTGGTTTAATCCAAATCTAAAACTGACAAGCGGTAGTATGCACCTTCATATTACATTCCATTTAACAGGCACCAGTGAACTGGACACTGTTGTGTCTGTGTCTGCTGTGGCTTTAGCTCCCACAGACAGAAGTAAACAATACCCAAGGCAAACTCTGCAGAGACTGAGCTTCCATCCACTCTTCTTTAATCTCCAGCCAGTTGGACAGCTTGGGAGTACTTCTAGAATCCATACAGTATGTGAAAGAGAATCCTAAGCCCTCATTTTGTGTTAGCTTTTTGGGTTTGGGTGTATTTTTTTTCAGTCATCACAGCCTCGTCTTTGGAACATCATCTCCCTTTACTTTTTGGTTTTGTGTATCTCTAGGTTTCATTAATCATTGGAACTTATATCATATATTTCCACACTGGAAGAATACATGGTGAGAATTCCACATTCAGTGCAAATGCATTACAACTGCTTTGTGAATTATGTAAGGCTGAGTTTCAGCCCCCTTTAATTATTACCGGACTACATAGCAGGTTGTCATCCCATCTTTATTTCCAGCTCGCTTGCATCCCAGTGGTGGACAGCACGATCTGCTCACATGCACGAAGCTTGCCAGAGGCTAATTGTCTCCCAGAACAGGGACTCTTTTGTCCTGTGTGTTCAAGGTCTTGTAACGTCCTGTCTCCAAACAATAGCCAGAAATCAGCATCAATAGTCATTGCAGTCAAAGCCTTTCAGCTGTTCTATTAAGGTTTCATCCAAAAAAATCTGCATCTAACTCATGTTATATATCTATAAAATATGGATTGCACACATGTGAGCAGGCTGGCTTCTTAGTCCATATTATAACTTCATATTTAGGCTTGCAAATCCGTGTGAGTGTAATCTTTGATTTGTGGGTGGTATTCTGTATCCAAACATGCAGTACAAATATTATTTATCCTTTCAGTCAAGTCATTTATGACTATCTGACTTTAAAGAAAAGCCAACAAGATTCCAGCTTGAAAATATAATAGTCATAACTGTCCCCCCTCCTTCCTTGCGAATTGCATTTCATGTTGCGAGGCTCTCTTTCAAACAGATTGTTTTGCAAGTTCTAAACACCTAACAGTTAATTTGTAATATATTCAGAGTACAAAAAAAATATACAGAAGGAAGTCAGCCTGGTCTGTGCCAGGCAACTGAAGAATTGGAATTCTTGCTAAAGTTGTAGAGAAAAAATTTTGCAAATAACATTTCATAAATCATTGCTTTGATCTCTTAACCCTTTCTTCATCAGTTGTTTAAATTGGGTAAGCTAATGGCTCATATTATTTTCTCTACATCTGAGAAATTTTTGTTATAAAAATGCCTGTCCAAACCCACTGAGTTGCTTTGAGCTGCAAAACAACATTTATTGTTCAGCAATAGAGGTGTCTAAGGAGTCAATGAAATTATATATTTTTGCTTGACCTCTTTTTCTAGACCTTTCCAAAGACCTATTGAGCCTGAGCTCAGCACAGTAGTTACACACCCATACTTGCTTTTGCAAACCATGTAGTGGAGATGTACCCATATACCTGTGGAGATTACATATACATACAGATATATAGACAATAGGTAGATAGAGATACAGACACAGGTACAGATATATATAGTTGATAGAGGGAGAGTTAAAGGTTGAAATAGATGTAGATGTATGTGTATGTAAAGACATTGGTAGACTAGTGTGGCCAGAATCCAGAGATGGATTACCAGGTTCATTGCTCCTGGCTCTGTAGCAGGTACACAGACATGACTTGTGTCTGATTGATACTGGAGCTGTTATAGGAATGAGAATCAGACCTTAACTTTTATTAAAAACATTTACAAAACTCTACAAATAAAATCTAAAAGTCTGCAGTCAATTAATAAAGCTGTGGCTCTGCAGGAGTTACGGTTACTGCACTGTGCACAAGAGCCGTTTCACAGTAATGTTTGCAACAGAATTTGAATTCTTCTGCTCCAAAAATGAAGGGCTTTGACTAACTAGGAACCTTCAGGAACTGCTGACAATATGGGCCTCAGAACAAGCTATGGGCCTTTCCTGGCTGTGTCCTGCAGAGTGAAGCTAATTTCCCAATATACCCCTTCTTGCAACCCTATAATTCACTCTTTGGAAATTTCTTTTTATGAACTTTTAAAAGTTTTCAAATTCAATTATTTTTTTAACACAAATTTCTCAACATAGACACATTGGATACATTTCTTCATTTAAAGGTTTCTGAAGGAGTTGTGTTAATGCAACCAGATAGAATTGGACATTGGCCCTGCATTGGTTACCTCCAGGGAAATCCGTCCTCTTCCACTCAGAAGGATTTTCAGTGCGAGTGGGTGTACTTTTGAAAGTTTCCAAGTCAGAAATTTCCAGCAATACACAGAGTTTTGACCATTTGTGACAGATTAATATATTTCTTTTTAAGGAAAAAGAATGGAAGAAGGATTAAAACATTCTTGCACATGCACAGGACGAATCCTGTAGGCTACCAGGCACAAGTTTGCATATTCACCTCCTTGGTCAACAGTCAGTAAATCGGCATATAAGTACTGCATAGAAAAAGAACTCTTTATAGCTGCAAATTAAAGTCAACATTATAACTTAAAAATGAAATTGGCTATCTGATGCCAAATATGCTTGTTAATGGGTATCTAGTTGTACCTGATTTGTCTATGTATGATTTACTGTCTAACACAATTCTTTTTAGTTACCTAAGGCATCTTGGTTTATCTGATTATCTGGTAGCAGTAATCTCTTATCTCCTGAGGTATTGGAACATGACACAAGCTGTTCTTGCATTGTATTAACGTGTAAAATATACACACACCAATCAATCTTGCCTTGCAGTTGCAGCTATGAGGGGCAAAGCAGAGCCTCTGAGGGGAACTCATGGCACACAGGTGTTCTCCCCACACCATATTGCCTGCTGTGGCAATCAGTGTCTACTTCAAGAGGCTTTTTCCTCTTCTGCAGAGCTGTGCATGGACTAAATCCCTGTTATCTCAGTGACTAATTCCTACCTACACCAGCTAAACTTAGCAAGGACTTCTGCTGATGACTGGTGACAAGGGGAGAGCCACCATGTCTGCTTGCTATGTATGTATTTTATTCAGGCTGGATAATTGGGTTTTTTTGTTGTCTGTTTCAGGCTGTCCCAGCATGAACCAAGATGACTGTGCTAGCATGCAGTCCCTGACTCAGAAGCACAGCAGTGTGAATAGACTTGGCAGATGAAAACTAAGTCAGCAAAGAGTGGAGTGAAGGGACTCGCTCATCAGACAAGCCACAGCTCATTTCCAGGCTCCTCAACATGTATAGGGACCTGACCTTTGGATTGCTGTTCTTGTTGTGCAGTACTACCAAAAGCTTTCAGACAGCAAGAAACTTCACTATGCACTGTTGTAAGTCACTGAAGGAGATAGAGTGGCACCTTGATATAGCCTGCCTAAGAAGACAGTTATACTGAACAAGCATGTCTGTATCTGTTTCCCTCAAATTTTGCTGTTTCTGTGTGTGAGGAGGGACAGGGGTGGGCAACAGCAGGGATTGCTGCAAAAAGGAAGAGAAGGTCACCGCTTCTACCCCTCCCAGGTTGAACTCCCACGGGACTGCTGCCTCCTTTGCCCCCTCATGTTTTCCTCTGTACCCACACTCTTTCAATTCCTCCTCCATCCAAACAGCATGCAGTCATCATGACAATATGACACCATTTCTCTTCTCTTTTCTCTCCCCCTTCCTTCTCTGCTGTGTGGGCTGGATAGGAATCCCAGGAAGAAGGTAATGTGTAGGAAGGGACAGTATGGCAGCCATGGTGGTATGCTACAATATAAGGAAGAGGCACATATATAACACATATAGCTAGTTCACATACAGGAACTGGGTGCTATCCTTTAAATGGTCTGTAAGTCCTTTAGTTACCCTTGTCCCTGCTTATAAGTAAGAACTTTCCAGAACACTTCCAGGGAAACTGTTTAGTGAAGTACTGCATATTGCCTACACTAAAGCTGAAGTTATTCAATCTTTTTACTGTGATGTTGTGTAGAGAATAAGTAACACAATATGCTTATAGAAATTACCACTGCTGCCTTCCCGTACTTGTTAAAAACATGGACAAAGTCGTTTGGTCTGTAATCCCCTGTCACACCTGGAAGTGATCTCTCTTTCTGGTCCAACATTTGTAGCATGTGCAGCTAAACAGGTGCCATGCTTTCTTAAGATCCTATTTTAATAGAAGGCAGTCATAAAACAATATTAAACATGCCATTATTAAGTATGCTTCCTCTTTAGCCAATTGTGCTGTCACTGAACTGACACCTTAGCAAAAGGTCGAGAGTGTCATATACTCAGATGTATGGGGACAGTTAGTACTGAAAAAAATGATGGCAGATGTATGTTTGCACAGCAGTATGATTCATGATTACTGAAATCGGTGTGATGGGAAAAATGTAGTGGTTTTTTAACCATTTTGGGATTATTTTCCATTGTAACACGGCCCCTTTTTCACACCTTTGACAGAGGGGACCTTCCCATTTCCTCTTTTTCTCTCGCTTTTCTTTCAGAGAAAGAGCACCATGTTTTATATGCCATCACTCCAGCTGGAAGATATTCATCAGACACACCGGGATTCCCTTTAGATATCACCTGACAGCTTGTACACTTCAAAAGTCAGTAACTTCATTGACTTTAGTCAATAAAAGTATTTAGGTATTTAGTCAGCTCACATTTTTACAGCCAAATGTCACAAGCTATTCACTCACAGGCACCTGTGCTTGTAACCCTTTGTGTGCCCTCATGCACGTGCTTTCAGATGCATTGCTTCCATAAAGTTATTTCTGCAGAAATGTGAAACCATGCACTTTTATATGGTTTCTATTAAAGTAATATACAAGATTTTTCTCGTAGGAAAATGACCTTCACATGGAATTACTTCTGAAAGGGTTTTATATTCAGAGTAAAACAAAACCCTAATAAATCAAACCCCAAAACACCCAAACATTTGTTTACATCTGTTTGAAGAACCTGTTCAGTGGGATTTCTGTGATAGCTGCTTGCAAAGGGTATTTCACAGATGTACATTTCCACAGCTAGGCTTCTACACAGCCAAATCCTCATGCAGGGTGCAATGGACAATGTCACAGCCTTGCGCTGCAACTCAGACCTTTTTTGACTTTGTCAGCACCCCTCTATCTTCTGCAAGCTGAAGTCCCTTCCTGGCCCATGACAGTGCTCTCTTTTTGTGACAAACCCCACTATCACTGCAAGATAAGTGAAAGGAAGCATCTTATATCTTTTAGATATAAGAAAGAAGTTCTTCCCTATGAGGGTCTTGAGGGACTGGTTGCCTAGAGAAGCTGTGGCTGTCCGATCCCTTGCAGTGCTCAAGGCCAGGTTGGACAGGACTTGGAGCAACCTGGTCTAGTGGAACGTGTCCCTGCCTCTGGATGAGCTTTAAGGCCCCTTCCAACCCAAACCAGTCTGAGATTCTATGATTCTATGATCTTCTCTGAGAGGGTGAACATAATGCAAGCTCTTTCAACAGCAGTGTGCCTAATGAGAAACACTGATGAGCACATTCCTGCCTTCACAATGATCATAGGCATTTCCAGGCTTTGTGTGAGGCTTCTTGCATTCAAATGCTATACCTCATTCCATGAGGACTTCAAGAGCACCTCAGAGATGAAGGGTGTATCTCTGACAAATTTCCTATGCAACCATACATGTGGTTCTCAGGGAGCTGCCTGCCCTTGTCCTTACAGATGGCAATAGGATACTTACGTTTTCTGCACATGGTTTTTCCTCTTTTGTTAGTTCACCATACTTCCTGCCAGGTGTCTTGTTTTCCACAAGGTTCAGGCTTGTTTTATTTTATGACTGAGCCTCTCTAAATGAATATCTCCATGGAGATGCTCAAAACCTGAGTGCACACGCAGCTGACCCTGCTGTAGCTGGTGGTAGATTAGATGATCTGGGAGGTTCCTTCCAAACTCAGGAGTCTTGTGATTCTGTGAAACAGAAGCCAATACAAATTTTCCTACCATATATAAATGAGATCTATATTTCACACTTTTCAGATTATTCTTATAACTGACTTAGAGGAAAATAGAAAATAGCGTGTAGCTCTTGCCTGAAGATTTGCAGTCTCCCACAAGCACTTAATGACACAGATGATGAATACATATTTTGGATCATGAATGTTTGGAAAATATTAAAGTGTTTTTTGGTGCACAACTCTCATTTTCAGCCTCACTTCTGCTTCATGACTGTATAAACCAGAAACTGTCTTAACAATGTGCTTAACACTGTAGAATATCGTATGTGATATTTCTTGTGCTTGTTAGATATAGTCTCCTCATCTTTACAGCTTGTCATAAAGATAAGTGACCTTCTTTAGAATCAGCACAGTTCTTTCTTAGATAAACAACTTTTTCTGATGCAAGGAGATCCAATAGGTGATAAATATAAACTCTGAAAGGCCAGCCTAACTATGTTATCAAGGAGCATAGTGTCTTTGAGTGAGATTTGGTGCATACATCTACTAAAACAGGCATCATGTGCCCCAGGCACTGTCTGCTTTGCTGTTGAAGAGGAATTTCATACTCACCTAGTGTACAATGAGGTCTCCATTAAGATTTTGCAATCTGTTTGGAAAAGGTAAAGGATAGATTGTGCCCACTTGAATGCTGCTCAAAGTCTTGTGTCCCAAGCTACCACCTGAATAGAAAGAACAATCTTCATATTTAGCATGAGCCACTATAACAAACAACAGCAAGCTGGCCAAGCAGATTTTAGCAGTTAGTATTTTCCAAGGCATACATTTTCTGCTCAGAATGGGGCTTATTGGGCTGGGTAGCCTATCCAGTCACCTGCTATTTCTCACCTCTGCACTGTTGGCATGAACACCTGAGTCTTAATATTTATTCCAGCTTTTGAAAAAGGGATTGTATATAATTCTGCCTGGCATTCAAATTATATGTAATGCATCCTTTGGAATGTTTTGCTTAAATGCACACAAATATCTGGAGACTTGAAACCTAAGCTCTATTGTCCAAGCATATGTTGTGTGAAGTTAAATACCTCTTTGTTTAGCTATTAGTTTCTTCTCAGCTGCTGCAAGAACATCTGTTACAGGCTGCAAGCTACCCTAGCACACAGAAATAGCCTTCTACCTCCCTGCCTTTTCAATGCTTTTCTTTTTACTTATTTCTGAAAAAGTATTTATCCTTTCTGACCCTATCTATTCTATGAATCTATGATTCTTTACATTACAAGAGAGGAAAAAAATGGCACAGGTGCTTTCAAGACACAGGAAAAGGCAGTGCTGCACAGAAATTGTCCTAGAAATAGACAGAACTGTGAAAGGAAAGGGTGTAACATGGAAACAGAGTGGTAAGAATAAAGCACACACCTTATATGTTAGAATATTTTTTGTTGTTGAAGACATGTCACTAAGCTCCTTTCCTGTTATGGAACAAGCTTTAAGGTTCTGAGTGACTGACTATGGAAAAGAGATTGGAAAGGTGCTCTTGCAAGAATTTACTCAGCACTACTATCCCTAAAGGAGCAGAAGTCTGAGAGCAGAAACCAGAAGGGGAAATAAAATAGCCAATTTCTTTTAAGCTATTAGCTGGTTTTATTTAGGAAAAGAAAACCCAACAAAACACATTTTAAAGCAGAATTTTGAATAACAGTGCCTAACTCTGTTGGGCAATTGAAAACTTGAATGTTATGGTGGAAGACAGTTTCTGCCACAAAATTTAACAACTAAACTAACAAGCAAACAGAAAGAATAGTCACACTGATGATGTAGTACTTCCTCAAGAAAATATAGCAGGTCTTACTAGACTGGGAGCTCAGACACTGAGACACATGCTGTTTTCAGACCTGCCTGACAAATTTTAATACGGATTATAGAGAATCAAAATCCCTACACCAATGCAGAGTTAAAATCAGGATTAACTCTCCCGACTTTTGACCCCATTGCTCCCTCTGCATTTGCTTTGGTGACTTTTGAGTGTCAATTCCCTTTCTTGATTTTTATAATACAGTAAATGTACCCCAACTTTCAGACAATTTTTTACCAGCAGTACAGAAAGGTATTCTCCTAAGTACTAGAAAACTGTCTCAGAGAAGAAAATTTCTCATATACATTCAGTGTGCAGAATTAAGCTTTTGTCACCAACTTTTAGCACTGTATTATGTTAAACTTTTACGAAAGTGCCAAGCTGTACTCATAATGCACTTAATTAGGATGCTATCATCTAATGTGTCCTTATTTTTAGACATATTCAGATGTAGAAATTTTCAAGAAAGTTTAATGTGTATTCTCTGCAATTGTACATGGTGCCTTTCATAAACTTCACTTCAAAGTGAAATGTACTTTGAGTGTAAGTGATTCTCCCCTTCTTTTTTTTTCATTAGTAAGCACAAAATTCCAGAATGTTAATAGATGGCGATATTCATGAAATCAGTGTTAAACTTTCATCATGACAATATTTGCTCCTGTCAACCTGAAGAGTTAATGCAATTTCTTGAAAATAATTTAAGGAAAGTATGATAAAACATGGGAATGTCTGACAGTGGAAATGCAAGATTTGTTCATATATAATCAAAATGTATCAGAAAAGAGCCACTGAAACATTTTTCCAATTGTCTGTAAAAGGAGAACTAAAGACCTACAGCAGGAATATAGACGCATGCTCTAGGGACATTTCTGGCTTTCAGATTCTTGCTTTTCTGCTGCCAAAGACCAAAGCCAAACATATTGCTGAGGCTTTAAGACAAATTTTCATCACTAAAATATTTTATAAAATAGATATTGAATGACTGCCAAAATATCAATTTATTCTTTTACGTCCTCATTGCATAATAAAATAGTTATGTTAATAAAGGCTTGCAATCATAAATTAGCATTAAGGAAAACACCATTCACAGTTGTTAGTTAGCATTAAGCATTGTGATTAAAGGTGAGGATACTCTATGCTCTTCCTTCTTTAAGTTCTCTTGTCAGACAACAATGCTTTTCACAACAAAAGTTTTGCAGATGTAGATTGTGTCAGGAATGTATGACACTCATTCAGATTTTGTTTTTCCTGAAGTTATTTATGAGTAATTGATGTTACCCAGTTGTGTGACCAGAATCCAGTCTGGTGCTGTAACACCAATTGCAACTGTTCTCAGCCTAGGAAAGATGCTGGTCCTGTGTAGCATTTTCTCTTCCAGACTTTGAAAGTGTATGTTATTGTATTAACTTACGCAGTTCTTTCAAACTCAAAAGCATTGTTGGTTCATAGAAATGGTTTAAAGACTAATTACTTGGTGGTGTTAAATTCCTTGCATGGAAAAGCTGCAAGGTATCACTTCAACATTATCAAGAGCTCATTACCAGCATCAGTAGGCTAAAGTGAGAGTTAAACACATGGAGAAGCTTTTATTCTGTAGCATGAAGATCTGGATGATATTGCATTACCGCTCCTGACCTGGCAATTGGCAGGCAAGGCCTCGCACTGAAGCTTGCTTTCAGAGCAAGCAGTGTTCTAGATTACTGTTGCTACTTTGGACTTCAATTGTACTTCAATTTGATCCACTTGCAGCTGATGTTGAATGTGGCAGATAATATCCTGGCTATTTAATATTTGATTATTTAAGGTGAGATTTTCCAAATGGGCTCAGAGCTGGAATGACCCCTCTCACACTGAAGTCACTGCCATTGGAATGTTTATGCTGCCAACAGGAAAAGGCACTGACCTTTAAGATCTTCTTTATGAGTGTGGACTCTGACATGGCTCCCTGGCGAAACCAGCACACAACAGCAGGTGCAATGTGCGCATTTTCAAGGGCAGAAGCCTGGGACAGTTGTTATTTCCCTTTTCCTCCTTTAGATAAAAAGTATCTGGAACTGTGTCAGGCATCCTCTAAACAGGGAAGGTCTCTACTGCAAAAAGAAGTAGAGTCTGGATTTGACATAAGGTGACAGGCAACTAGGAGGGATGGTGATAGGAGAAAATAACAGAGAAAGAGTGAAGGGAAAGGTCATGCAGTGATTTGCCTAAGCACTCCTCTGGACTGATACATATTTTTGCTGAAATAGAAGGTTATTTTGTTTTAGTCTAGCCTCTCTTTCATCTGTTTTTCTCTCATCCAGTATCAGAAGCAATACTTCTTGGATCTTAAATGCTGTGATTTCAATAAAGCTATTAAAAAAAACAAGAGTCTCCTTGGAGAAGGATGGAGAGGAATGTGTGCTATAAAGACAAAAGCCAGATGTCACTTGTTAAGCATATGGGTTGAGGAGAGCGACATGAAGATCTGGATGCTTAGGAAAATATCAGGGTATTCAATCCTCCATCATGACACACTCAGTCTTGTAAATAATTGCTAAGTGTCCTCACACTCATGCAGCTCATGGATTCCACAATGGTGAGAGCATAAGGCAGCCTTACAAACACACATTTGAGGTGACTGATTTGAACCAGGAAGCTATCCAGTTTTGATGTCAGAAATTTTTAGTAATACACACAGCACTTGGATGAATGTTCCCCATGATGAACTGGGCTCACCAAGCAAAATAAGTGCCCTATATTGAGTCAAATAAGGTCAACACAGAACTTAGGCTTCTTTCTTTGCCAAGATGAAGACCTTGATACAAACAGGTCTAGGGGGCACTGGAACTCTCCTGTCACCTTCTAATAATGACAGTTAGCTGAAATGAAGGTTGGGCATAGGACCCATTTCCTTAGGAGCAGATATTAAAGAGATTAGTTCTTACACTATCTGAGTACATTCAACAACAGGACCTTGCGGACCTGTTTGGTCCAAAGTTGGTGACAAAAGCTTAATTCTGCACACTGAATGTATATGAGAAATTTTCTTCTCTGAGACAGTTTTCTAGTACTTAGGAGAATAACTTTCTGTACTGCTGGTAAAAAATTGTCTGAAAGTTGGGGTACATTTACTGTATTATAAAAATCATGGAAAGGGAGCTCCTCCCTTTCCATGCCCCACAGCAGAGAGCCATGCCACAGCATGAATGATATCAGAGAGGAACTCTGCTTCCTGATGCCATCCCTGGCCTTTGGCCCTTCCTGACCCTGCAGAGGGCTCTGGAAGCAGCTGTGATGCATCTGCCAGTTTTCTGGAAGTGCAGAGCTTTCCTGGCAGGGGACATGCACTAGGAGCCATTTCTGAGCAGGTCATCCACATTGTGCTGTGTGAGTGATAAAAGGTAAACCTGGCCAGTTAGAGAATCTTTTCCACTGTATTTTAGCAGGAGAATATCAAAAGTTGCACTATTATTATAAAACATGCCAGTCAGCTCTTCAGTGGGTAGAGCTGCAGTGATTTACACCCAGTTGAGAGTCTGGTCCGTTGAGTCACTATATTTAAACCTAACTGGCACAGCTGTGGGAACAGCAGTGTTATATGTGGACTCATATGCTTATAAATGCCCGTCCATTTGCAAGATTCGGGACTGCTTGTGAACTAAGTGCTCCTCCCTGCACACTATATGCATCAGGTACTCAAACATGATAATGATAGGAACAGATGTGGAAATATATAGATAGAACTGGGACCTGGTTAAAGGGCTGCCTCTCACAATGCCATGCCGGAAAAGAGTGAAAAAAAACATCAAAAGAAACAGAAAATATCCTTCTCATTTAAAAGAAACCACAACTTGTTCTAAATTTATAGTTAATATTCTCATTCCCTACACAGGCCTTAAAAATGAAATGTTTTAGGAACACAAAGCTCTCACTGTCTGCTGAAATGGCAAAGTCAGTTGCAGCCAAAGTAAGATTTCAAGATTTCCACTTTAAAGTGGAACTTGAAGTTAATGGGCTGGGCATGCCCCGATACATAGCACACAGCAGCATACCTTGGTTGAATCATAGAAAAGATCTATTAGGTCATCTTTTCAATTTCCCTGCCAACCTAGGGTTGTTCCCTGCCAATTCAGGATTATTCTCAAATGTTTTCTAGTCTAGTTTTAAATGACTCAGGCTGTGGGGTTTCCACCGCTTCCCCTGGGAGGCTATTCCACAGGCTAATAGACTGCTGTTAGGAAAATTTTCCTGATATGCAGCCTGAATTTTACTTTGTTCCATTGCATCCTTGTTCTCCTTGTTATAAATGTATTACACTACCCTAGGTAATTTGTCTCCCTGAGTGGTGTTTATGACCTTCAAATACTTTGAGATGGCTTCAAAATCCACCTTAGGATGGATCTTAAGTAACATTATACACTGCTGCTGTCATACATAATATATGTGTAGCATCAATTACATGATCATACTTAAAACACATTCATATTTTTGCAGTCGTGCTGTGAGATCCTCCGACGAGGAGCACATATTGCCCAGCTTAGTAACCCCAACCTTGCTTCCCGCTGGTTGACTACAATTGTTCTCCTCTAAATGACTGCAAAGCACCTACAGCTTGAAAAGTGCCTGAAGCTACTCGATTGCGTAATGCTGACTTCCACCTGTGAAGCCGCAATACACGATGGGTTAAATTAACACAAGTACTTTTAGTATTGCCTTTTCCACATGGGCATTTCAGAGTGCTGACGGGGAGCTAGGGGGAGCTCACTGGGGATGGGAAAAGAAGGGGCAAAGGCAAATCACTCTGCATATGCAGTTCTGAAAGGGTGGAGACACCCTGGTTTAGATGAGTTTGGACTAAAAGAGCACAGTGTATGATTAAAGCAGTCAGGGCACAGTGTGGGCCAGCAGCTCCCTGGGACCGGGGCATGGGGACCAGGAGTGCTTCCCATGGGGCAGGTCTTGCAGCCAGGATGGTCCCACCATCTCTATCAGGGAAGCAGGGCAGGATGGGGATGGAAGTGTCATTTATCAGTGCCTAATGAGAAATGTATAATTTAATTTATTGCTGTTTCATTATACAGCTGAGTATATTTTAAAGACTTCTCTGGCTGTGCCAATACCCCAATACAGAGGGGTGTGAATGTCCTGCTGATCCCTAAAAAACAGTGCTCTTCAGCATCTGCTGCTGTACGTACTTTTGTCCTAGAAACTCCATCTGCACTTCTCTGCATGCTGGCCAAAGGGCAGTTGTATTTCCTATAGGTGACCTCTTCCACTGATGTTTTCTATTGTGGTGTGACCATGAAAGAAATTGTGAGAAGATCTTGAACTTCACTGAAGGAGATAGAGAGATTTCTTATCCCAAACAAAAAATCCAAGGTTGCTCTTGAGACAACCTTGTTTTTTAATCTCTGTTGCTACAGGGATCGCTAACATTTGTAAGGCTAATGAGAACCAAGACACCATCTATTTATACTTTAAATATTCCCCCATTTTAAATGTACTGCTTGAGTCAGAGCCAGATGTTTTGAACAGAAGAACTTATTTAGTCACAAATAAATGATAAAATTTTAAAACATGTAAAATCAACAGAATTAGGGGACATATTTAATGGGGGACCTTAATAAGATTCACTGTGATACCACACACTCAAACTTATAAGTATGAAGAGTTTTGAAAATTAAAGGATTTTAGCTCAAAATTTTTATTAATAAAAAGTGGAAAACCGAAAGAGAGATGTTTCTTTAGACGTTGACCAGGAAAGCATTCCATAAAATAATGTGGCAGGAGCAGTAAAAAAAACCCACAAAACAAATCAGAGAATCTGAGAAGTGCCATAGCTCAGCCTAGGAACCTGCACACGTGGAATATCTGCTCTTTCTGTGTGACTGTTCAGAGCTGCTCCATGGAGGTCAGTAACTCACTGAAACCACCTCTTTACATTTAGTTCTATGTGTGCTCAGGGTCCATAAAACACGTGTACAGACCTTCTACATGCTTCCAGCACTTTTGGACCATCTGTCCCAGGACCATCTGTCTCATCAAGAACATTTGATGTACGGAAAAGTCACTTTGAATACCTCATTGCCTTTCCTGTAGGTTTATATTGCAGCTTTTCAAGGACCAGGCAAGCAACAAAACACAGTTCCCCCTGAAATCACAGTGGTCTTGGGTGAAATAATCTTCTGCTAATTTTTGGGTCCTGCTCCAGCTGTTTCCCCTTCCCTTGCCCCAAATCCTCGTAGAGGGCATTTGCTGTACTGAATTGAAGGGTCACTGAAGAGAAAAAACAGATCCAGGTCATACCATCACCCCTGAGCTGCAACTAGCAGCAAACAACTGCAATAAGCCTTGACAAGATCAGCTTTTGGTGGGCACAAGGGTAAGGGGATACTTTCCAGCTTCCAGATGGATGAAAAATTGAAAAACTCCACTGAAAAGGGTATTCCTAAAGGATGAATTCATTGACTAGACACCAATGGTTCATGGGAATGCAAATTAATCGCTTCTATTTTGTGCAAGTCAAATTAAAAGAGAAAGATACTCTTTTCTGGTCTTTTATTATTATATAAATACAATAAATTATTTTGTTCCTTAAGCCAAACAACATGTAGTAAGTAGCACAAATTATTTCATAGAATCATAGAATGGTTTGGTTTAGAAGGGACCTTAAATACCATTTAGTTCCAAACTCCTGCCATGGGCAAGAACACCTTCCTCTAGACCAGGTTGTTCAAAGCCCCATCCAGCCTGGCTTCAAATGTCAAGATATTATGTGTATATAATTCAAGATTTTGTCATTTCAAGATATTACATGTGTGTGATATAGATTAATGCCTAGTTAGGGTTGCTTTGTGGACATAAACCCTTCTGGTTTTTTCCTTGTCTCTTTAACAAAACTTTAAAGTACATTAGCATTTTACAAAGAGACTAGTACAGATACAATGGCTTTGGAAGACCCTATTTCTATTGAGACTACGCACTTAAGTATACCATGCATAAATTCTTAATGATTAATGCATATATGGCAATGCAGCCAGACCACAGTAAGCTATGGATTTATAAGGGGAACCATCTGGCCCTTCCTTTCCCTGTGCCATCTCCCCCTGTGCAGGGGTGATTCAGCTTCTGCAGAGCTGTATCAACTCCCTCATGGGACAGGTGGGTTAAAGGGACAAGGAAGATGGTGCAGCAGGTTGTGCTGTTACTTGGGGCAAGCATGTGCCAAGGTGGGAATATTCTTGGCCCAGCAAACCTCTTTCCTAGCAAACTGGGTGGACCAAAAGTGACTCTGGGATGCTTCTGTCTTTAAGAATACTTTAGAGGCAGCAGAGAAACTCGCTTTTCCTAGCACTGCAAGAGCCACAACAGAGCCAAACTCTCCAGGTATAGGAAGAGAGAAGTACAAGTCATAAATGAGAAAGTGGCCCAAACAGCATAACCCTTACTCATAGTCAGTAGCATTCTGCTTCATAAGCTGTCCCTTGTGGCGCTTCTAATTTGGTCTTCAGAGGAAGGTTTTATTAAGTCAGAGTATCAGAGGATGATCTTAGTGTTGAAGACTTAAATTAGACAATCACTGAAAATCTAAGGACCATTAAGGGACAGAGGGACAGATCTTGTGTTTCTGTTTTCTTCAATGAAATATGGTTTAAGGCCTTTAGGGACAGTTCATGCATTTTTCCTGATTGGTGTGTGAAGCCAGCTGAATTGAGTCCCTCCCGTCCGGCAGCAATAGAGCTGAAGGAGCTGAAGGAGCTGAAGAAGCAGAGTTGGGAAGATTTTGCAATTGCTTGTTTATTGAAAAGAGCAGAAATTAAAAGGCACAATTAAAAGGAAAATATAAAACCAATTAAACCCATAGGCACTCCTGATGACTGCATTAAAGGCGTTATTATTGAGTGCAAAACCAAATGGCACTAGATTAAGTGCGGGGCATTCATGTTTCAAATGATGCTAGCATTCTGGATTTCTTGTTATAAAACTTATGCCAGAATAAGACTCTTGCCAAGGATGATTTAACTATTCAGAGTGTCAAACTGACCTTGTGGCTCATAGAAAGAGAGCATTAATTGCAATTTCATTGTATTTCATGACAAATTAAAAACTGGACAGTGTTTCAAACTGTAAGATCAAATCATAACAAAAATCTTCTCTATTGACAGCTGTATTTAAAGATATTATATCCTATCTAACATAAACTAAGTCAGCAGTTTCTTCATGCATTAAATCAAAGGTATTTCTCCAATGATAAGGTAGGACTTGCTCAGAGAAAGGATGCCATTATCTTCCCCGTGATTTCTGCAGTTCTGCTTTCCCACCATCCAATTACAATATAAATGTTTGCTTTTCTTATCAGTTCTGTGCTGGAACAAATAAAGTCTTACCAAGTCTTTCAAAGTGATAGAAGGGTATGAGGAGGAAAGAGCAGTGATGGCACAGTTGAAATAGGAGGATACGAAGATATTACTGTTCTATATTCTTTATTCTGTTTCATTACTCTGCACACAAGAATAATGTGTGCAGAATAAAGAAAAAACAATGTTTAACTCATCCAGTGGGATAACCAAGTGCCACAGACACAGGTAAATATGTGCCTTAGATCCACTGTCTTTACAGATTTTAAACTTAAAAAAAAACCCCTCCTTTATCACAGTATTAATGAATGTGAAATCTGTATGTTTAAATATCAGCCTAAAACCATTTATAAAAAGTATCCTAGAGACAATAGTAGAAAAGCCTTGAATGATCTCATTAAGTGTTGAAAAAGTACATAGTGAATATCGCTCCAACTTCTTGTTTGTGATTCCCCTCCTACAGGCTGTATGCTGTGATTATTCCTAAAATGTTTGCAATATGCTATGGAAATGATTTGATATTTATGGCTTACAATTAATGCTTTATTTGACAATAAAGTTTATTTGGTGCTAAGTCTTCGTCACTGGATTTAGCTCACATTGCTTATGTAGAGTTTAAATAACAAGGTACACCAACAACTGTTTTTAAGCTAAATATCAAGCTGGGTGTGAATGTATGGTCCTGCAACTAGTGAATCCCATTGCATGCTGCTATCTTCCTTTGCAGACATCAGCAGCTCCTATTGCAGGACACATTAGTGCAATATGGCTTTTTGACATGTAAATGCAGTTTTTGCTCCTTATTCTGTACAGATGCAATCCTACACATACTAATGAATTCAACAGTAGAGAATAGAGTTAAAAAGTCTGAAGGATAAAACCTGTGACACCTGAAAGGCAAGAGAGATTTTTGGCTACTTTCTAGCAGGTAGCTCAAGTGCAAAGAGTAAAAAGTATTTCAGAATGGTAAGGAAGCCATAGATGTTAACAGAAAACTCTTTCAGGTAATCCACTATATCCATTCAGGATTCTCCTTCATAGGAACAATAACATTACAATAACAACAGCAATAATAACTTTACTATTTCTAGAATGCTAAGAATATAAAAGTACTTTGCATGTAAATAATGACTGAACCATACCTGACTGCACTGTGTGTCCTTGACATGTTCTTTCATGATTCTGCGCCAGTTGAGATGATACAAATTTCTCTCCACAGGCGTGCCTGCCCTTCACCAAGGGTCCCCACAGCGAAGAGAGGAAAGAGTTGTAAGAGAATGGTGCAGTGTTTGAGCTATGGTCTAGAGACCTACCCTGATTCCTGTCAGAGGCTCCCACAGCCAGAAGAGAGGCCTGAGAGAACAACAAAAACTGCTTAGGGTCAGACTCAGTTGCACTCACCTGTGTGAAGGTGTTTCAGTCTGCCTGGTCCCTGCTGGGTCTGGGCTCATCTCATTTGCTGACTTGTACCTCTGGCACCATTATTTCCTTGGCAACACATTCCTAAAACCAGACAGTGTGAGGCATCAGGCAGTGATTTACTGTAATATATGTACAAGGCAAATAAAGGGACAGTAGAAGTGTAACTTCTCACTTTATGAGTACATCTGAGATTACAGGCTGACCATTCTAGAATAAATCATTCAAGAAGGTCTCCACATCATACTGCTGTTAGTTTTATTCTTTCTTGCCTGTTTTGTTTTAATGGTAGTGAATAAAGAGGAAGCAAATTTACCACTGTATTCTTTTAAGCAAATAAATTGGGAAAGAAAGAGGGGGAAAAACCACCTTCCTCAACCTGCTGGACACGGTCTTCCTGATGCAATCCAGGGTACAGTTGGCTTTCTGAGATGCAAATGCACACTTTCTGGTCATGTTGAGCTTCTTGTCAACAAACTCCCCTAAGTCTTTCTTGTCAGAGCTTCTGTCAATCAAATCGAATATCAAGAAAATACAGAATATTCTGATTATTGAATATTGTTGAAAGTCAGTTTAGCCACAAAGAATTTGAAATTATACTTAAATACTGATTTTCTTATTTGTTTTATGGACACTACTGTAGATGTGGTCTAGGAATCCACTGGAGTTTAAGAAAAGTAACAACTGGTTTTTATTAAGACCAAGAGATTAAATCAATTCATTGGATCTGAAACTGCATGAGTAGGTGAGGCAACATTCCAGTTCATCTTAGTTCCAAATTACGCCTTCTCACACCGAAGCTCCACAGCAGGATATGAAATCACAAACATCACATCATCAGAACAAATGCTCATTGCAAGATCATGAAGGCAGGACACAATAAATCAAAAGCTCCTGAGACGTGCTGGGTTTGGACTTTTCTGTAGACAAATGAAATCGTTTATGGTCTGTCATTGTAAAATGAACCTAAAATAAAGAAAACAAAAATATGGTATGGCCATGCAGAAACTGTAATTTAATGAATAGATTTGGCTAGAAAGCACAAAGTCCCCCCACCCCAAATGCTCCTGCAAATGAGCCTTGATTCAATAAAATACTGAATCATAGACTTAGTTTTAAGTGTAATTCCACCCCAATTCGACAAATAATTTAAGCACTTGATTAATCTTAAATAACCATGTATGTGTATTGCTGTGCTGGACATATTTATGTGCATTTTCAGTTAATCCACTTCAGCCTCAGTCACATCTCTCTAGATGCTTGCTTGCAGTGAACATACACACAAATGAATGTGCCATGCAAGTAGACTGGAAAGGCTTCCAAAGTTATACAAGTGGTTATTTGCATCAGCTAGATTCTTAATATATTAATAACTGTGGATCTCTTCATGCAGCACACTTTGGGAAATGAAAAATGCAGTCTCCCAGTAGCCTAATAGCAACAGAGCTCTAATTTCAAGTAAAACTGATTAATATAGAAGAAGAAACAAAACCACATTGAAACACAGAAAGTGCTTGAGAAACCGCTGATGTACTGTTGGGTATCCCACCAGCACACAAAAGAGCCCGGTGTAAGCAGGAGGTGTTTTGCTGTGAAATGATTCACTCAGCTCTTGCCATCAGTTATTTTGGGCAAGATGTTTGGTTGCTTGGCACTATTGCATGTTGTATAGATTCTCAGTGGAAGGTGCCAAACTCTTCTTATTTTAGCATTATTGGTGTCATTACTGTTCTTCTTTTGTTGTGCAGGGCTTTGTTGTTGGTTTCAAAACACTTGATGCTGGGTGTGGTAGGCAGAAGCCCTCACCCTGGGAAAGAGAGTTCTCCATGTCCCTGCAAGTTTCCAGAAGTGGTTGTTAGTTTTTGTTTCCCCTGCACAAGGACCGCTCTGCTACTTGAGTGCCGGAGATTGCTATGAGCAGCATCAGGAGAGTATCCTGGACAACCCAATTCCTGCCTGGCTCCACTTCTTCAGTTGTTGTTGTTTGTGTTGCTTAGGGTACCAAGTAAATTCTTCTGCGGCTTCTCCATTCCCATGCTTCTCCAAATTCTGCTACTACCCCCTGCTGTAATCTTGTACATATAAACTAAATGAATTGCTGCTAAATGAGCCAAATGAGCCTGCTGGCGAGCATACAGGGCACTATTTCCCTAGAAACACCCTCCGTAAACTGAAACCACCTAATGAGCACCAACAAAATATTTGCACCTATTCTGACATGTAGACTCATTTTATTTCTTTTTAGCAAAGATGCAAGGAGAGAAAAAATTCCCTTGGGATAATGGATTTTTGAATAAATAGATCAGTCTTCAAAGTATCAGTTTTTCTCAGCTGGCAACAAATCCTTACATCCCAAAGAGTTTATTTGGAAATGTACAGATAGAAAGGCAAACAGATGAGGGCATGTGCAAGTTTGCATGGCTGTTTATTTCTAATTTACACACATATTTTCATACGGGTAGGTGCCCCTGAAACTTAAGACTGGACTTCAAATGTCCTGTTTAAACTTAAACATTCTGCATCAAAAAAATAAATAATAGGCAAGAAATCGGCACTGATTTTAATAGAATCTGTCAATTTATACCAGGTGAAGGTCAGGTTTTAAATTTCTTAGTCTCTGCTGTTTCTTATAACCACAACTCTGAGTAGATGGTAGAGTAGCACAGCTCCCCAGGAACTTAGGGATGATGGATAGTATTTCTGTGGAATATACTTCCTCTCTGAGCTATAAAGCATAGAAGTGGGAGTGCTGCACCTCTAAAGAACCTGGTGCACTTCTTCCTGGTTTTGTGTATGGAGAAGGCATCAAATCAAATGTCTGTCATTCCTAATGGAAAAACTCTCACTTCAGTGTTCAGTAGGTCACCTTTAAGCCATCTGTGTAGTTTCACAAGGCCACTCCAAAAATGAAGGATGAATTGTTCTTCTTTTTTTCCCTTTTGAAAAGGGAAAATAAAGCATCTTTTTGCAATAAACTCACATTAATCTAGAGTTTAATAAATAAGCTACAGCATTATAAACTGGTATCAACAAATTATACTCTGACTTTTGACTATTCCAGCTCAAAGGATACCTACAGCAGCACTCTAGAGAAAGCCCGAAGAAAGATATTTTTCTTGACCATAATCAGAGAGCAAAGCTACCAGCTAGAGTGAGTAAATTTCAATTACCCTATATTTCTCCTTGTAACATGTTTCTTTATATCTTATTTTAGCTTTTCCCTGTTTAGCTCTCCATTGCTGAGAAGAAAGGACCACTAGAAAATCATTAGCTTTACGTGCTTGTAGATAACATGCCTTGCTCCAGTTTTACAAGATATTCATGACTGAAAACAGATTGTGATTTCTGAGTGCTTCTCTGTTCTATGCTAGCTCAAGAAACGTACAGTTTTGTTTGCACATTCCTCCTTCCGGGTCCATTTTCTCCCCATCAGACTATTATTTTCCCGTAAAACTTTGCTTTAGAAGTTCTCAGATTGAAGTTTCAGATAAAGATTAGATGATCTTGTCAGAATTTAAGAAAAAGGCTACAAAATTAGCAAGTGGCTTCCTCTTTTTTATGCAGTTTCTTTTTCTTCATAAGCCTGTGTAAAATATATGCACAACTTCTATGTGAATCTATGAGAAGGATTTGAATGCAGGGGAGTTTCCCGATTTAGGGGAAAAACATTAATCTAAAATGAATATGAGTACAACGCACTGAAAGTAAGATACATTCTTTTCTTCCAGGAGTTTTGCTTATCATCTATTTGTTTATCATCAGGAGATCGCAGTGGTTTAGCAGAAGGCAAAATATTTTAAATGTAGATGCAGGGGAGTGTATATCTTCTTTCAGACGAATCATCAATGGAAATCATATGGAAAAATGAGCATGAAGGACAGCAGGAGAAGTTAGATGGCAGGGGTATACGACAAAGCAAGTATGAAACTAAAAGCTTTAGAGTCACAGGGAACAGTTAATTACAGGTATGCAGGACACGAAATACAGTCTATATTATTCTATTTGTCCATTTATATAATTCCATACCTCACTTCTTTTTCTTCAAATATAGAAATGTCCAATGGCCACAAGAAATCATAACTTTAGTAGGTGACTCTGGCCTGTAACAATAAACAAATGAGATCTGCCTCTCCCCACCCCTTCACTCTGTTGCTAAACCTCTCCCTACTGCAAGCCCAGATTTGCTCTGATGTAGATATAGATAAAGATATAGATATAGAGAGATAGATATAGATGGCTGATATAGTTAGATCAAGATCTAGATACAGATACAAACATAGATATAGATATATAGATATGATCAGATATAGACAGATGTAGCTATAGATATAGATGTTACAGATATAGAAAGATATAGATAGATAGATATAGATGATATAGATATAGATAGATATAGAAAGGGGAAAAAAGTTAAGGCAGTGATTTGCATCAGCTACAGGTCTTTCAGCCCCCAGTCAGGACTAGCTCTGAATGAGATAGCAGTCATGATTGATGAGAGCATGATTTAATCCTAAATTATTATTAAAGTGCTATTTGCTGCAAATATCAATACATAATCTAAAGAGATTTAGTCAATCAGATAGATTCAGATACTTTTGTTCAGAATATCTCCAGATAACTGAAATGCAGCTGTATACCTTACTGAGCTAACTGTATTCCTACTACCCTTATTACAGGATACATCTGTTTTGCTCATTACAGAGCAAAGAGGAACTGTGTTATTGTACCAGACAGTAACCTGAGGCTATCTGCAATCATCATTTCCATTTTTCTCTTGCTTTAATGAATGTGTCTCCATTACTGCTTCTACTACAACAAGAGCAGTAGCTTTCTTCACCACTGAATTATATCAGTTGCAATTGCATAAGGAACGTGGCTTAGAATTTTCAGAAAGCTGGGTGAAAATTTTCACTAGGAATTATTTCTCATAGAAAATACAGGTTTGGTTTTTTTTTAAATTGGATTATTTTTTAAGGAAACATGAAATATCAATGTTTTTAGATGAGAAATCCGAGAATGTGTCATTTTCAACATCCTATTAAAATGTTTCTTTTAGATAAGGAACAACACTTTGATTTGAGTTGTCTTTTCAAATCTATTAGGATTGTAATTTTAATATTAAAACTACACAGTGTGTTCAGTGAATTATATTCTATTACTTACAATACCTGAGTTATTAAAATATAATATACTACAGTGTTTCAATATGGTCCATTTAAAATATATTAACAAGGGAATTAATGTCACATGAAGTTGATGCTACCAAAATGAAACACTTCAGTGATTTTGAAGCAAACTTTTGTTCATGGGGAAACATGAATATTTTAGGTTTTCCTTCTGATTCAAATAAAAACCAGTTTTGAAATACTGAAATTTCCACTGGGGATAGAAATTCTGTTTTTCTTACCAGTTCTTACTGTCAAATAGATTAGCCCTTTGAGAAATCACTGTTACAGATGTTCACACCTATATGCATCTATGGATACAGAAAAGAGACATTGTGATTCAAAGATTATTCACTATTAATGGGTATAGAAATCCTGAATACCACAATTGTAATTCTGCTTTCCTTTTGATTTACCACTCAGCTCTCGATAAGCTCATTAATTGTTCTGTTTCATTTCCCCCAAGTATAGCTGTAATAATAAATCATTTTTTTTTACTCACTGGCTATTGTGAAAGTTAAAAAGGTACTTTTTGCAGTGGCCTTTAAAGGAGTGAAATATTATAGATTGCTATGATATTTTAATCTATTCTCCTGTAAAACACTGAGTTAGGTTGAACACGTTGGTTTGGTTTGGTTTTGTTCTTTTAAAATCTGCATTAAAAGACATGAGGATTCGCAATTCTCACTAAGGTGTTGTGATAAATATTATGTTTATTTTAAACAAGGGTCTAAGTCTTATCTCATGTCTGCTAAAGGAAACAACCCCTGTATCAGCACATGCAGCTTCCATATCTGGGTCCTCTAATGAAATGCATTTAGAGGAATGCTATGGAAAGCAATAGAAAACAATGCAATTGTTTTTTTTTTAGTCCAATACCCTGTTTTTTCTAATACCGGACATGTCACATTAAGATGCTATAAGAGAGTAATTATTAAAAGACATGCAATAACACAGTTCTTTTCCTAGTGCCATTTGCTTAATATCTGGCTTACACCATGAGGTAGATGAGTTTATATCCATTGCAAATATTTTAATATAAATGTATCCAAAGTGACAGTGAATATTTTTATTATCCATATGAACGACCCATCACTTCTTAAATCCTGTTAAGCTTTTAGTCTCAGGGACTTTGTGTGGCCATGTGTTACAGCAGTTAAATACAATCTATGTGAAAAATGTTTACTTTTATTAATTTTAATTACTCTATCTTTCAGTGCCATCAAATATCTCTAGGTTTTCTTTAAATACAAAAATGGGGATGGCTTGATTCACCCTTTTATGCCAGTAGCACTTTCAGTTCCTCTTCTGTACTCTTTCTTCTGTAGGACAGGTTTGGAAAAAAAATCTGAAAGCCTCTGGACCCTGATTTTTTCTAGAATGAAACTCAAGCAGCAGATTTCCAAAGTTTGGATATGTCTCATATATTTCCACTCCCCTCCACTTCTGGTTTCCATTTAGAAGAAGAATTGTTGAAATACCACGAGGACGGCTGTTTTCACTGCCATGACAGGAAGCAGGAGTGTTGGAAATGTCACGAGAAAGCCTGTTCTTACAAGATTTCCAGCCCAACAGAGCGGTCTCAAGAAGTTACTTTGCATAGTTCAGATGTGGTTCAGATAAACATCTAAACTTTTGAATACTTACACAAGCTGAATCTGAACTCTGAAACTTCTCAGATTTATTTGTCGCAGATACTGACATGGTGTAAAATCTAAACAGAACAAACCAACATATCAAATGGCATGGAAGCACTGATCCTCCTGCCCTATACTCTTTCACTTACTGTTCCTTTATACCATTCTTAATCAGAAATAAATCCAAAAAAACTGATATACAGAGGGTGTCTAGTGAGGCTCAGGCTCTCAACATCAGTGTCTTGCGTAGTCAACATGTGGCAAAACAGATTTCCTCAGGAAGCTCTCCTTCCTGAGCCCACTAAATCATTGCTCCTGGGGGAGCATGCAGGAGCTATTTGCCTTAATCCCTTTGGTTTGACAAATGTGAGAAGGGCTGAAGAAGAAGGAAGTGAAGAATGAGACTACCCTTGCTGTCCATTGTGGACAGCAAGAGGGGAGAAGTGCAATAACTTGGTCTTTCTCAGCAGAAAGACACAGGAGCAATTTTATAAGTTTTATAAACTTTTATAAGTTTTCTTTCTTTGACCTGGTCTTGCAGCTACACATCGACTTTATATGGGACCAAACATGTGTCAATCATACATAATTTCCAGACCATTATGCACACCCCAGTACTCCTCTTCCTAGTGCTTCGATCTCAGTGGTGGACTCTCACCACCAGAAGAACATGTCTACTCAGTAAACACCCAACAGTAAGTGATGCATTAGTTCTTAATAAACACTCTTGTTTTTCTGTATACTAAGTGGGTATTTTCTCTTAGTGGTGACAGCCCCACCACTGATGTGGAAGCTCCAGGAGAAGGAATAATGGGGAGTGCATAAGGAAATTCTGGAAATTATGCGTGACTATCAAGTAACGAAGTAAACTATGAGGATCCCTTCAGCTGGGGATGCTGCCAAGCCAAAATGGAGTGTTAAAACACCACAACAGCTGCTGTGCAGGCAAGGAAAGGCACACTGAGTGCTTGCTCTGTTTATGCAAGCCTGGAGAAAGGTCCTCTCCTTTCTCTCCATTCTCAATGTTGCTTTAAGCCCAGTTAAGGAAAATGGGGCAAAGCATCATTGCAGGGGCCTGATCCCCAACATACTGGCAATTTTCCAGTGACTCCACTGGACACCCAGTGTAAATGGTGTATCTACATATAAGAATCTATATTTGAATGGCTCTATAGTTTCTCCAGATGTGTTTTGACATTTGTATTTCCCATAGATCTATGGCTAGACATCTGACTTTAAGCATATATCTCCTTGGGATTCAGACTCTAATAATGATGGACAAGCAGGTTTATATAAAAGAAGAATCAGCACAGGCTCTAGCATAAAACTTGAACTGAACTGTGTTCAGGGTTAAAAAAGTTTTCAACTTATTTTCTCTTTTCAGTTGTTTACATGTGTGTGTCCTCTGCTGTTCTTCATCTCAGATCAGACAAAATACAGAATACTTATTTACCATGAGAAAGTCTGTTCTTATGCCATTTTGAGCACAGATGGAATTAGGAAGTACTAGAGATCTCACAAGGGAATAACTTCTCAAGTGCTCCTAAATTATGATTTACTCAAGTGTTCAGGTTTTCCTGAACTCCACTAAAGTCAGTGGAACTGCAGGAGAAGCAGAATCAATTTGTAAACCTTTTCCAGTTGGTCGGGGCTTCCAAGTGTTTATCCCTCATAATTTATTTCTGACCTAAGACAAAAAGGCTCTAATTAACTTTGATGAGACTAGGTATGGTGAATCAGACCTGCACAGAGCTAAAGGTTGTGTGTATGCATGTGTGTGTATGCATGTGACAATGCCTTAAAGCTCAGCAAGACAATCCACAGATTCATATTGTGACCCACAGACAAGCATGGAAGGCTAAAGATGTGGCTGAATACAAGGTAGGTTAAGGGTATCTTTACTGGTTTTCTTATGTCTTCTTCTGGCCATCTGATTGTAGGGAAAGAAACTGATCAAAGCTAATTTTTCAAGCTGGGGTACTTTGTTGGTTTTATACAAAGAAGTCACACTTTTGCAGAACCACATTTCAATCCTTATGAAAAACTAGCAGTTGAAATGGCTTTTTCTTCCTGAGAGTAAAAAATAGCCTGAACTGTAAAAATGCATCCTATTCAACTACTAAGCCTGATTTCATTGTTTGTTTTGTTTCATTGCATTAGAAAAATCAAGATGATGCAGTTCACATGGAATGCAAACCATGCCACTGAATGGCAAATTATATGGAAATATGCCTTTCATCTTAATTACAGGCTGGACAGGGGAATGCACTATATTCTCTCATACATATGAGCTGAAGGAAACTTTCCCAGGGTATTTTTCTTTTACATTTCTGACTCTTATTTGGTTGAAAACTTATCAACCCATGTGATCCTGAGCTGTCTGACTTTCCACGATAAGACTGAAAGTATGTAGGAAATGTTTTCACAGCACTGCCAGAAAAGGTCTGACATGGCCTGGGATATTAAAGTCACAGATTGCTATTTCTTCAATAACCCTTTAAAACACTGTCACTGACTGAAGTCGTAGCTTTATTTTCAGATAGTCAGGTAAGTCTAGGAAAAAAAGAAAATAAAAATCCCCTTCTAACTGAATGTTTCCTATCTCCAGTTTTTGTGTTTCTTCCCTCATACTTTAGGCATTCTGATAAGTCTTATGCTGGGTTGTTTTGTTTTGAAGTAAAAAAAAGCAGGAGCTTTAGCTTTTGAGCAAGGGCCAACTCTCAGTCAAAAGGAGTGTACATGTAGTCCTGAAATCAGCTGCCTCTCTTCAAGGTGCCCTAGGGAGCAGGGTTCACTGCTCTTTTATCTGAAAGGACTTCTGTTTTGACCCACTGTCATTTTCTTTACAGACTCAGCCTGATAAGATCTGATTTCACTGTAAACTGTTACAAGAAGTGGTAGGCACTGTCAGAAACATCCCACTGGCATGCAAAAATATTTAAGTGATGCTGTAGTTTTCAGAGTACTTAAAGGGACTTTTATAATTTCAAAATACTTTTGCACAGTAGAAGTGTACACGGATTGCCTTGATTTACCAACACTTCCAGAATCATTTAGTTCCAATGACTTGGACAAAGTGGATTCCCACTGAGGCCACTAAACATCACCCTCTTCACAGTTGCTCTCACTCATCTCATCTGAGTTTAAGCCCTTTTGAGAATTGTGCACTCTCCATTTTTAATATTTCAAAGGGGAGAACCTGCTCCATATTCACACTTTTACCTTGTCATGGTTATGTACCATTCAGAACAAGCATACAGAGGCCTTCAGTTCACCCTTGGGTTCAAAAGCTGTTGGAAATGAGGAAATGTTAAAGGAACTAACATGTGTAAACAATTTGGCAGAGGTGTCATAAAAATAAAGCTTTGGAATGGAATCTAATACTAGCATTAGAAGTGGACAGAATACAAGGAACAGTGAAACCTAAGTCAAGAGTCTTTGGATCATTCCAGATGATCTGAGCCAGCAGGTGGTAAATGTAGTTCAATATTAGCACATATCAAGTAATTTGTTTGCAAGCAAGAAACTGATGCAGGAACTATTGTATGTGCTGAATTAAACAGTCATCCAGCACTGCTCTCTGGAAAAAGACCTCTGAGTTATTGTGGAAAAATAACTGAAGCCAGCAGCCAGCTGCACAGCTGTGCTAAAAAGAAGACAACAGGGAAGTAAAAGGTGAAAGATGCAAACAAAATGCCAGTTTCTAGTAGCCAAATGATAGGAAGGCAAAGACAGGCAATGCATTTTCTGTGTTAGCCACTTGCAAGAGCCTGTACAGAGTACCAGTGGTTATCCAGTAAATATCCTATTGCTAAGGAGATAGGGGATGGATAAGAGCAGAGTGCATGGATAAGGCAAGAGAGTCTTAGTAAAAGGAGCTCTTAAGTGGCTTAATGCGAGTAATATGTGTTAAGAAATGGAGTGACTGAACAGCCAGATTTTAAAATGCCTCCTTGTGAAGAGCTCTGAAACTACACATATAAACTTACAATTGCAACACAAAAGTTGGACAATGAAATCGGGCATAGCCATGACAGAACAGAAACATCACTTTTCAAAGTTGAGGTCCTTAATTCAGCTGAAATCATTGAGATGAGACAGAATTACACCAGCTGAAGATAGGATTTATACAAATAGTTGCAGATGAAGAGCATATATCAGTGGTGAAAATACAATTTTTTTTCTTAGTTATCACCCAGAAAAACTCAGAGAAAGAAAGCAATTGTCTTACCTCCATTAGCATGATGGGTGGAAAGATGCTGCCTGCCTGCCTTTTTGCCCTCTGAGAAAGTCTCTTGTTGCTGTTCTTGCTTTGCTGAGGGCATTCCTTCTGAGACTTTTGAGTTGCTTGCAAAGGAGTGTTATTCCCATGGAAAGTTGTTTCCCTGAGATGTTTTTGTTCCTCGATGTCTTACCATCACACTGTTCAAGATGCCCTTCTAAACTGAATTCCTTGACGCATTGCAGAGAGCCAGTACCAACTTGGGATGCTTCTGAGGGCTACCTGTACTTTGTATGAAACCATTATTGAGTCAATATTCGAACCTCTTCCCTCTGAAGCCCAAACTCACTGCAGTGCTTTTAACTGCAATTTCAAAGTATTTAGAGGCTAGTTGCTCTGTAAGGGACAACAGGCTATCCTGGGAACCCATGTAACAACACTGCAAGAGCAAGTGACATTTTCAAGCTTTTCTAGATCATCTCTTTTTTATATTGTCTCAAGTCATCAGGTGAGCTAAATACGCAGGTCCCTCATGCTCAAAGTTCAAGGAAATGAAGCAGACCTATTACAAAAAAATAAATGAGTCTGAAACCAAGCAATAATAAGAAAAATGCATGTTATTAAAAGAAAAAACATAGCAAATGGGAAGGAAGTAATTAGAAAGTGTTTTAGTATTTTACATTAACTATTAGGATTATATTAATAGAGTTGGGGTTTTCTGTTTGAAAGAAGGCTCTGGGATGAGAGTAAAAGCTTTCAGCTGTGTGACTGCAAATCATCTGAGAAGACGTTCCACAGCTCAGCAATGAAAAGCGGCTAGTGATGCAACCAGTGAGTGTGGCTGGAATTTCTAGGTGTAATAACACATGGTGAACCCACAGGGTCAACCCATCTGTGGAAAGGAAGGAAAACATATTGTTGATTCAGGGATGTGGTTAGCACTTAAGGTAAAGACTGGCCGACAGTGATTTATAGCTTCAAATTCCTTTTCTCACTTGTGGAGAACCTGAACCAAACAAAATACAGACGTTTAATATCGTACAGGATATAAAGTTTTTCAGAGAGAGCTTGCATATTAGGTATCAGAGTTACATCCTAAGTGTATGACGCTACAACATAAATATTTAACATAAAATTGTTATTTTATCCGCCTCTGTAGAGGAAGTAGGAGAGCAGTGAGGGAACAAAACATGACCGCAAGTTAAAAAGTTCCTTCACAGGTCCACAAACTTCATTCACACAACTGAGATGTCACTTGCATACTGAATCAGAAAGATATTCACACACAGGAGTGACCTTAACTTCATTAGTATCCCTAATGTCTTTGGTAGACCATTCATACAGTTAAAGTCATATAATTAGAGTCATATAATTAAATGTCATGTGAGAGCAAAAATGCTAAATAAATTCATTAAAATTGGATAAAGTACATGATTCTTGAGCTTGGTCCTGACATATTCAAGTGACAATTGGTAGGCAGGTAAACTAGCTACATCAGTGCTGGTTAAGTTTTCTAACACTGGATTTCATTGACTTGAAAGAATGAAAAACTTGAAAACAAAGAAGACTTGCTTGAACAAAGAAAACTTTATTCAGGGTTGCCAAAAATGTGTAAAGCAGCAACATAAGCAAAACAAAACAAACAAAACAAAAGAAGCAGTTTAAAGATCATATCTTTGAGCATGATTTTTCCTGAAACAGTTGTTAAAATCCATAATAATTTTAATGATTTTTTTCTTAAGACTATGGTGTAAACTTGGATAAAAGCAAAAGAGAAAGCAATGGGATTAAGACTGAAAATTACTTTTAATGAGTACTAATGAAAACTTTAGGTATTTCAGAATGAGCAGCTCATTTGTATGACTTTAGGTGTTTTCCAGTTATGTCACAGTTGTGTGGCATCCAAATATACAATTCTATTGCTGATGCTCACATACATAGGCTCCAGGCATCTAAAAGATTTCCTAAACACACAGACCATTGTCAGTTATTTCTTTTGCTGTACTCTCCAGATAAAATTATTTTATGTGCATGCTTTGTATTAGCTACAAAATATGTGGGGTTTTGGCTTTTAATTCTTTAAAACAAACACAGTCCTCAAACTAAACTTCTGCCAGAGCTCCATTACTCTAAATATCTCTGCCCTCAAAGAGAAGATTAAAGTAGAAAACAGTGACAAGACGAATGTTCATCACATTATAGATACGCTGCTGAAAGCCACCCAGCTACTTCAGTGGCAAGTAACGTAGTAAAATGGATGTGGACAAGATCAAAATATTCTTCATCTAACTCAGGCTTGGTTCCATTCTGTGCCATTACACTAGATAAACAGCTTGGATTTCTTTCACTTCTACTATCAAGTGTTTGGGACTTTGCTGGAGTACCTTGAGGCAATGGCAAGAATCTAGTTCTGCTCTCAGCTTCAGAGCACTTGCCCAACTCGGAACAACCTTGAACAGTGCCTAGCATTTCTTTCCCAAGAATAGACATAAAAGAGGATTCCCTTTTCAAGTATAATCCACTCTGTAAATCCCTGAAGAGCCATTTCACTCAGCCAGCATTATCCTCTGGCCTTCCATGGTTCAGAGTGCTGGCAGAGGCTCTACAGCCAGGCTGTGGCTGTGCTTTCAGCAGTGATCACTGTTGTCATTTATAACTCGTGTGGCAGCTATGCCTTTGAGACGTAGGCATGGAGGAAAACCCCTTTGCACAGAAATAAAGAGATCCCCTTGCCACAAAGACCTTACAAAGTAGTAGCTGTCTTCCCAGTACAGTATCCTTACTGGAGACAGCATGTATTAATCCATGTGTTCCCACACCTCTGTGTCTGGGTCAGTAGCACCATTCACTCTCCATGGAAAGTTTTGCTTTGCTTTAAGCCAAGAGTCAGGCCTGCCAAAAGAGGTATGATAAATGTCTGTTGCCTCCAAGCAAAATACGGAAAAAAGCTTCTTTTCTCTCACTTCTTGTTTATTTGTTTGTTTTCTCCTAGTGAAATTCCCTCACTATTCTGCTGGGAACATTACAAGCTAGTCTGACACTGTAATTTAAGCTATTCCTAAGACAGTCTCACGCTCCGGTTTGGAACACCACCTTTGATAACCAGATGAATGTAAACATATCTAACCTTTCACAATAAAGCCCTGCAAGTCATCAGAGCTTCTCCATCAGCTTTCTCCTGGCTCCAGAAATTCACACCACCAGGAGGAAGAAGCAACAGCAAAATGAGATATGGGGAGCCCCATTGCCAGTGGTCCTGTCCCCATTGCCCTGCTGCACTAGCCCCATGGCAGAGAGCCCCTGGGCAGACACCACCACCTCCTAGCACCCCTCCTGGGAGCAAGGGGCACTGACATGGGTGCTCTTCTCTGTGTCTCCTCTGCTTTCACATTCATCCATTTCCGAACCTGTAACTCCCCATGGAGCCTTTTGTATTTATTGTGCTCCAGTCTGCTGGTTTTCTCCATATGTTTGTTTTTCCTCTGTCTCTTTTCCTTCCTGGGAGGGCTAAAAGGTCTTGCTAGGGCTGAACTAGTGCCTGGTCCCAAAGAATTACAGAAGGAGAAACTGATTTTTTTCAGTTTCTGACTTTTCCCGTCAGAGTCAGTCATTATCAGTTAAACAAATTATATCTGAAAAAGGTGAAATGATTTCCTCCTTATTCTATCCCTCACTTTGTGTGAGAGCAGAAAGGGTTTACGCCTTAACATGGATGATGGATGAGTGACTGTCAGAAGGAAAGGAAACTTTTCCACAACTTTGTCTAGGTTTTTGTTTTCATGATGCTAGAGATTTCAGAAATCTTTTTAACCAATATGCTCATAGCCTGAAATTCATCTGGGGAAGAACTTTAAATTATCAATGACATCCCTCCCTGACATCTTCCCCCTACAAAAACCACATTGTCACTTTTAAAAAACAAACCCTGAATGAACAACTGCTGCAACAGGAAGAGGAATATAAAATATGATTTAATGAGAACCTTGACCATTTCAAGAAATATATGGCCAGGGCAAAGAGCCATTCCCCTTAGAGGTAGAAATTCACCAGTCACCAGCTGAGAAAGAGTAAAACACAGATGGGACTTTTTTAGTCCAGTCCATTTGGTATTCTTCAAACAGATGCATATGTGTGCCAAAGAGCTGCCATTGAAAGATGCACCAGTGTTACTCACATCTGTTGTTTCAGCAATTGTCCCGTTCTGCATGAAGGAGATTTCCTCCACATAGTCTGAATCAGTTCTACTATTATTTTATAAAATGAGTACTTCTGCAGGGTTATCTGAAACTTCAGTATGGGAATGTCTCCAATATTGCAAGGCAATACCAAAGCAGGACCATAAGCTTTTATATATCTGGAGAATTATGCTGCTGCTAACCACAATCTCATGACAGTACTTGCCATATGCCACAACAGGTGTTCATCATAAATTTAGCATGAAAACAGTGGATTTTATCACTCAAAAAATGATCATTCTGCTGTTTTGTGAAATGTTTACAAGAAATTCCTTTCTTTTCAAACCCACCTTTCCTCCTGCCTATTCTTAAGTCCCTTTCCTCCTACATGTTCTCCCATACATTTTATAATGACTCCATTGTATTGTGATTATGTTACTGTGTCCCTTTCCTTTTGCTCACCCCACACTCTCAAAAAAACCCTAAAACATAGTCCACTTAAAATTGAAGAATTTGTCCAATCCAAAATAAAAATAACCTGAACAGTGTTCTCAGCAGAGGTTTTACAAAACCTTTTGTCTCCAAGATGTAATTTACCACATAGGATCATAGGGTTGGAAAGCACCTTAAGATCACATACTTCCAATCCCCTGGCTGTGGGTGTCTTAGAAGATGCAGTATTCTTGTTCTTTGCTGTTGATGTTTATTTGTAGCATCACTGCTGATCATTGCTAAGAGATCTCAGCCAGGATTACAGCACCACTCCAGTACGCATTGGCTAATACCTGTTGTTAGAAATTAAGATCAAGTCCAAATCACTGCTGTGTGAAAACCTAAAAACCTTACTTGTAAGTATGAAAAAAGGTAGCACTGGGGGAGCTAGTCCACCTAAAAGAAAGTTGACCTACTGTGGGCATTGAGAAGAGAAGCTACCCATGCTCATGAAGGCAGTCTGGGGCATGGACAGGATTGAATCCAGTTTGCCTGAGCTCCAAGATCTATAAAGGATCTTCAATGGACAGGAACCAGTTATTGAGCTTTTGTCATATAACCACCCAGTGGGAAACTGAATTGGAGCTGTTAGTATCTGAGGTTAATTACTGAGAAATTAAATGCAGATGTAAAAAGAAAATAAGTCAATTCTCTACCATTGGAAAATAAAATTAGATTTGCTTAGTTTTGAAATTAGTGGTCTAGAGGTGAGAGACTAATGGTGTGCAGGACTTTGAAAAGAAGGGGCTCCGCATACTGCAGCCAGAGTTTTCCAGAACAAAGCGGTATCAACTATTCCGGGGGAAAATTGACCTTAGTTTTATTACATATAGATGAAAACGTGATGATAATCAATAAAGAGATAAGGAACAAAAAAATTATAAGGAGCATTTCTATATGTATGAAGAAGTCAGTATCACAAAACAAATCATCTATTTGACAAACTTTCAGGACGTGACAAAATCAACACTTTGTAAGAACTTAATTCACTGTTTAACAATCATACAAGACATCCTCCTTTCACATAGGGTGGCACTGCGTATTTTTCCCTGATGAATGGTAATGTCATTGATGGGCATCTGAAAAAACCTGCAGGGCTCTTCTTTGATGGACACCCTGGGAAAATACAACTCTTCTCTATCCTTCCACTGATGCCAGAGATAACAAAGGAATTGTGTGTTTTGCTTCCTTATACATGCCTAATGTGCTTTTTTTAGACTGATTACCAGAATCTCCTTAAACGCAGTTGAGCTCATTCAAGGGAGGCCTTGAGTTCCTAGGCTTTGATGTCAGTGTGCAAGAACTGAGGACGCCGCACTGGCCCATGAGTCATTTTCATGCTGTACTCTCTCACAGCATACTCAGGCCTGCCACTGAGCTGTAGGTACGGTCTTTGTTGTTATCAGACTTTTCCAAGACCGTGGATGCAGTAATTGCTTCACTCTTTAAGCCTCTTGTGGTTTCTTGTGAATGGCATTCTTTCAAACTGCAACCAGAAGGAATTAACCCAGACACACAGAGCTCACAAATAAAATAAATTGAACACCAAAAAAAAAATCTTCATTTTCTCCAGTAGCAGAAGATGCTGAAAACACTAAGGTGTTGGCAGTCGGATGTAATTTTTAGTGATAGTCTACAAAAGCTTCTTGTATAGCCTTAAAAGCTGAATGTCCAAGTGCTGTGTATGCTCTGATGGGAAGGTAGAGGCACAATTAACAGCTGGTCCTGGATAATGGACTAACTGAGAGAGAGGAGCAAGGCAAGGACAGTGAAACTACCTCTGCTCCTTAGCGCTCCAAGCACAACAGAGCTGCATTCCTCATCCCCCCCTACAAGTCATACACTGGGAATGGGCACAGACCGATCCCCGTCAGAGAAAGCAAATGCTGAGTTCAGTGATTCCATGGGCAGCTGAGCAAAACCTATAGCTCTCTGGCTGTGAAAGGCAGAATGTGATCCTTTCACCCACAGATGTGTTTTCTCTGGCCCTCCTGTGCCACCCTCTGCACTACAGGACTGCAAAGTTCTTTTTCTTCAGTAAATTCCAGCATCTTTTACATGTTTACATTGGGGAATGCAGGAAAAGTGAGCGTATGTTTTAAATGAAATGTAACTACTGTCAGAAGCTACTGGGAAAAATGGAGCTACCACCCAGCTAGATCTGTGGGTAGGGGTTTTTTTATTATAATTTAATAGAAAAATGAGACAGCAACTCACACACGCTACATGCATCACACTTCAAAGAAGAGTGCATATAAAAACATATTTGTGGTGGTGTTCCGCATGCTGAACAAGTTCCATTCAAAAACCTGTATCTTCCATCTGTCTGTAATTTCCAGTGGCTCCACTAACAACTTGCTGCATGAAAAAGAATCAACATGAATATGAGCTTATATCAGCAGTACTTGTCAGAAAATGTTCCCCTACCTTGCCATGCCATGCACCACCTCATAGAAGCACACAGGGCATTTCAATGCAAATGTTTTGGGGTTTCAGCCAGAAGTTGGAAATTACCATGGATAGCAGACAATCTATGAGAAAAAAAGAGGAAAGTTTAGCTGAAAACCTAGTTTTCCTTCCAACACAGATTATACAGAAGTGTTTCAAGCCAACTGTGTCTGGAATACTGCTCATACACAGGTCCACAGAGATATACACACAGTGGCACCAAACCAGCAGATGGACTTAGAGGTTCTGCAAGCTCTGAGCTCAGAGGATAATCTCATTTTATAATGGGATAATGCCAACACTTTCATGAAAGAAAAGGTGTGGTTCATGGTAGAGTAAATGAGTGAGAGATCATGGGATGTCTGAAGTATAGCTCAGCCACTGAAAAACTCCCAGCTAAAGAGAAGAATAAGGCTTGGCTTACCTTATTCTTCTTCAAGCTCTGCTTGTGCAGAGCTCCATGTTTCCATAGATAGTCCCCTGGCACCCAAGAAAACCCATTATTCAGGTCTCTATACAGCACTACAACAACAGCATTTGGTATGCTGGTCCTGAGAAGATTCATCCACATCTTCATAGAAATTCTTGCTTTCCAGACTCAGGGATAAGGGAGATGTAAAGACAGAAATCTCATCTATTCTACAGGGTAATTTGAAATAATATTTGGAGTTTTGGTTGGTTTGTTGTTTTTTTCTAGTTGTTGAGAGAAGCAGTGAAGCACAATGGGTCTGCATTTTGCTTTATAACTGGCCTGCTTCATGTGGCCTAACCTTAAAAGTGTGAATTGAGAATCTTGAAATTGCAAAATAGTGAAACTTTGGGGTAAAATCCTTGCTCTGGTAAGTTAATGATAAAGATTTTAGCTGGCTTAACTAAAACCAGTTCACTGTTTTGTGCCTTGTAGCTGCGCACAAGAGATGCCGCACCTCTTAGGACACATTTCTGTATTAAGCAATTGAGCCAGTACATTTGAGTGAGTCTGAATCTTTCCATTAACTCCAGAAAGCTTCAGGCTCCCAAAGCCAATACAAATTTCTTGTAGGATTTTGGAACAACTGCCACCCAACTCTATTCTTGTAGTTCCTTCCTTGTTTTCATTCAGTGTTCATCCACAACTCTTGAATTAAACAGGAAAAGTTGAGGGGCATTTCTGTTTGTTCTTTCTTTTTTTCCACTTTCTCCTTCTCCAAATGAAATCTCAAGAGAATTCCTGCACTGGTCTCCCTGGGGTTTGGTGTCTGTGTGGTGGGAATATTTTATTTCCATTAACAACATCTGTAGTCACATGTGCATCCAGGGAGGAGACAAGACCCCTGTTGTGCCTAGTGGAAGAGATGAAAGAAGGCTCTTGGAAATATATCTTGCACCTCGTGCGTGTCTAAGAAGGTTCCATATAAATAGCACCATAACTTTTGCACTCGGTGGCACTTGAGCACATTATAAGCAGCAACAGGTGGGAGGCATGTTTGAACAATTGAGAAGGCTGTAATAAGTGTGGTTAGTAGGTCTATTATGTTCCTATTGCAAATTCCACATGCATACTTGGTTATTTCAAACAGGTTGGGCTTTCTGACTGGATTAGGGGGCTGTTAGACAGGCTAGACAATGTGAGTCTATAGTTTTAGAAAGAATGAGTAAAATGGATATTGTTTAAGCAATTTCAGGGAGGAGAACGAATGTGGAAGAAGTGCCCAGCCACAAAGCTATTTTGTTCGGCTGAGTGATGATGGGCAGCTAAAATGTTCACACTTTGTATTTCACACAGGGTTAATGCTACCCTGAATAGCTGTTTCCCCCCAGGATTGCATAGTACTGCAAAATGTAAAAGGAAAACTAAGTTTAGAGTTAGGATATACAAGGGAAAAAATGCAGATAGGTTTTTTGGCACTGGGCTGCATATGAAATGCAAGCCAAGAGCGCTTTGAATTTTCTGAAGATATTTGGAAGTGAATTGAAATTACAGAAATGCCTACCTCTGGGAACTGGAGAACAGGGCACAGGAATCTGGAGAACTGGAAAAAGAATGAAAAAGCACAGCCAAAAACTTCATGTGGCTCAGCACTTGGTTGTATAATGTTGCTCAGCAGGACAAGAATCACAGTCCCTGCACCACAGACCTCAGTCGGGGAGGAAGGTTATTTTCTGTAGTGCCTTCTCATGAAAATCAGGAAGACAATGAAGGAAAGTGTTATTGCTTTTCGAGATTAACAGTAAATCATTAATTGCAATGTTTGATTTCTGAACTGGAAATGTATTTTAAAGAAAGACCTCATGAACTCAAGTCTGTAGCACTCTCATTCCTTCAATCTCAGTGAACACCATATCCTGTGTGAAATAGGCTATTTCAATAGCTACATTAATTTAGAAAAGATATTCTGAAAAAAGAACAACCCTCTCAAAAAGAAAAAGATAGAGAATCAATCAATTTTGTGATGCATTTCAATAGAGGCAATTCATTAAATGTAAATGTTTATATTTGAATACTTTCTGCCTGGCTTTTCTCCTGGGTAAGTAGTAGTTCATTTTTTAGGCATTGAATATGCAGGCTTTCAAGCTACATGTTAGAAGCCAGTGGGAGTCTTGGTACTGAGTTATTGGGAGAAGAATTAAGCTCTCAGACATTATATTGATGACTGTCTTTGGAAATAAACTGTCAGTATAAACTCACCAGATGCGAGGCAATGGTTTGATCTCATATGCAGAGGTATGTGAATCACATCTCCTCTTTGGCCATTCTCAGCTATGTTCCTGTAGAGTACCTTTCATCAAGACCCTATTCAAGTTCTTAAAAAATGCTCTTTTTTTCTTTGCATTCTTGCTTACGAGAGAGAATCTGTGGGTTGTGGACTGTATTTTTTCTATATCCATGAAAAAAAATAGATGCAAATTGGCCTGTAGCCAATAGCATTTCCTTGTTTAATTTATTTTAAGAAGCATAGGTATTAGATTTGAGTGACACAGTTTCTGGAAGAGAAGTTCTCTTAACATGCACAACATCTACAAAGGCAACATAAATTTCTGCAACTCACCCTACATACTTTCCTTTCTGCCTCCTTTTTGTGGAGAAACTACTTCTAAGGATGAAGGGTAAATTCCAGCTTCTTTTTCACTTAAAACTTAACTTTCAAGGAGTCTTAAGGCAGGCAAATCTGAAAATGGTTCTTACCTGTCTAAATCACTTAGACCTTGCAAGACTGAGCAGGATAATGCATAAATATCTATAGGAATCTAGAACTTTGTGAAGAAATGCGTGAGCACCTACTGGGATGGTGAGCTTCCAGTCCGTTGAGAACTGGACTGAGATCACTAAGCAAACTCAGAAACAAATACAATAGAAAAGTGATTAGTCATTACCACTAATTATTTTACAGGAACCACTTAAATGAAAATGTCATTTAGTAAGTATAAGATCCAAGCAAATCCAAACTGAAAGGGTTTACATAGCATTATTGGTCATCTGTACCCTGCAGTTCTATCTACACTACAATTTAAAATAAAACTACTTAAAACTGTTCAGATACATTCAATGGGATTAGTGAAGCTATGGTCAAATCTTGATTTTACTAAGGATGTGAAACAATGGCCTCGAGTTGCCACACAAGAAATTCTGTCCCAGTATAAGGGAAAACTTAAGTCAAGCACTGGAATATGTTGCCAAGAGGAGTGGCAGCATCTCCATCCTTGGAGATACTCAAAACTGACAGGGCAAAGCTCTAAGCAGCCCACTCCCACTGCACCTGGTCCAAGCAGCAGATTGGGCTAGAAACCCCAAAGACCCCTGTCTACCTCAGGGATTCTGCAGCTCAAAGTCCTTCTCCCCAACAGTAGTGTAAGGTAAGAAATAGGGTGTATATGCATCACTTGTGTATAACACTTCAATACTTCCACATCACACAACGTTTAATGCTCAAAAAATATATGCTTCATATTTTCACTAAATTTTGGCAATTCTCCTTCAGTTTCTCGTTGGCTAAGAGTTAAGGCTGAGTGGTTCTCAGGCACCCAGTGCTGGGATCGTAGGGGGTTCCATCTGGTTTTTGTCTCTGAGAGCTGCCTTTTAGCCAGCCTGTGCTCCTCTTACTTTCCCCTGGCATGACTGTTTGCCTCCTCTGCATCTGAGTACATTAGATACGGAGTGTGGGGGATTTACAGTGCTGCTGGCAGTACCAGACGGAGAATAGCTTTGTAACCATACCCCTGTCTTCCAGCAGAGAAAATCTTTGATGGAGATCTTTACACACTAATGTACATGTAAGAACGTAAGCCCTCAGTGCATGACTTTCATTAGTGTTAGTGATAGTTATGCACATGCTGTGAGGAGAATAGTGAAGCCTGTGTATGACGTGTATGTGTCTCTGTATGTTGAGCCAGATCCTTCCTTGCTATAAATCTGTGTAACTTAAATGTTGCTTCATCAGCCCATGCTTATTTACATCAGCCAAAGAGAATGTGACCTATGGCATTCTCCAAAGTATGTGCTTCTGAAGTAATAATATCCATAGGTCATCAAAATCTATCTGTAGCTCATTGGCTCCTGCTATCTCAAAACTAAACCCTGTGGTCAAAAGGCAACATTTAAAGGCATGTGTCCTTGGAGCATAATTTCTGAATGACAAATTTGAGCTCTACAGTCATGAAATTTATCTGCATTGCATCTCAGTAACTAGAAATGCACTGACCTCTTTGGATATTTGGCTAAACACATCATCCAGACGGTTCCCCGGTGGGCAGAGCAGTGAGAGATTTGCACAACATCATGTTACATGACATCATGTTGCCTTGTTCAGGGGAGCCATAAAGAGGGTCTGAACCTCACAGAAGCTATCTGTTCCAGGCACTCAGAGATTGCCTAGGAAATGAGTGCATAGACTGTGTCTACAGCACTGCAGCAGGGGCAGGCGGGACACTAGCGGAGGGCAAACAGAAAGAAATCCCAGCGTGCTTTTCTGATAGCAGGTATCTATAAATAATCTCCATTATTTTTTTTAATTACTTTCAAAAGTCATGCAGGGAGAACATCAGTTCCCAGTGCACAGCGCAGCAGTGAAAAGATAAACTATCAGGCTTTTCAGTGGAGATCTTTCTTATTTATTTATACCATATTAAAGATTAAACACAGTGCTTTGAGTTGAAATCTGTTCCTAAACATCCCCGCAGGATCCCACAGTAGTTCTCTCAGAATTATATTCAGCAGTTGACTACTAAAGAAATGTTCTATTATTAACTAGCATGTAATTAGTTCATTAAAAAATACCTCAGCTGAATTCTGTGTAACATAATACAGCCTACTACTAGAGTGAGGAGATTTCAGGCTCAGCACAAATGGAAGTGAAATTACAGTGAAAAGAAGTGGAAAGGAGATGGTGCCAGCTGGCAGGGTACTAAGTGTTTCAAATTACTGTATGTTTATGACCTCTGTGTTCTTAAACAAAATTAATTAGATTATGCTATTTGAGAATCTTGGAATGCAGTGGCCCCATGCCAATCTTATCTGTACCACACATCTTTAGTTTAATTAAGATGTTTTAAATTTCTCCAGGTATTCCTTTTATACACACATATACACACATGTGTGTGTTCAAAGTGCTGCCTGTTGGAAGTGATAAACAACAGACTGCAATTCCTGAGGTGTGTTTAAGGTGGCTGCTTACTTAATAGGGCTTGAGGGCTAAATCCATGGAACGGCTTCGAACCGACTTCAATGCTCACCTGCTACTTTATGCCCCCAGTCAAAACTCCTGACCCTCAAGACCCTTGTTCAGCTGCTTCTTAAGTGTGGGGTGTTTACACTTGCAGGCACCTAATCTTTCAGTGTTTAAGTTTTCTCTATGCTTGGAGTTCTCCTGCTTAGCATAGCAAGCCTGCTTGCCTTATTAGTGCTGATAATTTAGCATCTCCCACATCTCCAGAGTTGGGTTGCCATTCACCAGTCATCCTACAGGGTGGGAGTTACTGTGGGGGGACCACCAACAGACATTGCCACTGGGAAAAGGAATCAAGGAGTGGGTGATGGTGCTCCTACCCGATGTTTCTCCCAAGGTCAGAGCATCATTCACAGGTCCACTTCCTTTTTCAACCAAGGAGATTTGATTCACTTACCATGTCACATGGGTAGTCTTCACCATTAGAGGATGCCATTTGGTGAGGGTGTAAGAGGGACTTCAGAGAGAGTAAATTTGGTCAAGTTAGTCAGAGTTGTGAAAGCAAGGAGATGAGGAAATGCTTATTGTTCCACTAATGGTGCTATGCTGATTTAAGCAAGGAACAAAGTTTCTGCCTGTAAATCATCCTAATGAATGTTGTTCCTACTACTTTTCCTTTTCACAGTGAACACTCCCCAGTTCTGAGGAAAGCAGAAAAAGCTTCAAAGAAAGGTGAAAAAGCCTTTTGCCTGAAGAACCCTGAAGACTGGGCAGTAATGCATATTCCAGCAGAAAGTGAAATGCGTGCTTAAATTTCATCAGGCTTACAACAGCCTCATTGCGTATGCTAAACGCTGAGCAACAGTGGAGACAGGCTATCACCATATACTCCTCAGGGCATGCTTTGAAAGAAAGAACAATCTTTCTTTCATCCATCGGTTTTGAAAGAATTCAGAAGTATGTCTTTTACAAGGTATTTCAGGACTTTGAATTCTCAGCAAAAATGGAATGGGAGGGGGAAGCAAAAAATCCCTAGAACTGAAGTTTAAACTACTCTTCATTATTGATGCTTAGCAGTGGGCAGTACTGTGGTTTCCTGCTAAACATGATGGTCTTTTGGGAGTCCATGATCTTAGGCAAACTCACCACATGCTTAAGTCCCTATATCAAGGCTGCTAATTCTTCTAGGGGGCTGAGTGCTTATGCCTGCCTCTATGCCTGGATAGATCTAGTAGCAAGTGCTATAGGGAGTGTCCATAGCTCACAGGCTTTCTGCTCATAGCAATATTACTTAGCAGTTCTGTACCATTTTATATGCTCAGTGCAGCAATCGTACATGTAAACTCAAAGACTTACTTGTATGTGTAGCCTCTTTAAGGGCTTCCTTGCTAGACCTGCTGAAGAGGCACCTTAATACAACTCTATCTCCTACTATTCATAACTAAAAGATGGCAAAGCTAAAATATTAATCACTGTCAGACAAGAAATGAGCCAAGATTTCTGCTGGCCTCCAATTCTCTTACTCTTCTGTGTACCATTGAATTGACAAAGAAAGTGTAAAAAGAAATCTTTGTGACTGTTAAGTAGCTGCCAATTTGGCTGAGAAAAATAGATCAGGTTGCTCAACGTTACCTGTTCAGATTGAATGTAGTCAGTGTTGTTGTTTCTCTTACATGTATTCTCAGATTCATTTGTTTCCTCTTGACATGCTTCTTCCTCACAGAATGTTACCACCCTCTGGTCATGGCTTGCTAGTATGAAGAATGCTAAATCTCTAGACTTTATAAAAGGAACCCCCAAAGCAACCCATTTTATGTAGCAAATTATTTACTGGAATTTTTAAAATCACACTATGACTTCTTTGTGGAGCCCACTTAAGTGAAATTGGAAATTAGATGGAAACTTTGGAGCAATCTGAAAACTGTAAGAGAGAAAGGTATGGAGATCTTCATAGGGATTCCCAACATTCGAACTTCATATTTCATCATAACAACAGCTGGGTATCACTACCCTTTCTTATGTTAGAGACTACAGATAGTGTCCTTATTTGCAAAGAAAAAAAATTCACCAGCTGCTTTTTCTTGATTGTTTTGCTTTGGGTTTTGGGTTGTTTGTGGTTTAGGGCTTTTTTGCCTCTTACTCATAACAGGGTAAAAAGCTAGCTAAGAAAGGTAAGGGCAGTCCTCTGCGCATAAAGCTGATCAGGTTTTCCTAACTCCCCCAGTCTTCCTAGACCTTTCCATATCTATTCCTAATTACTCCTGGACTAAAGTTGACTTCTTCACAGTCTGCATGTTTGAGTCAGAATAATGGAAAGAATGCATTGTGTTGGACTGGTACAACCCTTTTACCTCTGTACAAGTATGTTGCTTCACTAAAACATGATTGTTATTTCCTCCTCTTTGACAGGGACTTTTCAACTAATAGATCCGCAAATAAAATGCCTCTGGAACAGAAAGGGAATAAAAATTGCTCTGGCAGAATGCTGTGCTGTTGACAGGTGATTTTTCTAGGAAAAGTACTTGCCTAGGGGTAATAGGCATAATTGGATACTGTTTTACTCCAGCTTAATGCCAGGTTTTGCAGACTCAGACAAGGCCCTTTGAATTCAGCAAGCCATTATTTAAAATAGAAAACAATTATCTAGTGTTCTGGCTAATGTCTGGTAAAAGGTAATTTGATTAACCAAATATGAGAATGATAGGAAGTGTTGGTGTTGGCTTGTCCCAGCATTTTCCAAACAGTAGAGCACAGTAGTTATGCAACACATTTCCATGCAATGAAAGACCTTTTTTTTCCCATGTTGTAAAATGGACGATACTTATATCATTGTGGTAAACATATATGAGTGGGATACTGGTTTCCATTGCTTTCATTTTTTATGCTGGCATCTGGACAGTTTCAGTGTGGCCAGAATTAGTCCCACAAGCTCAACTTTTGTTCTTTTCCCTCATGGCTTTCATACTTCTGGAAAAGTCAGGCCCTTGTTGCCATGGTTATCAGTAGTCTGATTTGGAAAATTTATAGGAAATATGTTCAAAGTCAATGCATTAACAAAATCTGTGGGAAATGGTTGTGCTCAGAATCCAAAAGGCACAAAAGCAAAGGTGGGTCACAGGCTGACTATGCAGAAACAGAATCACTGACACAGATTTCAAGGCCATGCACCCTTCCATGAAAAGGGAAAATAACATCAGAATGACCATGACCCTTGTTTAAAGTATAAACCGTCCAAGCCCAAAAGATGAAGGAATGAAAACCAGCATACTCAGGCTAAGTGTTCCAAATTTCTCTTACACCTTCTGTTTCAAATCCAAAGAAGAACTTGCATACTTATTTGTCTGGTGAAATAAAAGATGGTTTTCCTGCTGGCCTTACTCCTTTTTACTTTGCCACCCTGAAACTCCCACTTGCTCATTTACTTACCTGTGTTTATTCATATGGAATCTATGTTTTTCTTTTTCTTCCTCAAGCCACAGACAATTATTTCTGTATGTTATTAAAAAGAAAGAAAAAATAATATCTGTGATTCTCCCTAATTTCTTCCCGGAAAAAGGCAAGCTGTCAAAATGCACTCTTCGAGGCCTGAGTCTAAGACATAAACAACTTCTTTTACAAGACTGCCTTCTCTATGAGGGTCTTTTGAAGAGTCTGTTAATAAGGGAGCATGGCTCCTTTGTCTTTCCGTCCTTACAACTGCAGTATCGGGGCCTTCCTGTAAAACCTCTCTTCCGGGCTGAAAGATGAACTCAGATTATCTCCAAAACTGGCACCCATCAATGTATGCACATTTTTGGTCTCTGCAATCATGCTTGTATGCAATATTATCCAGAAAACCCCATCTGCATACATAAATGAGATATGCTCTGGGTCTCTTCATTTTTATAAGCTCTGGGTTTTATGTATACTACATTGAAGTTGTGAACTTTAGCTCTGGGAGTGACTTCCATAAGAAAAGTTCTATAATTCAGAGTATAATAGCTGAGTATCTTTTTGACTGTTCAGCAAGTGGCTCTATCATAGTGATCTGTTTTCAACCATTTATACCTTGGACCCTTTAAAAACAGTGAATCTGTGGTATGCCTGCTGACCAACAAAGACCAACTCCAGGGAAGTAGTGCTGAAACTTTCTGTGTGTTTCTCACCTCCTTCTTTTACTGAACGAGCTGTAAGAAGACCAAGAGCTGAAAAATAAAACGCAGCAGCTATTCCTGACCTCACAGCTGCTGGCACTGCTTGTTTGAGTTGTTTTTCAGCCAAAATAATTCCCTACTCTGAGCACAACTGTGAAAATTACACGAATTCAGTATGTACAGCCACTGTTATCTAATGCAGCTCTATTAAAGTGTAATGCAGTCTTTACTTCTAATTAGTACTGGTTTTATTAATGACCGCATATTGGCCATTGTTAATATCAAAGCCCTGTGTATTTTCCACAGTATAAACACTTAACCCATTCACACTTGTGTTCTAAAGAGTTTACAACTTAAATAGGCAGAAACATTATTCTTTTGCAGACAGGGAAAAGCAGCTGAGAGAGATGAAGTGACTCTCTTGAAACCATGCAGAAACACTAAGGAGGAACCATGAACCAAATCCAGTTCACTTGATACCATGTGCTGTATAATAACCTTAAGACAAATCTCTTTCCACAACTGATTCTTCCGTTACCACTCATTACAACAGCAAATAGGCTACAAAAAATAGTGTTGCAAATTAGATAAATTTTCCAAGTAATTGCAGTATACAGTTACAATCACAACTGTAGTCAGTGTGTAAGTCTCCGCTGTCACATTTAGTCTTATAAGCTCTTTGTTGCTAGCACTTTTTGGATGATTTTCTTAAAAGTTAGCAATGTTTGAGACTGCCTATGAGGCGGTGCTAGGCTCAATGATTTCAGTGAGGCTGCTATCTCTCCCTGTCTATTCCCAGCAGGACAGTCCTTCCTCTGATCATACATTCAGCAGTTCAGAGTGCACTCAGAGTGAATCAGTGAATGGCAATGGCAATTCAGACCACCACTACAGGTTCTCCTCTCCTGTCAGGAATAAATTATCGCTGAGCTCCCATGAAGAGCAAACTGATTGCTTTGGGATGCTCAAGATGCACTTCTGTAGCAGTTGCATTTCATAAAAATACTCACAAGAGAGTCTACCCCTGAGTTCTGTCATAAGGCCTTCATTCTCTCCTTTCAGTCCCAACCCAGTTCAGACACTGAGCGCAGAGACATTTATTAATACCAGACATTGCAGGTTTCCTATCCTTTCATAAAGATGACATTCATGCTGACTGTTATTTGAAACTTTTAAAGAGAACAATAGGATTATTTTTCCAAAGCAAATATAACTACTCTATATTGTGATTATAGTTTCCATGCCTGAATCAATGAAAGGTCACAGCTCCCTCGATGCTTGAAGAGGATACTGAGCCATGGAAAAAAAAATCTGGGCTGATATATATTTGCTGAGAACAATATCAGATTGTTGGTAGACTCTCCCAGAGCATAGCTAGCAGACACTATGCAGATGTTCTGTGGGCTTGTTCGGAATGGGCATAAACGATGTTTAAAAGCCACTAAATAATCTTAAACAGTTGTAGCTAAAAGATCTACACAAAGCTTGCCAGGGCTCCCAACTGCAATGAAGCCCCTTCCAAGAGCACTCCATCCTGGACTTACTGCCTTTGCCATGATGGGCAGACAGCTGGCAGGGAGTGCAGCAAGGAATTCACACCTGAGCATCAGTCAAGGGTGATGATAAGACACACACACAAGTACTAATATTCATATCACCCTAATTTATAACAGCCCATGCTGAGATTGGTGACAGTACATATAGGAGGAGACACATTCTGCTTCACAATGAACAAATATAAACTGAGTAATAGCTTTTTCACTGCCCCAGAATAAGTAGCCACTCTTTGCTGTCTGTCTAAGCTAACAGCTTTGGTGGAAGTCCTTTAAACCTGTCACCTCCCTTCTGATACTGGGTTAATCTCAGGTAAGGAGGAAGCCTTAAGCAGAACAATTATGTTTGCAGACAAAAATGAGCAAAACCTTGAACACAAAATAGGAGAAGACTGTCTTAAAAAAAAAAAAAGGATTTTCATATTAAAAAAAGCATGTGTGAATCCTTCTGTTCTCCTTCTGCCTTCTGAGTATGCTGGGTTGTTTTGGAGAACTTCTGCCTGCAACCAAATACGTAAAGCAAAAGTGTTTTAAATCCCTGTGTCTAACTGCACTTGAGCTTCTTAATGTCTCAAACTCATGAACTAACCAGCTGCAGAGATTACATATCAGATGTATTCCATGTTTTGGATACAAGTATTCATGGATTTTAAAGAAATTCTCATTTCCAAAACTTTTCTGCTCCCACCAAAGAAAGTTTATGCTCTTGAGAAATAGATGTGACCAATACATTCACTCTGTAAACAATAGATTACATATGTACAGAAATAAACAGCCTGTTTGCAAAAACTTCTTCCTTCAGCTTGATTCTAGGCAGTCTTGGTTTCCAGCTCACCGCTTATTCTGTACCCTCTCTGTCTTTCTCTTGAAACTGTGATCTCTCTCAAGGTGATTCCAGCAACAGATTTAATCATGGTATCTCTAATGCTGAAAATGTCAATACCAGTGCATTAACAGTTACTTAAGGAAAGAAAAAATAGAAGACAGCAGCTACCAAGGACATGGAAGGTAAAGGGCAGAAAAAGAAGTCCAGATACATTTCTGTCTACATAAACTAGTAAATAGCGCTGCAAACGAGGCTGGTGCAGTGACAAGAATCCACACTGGAGCTACTAGAGACAAAGAGAGGTGCATGACCTGAGACTGACATATAGTAAATTCTGGCTTTGGGTAAGGAAGGAGATAACAGGCGCCATGAAGAAACATCGTCAAGATTAGTGATGATGAATAACATCACCGAGATAAATTTATGCTCCATAAATACAGAGCTGAAAAAGAGGTTTGGATTTTTTTTCTGGAGGTTTACTGACCTGTTCCATGCTGATTCAAATTCCTGCTCTTTGCTTGCTAAATTAGGATGAGGTTATGATCAACTGTGACTATGGACAGATTTGTGCCCACATCACCAGAGCAGCAGCAGTAGGAATGATCTGTGGCCCATACAAAGGTGATATATCTTGGCTACTTCTTGCTCTCTGAGCTAATTTGTCCATTTGATCCGTACCCCAGACCAACACACAGTGTTAGGAAGACAGTCCTGTTGTGACATGGCTGTACCCTTTTCCTATACCTTTCAGCAGAACCCACACATATTTGTGGCTGGGGAACGCGCTCCAGTGCCTCAACCCCAGGACCCCAGAGTTCTGTCCCATCATACATGGCTAAGGGGATGAATGGGGACCCTATTCTCTTGTGAACCAATGCAGAATGGGAACTAAACTTGCTGCAGCTGTGTTCTCATACAAGGTTTCCTGGCATGGGGACAACATAGGCATTTCTCATGGTTTCATTTTAGATCTTTGCAGAGGAGGCAAAGTCACTGACTCCTTGAAAGAAGAAGGAAGAACACAGAGCCAAACTTCTAGTGCAAATTAACCGTGTTGTATAAAGTCACTGTATAGTACTCTGTTATTCTGTATCCATGAGTCTGGCAAGAGATGCCAAAATGTGGAGTGTGAAATAGGATTTTGGTTAGATTTCATATGAGACATGGCTAAATAAGCAGAAAAAAGGGCTGAGCACATATGGATGTGATATCTGGGTGGTCAAAGAGAAACTGCCTGTAAGCTGGATCTCCTTCAGGAGCAGCTGCTTGAGGATAAGGCTAAGCCTAACCACCCTTCAGTTGATTCAAATAGTAAGGCACAACTTAATAGGATTTTGGATTTGTCTACCTCATGGAAAGTATCGACAAATTCATGTGGTCATTGTCACACCCAAAGTGCATTTTATTACGTTTAAGCACAAGGCTGATGAACACCTTAATTATTATTACATCCATTTATGCAGAAATCATGTCAGTCCATCTTAATGTGTGGCTATTTGGCCACTATCTCTGCTCCCTTTTTGATGCAGAAATGTTTGGGGTTGTTTCCACAACTTCAGTAGATCCATCAGGACAGCAGTAGGAGACAATTTGCAGAGTGGGACCATGTGGCCAAGAGTCTGGAGACCTGTGTTCTGATCCGGGCTTTATCACAAATTTCCTGTGGACATGGGATAAATTGCTTAATCTCTCACTCCTTTACTTTCCCTTTTTGTAGGATGATAATAATCACTCATTTAGCAAGGGAATTGTGACACTAAGGTAATGATTCCAGAGCCTGTTGATGTTCATAAGTGTAATCACTAAATAAGCAAAATGTGTTACAACTATTATTTATTTTACTATGTTAATATTGACAAAGACTGTAAATTTTCCTCAGAGTAGGTGAATTAGCTGTTCTCCTAAATACTCAAGTAAGAAACTGTCACCAAAGAGACTATCATATCATGCTTGTGGGAAGTAATTAATGAAAGAACAGTTCAAACTGGAAAGGTAGAATTTGGGATCAAAATCCAGCTATTTACTATTCACAGGGCACTGTCCATGAACAAGCTGGTTGTGGAAGAATCTATGATCTACCAATGTGCAGTTTACTAGCTGGAAACGTAAATATTAGACCTTATTGACTAAGCATATGTGTTGCTGGATTCACCAAGTTTTGATAGCAGCTTAGAGCTGAAATACTTGACTAAAAATCTGAATATGTGTCTCCTATCTTATCATTGTCTTCATGAAGCTATGCTTTTAAAATAAAGTAGAAGCAAGATGCGGCACGCATTAAAAACCCAGTGTAACTTTGTCTTCATTGAAGTTAATAATTCGTATTTCTCATAGTTTCATTGCCATGACTTTTTCAGGATTTTATGGATAAACTCTGTTGGTAGCATTTTAAATTTACTATGTTTCCGAAGTTTTCTGATAGAACCATTTAACAAAAGGGAAATGTAAATACCTGCTGCCACAAGCATTTTGTGAGATGCTAATTTCTGATATGACTAGTGACATGAGCCAGGGTATTTATATTAATTACATGTGCAAAACACTCGGAACTTCACAGTACTTCATAGATCAGTTCATGTACCTGGACATCACAAACCAGAAAGCATTAACATCTGCTAAACACCCATATGAATATTAGAAGTTCCCAGTATTACACAGGAATTAAAATTTCCTTCTCTACAATATCCAAGTACATTAACCTACTTCCTATATGACCATAAAGCAAGGGATTTGGAAACTAAACATTCAAAAACACAGAGAGAGAACCTGTTCCAAATTCAAGAGGATGCTGGAGACATTCCTGCTTCCAGGGAAAGATTACAGGAGAGCAATTGCACAGCCTAGCTCACAGGTCTCTCACCCTGTTCCAAGCCTGAGTTTAATATGTTATAAACACTATTTAACATCTCTTTCAGAGCTTTGTCTATCCTGTTTTTCATTTTAAATCAAGAAGGAATTTTGCAAGAAAAATACAAAGTTTCTGAAACAGCCAATAATAACATGGGTCATGAATATAGAAGTTCATATTTCATTTAATTTATGTTAGATTTTAATAAAATTGCAGAGGCAATCCTCTAAAGTACACTATCCCGACATTCATATATTCTTTACAGTATTGACTATCATGGGCCTAGCTCAACATCTGACTGGAAATGCAAAATACATTCTGACAGTCCTCACTTCCATGTAATGAAATAAATGGGTTCCTTTCCGTCCTCTCTTCCCCATCTAGTTTCTGCTTACTAACCTTAGTGCAGAATTCTGTGCTTGAAATTAGAAAAAAGTGGACAGTGTCTGTCTTCCAAAATACAATGAAGCAAGGTGCAAACTTTCTGTATGTGATATTTAGTATGCCTAAAACTATTAATGCAAAATCAAGCAGAAGATCAAAAAGTGCAACAGCTCAAAAGTGATGCCTCTTATCCTTAAGATGAAGTACAGATGGAACACAAGTGACAGAGTTATATCTACAGTCAGGGAAATAAATCTTTTTCTATAAGAATCTTGTTTTCAGTTAACACTACATCAAGAAACGATCATGAGGAATTACACTGTAAATTATCTTAAGCTAATTTAAAATAAGACTTCTTACTTCATCCAGACTTCTGTATATATTGCTATTGCTATCTTGGCAGCACTCCAGAGAGCTACGCAGCTTCTGCAGCCTGGAGATATTAATCGCGATCCCTGGTCTGACATCCAGATTTATCATCCAGATTTACATATGCTCCAATCAATAATTCAGGGAAGCAAAGCCCATTAACCTTACGTGATCAGATTCTGCTCTAACAGGTGTTAAATATAATGGGAAGTCTGTACTTGATAGTTTGATTGTCTTTTTGTTGGACATGCAATAATGATTTTAACGCGTGGATACTTCTGTATTCATTTGTAAGCATTTTCCCACCTTCCACTTATCATGTAGGTGCGATTTCCCCATCACTTGGTGGCAACAGAAAGAATAAATTCTTCCTCAAGGACCCATAACCAAAGACAATTTTCAGTGGAACCTTCTCTTGAATTCTTTTTGCAGAGCTTCTGCATTCAATGAGAGCAAATGAGATCTGCACTCGCTGCTCTCTGAGTATCTGGGAGTCGAATTATCTTGTACAAAGAGCCTGCAGCTGTCAGAGGAGATCTTAGAGAAATATGCCAACATTTTCACAATGCAAGAGCAGATGTGGTTGAAATTGTTGACACGAAGCAAAGGCACGAGGTCAAATGCAGATTTTCCATATCATTTTTTTCAAGTGTCTTTTCCAATTAAGGCAAGGATGGTACTTGGCCAGGTAATATAACACAAATCTTATGAAGGGCATAAGTGGTTGGGGAACAGAAGCTACTGTAACATATTCCAGCTTGTAACAATACAGCCTCATGTATAAAGGTTTTTTTTTAATCTTTATTTTGTTTTTTAAATGTTATGAATATGTAGTACAAGGCCTACTCTCTTTCTTATGAATGCCCATTAATGTTAATGGGAAACATGTCTAATTTTTAAAGGAAATGTAGTCTTGACCTCCTCCCTAAGCACCCTATTTTACTAGGTAGAGCTGGAGGGGCAAAACCTGTTGGCATCCTGCTTGAACCACTGGGTTTGATCTGCATCATTCTTTTACAGAAGGTATTTCAACACTTTCTTACAGAAGAAATGTCATCTCAAGTTTCGTACTGAAATACGGTATGTAGCTGTTGATCAACAGAGATATGTACTGCACTGACCAGGAAGACAGTGTACTAGCAGTCCTGAACAGGAATAGATGGGTTCAGACCACTACAGAGGAGGAAACTAGGTTAAAAAGTCATGTTAAAACAAAATTACATTTTTTTGAGTCTCAAAGGTATACACGAATTTTTCAGTACAGTGTGAGGGTTTTCTAATTTTTAAAATGAAATCTGAGATTCTCTTATAATCCTAAAGTTAGGAGAGATTGAACTATAAGGAAATCATCCCATTTGTTGTGAGATTCACAATCAAATCTCAGCATTTGGCAAGGCTGCATGCTAGTTTACAGTTAAGAGAACTCATATTACAAGCAAGTGTTATTTGCTGCCATGTACTACACACCTGGGTCTTGGTGCTCCAGTACACTGCTTGAAGTCAACTGAGCTACACTGGCGTGATACTGGATCAATTCAGTGGTGAACCAGACCCCAATTTTTATTGACTTTTCAGGCAATCTGCCACTTGGCAGGAGAACTTAGGTTTAAAACATAAAAGCCAGTTTTAAAGCATAAGGGATTCACTAGTAACAGCAACTGAAAAGCTGAAATTGAAACCAAAAATGCACAGTACCACATTACCAATTCCCTGAGCCATCTTGTCTCTTTTGCTGCTTTCTTAATCTCTATCCACTGATCATTAATCATTTTTACTTGGACTTACAAATGAAATTAAATATTCTGTAATTTATTTTCTTAAAACATTATTTTGTAAAAGTAATATTTTTGTTCATACAACCTTCTTTCCTCACAGAACAGATTGTGGTTGCATTGTACTTTTTCAGTACTCTAACTTATTTTGAATATTTTCAATATTTTTACCTTCTGGACAAGTGACAAATATTAGAAATATGAGCTGGATTGGGTAGCTTTTGCCAGACAGATTAAATTCTCCTGAGAGTTTTTTTTCTCCCTGCAAAAAAATGTCATTTTCTGGAGTCTGTATGAGCACAGTTAAGTTTAGGGTTTGACAAATATTCATGATATTCATGTTTGTGATTTGGGCATTTTCATTCTACAGAGATTTTTGTCAGTAAAATTCTATTGTTCTAGAAAGCAAAGTGGAAATTGCAAAAGCATTGTGGAAGCAAACAAAAATATCATTTTGTATTGCAAATTATGTCTACTGTACTAGAAAAATAATATCTTTCCCAAAAAGAAAAGTTTCTTTCTAGAATCATAGAATCATACAATAGCCAGGGTTGGAAAGGACCTTAAGATCATCAAGTTCCGCCCCCCCTGCTATGGACAGGGACACCTCACACTAAACCATATCACCCAAGGCTTCATCCAACCTGGTCTTGAACACTGCCAGGGATGGAGTATTCACAACCTCCCTGGGCAACCCATTCCAGTGCCTCACCACCCTAACAGGAAAGAATTTCCTCCTTATATCCAATCTAAACTTCCCCTGTTTAAGTTTTAACCCGTTACCCCTTGTCCTATCACTACAGTCCCTAATGAAGAGTCCCTCCCCAGCATCCCTATAGGCCCCCTTCAGATACTGGGAGGCTGCTATGAGGTCTCCACGCAGCCTTCTCTTCTCCAGGCTGAACAGCCCCAACTTCCTCAGCCTGTCTTCATACAGGAGGTGCTCCAGTCCCCTGATCATCCTCATTTCCCTCCTCTGGACTTGTTCCAACAGTTCCATGCCCTTTTTATGCTGAGGACACCAGAACTGCACACAATACTCCAGGTGAGGTCTCACAAGAGCAGAGTAAAGGGGCAGGATCTTTATTCTTGTTTCTTTAATAGTCTCTAAGGGTCTCATTTCAGCCATCTTCAGAGGCATCTATATTGCAAACCCAAGAAGATTCCATAGTTTACAGTAGATCTTTAGATATTTTGTAGAAATTTTTCACTTTAAACTTTTCATTCTACAAGTGGGATTTCTTTGGTGTGCAGTTGGTTTCCCAGGTTTTCAGGAACTGATATTTGTTCAGGTGTGGTGGCTCACTATTCAGTAGCCCTATGAGATGGGTTTTGTGCTTCCACTGAATTTTTCAGAGGATAAGCAGAAGAAAACATTTTGCATTATGGAGCATAGTGATCTGCTACTATAATAAAGAGATAATAAAAAGTTTTAAGTAATGATAAAGATTTAGACAATGGTGGTGAAAACAGGGCCTCAAAATAATGGGGATTCTGAGCTGTTTTTGTTTCACCTATTCAGAAGGGAACAGAAAAGCTATAATAATACTGTTACTACTACTGTTAAATGGATTCATTGTGGTGTTTCACTTTTTGCCATTTGTGATAAGAAGCCAAGTGATGAGAAGCCAAGTGAAAGGCTTTCTCTTGGCCCTGTATTCTCTTATTTTTGATATATAAAGTGACCTCGTAGTTTAAGTAATAACCACCAGGCAGTATGCACATTGAAGAACATTGCTCTATGTTGAAAAAAACTGACTGGAGAATGGATTCCTCATGGTGAGAGCAATCAGAGAGACAAACTTGGGAATCTAACTTAAGACTTGCAATACATTGAACGCCTTTAAGAAGTACTAGATAAGTATCAGTATCTGAGCATCCCATCCTAAATTCTCACTGCACATCACCTTGAAATAAAACAGGGAGACTAAAAAATATGTTTCAAATAGGGAGACAACTGATTCAGAGAGACCTGAGATAAGTCTCTAGGACTTTATAAAAGGAGAAAATACCAGAAGTTACTTGTTTATTAGGATCTGATTCCTCTCAGCTAAGAATAATGTCTAAATCTGTATTTGTGTAGCTGTAGATGGATGGGGCCACAACTTGCTGAAGGCTCAAGCAAAAAACTGTATTAATAGTGTTGAGCAGAAAAAACAAAAGAGGTGCCCAAACTTGAAAATCAGTAAGTAAAAATAAGGAGCTCCAGTCTGGGTTATGGCATAGAGCCCAAGATCTACTTGTTGCTCTGATTGTAAATTTTTCTGGGGAAATAATGATAATGTCTACATTGCTTACCTCACCCTACACATGCCAGTCTCATTTTATTCAGTGGAACACTCTTTTATTCTAGCCTTTGTCTTATCTATTTAAATAGTAAACGCTTCAAAGTCATGACCATTTCTTGAGAAGTCTGTGTTTCTGCACTTACAAGCATGCTGAGGGCCATAAGAGCTAATATATAATGCACAATAATAGAAACAGTAGAAGGTCTCATGAACTACAAAGCCCTTGAAAAGTACAGAGATATTTTTGATGTCTTTTTTGGCTTTTAGTCCATAACATCCCATATTTTGCTGCTATATAACAGACAATTTAAGAAGCAAGTCATGGTGGGAAACAGCAGAAATAGCAGAAATGTATCAAAGTGACTTTTTCAGACAACTCAGGGGAAGTATCTTTTTCACCTTCTACCCTGGGCACGCTTTACTAATTTTTCATACAGTCATTTAATTATTTGCATCATATACTGCAAAATAATATGGAAAAGGATAGGTTCATTATGAGGCAGTAGTCTCCAAAATTAATAAGGGACTTATCTGTTTTCAAATAGGCCTATCAGTTTGGCTGAGAATTTTCAGAGACATGGTAGATGCCAGTTTTGTAACTGCTCATTGACTTTCCTAGATGTTCTATCTCATGAATAGATCAAGACAATAGTTCCAAATTTAACTGTTTGGGAAACAGGAAGAAAGTTGACTGAAAACATTGTATGGAAGGGCTATAATCTGCAAAGGCTACAATAGGCCATTTTCTAGCTGAATATTTGCAGTGCTGTTTTGAAGAACTCTGGCTTTTTAGAATACACAAAGAAGCAGATAACAAAGCCTCAAGGCTAAAAAATTCCCTGTTCCGTTACTATATCACATGGCCAACACATGATGAAATTAGATTTGTACCCTAGACAGGAAAACAAATCCATCAAGATGGTGATAAAACAACTGCCAAGATACAACAGTTCATGATATTGATGCTTGTTGTTACACCAAATCCAGAATATCACAGCATTTCAGTTCTTATTTCTGCTTATTAATCTAAATGATAAAACAAATGGTAATTGAATGCAGTATTTGTAAGAGAAATGATTACCAAAGAAAGCTCCAGAAACAACTTAATTTTTATGGGATTAAACTGTTGACTGAAACATAGAAAGGAAAAAGGGAAAGTAATGGTAAACCTGGCTGAAAGACTTGTTTACATCTTTGTAATTTCCTGTGTTTCATCTGGTTGTGAACTCCAGAGACTGAGATATTCCTTTGGGCTTCAGCATGTTTCTAAGTTTTTTCTCTGTTCCCAAATAGCCACAGTTAATGGCTAGTGTAACTTTTCTAAAGTGTTTTTAGATTTAAAAGCACATGTTTCACAATTCTGTTAAATTTACCATCTTAATGAAGAAATAGAGGCACCAAAGTTTCCTGATTCCTTCTGTAGTGCTGGTATCCTGATCATGTGGGTATCTGGCATTCAGTGCTGCTGCAAATTTAATTCACTGCGAAACAATAGATTGATTCTTCATGTATAATATATATTATATACTGTCTATGTTCCCCAACTCTTTCAGAGATCTAAGTCTCCATCTCCAGTTTGTGGGAAGGATTGTTTTTCATACAATCCTTCCTCTGGAGTTGGTAAACCCTTTCCTGTACTTTTTCACAAAGTATGAGGGAAAATGGATGGTATCCTATAGGGAAGGGGACACTGACTCAGTCTTGAGAGCATTTAACTATAAACTAAACAACTAAGTATCCAGTTGTGGTGAGCTTTCAAAAAATGAAGGATTAAGTTATACAGTCTCTGTCACAAAAAGAGTAAGCTCAGTCTGCTAGTCCTTTTCTTTGCCTGCCTGCCTGCCTTCTTTCCTCCTTTCGTTTTGTATCTCTCTCTCTGAATCACGAACTCAAACATTATTTTTATCTAATATTTGCTACACAACTACATTGGGCTCCTTTGGGAACTGGTTATCGATTAATGAAGGTTTTATGGCTCAGTAGTGAAGATACATATATTCTTTCATTAATGAAAAACATTCAGCATACAGGAAACCTGGCAAGGGGCACTTTTCTGTGCGCTATACAAGTTCCACAGTCATTGAATACAGCTATTTTTGCCTACTTCTAACCTCAGTCTACAAAAGTAGAATCTTCTTCGTGAAAAGACCTGCTTACCTTGGTTTTGAATATCTTTAAGCAGCCTGTTGTTTTGGTACAACTGATTTGGGGAATTGTTACTCTTAAACACCCCTTTTATTCCAGGTGTGAGAGCACATATTGTAACCAGGTTCCTGAGGAGGAGCATGTGGGGGAATGCGTCTCAGTTGAGCAAAGATTACTGCCAAATCTTTCTCCCAGTTGAGTTCTCCCTGAGGCCCTTCTATCCAAATTTAGCTATTAATTATTTTTTCTTTTTAAACTTTCACATCTGTTGAACACTGAGAGACTCCACTGACTCTGTGGGTGCTCAGCAGTTCAGGCCACATACTTTCAAAGAGTGTAAAATGAATTTGTGAATCTAAATGTCAAGTATGAAACTTTGTCTTTGTATGTGGGATATCATAGACTACTTGTTATTAATAAAATGTGGGTCAGCATTTACATAAGATCAAGCACTTAGCTGAGCCCTGTGCAGGCTGCATGAAGTGTAGTGTGTGCTTACACCATTGCCTGGAAAGCCATCCCGTTGCCAAGCTCAATCTGGAATTAAGGTCAGCTTGTGAACTAGGTATTAAACAGAGAATGCAGATGCTCTGAATGGAAAGTTTACAGTTTTAGCAGATGGCACTCAAGATCCTGGAGATTTTTACTTCACTTGTTGACTTAAAAATTACAAATCTCCACAGCCTCCACATCCCTTTTCAAAGGAGCATCTGTTTTTGATGGTTCATTGAGGTATTAACTATTTGAGGCACCAGGTGTTTTTTACAGTCAGATTTAAGGCCTGACCCTACAGCCCTTACTTGAAGACTATTATACTGTGCAAAGTGTCTTTAATAACAACAAGAGGGAGGAGAGGGAAATGGCTTGTTTATTGTCCATGACTTTCATATCATATGTAGTCGATTAGACAAAACCTGTAGTTTGTTTGCTTCCCCACCAGTCAGCTTCACACATTTAGCTTGAGATGTGAAGGTCTTCGCTGAGTTTTTCCCTGCAATGAAAAGCTGCAGCAGCTAAAAGACTAAAGTACACCTGCAGAACCCACTTGGCTTGCCCAGATGTAACTGACCGGCCCCGAACACACCAGTCCTGCCTTTGACACTAAGGGTGGCTGCAGTGATTTACGGTACCAACTGAACAAACTGGTGTTACACAGGAGGTAAACAGGGGTATGAGGTGCAGTGTACTGTCTACTCCTCTGGCCTCTAACAGCTGGCCCTAAGTGTGCTTTTAACTTAGGTTTTCCATGACCTACCTTAGAGCAATTCCCCTTCTTTTTTTTTTTCTGTTGGGGAGAGTTGTGTAGCTTGCTGCTAACACATCACTCAGTGTTTCAACCTTCCCAATGGGGTATGACTTTGTAAAGCACTCAAACCACACTCACCCTTCCTCTGGAGGTGAGGAGCAGAGAGCTCATCTTTCATACTGGATACTGGTTGTAATAATTCACTACCATAAGACATTCAGATGTACAGTGTCAAGGCTATAATGCCCATAGAAGTTCAAAGAATATGAAGTTTGGCTTATTTATTTCAGGTAATTCTCTTTGTCGTCTAAAGGTTTGTTAGATTTGAATGGAAATGGTGGAGTCACATTTTCCATGGGTATCCTTTGAGATTTGCTTTTTTTTTTTTTCCTTTAGGACTCAGTTATCCAGTTCTAATTCATTTCTTTATGCTCAGCAGAGACTGTAGTTTTTTATCAACATAGATTATCTTCCTAAAAAGAGGCAGGGACTTGGTGAGATAAGCAGGGGAAGCCTGTCTCTGCAATGATTGTGCTCTGGATAATAATGAGAATTATATCCCAAATGATAGCTATCAGCCTCACAATATTCAAACCCACTGGAAATGAATGGACAAATTAGAACAAAACTACTGCTTTCCTTTTCAGTTTCTTAGTAACTTCAAAAGTATTTTTTTGGTTATTTATCTCAAGGCTTTACATGGCACATGATACAACAGTTCAGAGAAAGTCCAATTTTCCACCCACAGCGTTACTGGAGCGCTATATAACTGAAGAGCTGAAAACTATTTTTCTCCTGACAATATGTAGGGCCCAAAAACATTTGCAGTCAAGAGGTTAATCCTTACTTTAGCTGTGCTTAGTGCTCAAAGCAGGTGAAACACATTGGGATAATAAGGTAAGAAACTGGTGGACACCAAGAGTTTAAATCAAGGAGATGTGAGGAGCTGATATATGGTAGCTGGGAAGAGGCTTAGGTAAGAAGGGGAAGGGTGTTTTTCCATCTATGTCTTAGGACTTATTCAACTTACTTTTCTGTTTTCTACCTTATTTTCTTTTCTAACTTGCATTGTCTCTCTAATTTAGAAAGTGGAAGATGATTTACAAAAATTATTGTTGTTGCTTAGAAAGAATATCAAGAGTACTGTTGTTCTAACTACAGGAAAGCTACATCAAGTGGCCATTGTCTTTGTCCTGTGGAAGTTTGCTCCACTCAGAAGGGAAAAAGTTGTATTTTCTAGGAAAGCGATTGTATCCTAATGATGTTTAGAGAAAGAAAAGAAACTGGCAAAAAGTAAAATATAGCCTAAGAGTAAATGGCAGGCCTTGTGGTTTTGTTACAGTAGTTCCTTGTTAAACTAAGTTCTTCCAGAAAATTATGTTTTGTTGGGGATTGTGAAATGTCTATTTAATGAGAAACAAGCATGCTGCCAGGGGCCCTACACAGACACTAACCAATGAACAATGTCTCCAACCAGCACCATCAACAGGAACTCGAATGCAGGCAAGTGCAGTGGGAGAGCCTATTGAAAACCAGAAAAGCATAATGGGGCAGTGAGGGAAAGCTATGAAAAACATAATTGTTTGGGTTGAGTTTGTTTTGTTTTTTTGGTTTTGTGGTTTGTTTTATTTTTTATTTAGTTCTGCCTGATTCAGGGAATTGAAACATCTTAGTTTGGAAAAAAAAAACAGTAGGAATTGTGAAATAGGTATGTCATTTTCAGGAATTCTGAGGCAGTATCTGACAAAGAAGCTGTCCCATATTAGAGGATATAATTGTTTGTTTCTGTGAATTAACCTAGGTTTTCTACTCAGTTGGCTGAAGACAACAGTTCTGGGCAATGCTGAGGCCTTGTACCATTGTAGCAGATGGTGATTATGCAGATTCATAGATTGTGTGGACTCCATAGAACCTAACTACACAGGAAGGAAAATAGCGAATAGGAAGGATTGCTTTTATTTTACATGTCAGGTACAGAAGTTTAAGTCACTCAGACATGTAGATCAAAATAAACAATATCACCAGAACTGCTCTCTGCTATCCTTACTGCAGGACTCTTGTCTTTCCTCTTTAATAGAAATACATATGTTAAAGGAGAAAGGGACAGTATATACTCTGAAATTGCAGTTAGGAATTATGTTTAACTATTCAGGAGTACCTGAACTTTACAAAAACTGTGGCAAGACATTACTCTCAGCCCTATATCCTTTGTGCGTAAGAAATATGCATAGTAAAGAATCTTGTATGTTAAACAGATCATTAATGATGCAGGTTGCTAAGCCATACTAAGGTTAAGATGCTGACCAAACTGAACTTCAACTGCAGAGGCAAAACCAGAAAGCAATGAGAGAAAATGGTAAGGCAGACATAGGAAGCAAGAATGGGCAAAAATGCAAGACCTTGAACATCAGAGCCAGAAAAAAACAAGAAATAAAAAGTGGAAAGAAGCAAAAATTGTGAAGAGGAAGGCAATATGGCATGAGTATGTATGCAGTAGGTAGCGTGGAAGAAAGGAAATAACTTGGATTCCAAAAAATGGTCATGGTAATAAGTATCTGACAATGTCATGCATCTAGAACATAGAATATAGTTGTAATCAAATGAAGCTGTGACTAAAGATTCCAGCTAATTTTTCTTGCCACCAGCTGTATAAAACCTGTTCATGAGGTGATATATTATCTTTGCCAGCACATGTGAACATCTGCATGTACATTTAAAAAAGTCATTGCCATGAATTTGCCTTTGTTGCAGGAATGAGAATTTCAGCCATTTCTTCATCTACAAAAACTCAATAGAGAGGAAAATCTTAACCAGTGTGCTACCAATAGTATTTTTTAATAGAATAGTAATGTAATAAGCATGGGGATATAAAACCACAATATAAATAAAACCCATATTCTATATTAACCTATAGTAACTGTCTATATATTAATACATATGAAATGGGGTATTTAGTAAGAATAATGATATTTTGAATGTAATATAAGGAAGGACACGGAATAGTAAACCACTCAATTTCTGTATTATTAGATAATAATTTATTTATATGCCAGTGGTGACGGCAATTACAAATCAAACTCTCACTTTCTGAGGTGTGACAGACCTCGATTTGGGCTGCAAGTAGAGACGTGTTTCCTGCAGATTAGGAAAATGCCACCATATGTTAGCAGTCTTGGGTCCCTAGCTACCTTATCCCAGGCATGAACTGCAAAATTGCAGCTCAGTTAGGTTTTCAGGCTAAACCTGCAAGGGGGTCACTCTTAACTGCACAATCCAAGCTAGAATTTGTGGGAGTGCAGGAGAAAGGTTCAGTCTCTAGCCCTGTCCTTGAAACAGTACAGTGGGCTGATGGTGCATAGTAGGTTTTCAGAGCTCAACTAAAAGACTATGTGGGAAAACTGTGTTTCCTCATGACCTTTCTAAGGTTATTAACCACTGGGACTTACCAGATGCTCTTTCTTCTCAGATTCAAGGGCTATGATTATGAGTGGCTCTAAAAGGTGTACCAGAAGAGCAGAACAAGTTCAAATAGTGGTCTCAGGAGACCTGTCCCAGGAGAAGAGCACTGGTTAGGACCATATAGTGGAATATTCTTACTAATGCATTCTAGCATTAGCAGAAGTACTATGTAAAGCCTGACAAACCATATCAATTTTATTGGTTTAGGAGGTGTGGAGGCTTCAACAAAGCATCCAAATATTGCTTAGGCTTATGAAAACTTTTTTTCTAGACTTTTGAAGTTTATTACGTTCACATGCTCATGATTCATGGTATCAAACAAACAAAGCTTTCTCAGATTCCTAGTAAAAATGGCTTAAAGAGTTCCTTCATTGCATGTACTGTATACTTGTCAAAAAATGAATATGTTTTGGTTTTACTGCTATTTGTGCTCACTGTGGCTTTCTGGGACTATAGAATTGCAGTGTAGGGGCATTGCTAGAAAAGGACAAAGGACCCTTGTGCAGAATGTGCCTTCATTTTGCTCAGTTTAATTTTGGTAGTGTTTCCAATCAATACCGTACTTTCCTTAGCATCACAATTTATTGATTTACAGAAACTACAAACACAATCCCTTTCAATGCTTTCTTAAATCTGCAGTCGTGACCAGGAATTAATGAGGTAGGCAGTTGTGGGTGTCTGTTTCAGCCAAACTTTCTGACTACTATTATAGTTCCAGGTTGTTATACCTTCTTAAATAGCTCAGGCTCAACCTCTATAAACTGTACCAAACTTTTCAGCTGTTGTTGAATAAGATGTGTGTTTGTTAAGTGCTTGATGATTTTTTATATTTCTTGGGAACCCTTACCATTTTAATGAGCTACGAAGTGGTGAAGATTTGTGTGTTGCCCAAAGCCAAGCTGTTTAATTTAGGGTTTTCCTATAGCGTATGCACAGATTTGAAATATGTTCTGGGTTATTTGTTGTTATTTTTTATTTTTTCCCACTTCTGGCTCCACTCCTTTCAAAGCTTAGTGCTAAAGTTTCCCCAGGCAGCATTTTCCAAAATAGCTCAATTTGTTGGTGTCATAGGCTTGCTCAGCACACACAAGGCACATTATTCCCTATTTATTTTGAGTTCCAGTATAAACACATTTGCAGCATTAAGACCAGCTCCCTTCTGCATGCCTGTGATTTCTGCTTGGTGGGTGCCAAACTGCTTCTGTAAACCTAAGGGTGTAGCCAGAATCCACTTTGGGTGGCTTTAAAAACCCGATCTGTCTTTCACCTCTTATGCTTAACAATATCAGGTAACAAAATCCGTGTTTGTAGCAGAAGATCCTGTGTACTCTTGTATGATCCATCTGAAACAGGGAAAAGAAGAATGGCCCTGGATTCATTTACAAAGAGATGCTCATGATGCAAATTTCATGGGAGGTCATTAATTCTGTATTAACCATGGGACATGCCATGTGTGCAGCCATTTCTTTTTAGTACATATGCTCCACCTTCCCTAACAGCTTGCTATAGGTCTAGCAGCAAATATTGCTCAACAGCTATGCAAGTAACATTTTGTGCGTGCGTGTTACTGTTAGAAGCAGTCATGAATCAGGGCAGAGTTCAGGTAAAAAGACGCTACTGCAGATACCACAAGCACAGACATTCTGCCTGCTGCCGCCTTGTATGCAGCCAGCTCTCTTCTCCATGTGTGGCAGTACCACCACCAAAGCAGGCCAAGTTCATTGCTGGTTTAATTATGCATGCAGCTCTCTTATCATATACAATATTAGTGCAGATTGTTCATGTGATGTAGTGTCCATTGTTGTAGAGGTTGGATGTTTGCTCGTGCAAGATACTTACCCTCAATACTGCATAATGTAGCCCACAGATTGCTTTATGACTATTAAGCCACACAGTACAAATCAAAATATTTTTCGAAGATGACAAAATTGCTCAGTTCTGTATTTGACTTGTAGGACACTACTAGGTGCTTACGGATTTCTTTTTATCTTTTCTGAGGTAGAGTTCCAAGAAGGCACTAGGTGTTTGCTGAACTTGGGTATTTCAGTAATAGTGGATCAGAAAGACACTGAATATGTGCTAGGGCTGGAATTTCAGCTGGCATGAAGAGGTATATTTCCAATGAAGACAAGGATCTGGCCTTATAGTACCTAAGTACTTGAAATCTTCAAGACTTGGCTGCAGACCTTGTGAGAACAAGATTTGTTGCAAGACTTTCAGCATTGAATGCTTGCACTTGGACCACAAAAGTATCCTTTCGTACAGTATTCTGGCGCTTCCCCTTCTGGTTTGGGCCAGAATTGAGATGTACATGAACATGGAAAATAAATTTTAAAGCAATGGAAATATTCAAATGGAAACTTCAGATGGGTCTCTGCTAATGTTTAGCTTGAGGGAAAACTTCTGATCATAGTTATTTTTATGTGTACCATTTCATTCATCTGTCATTCAGTAGTGGTCATTTTGAAATGCACTGAGTTTGAATCTCCCAGGAGGGGAAAGACAATTTTGTGGTTAATGCATAGAACTAGGAGTCAGGAGTTCTGGCTTCTCAGACATCTAGAGTGATTTCAGGCAGTTCATTTAAGCCCTGATTCAGCAAAGTATGTAAGCATGTGAGTTTCTTTAAGTACATGAGTGGCCTTATTAAATCCAGTAGTGCATTTAACAGCACTATACAGCTATGGAGTATTGTAAACAATTTTTGTTAATGATGAATAAACAACTGTTATTCCTTATGCTGTGTGGTGAAAAACAACAGAATGCTCAGAGCAACTGAGCAGTTCCTAGCACAAAGAGGAATATTGATAAATACACAACATTGGACAAGCCTTGAAAAGAGCCCTACCTCTTTCCTTCTGGATTTTTCTGCTGTGTAAGGTCTTCAGGCATGCTTCTGGAGGGCTTTTTTTTTTTATTTTCTAATGGAGTAACTAAATAGCTGTCTAAAAGCACAAAACCTAAATAAAGTCTATTCAGATGGAAACTGCGTATGAGAGAGTTGTAGGGAATAGCTTGAACAAGCTGAAAGAGCTAAGGAAACAGTTCTTTGTGTGAGGAAGGACATTTGTGTCAGGGGACTCTTGGACAGGGTCTGGAGTTTCATAAACACCAGTGCTGATAGTCAGGACTTCCTTCTCAAAATACTGAAAACAGTTTTATGTAGAAATGCATAGTAAAGCACAAGGAGTAAGGGGATGCATTATCCATCACTCTGCTTTATTACTCTACTTGGGAACTGCAATGGCTAGTGTGAAATATGTTGTTTCTCCCAGCAGAATCTCTATAAATGGGAAAATCAAAACTTACTCTACCGCCAAATAAACACAGTAGAGGTTAAATAATGTTGTGCTAGTTAGTGCTATTTGCACACAGCCCACACTAAGAACTGCTGAATGAAGAGTGCCCCCTGAGACTCTCCAGTTATGCTTGGGTGGGGGTTAATTTGAAATGCCTCTTTAAAATGGTGTTGCATCCTTCTTCCTACTATGAAACGGACTTCAAGCTAAGACTGAACCAACTTCACATCCCTCAGAGCCCCTCTCTGCCTCTTTTGCACTAAAAGAAAGGTCTTTGCTATCGTGCTCATTAGCATCGATGAGACAGTGGGCATTTAATATAGGTCTGCAATAGGAAGAGATCCTTACTCCTCCCTTTCATAGCTCCAGAAGAGTAAAACTTTTTTGGTTTTTTGCAAGCACTTCGAGATCCTGGCTGCAGTCCTATGCAGGTAAAAGGGCTATAAAGACAAACCTTGCTTTTCATACCATGCTACCTGTACTGCAGAGGAATCTGTTTTACTTGAGACCTCTACTCCTCCTGTAGTCTTTGCCTTGGTCCCACTGCCTAGTTGAACTTAACTAGTTAGGTATTTAATGGGGAAGCTTTTTCCTGTCATTGGGAACTTGACAGGAATCCTGCATATCTCCATGTTGTTGCTGGTTTCCGAGACAGAACAACTTTGTCTACAGGAAAAATAACCAGAGGGTAATGGTTTCCTTTGGATTCGGACTACTGCGCAGCTCTCTGTTTCACCACAGATTTCAGACATAAACTGGCAAATCTAATTTAAATGGCTGAAAAATAGTGTAAGTGGCTGAAGAGCATCATCACCAAGATACAGGTTTACACAGGTTATTTTTCCTAAACACCTGAAGCTTTATCTCTGCTAAGTCTTCTTGGCTAAAGTGGACATATCGGTACCTCTCTCTCCCCCTAAGCTCTTTTGGGACTCACCAGGTATGTCTCTTGACTCTGAGATAGTAGGATTCACTTGTGGAAATTTTCCATCACCCACAGGAATGACTCCCACCAGCTCGACTGAGTGGAATGTGAAGTCCAGATCCCAACACTGCCTGTGTGTTTAATCCCTTGATTCCTAGAGCCTTGGATCCTTCAAAAATTTAGATTTCTTACTGTTGCTTAATAAAGATCTCTTAGCAGGCTGCAGGCTTTTCATCCCACAGATAGAAATGACAATGATTCTCTACATTTCTAACAGTGGGGGTATTATGCAAACCTTTGAAATAGAGAGGGCCATTGAGATACTACATTAATTGAGGCTTCATAAGTTTCTCAAGAACCCATTCTGAGCTGCCAAGAAAGTTATTGGTTAATATTGTTTAATCTACTTTCCCTGTTAATGAATGTCAATTAAGAGGTTTTAGTCTTGTGTATTAGCTAGTATGATTCTAAAAAACCCTGAAAATTCGTAATAATTTTGAAATAGCAAAATAATCTGCATTAATTTGATTTACACTTGTATTCAGTTGCTGAAATATATTTCTTTCTCCGTGGCTGAAGCACAAAATCAGCACACAAAAATGTTTCCATGGGGGACTCAGTAGCTTTGTTGGTCCCCAGGATCATCATTCTCAGCATGACCAGTCTGAGGAGGTTCAAGGCTCTAATTTTGGTGTTATTTTTGGAAATTGCTTAGGTTTCTGCAGTTTTGGCTTTAAGTGAGATCGGAGTAATGCTTCTCAGCCTCAGCTGCCAAGCTAAACTTTTCCCTTGGTGTGACAGCACGTGTTTACCCATGTGCGATCTTAGCTACAGTGTCTTGCTGTAATTGCATTTGTAAAACTTCTTCCTATATATACTAGCTCTTAAGAGCATGCTCATTTTTTGTTCGTCTGTACCCAAAAGGGTAAAAGAGTTAAATGCAAGTGGCATGTATTGTACATAAGTTGGGTTATTTTCACTCAAAAAGAAACTGTGACATCAGATGCTATTATTATTGTTAATTCCTTGCCTCTGTATGACTTGATGAATTTCCACTACCCATTCATTATTGCAAATGTATTTCCAAACACTTCATATAAAGCAAGCTTTAGATAGCTCATCACATTCTTATGAAAAGCAACATTGTGAAGCAATGCTGGGGAACAGTCATTTAAAACAAATCCTCAGCATCCGCTCCCCAGCAATACAAAGAGAATAATGATCTGACAAGAATAAGTTGTAGTATACACATAACCTTAAATTCCTGTGAAATCTTGTTTCCTGCACTAGTATATTAAATTCTGTTGCATAGTTTGTAAAGGCTGCTCTAATTCTGCATACCAAAATTTGGTACCTAGTTACTATATATCTTCTGATTGATGGTAAAATCAAACTGAACTGGGTAGCCTTACAGAAGGGCTACTAGCAGGCCAGTTTGACCTATTTGAAATCCAAAGCTTCATTAAACTATTTGTGCCAAATAAAAACTAACCTGAACCCTCCCAAAACTCAAACCACATTTCCATTGTGGTCCAAGAGCAATAGAGCTTAATGCCCCTTTATGTTCTTAGTCCTGTCTGTCCTTGAGGACTGACTCCAAGGCAGCTCTAGCTTCTATTTGCAGCTACAGAGGAATTCTTTTAATGAAGAGTAAAGGAAAGACTTGCTGAAACAGTATCTTATCCAGGCCCTCCTCGATACTATCTGGCCACCACTCCACACACTGCTTTGGCCATACTGGATGCCAAAAAATTTTCCAGTAAATGTTGAAGATGTTGCATTTTTCAACACAACCTTTACCTCTTATATTGCACTTCAGCCAGGGACCTACAGCTCTGTTACTGCCAGTAAAAGCCCAAGAAACCAGAAATTAATCAAAATTCTTAATTTTTTCTCTAGCCATTTTCACACTTTTTTCAAGGTAGCAGATGACAGTGCTCAAATAACACATAAAAAAATGTTAATCTATTTTTGGCATAGCCAGGAAGGGACTGTCTGGTAAGTCTCACTAGAGAGGTTATTCACAGAAAATTTCTATCTCCGTTTTGTAGATGCAAGAGGTCTGAATAAACAAGGAAGTTTCAAAGATTCATCTGGCCAAAACACTCTACCAGCTTTGATTGCCCTTTGCTACTAAGGAGCGCTGTTTAACTTTGCTGACTTTATTACCATCTAGTGCAAGTCCATTTGTTACCATTGCCCCCTGTTTTCTCTTGTAATGCAACATTTATAGGGTGTATTTTTACTAGATTTTCTAACAATTCTTGGGTAGACAAATCCATGCACCAAGGAGATAAATGTATATGTTATCCTTTCCTCAGAATGCTGGTGGACATCTACAGAAGCAGGCGCTGCTATCTGTACACATTAGACCCAAAAGCCTCCTTGCTTTTCAAGACTCAAAAGGTATACCTACAGATAAGTTTTACATAAGTATATTAGAACTTTCTCTTCCCACATGCCACTGTGTTGTTGCGTTTGATTACCTGAATCCATATAAAAACTACTGAAGAGCTGTCCTAGGGCAAGTCAAATATTTCTTGTCCTGGGTTCAGCAGTAGCAGTCATTTTTCTCCTTAGTAGCTGGTGCAGTGCTGTGTTTTAAGGTCTTCAATAGTGGTAGCAGACATAAAAAATAACTTTTTCTCTTACATAGCTTCTAACCTTCTAGTAGCATGGGGCTTAGGGAGCAACCTGAGTTGGAGACTGCACTGTTATTAAAAGCACTAGACTTAACCCTAATGAATCAGCCTATCACTCAAAGAATCCCTTTAAACTTTTGGCCTTCACAATGTTAGGTGGCAAAGAGTTCCAAAAGTTAATTATATGCTATGGAAAAACATTACCTCATTTGTGCATGAACTAAATGTACCCCCTTGATGATGATACTTCTCTGAAGTATTTGTGTTTGCTTGGACTCATTCTCACATGTTGATTCTAACTGGCATTAGGAGATCAGAAAGACATGTTGCATCTTTGGAAGAAATGCAATAGTAATAACATGACCTTCTCCCCTCATTTTAAGGGCACATCCATATTTGCTTATCTAATCAGGTCTATTAGTGATTGTGCTTTTCATACATCAGGAAACGTTCAGAAGAGCTGTCAGGAAAGAATAGGTGGAATTCAGTTATTCATGAGAAATAATGATACATTGCTACAGAAAGGTTAAAAACAACTTGTGAAAAATCCTTTAGCAGAAGCTATCAGAAAGGTTGGTTGTTTGTATAAAGAAAAGGAAAAAACCTCTACTGGGCTTGATCTTGAGTCATCTGTTTATTCCCAGTGTATGGTGAAGATAAGTGCAATTTGCAAAGTTCAAGTTTGGATTATGCTTTGAAACACTCTGCATACCAGAAAGATTCAATCTGGAGGTGAAGAGAAGGAACCTCGCACTGATCGGTGTATGCAAAGCTTTTACAGTAAAACGACAATAGTTGGAAATTCACCTGTTTTCATTATTCATTACATGTATATTTAATGTGCTTGGCTTAAGATCATGAATCTGTTGAATGAAAAAGGGAAGATTTATGATTTCTTATGGTTTGATATAAAGTAAGCTAAGCGTGTGGTCTTTGTGAAGTTTTACTTAGAAACTTGGATCTGCTTTGCAGCACAATTTGTAGGTTGCAAATTGCAATGAACTGGACCTGGTGATAGCCAAAACTGAACCTCTCCTATAAACTTGGACCTCAAAACCAATGTTATATTCTGTTTTGTTTGAATTTTCTACATTATACCCCAGCAACACTATCACAGAATTATGCAATGTAAACTGAAATGGCTTTAGGAGGAAAGCATTTTCTCTCTTTAGAGGAATGTGAGAAGGTGAGAATAAATTGATAGTTTCGCTTAGGAGAACAAGAGCAGGAAGGAGATACTCTTGCACTCTGTAAACATTTTAGATAGAGTAAAGCAGTTGATTCTATATGGCACTGTTGGCAAAGAAGCTAATGGCTTTAAAGAGGAAACAAATAAAAATAAGATGAAAGTGAGAAGAGGATATCAGCTCTCTGAATTGTAAGGTGCTGATCCAGTGTGCCAGCAGGACTAGTAGGAGCAGAAAGAACTTGATTAGCTCTCTGGGCAGACTGTATACCATAGCTGCTTGCAGTGGTAAAGGGCTGCATTCACTGCCCTACAGTTCTTGTAATGTTCCTGTCTTCAGATACAATACTTGGGTTTAGTTCACCGAGTTGTTAACCCTGATCCAGATTTTCAGTCCAGATTTTTGGCTAGCATGGTCTTTACTAAAACCAACAAAAATATTTGTGAGACAGAACTGCAGCAAAGTCAAATGCTTTGGGTTCTCAGGCACAAACAGAACTCACCAGATAGGGTCATAAGACAAGAAGAGCTAGTATAAGGCATATCTTCATCTCCATGTAGTTTTTGAACAATGTTATTCTAATTGATAGCATATTTGATTTCCTTCAGCTGAGGTTCTTGGTGTATGAAAGAACACTGATACTACACCTGGTCTCAGAGAGAAACAGTTTTCAGATGTTTTTTAATACCTGAACTTCAGAGAAAGCAGATAAAATATTTGTGATTGGCCTCCAATGACACCTGTAATGGTCTGAAAAAAGCCCTGAAAGTCAGACTTCCAAACTTCAGGACAGTTTGGCTGTGGGTCTCGCTTGTGCAGCTTGGCCCAATTTTTAGTATACATTCATACTTCTTCTATTTATACTTTCTTATTCATCTTACTCATCAGTAAATCTCTTTCAGAGAATTCTCTCAATTTTTAAGTAAGTCAACATTGTATTTGCCAGACACAGAATCATTACTGAAGTAGGAATTTCACCTTGTGGCAGCAGAAATCACAGGGCTTGTGCTTGAAGTCAGACTGCAAATCATCCTCATTAAAGAAATACCAGCAACTAATTCTGAGGCTCATATCGTTAATGAGCAATGAAACCATATGAGTGTTATTTCACCTTCTGGAAAGGGGGAGTACTTCTGCTCAGTAGAGGGCTGGTAATCCTGCTTCAAGCAGAAGGGAGGACTTTTTGGAAGTCACTTCCACACAATATTTCTATGACTTACTATGATTAAAAATAACCTGTTGATATCTTAAGTATTTTTAGTTTTGTGGCTTCAACGATTTCTCTTAAAACCCATGCTTTCTGTGAAGAAGAAAAGGTTTTTCTAAGCAGCTTGAAATACAGACTTAGCTGTAGGTTTGAAAACTTAAATTGTATTTCTTCCTCAGCTCAAAGTAGGTGTGTTGCATGGTATCTTTTCTGTAGCAAAACTCACTTTCATTTCAGTGGTATATGGCCAGGGTCTCAGTGACAGTGGATTGTCACATTTCAGTGATAAATGTATTTACACTTTGTGATTGATAACAGCATCTTGAAACAGCAGGAGTTCCTAACCACCAAAATATTTTCATTCTTTTAATTATGAGCTGATCAGAAAGTAGGATATATATTTATGTTTTCTAGGGTAAAATTCTTTACTGAAATTCACATTTTCAGAAAATATGGCCCTGAAAAATAGGAGTTTCCAAAATTGAAACTGGAGGAAACTGAAGGCTGAGAATAGGCTGGTAAACAAGAAATAGGAGATTGATAAATTAAAGTAGATAAAACAGGACATAGACAAGTTGAATGAAAATGAATGACAGTAATAAATCAGATGCTAGTAAAAAAGTAAAATATTTATTTGTAGATATGTGTTATCCACAACTCAAAATGTGCCATGTTTAGTCTGTAGAGGGAGCTTTCTGAGACGGGATTGAAACTGTAAAAAGCAACATCACAAACCTAGCGTCATGATGACTTTACAATCTATACAGTTGAATTGTTTATTACATTTTTCAATAAAAGGCTCAGAGAGAGCTTACAATTTTTTTTCTGGCAAAAAAAAATAAAATCTGTTTTAAACACAACAAGAAGACTTTCACGGGTTCAAGAAGGGTGACAAAAGCACTGGTTTTTGCTATCATTGGAACGCTATCAAATCATGTGTCCAAAACAAATGCATCTGAATGGAAGCAGTTAAAATACTGAAGTAAACCAGTCCAATTCTTTTAAAGATATTATTGCTAGCAGTATGCTCCCCCATTCGAAATCTGCATTGGGAGATAGGGACCCACTTCAAGTAAATGAGTCACTTTTGCTTCCTAGCCAGAACAATTAAACTTCTTGTATAAAACATGACCTGAAGCTTGCCCTTCACCACATCATCCCTCCTCAAAATCCCAGAGGTCAGCTCTGACATTTAACAGCTCACAAATTCAGTTTCGTAGCTCTTGAGGCCAACTTCATGCTTTTAAAGTCAAAATTGTGTTACTGAGATTCATATATGCGCATGTGCATGCTTGGAAATAGTTGAGTATACCCTACATGTGTGCGCATATGTAGCCTACACATGGTTTTGCTGCTATTCTATTCAGTGTTATCAATGAAAATAGTTATCATTCTGCAGAGATAACATCTTTGTGTCTTTTTTTGCATAGTTGCCATGAATTATAAAGCTACACATCATCACACTGAACACTATTTCATTGCTGGTGCCAAGATATGAACCTGTCCTATGAAACTGCACAAAACAGGCAATATAAACTAGCCAAATGACAGTTAATGCATTTTGCAACTTTCTACTTCTTTATTACTAGCAGCTGAGTAGTTTTAGGTGAGGGTTTGTTTTTTTCTTCAATTGTTATTGACCTCTTGCCATATTGCGCATACAGTTCCCTAAAAGCATTAGCTCATTTCTATGCCAGTTTTAAAGACTTGCTCATCTGGGTTATGTACTTTGGTGTGTAGGTGTTGAGTGCTAAATACAACTTATTTTTTTTATTTTTAAAAGGCATTCTTAACAGTAACAGTTACTTAATTAGTTTGATCTTCTGAGCAATTTATTACACTCTATGTACCAGGATACAAAGCTGGCAGGTGCAGTCTTAGGGGTCAGGAGGAGATAATTTGAAGTTTTTTGTATATATTTCTCCAGTAATTTCCTCACTGTTCCAGAATGTTTCTTTTTAATGGTGGTAGGAGTGCAGTAATTTCCTTACAGTAACAGTCATAACTCAAAAGTCCAGTAATTTACACTGAATAAAGACATACAGAACGTGCCTTTCCCTTACCTGTTTTAACTCTTTCAGACAGGTTCCCCTGGGTATAGAGGAACAATTAATCATTTCAGGTTCTTGATAAAGCCCAAAGGAAATTGAAACCACAAAGAGGTTTTTTCCAAAGTTTATTCTTCAAAATCAGCTTCCTGATGGTAGCACAAATTATACAATAATCCGTAATGTATATCGTTTGTGAAACCTATTTCATGATACTGACAGAAAATAGTAGTTGCATATTGTTGTGCTGTAATAATTGTATACTGTTTGAAAAGGATTTTCCGTCTCTGCAGTGCCAGATTTTTAGGCCATCAATGTGTCAGAAGGGATAAATAATGAATCTGAATCTACAAATACATATCTGTCTGGATTCGCCTTTAAAGTGTTAATGAAAACTACCTTTATTTTTATGATTTATGTATTTAAAAAAAAAATCTTTTTTAAGCAAAAAGTCCCACATAACAAACCCAGCCATAATAATGCAGTGAGCTTCATTATGTTCTTGCTAACCAGATTTCACAAGCTGGCCACCAAGGTCCTGTAAAATTAAACCAACAGCTCATCATAGAACTTAACAGCATGCGAGAACTTCGAGATAGAGAAGCCCAGTCAGACATCTACTCCAGCCCACCCTTCACCTCTGCCAATGATACAAACTTCTATGGTGTTCTCATTTTATGCTAGACCAAGGAAAATGAATTCCACCTCATATAACTGAAAACACAGGGTCAAGCATCAAGACGAGTACAGGCTGTACTTACAATAGCCAACATAATTTTCCCAAACTCCCTTCCTTCAATTAACAAAAAGGGAAAAATAGGAGGAAAAAAAAAAAAGAAAACACAAGTCATCTGGGCAGCCGAACACTGAAGTAATGGGTTATTTTAGTCTATTTCTGAAAATTGCTGACATCAGCAAATGAAGTTACTCTTGTTTTTCAATGACATAGTCCGTGACCTGATGTTCCCTTCTTGCAATTGTAATCATGTTATGCACTGAAGTCAATGCTGTTGCTATGCTGTCTGATGGGGAAAAAAATCCAAGGGTTTTTTCAGTTAGCAGATTTTTAATTTTAGGGTATTTTTTTTTTTAGGAAAACCAGACTTGCTTGTGCCTTTGTTAAAGCAGTTTCTCACAGACAATATCCTATCTTTTTTTTTTTTTGACTGATTTAATTCTGACTGCTTGCCTTCTAAGCTGTTCCTTCAGAAAGTGCTCTGATTTTTATCTTACAAAATTCATTTGATCAACATTTCTAAAGAGTGAAAAACATTACCATAGGTTATTTTGGGGGGAATCCATTGGCAGAGATGAAACTGCTGAGCACCTCAGCAAACAGAACCATTACATCTGATTCTACACAACTCTAAGCCCCTTTTCCCACTTTCTAGGCAAAAATAGTGGATGATGCTTTGCAGATGTCTACAGAAGATACGTGGCCCTCTGTAAAAATAGGTCTTTCTGAATATGTTTTCAAGACAGAAAACACTTGCATGGGGTGGGATACAATGATGCTTCAAAGGATGGAGTGTGACTGCAGGCTATGTGGTGTGGTGACTGCAGGAGGCAAGCAGCAGGGGGAAACAACCCAAATGCTGGCATCCGCTCCTGTATATTGAATGCTACAGCCAAAGCTAGACCACAGGGTAGGTCAATAGAAATACCAGGTGGCTGAGACTAGGGCAGGCCAAAGTAACGCAAACTTTTATCCTTGGCACAAAGAAATGTTTCTAAGACCTCCACAGCTCTTGCCATTTGTAACAGTGATGCCGATTTTAAAATGCTTACGGCAACAACAGCCCTCTGCTTTCGTATTTTGCTTTAGAAGTAATGTATATTCATTGGAATTTGAGCACAGTTTTCCAAGAGCTCAAGTTGTGTTAAATGAATATACACACACAAGCTGTGTTTCAAGATAGACAGTAAAAATAATGCTCTGAAAATAATGTGTTTCATATGTATGTGTGTATGTTACAAATTAGCTGTTATTTAACATGGTTCACCATAAAAAGCCCACACACAACATGAAAGGGGAGTCCAGTCCTAAATTGTATTATACTCTAGGGGTATATTTAAATAATTGCCCACGTTCTAGGTTTTATTCTGGTGTAATTAAGGCATATTTTACATGCTAATCAAAATCAAATAAAAGATATTAAGTGTTAATTTACATTTAATTCTTTTTTTTTTTTTTGTAAAATAATAGTGCATTTCCATGATTCACTGCATAATACACAAAATGAACCAAAAAGAAAGTTCTAATATAGGGGCTATACAGAAGAATACTCCCTGTACAAATACTCCAAAACCATGCAACCACTTTTATGCCATACAAATACTCTGATCCTTTCCTTTGTCAGCTGAACATGGCTTACCCTCTCACTCGTGTACATTATCACTGCAGAAAAATATCTTCTTCTTAGTCTAAGCCAGCATAGTTAAACATGGCATGGGTGTGGGATGAACAAATTCAAGTTATTACATACGGAAGTGCAGAATTTTTAAAGAAATAAATGTTGTTTTAAAGAAATAAGTGTTGTGTTCTTCCCAGAAGAAAATAGACAGCAGATCACAACCTATAAGAGCTATTTTGCAGCAGAAAATTAGTTTGTCAAGTAAATAGAATTGTTCCTTAAAAAATTGCCCAGAAAACTGGGTTTATTTTAAGAAACACTCAAAGATGAAGTATTGTGGAAGTAACTGACACCTTCATCTTTCAAAGGGTCTTGACGGTTTCAGATTCCCTTTCTCCACTTCTCATGGCCCAGCAAGCTTAAGGACTTCAAGTCTATGAAATGAGGCAGTCTGTGGGACAGAGTAGGTGATTTGTCTGAACTTCATCTCTGGCAGACATCTCTAGTCTGTTAAAGTCCGTTCAGAACAGAAGCACTGGACTAAGTCAAGACAGCAACGAGCTTTCTGAATCCAAAATGCTTCTTTTATTTATTGTTTGTTTTTTTTTTTTACTGATTTCTGAACTAAAAGCTTTATATTTGAAATTTCTCCTGAATGCTTGTCTTTTGCCACACAATCATTTTTGAACGGTTCTCTTTGCTTGTTTGTTTTTTCTGGTTCTACTTGTAGTGAATTTTATGGGAGTCTTTACAAACACTGAAATGAACGTAAGCAAAACCCTGTAAGCATCTTTACTCTTCAGCATCCAGACTAACCTGGTGTTGCTGCCTTATGTCACTACACAATGTTTTTGATTTCTGGTCTAGGATAGAAGTTATTAGTAAGCTGAAGTAGTACCTGGTAATTGAGTAGTACCAGCTACTCCCAAATTAATAAAGTATAAATAAAAGTAAATTTCTCAAAAAAAACAACCACCTCTGTGTGAACAATTTACTTCCTATAGCAGGTGGTAAATGTGATTTCTTTTATTGTTTGAGGTTTCATAATAAGATATTTCATTAAATTATTTTTCTTTCATTGGTCTGGATTCATACAGATCTTAAAGAAAGTGGCAGCAATAAAATCAATTATATCAACTTACATTATGAACTGAATTACATTACAGCTGAATTATACTAAGACTGAACTATTTGTCCTGTCACCTTACGTTATGTCAACTACAGTTGAAAATAGACAGATTGCTAGCTAGCATAACTAACACACAATTGTCTACAATTTTTAGACATTACCTTAATTTGCGAAGTATCTTTGATATGTTGCCTTTACATCCATTACATGTATGCTGACAGTGTGTTTTATTGTCTCATTTTCTTATAAGCCTTGAATTTCCAGGATGAAAGTTCACAGGTCTGCCAAGCCCCACAGTGAAAACCCATCCAGAGATGAGTAACCAGGGGCTTTCTACAAAAGTAGAAAAGCTACTTGGGTAGGAAGGAGAAAGGACTGAACTCGTTGCCAAAAGAAAATGGTTTTCTTGTAAAACATGGGGAAGGACCATCTATGGCAGTAGGTTGGAAACATAGGTTTCAGACAACGGGATTCTTGAGAAGCCTTATTCAGTTTGCACAGCTACTTAGGACACAAGGGACCTTTTCTCATTTAATGACTGTAGATCCTTTAATAGTACAATCAGGCAATAACACCCAGTGATATCTGCATGATTACTCCTATCTGAAGCACAGAGAGCCATCAAAACAGTAAAAGACTTGTGCTGGACTAATGAGGCCCAGCTGAAAATAGGTCTATGCCACTTTTTGGACCTTGACTAACATCTCTGCAATGCACTGCTTGGTGCTGTGTAGTGTCTTTTGCTAAGTACCACGTACTATTTCCTTACAAAGCCACAACAAATAAAGCATGGGTTGTGTGTTGTTTGTGAATGATGGTGAAAGCATTTCTTTGGCAGAGACCCTCCTGTGACATATTACATGCAACTTAAAGAAAAAAAAAAAAGAGGAAAAAGGGAGAGGGAGAGGAAGGAAAATGTACCCATTTTACCCCCCTTCATTCTCCTAAGATTAGCCATTACCATATGGGATCTTGTTTTTCAGGGATTTGGATCAGAATCAAGGATTTTGTTTCTTCAGTTATAAGAGCTTTTCATCACTTTTTCCTTTTTAGCCTAAAATGCAACCTTAAATACTTTACCAGGGAAAGCTTTGGTGTTTGAAAAATAATTTTACTCTGTGCCAGTATCTGCATTTGAAATCAGCGTCAATCCTGATTCAGTTCTGACTCCCACAAGGGAATATTAATTTTCACCAGGAATTGTCTTTGCTTACATATGTACACCTATTGCACAGGGATGAAGAAAGAGTGGGGGATTCTCCACTATTTGAGAGAACCCCTTCTGTTGTTTGTTCTTACTTCACTGATTCCCCCCATGGAAAGAAAGTCAGAAAGACAGAAAAATGTGCTCTACTAGAAGATTCCTTTGGCCCACAGTTAGGGTGGAAATCAGAGCTTTGCATTACTGAGCAATGAACATAGAATGTGAACTAATTAATAAGGATGGGGAGAGGTATCTCTGGTACATGACTATTACTGTGATTATTGTGCAACAGACAAGCATGTGCAGGACCGCAGTGTGTGGGAGGCTGGAACATGGGATTTTCTCTTTTAGGTCAGGACAGCTTTGCACTGAGCCGAGTTTTCTCCTGCCAGCCATCTTCAACGTGTGTTGCATGTGGATAATGTGAAAAACCACAACAATGAACCCGCCCTCTTGTGTGGCTCTGAAGAAGGGAGTGAGCTGAAGGTGAAACTCCCTCATGATCTCTGAGTGAAGAATGCAGCTTAGCTTCACTTTTTCTGTACAGCCAAGTATGGTTATAAAACCACCCAGCCCAAACCCTGTCCTTACCTAAGATCCTCTTTACACCCCGCTGTTCCTTCCATGGTCATTCAGTATAAAGGGGGTTTTATCTGGCATGAATTCTGTGCTTTAAAACTGCTAATATGTCATATAACTGGTATGCAATCTTAAGTTTCTGATTCATGAGCAGTGCTGGATTTGGATTTGACCACTGAAGATGCTACTGCCCACAGCTGTCATGCACACTTATGAGCTGGGAATTATCAAAACCATCTCGGGGAGAGCAGAACAAGTAGTGCCTGCTCTTCGTTAGTCACTCATTATACTAACAGTCATTATAACAGTCAGTATAACAGTCAGTATAACAGTATAACAGTCAGTCATTATACTAACAAAATCTACCATTCATACCATTTGTATTAATTTGTTGACTGACAGCAGTACTGCTGTTCTTGCTGCAGTTTCAGTATCCTGCAAGATAAGGTAGACGAGTGCGGTCCTCACTTTGCACAGCCACAACCAGCTTGGCTTCTCGGTCAGCTCTGTCACGGTTTTAGGTACAAATACGTTGTCTGAATAAACTGGTTTTGGGTGAATTTTGCTTTTTGAGGGTGGACATTTATTTTAGCTTTTGCCATCATGATGCTAACTTTCTCATGGTTTGCATAGCTGTATATGTAAATGTGTATGTTCTATATTAATGCTTTAGCAAAAAACTAATGGTACAGATGCTCAAATTTTAACCTCTAGGGCTACTGAAATCTGTGTAATTGATTATTTGGTGGTCCAGAAATATTTCTCTTCTGTAGAAAGTGATTTCTAACCTTTACTCTAATACAAATCTTGGGTACAGTTCATGCTTCCAGCTGAGTGGCTGATACTTTTTAAACAAAAGGCTGAAATGATGACAGCTATTGTATAATGGGCTTTTGAGATGAATTTCCTGATGATCGATCATTACGCAAAACTTCTGAACTCCTGATATATTCAAACATTTTCATGACTAACTGTATGCTAGCCTGAGTATCTGTGAACAGCAGATGGCATGATAAATGATAGAAAACAGAGATATACCCTAGAATAATTTTGCAGAAGTACTTGCATATTATTTTTATCAATTGATCAGTTCTAATGTTCTGTCAAAGGTGAAAAATTAGCTGTCACTGAACTGACATTTATATGGGCCCGATCTAAGCCTACAGAGTCAACTTTGCCTTCAGTGGGGTTAGAATCAGACCTTAAAAGGAAACCCCTTCTGACTTCTATAGGACTTTCCCCTAAGGACATAGTTGCTCACAAGGACAAAACCCTAGCAAATCCTCAAATGCTCTAAACTACTGCCAGCAGTCTGAGACTGATAGATACAGCGCTTTTGTTTATTATTTATTTTCTGCGACAGCTCAGCCATATGAAAATTCCAATCTGTGTGAAACACAAGTTTATTTCCAGTTTTAGAAACTCTGCATTCTTCAGCAAATGGTGGCAGGAGCCACTCCTTGCTACAAAGATGGTTTGTTCCATTTCATTCCACAGCTGCTTTTTCTTTCCATTTAAGTTCAGTACAGACATTTTCATAAGAGCAAAGTGATCATTAAGTAATAATGGCATGATGAAGAAAGTGGAGAGATTTTAAGTCCCTTGGAGGAATGGTAGGGTTACCAGGAGTTAACTGAATTTTAAGGTGAAGTAAGGAGCATTAGGCAGAGGAAGGATTTGAGTGCAGGATGCTGGTATTCCAGGTCTGGACCTATGAGCCCCCATCAGTCACAAGCACTGTGCCATGCTGGAAGAATGTGGAAATAGTTTGTCCAGCGGCACTGTGGAAATAATCTTACCTCAGTTTATAATCTTACATTTCAGTTAAGAACTCACCTGGATAATTGCATCGTATTCTTCCATTGCCCAATGCTTGTTCCCAAGATGTAGTGGAATTTTGGTTCTTGCCATGTTACATGTGAGGCTGTGAGCTCCTTTTTATGAAGAGCCTTTTGCAGAGGTTGAGCAAGTATGGGAAAAATGTACTTGATATGCAAACATATTCTTAAAAATAATAAAAAAAAAAAGATAAGGTTTACCAAGTACTGGAATCTAATCAAGTTAAACTAAAGTAAATGGAAATAACCAAAGTACGGAAACTGTGGACCCCAGCCAGTTTATACCCTTGTGAGTGGTGCCTCTGAGGCCCATGGTCTAATTTATTCTTGGTATAATTCCATGGATAAATCTGCACTCTTGGGAATTCTCTGTGAGACGCAGGTTCCAAGTCTCTATCAATAATGAAAGCTGAATTGCAAATCTAGAAAATTCACAGTGAGAACTGGAAGAGTCTGCTTATACATATACATGTTAAGAGATAGATACTTTCAAAGGCTATCGTGTGCCATGACACACAAAATATATTTATCAAATGGGTAGATGATACATGGCCCTTACAACAGCTGGGTGTGTTACATAACTTTTTCATTGCAAAATCAGTAAGTCTCCACTGCACTTTTTTTTTCCTCATCTGCTTTATCCTAGTTGCTTGTGCATAAATAAATCTGTGTTTTTCACATTTAGTGCCACTGCAATGGTTTTAGCAGGATACATATCTGTCATAAAAAGGTGACACTCTTTTGTGTTGTGACATTTCTATTCAGTGACTTAAAACAGTATTCTTTTTTCCCCCATATACTAGTGATTTTAAGAAATGCCACAACAGTTTCAAAGAAATAATACCAGATTTTCCTCATTTTTTAAAGTGAGTGACCGCAGAGCACAACTGATGTTCTTTGGCATCGTTTAATGTGTGCTGCTGCACAATTAGTGACATCCTTATTTTCAGCTAGCAGTTAAAATGTTCTCAGCTCAACAAATGATATTTCTCTTTTTGGAAAGAATGTAACGGCAAATACAAGACAATATTTTCTTTTATTTCTCGCTTTTATTATTTAGATCCAAAATAAAGCAGATCAATCCTTAACTGAGAAATATAGACAACAAGTTGAAATTCCTGCTTCAGTGACCTGCATCTAATATATCATTGTGGATTTGAACAGAGATGAATGCTGCAGACAGAGAAAGAATAATCTGTGTAGCTTTAAGGTCATCTAGGCATACTCAGGAATCATTTTCTGTGTTTTTCAGCAAGTAGAGCACTTACCATATATGTTGGTAATATTTACATACCGTACTGTTCTTAGTTGTAAAAGCTCAGGGTCATATTGTCACAGGCCTTGGAGGATTAGTGGGAAAGTTACTCACTTGTAGCTTGGTGCCTGCTTGTCTGCACATACATTGCAAAACAAAAGGAAATCCCCTTCAATTCAACTGATGCCAACGACTCTCCTTCCTAACAGTAATAGAGAAAGTGGACTTTGGTGTAAGCCTACTGACTTAGGATTTATTAACGTTTTGGTAAGTTTTCCAAAATGGATAAATTAATATTAAAAAAAAATATTTTCAGAAGTACCTTGAAGATTTAGGAGCACAAATCCTACAAGTAGAGGATTTATGAGCACAGACAGCATAGGTTATATTTTTCTTAAGAGCATCCTGGGAAGCTTTCCTGATTGCTAGCCTCTCCCACTTTCTTTCCATGAAGAAGAACCTTAGATGCAGATGGAGCACGCTCTCCCACCACTGGCAAGGCTGTCAGGAAGCAGCCTGGAAGCTGTCCATTAGGTATATGGTTGGACAGGAGGATACCAGGATGTGCAAGGCAGAGCTGGTGACCTCTCCAGGAGCCTTTTCTTCAGGGCAGGAAAGGCTTCCACAGGTTTTTTTCAAGTTGTCCCAGCAAATTCCTTACAAATCTGGTTTGTGCTTAAAAATAGCTTGGAAAACTCACCTTCAGCTCTGCCTTTGGACATGCTGAATGTTAAGGGAGAAACAACAGTTGAAGAATATAAGGTAAAGGTCATATTACCATTGTTACACTCGCTAACTTATGCATCATGCATTATGTGTGTGTGTTTATAGATTAGTTCACTATTGCCAGACACCTTGCTTTCAGGTAATGCTTTTATAAACTTTAAAATTCACAACCAGTCATCTGCACATCAGATCACTGGTGTTTCGGTACTTCTGCATCTATACAAGTGTTAAAAATTATACAGATTTACATAGTTGTTTCTCTCTCAAAGTTTGCAGCTACTCTTGCTTTTGTTTGCTTGAGTTTGACAAAAAAGCAAGTATTTTCTGACTTTCTTTCCCTTCTCTTACTCTTCCTTCCCTTTCTCTTGATGGTAGTGTTGCTTATCTACATTTCTTTCTTGGATGCCAATCCCTTTTGCAGTAAAAGATGAAAAGCATGGAGAAATCATCTCAGAAGAATTACTGGAGCTTTTCTCACCCCTGAAAAAGAGAATTAAAACAACTGTAACATCAATGAAATTGACTGTGATGCTGCCAAACAGGAATTATTATTACAAGGCCCTTAGCTGTTAGCATAATGAAATAGATCTTGGATTACTATTACCCAAAACAGCCTTTAATGGAAAAAAGCCACACCCTGCTAATGTCTCTGAACTTAAGGGATGAAAAAAAACAATGATAAGGGAGACCACACAATTCTGTGCAGAGTGCTGTGTTCCAGAAGTTTAACAAATAAGGGCAATGCAGAGCAAATGCTTTTGGTAGTTCTCATAAGTAAAAGCTGAGTTCATTTATTATTTTACAGAATGCCATACTTTTATTCAAATGATTAGTACGTGTGTTGGGGGACTCAGCTCATGATATGGTCCTGAAAGTTTACATTTTTTTGCACACTAATTCCAGATTTCATGATGATTGAAGGGGAACTAAGATGAATGGATTTTTAAACATCCCAAGCAATCATGCTGTCCGTGAGAACTGCATTTTACACACATTTTCACCCCCCACAGAAGACATGTCCTTGCAGTGACCTTATAGCTATGCAATGGCTGCCTAAGATGACATCCTAAAGAGGCCACTAAGTTACAGATTGATTTGCTATTTACTAGTATCTACTGCCATTAAAATGGGAGCAGAATGACCACATCTGTGTCAGTCAGACCTTCAGAGACCAAGCTAATGTCTGCACTGAAACTGTACAAACAAATGCCAGAGACACATGACCTCTTGCATACATAGCATTGTGAGTTTCTTTGCTGATGCTGTGTTAGCAGTTAGTGTGGATGTTATATCAGTCATGTACCTGCAGTGTTCAAACATTTTCCTGCTGCCTTTAACCCTGCAACAGCTGTAAACAAGTTTGGTAAATGGAAATTCCCTCCAAGATTCTTGGCATCTTCCTATTTTGTATAATCTTACTGTCAGTTCTCATGCACTCTTTCTTTGAGCTGAGAAGCCCTTTTTAATTACACTATAGTGACCTGATCACAACTGGGGCAAAGGAGGAATTTTTTCCTGGAGGGTAGCATTGCAGACTTAGTTAAGAGGGATAATGCTTTGCCTGGTTTTCCCTTCCTCTCACAGATTGGGTGTTGAATTCATGATGTAAGGCTTCATGGACCAATGGTCTGATCTGATAAGACAGGTCGTATGCTCTTACTTACATTGCATGGCTGGGATTTGACCTAAATCATTAAAATATACCCTAAATTGAGTGGCACATGAGGAATCCTGAATACCTAGTGGTAACCTTTTATTTTTGTAACTAAAGGCCTTAATTAGAGCCCCAAAGGAACGCCAGAACAGTATGAATCAGATGGCATGGCCACATGCAATGTAGCGATAAAAGAGAAGCCCCTCTTCAGAACTGAAGTAGCTGATGAAATAAAAGCCAGTTTTCAGGCAGCTGTGAAGTTCACAGAGGAGCCTTTGTAACACTATAACCACCACCTCCTGCATGGGACAACCTCAGAACATTTCTGAATCATCTTTGTGATATAAAGAAGCCAAAGGCTGATAAAGAGATGAGTCGGTTTCTTCAGAGGCTTGAAGGGGATTTCTCTGTCCTCTCTGTTCTTTGTTCTCTTTGGTTGACTATGGTTTTAACTCCCAGTGGGAGCCCGGCTGGAAGGAGAGACCTTGCAGTTGCTGTTGCAATTGGGTTTAGAAAACCTCATCCAAACAACAACAAAAAACCCTAGCATCTTTTTATTTAAAGCCAAAAGTTTATAAGCTGATTTACAGAAACATTCCAAAGGAAGAAACAAAGAGTGAAAAGAGTCTGCTGATGAATAGAAGCTTGTAGTCTCAAAAGTAATGCCAGGCCAATAGTAATTTATTTGGAATATTTGAAACCCTCCCATGTGTATGAATTTTGTTGGGCATAAACTGAAGTTTGCTTAGTTGCTGTCCTTTAAACAAATGCAGGCAGGCAGTTACATAGATTGAAATTTCAGACCTCACCAGGAGATTCAGCCATATAAAACTCCAGTTAGATTTCCAGTGAGGACCATGTGAATAAGTCCTTCGGTCAGCTGTGGGAACTGTGTGCCTAAATGCCCTTCTGGGAACCTCTGCCGTTATGTGCATGTGTGAGGAACTGTGCAGTTGTATGCAGCAGCAGCAGCTCTCAGTCAACAGAACTGGAGGCTATTTCTCATCTTTGCAGATGTATATATCTTGTCTTGGAGCTGGCCCTGTTATTTGTGTCACATTAGATATACTTTACTTTAGGCTTACAATTGTTCTGGTAGTTTGTCGTCAGTGGTCTCTTTGCAAGAGCTTTGTAGACTATCAGAGATGTGGAAATTACTGCAAATGATGCTTGTGAAGATGAACCCCACACTTCCTGACCGTGAAAAATGGCCATCATGAAGTTTTCACAAGAAACTCATCAGTCAAAACATCATTTTTTATTAGTGCATACGTGAGAGAGAGCTGGATTGAAGACACTCTCACCTAAAGGCTTACTGCAGTATCACCGCAAGCACAGACAGAACATTAAAGGACAAGCCAGTTTTTAAATGGGTTAAGACTGGAGCAGGTTAAGACTGTAACTGAATAGTATAACATCTGTAGACTTTATAAAAATGTGGATGGGTCTATTAGACTAATTAGCATGCATGATACCACCATTATAAGCTTTGTAGCATAGGTTTGCAAAGCTTTGTAATATGTATCCATGTATATTCAATGTCTACCCACAGTGCTGGTAAAGGAGGTACCATGAATATTAATAATGATAGAAGAAAATTTATTCCTTCCATATAATATATGATGGAAGTCTATAATAGTTCCCAAGAACTGAAGAATCACTAAAAGACTTCATTTTCTATTAATACAGGACATGTTCCATTTTTTATCTGGAAGGGACAGGGAATATAAATCAGACCATTACTGCCTCACATGACTAGAAATGCTTACAACATCAGCACTATGGAGGCATTTAGGCAGTGAGGGCAATGCCATCATTTGTAAATGCTGAACCAATGATGTGTTCCCCACTTTACTTTTTAATGGAAAATGACCAGGAAATAATAAAAATAAAAGAAAAAACTAATCCAAGTGCAAATCAGAAACACTGAGGAAAAACTGTCTTAGGAAAGATAGAAATGATAGAAAATGCATCAAAGAGTTAATAGCACCCTTCACAAAGTACTTTCTTTTAACCATACCTGTGAGAATAACCTCCGGCTTCATTCTCCTCCCTCCTCCCCACCATTCCAAATTTTCTCTGGCTGGAGTCCACATAGCAGAAATGTTACACAAGAAGGAGCTCTTTGCAGAGACTTAGAATGAAGGGTTGGTTGAGGGCATCAAAACAGGGTTTATAATGGAAACTCTTACAGAATATGGGACAGCTACTTGGGGTTCCACAGTCCAGCAGATTTTATCTGCAGGTTATCAAAAGCCATGTCTATTAAACTGCTATTTGTTGCAACCAACTGTTTACTGTTTGCTATTGACTTTAATGACTGAGTACAGAAATGCTCTTTGAGTCTGTTGGATTACTTAGAATGACTGCTGCATATTGCTGAGTTTTAATAACTTTCAAAGGCTGGTTGTCAGTGGTGAAAAATACAACCTTCCCATTTAGCAATACTATAAGCACTGTCTTCAGTTAGATTTCAGGGTTAGGCTAAAGCTGAGGATACTCCCTGGCTGCTGATATTGTTAAATAACTTTTTAACTTCCTTGTACTGTTGCGTTCCTCTTCAGACTTTTTGATATGAAACTAGACATTTGGTGGCATTTAGACAGAATGTTTGTTGGCCAAACAATTCTGTATTCCAGGAAGTGCAAGACACAAACAAAAAGGTATGAGTTTTAGGGGGATGCTCAAATGCAGGAGAAATAAACTCACATCATGAGCTGTTGTGTCTTTGATAGAAACAATGTTTTCAGGAGCCCTCTTTCCACGCTGGTCCATGCCCATATTGACTTTCTCAGCGCAGGCAGTCTTTCAGTGTTTTCACCTAAATTATATTCCACATATATATATACACACACACACACTCTATATATATATCTATCATATTGTAAAAAATATGAAGTTTACCAATACACCTACAATTGAGCAGACATAATTTTCTAAAGACCTCTCTGTTCATTTTGTGTATGAAACAGGAGGAGGATGTAGAAGGAAGAGAGATCCTATGTGCCACATCCATAACTCATGAGCATCATTCTCTATTAACTGAGCTCTGGGTGCAGAAACTTATAGTTTTTAACATTTTTTCTCTGTCTGTTGAGAAGAAGAGCATTAAAAAGAGAGAAAGTGTAGGCTCAATGCTCTGAACACCATTTAGGAATTCTCCAGAGAGGAATAGAGAGACCCAGCATGAATAACTGCTAGCAACTTTCTCGTTAATTAAAATCTGACAAGCAGCTGGCAGCTGAAAGGGAGAGCTGTAGGTGGGGGAATCCTGTGGTTCACCACCACATTCCTTGCATTCATGAAAGCTAAGGAATATTTCACTGTAGGCCCGCCAGAAATGCTGATGGAAATGTGAATTAAAAGAAAGAGCCATGTGAAGGTGACAGAGAGATGTAGCCCAGGTAATCCACTAATGAAAATACGTGAGTTTAGTGACACGTACAAAGCAACTTCGGTAAAGAACTTTGATGAAAGGTAATACAATTCAAGAGATGCTACTGTCTGCAAGACGAACCCGTCCAGACAAGAAACTCATTTCAGGGAAAAGGTAGAATGCATTCTTTCTGTACCATCCCTCTGAGCCCAAACATTGGGGTAATGGTTTTGGCCAGAGCAGATGAGCTACTCAGCATCTCTGTGGGAGCTTTGCTGGGCTGCAGCATGCTGTGATTGATTCCTTGCCCTCTCAAGGAAAGGCTGTGACACTTCTCATGACAGCTCTCACACTCTGAAATCACCAGCCTTGCAGTAGTGGCTTTCAGGATTCAGATAATACATAACCTCTCAGAAAAGGATCCAGACATTTCCTGAAGGAAGGTATCTTATTTTCCACAGGACCTTCTGATTTGTTCCTGACCTGGTATGCGACTGCATGTAAATGGCAAAATCAAATGCAATGATTTCCTCTTGCACCTGGGTCTCTTTGGTTGTACCTCTTGGTCTTCTTTATGAATTATCTTCTGCGTGGTCAGGTAAAGACTTGTAAAAGAATGCAATTATTGATTCATAACCATGAGATTTTGGGCCATATAGGATATAATTGAGTCTTATTTCACACCCAGTGTCTTTTCTCCATTAGGATATTAGTCTGAAGGGCTTCATAAACTACAACCCAGGATCAAAGGTGCCATGACTGGTCCACAAAAGCCATTTTGTGTGTAACAATTAAATGACATTTCCTTGCAGTGAGAACAGTGGAAAGTTTTCAAATGACTCTTTATCATGTGGAAAATAATTTTAAATCCCTCTGGACAGTCACCTGGAAGAGTTTACCCTGAAAAAAAAAAAAAAATTTGAAAAATGATGTTTCTGGTCCCATTGTTCTGAATGTGAACCGAAGCCTTGGGAATAAAAAGGAAAAAAAGAAAAAAGGTTTTTTGTTTTTCTGTCATCAGTTTCTTCCCCATTTCAGCTTCCTAAGGGTTCATACCTGTGCAGTGACTGGCATTTAGGTAGAATGCTTCTTGCCCAAACATTTGCAAATTCCAGGAGGTGACAAAGGAAAACAAATATAGGTTTTTTAGGGGGTTCTCATAAGGACCCTTTTTCTGATTTCTCTGTCTCATGAGTACTGCTCCCTGTGTTAACTTTCTCATTTGTGCAATCAGATGCTGCTGGAGATGTAACTAAACCTAATTGTAATCGTCCTTTCACCCACAGAGAGCAAATACAGGTGGCTTGGTAACGTTTCCTTATTCTTTAAAGAGGTGCTTTCTCTTAGTTGATTAACACCATAACTACCATTTGCAAGCTGTAATTTATCTCTGCTGGAGGTGTCTGACTGCAGGTCTGTTATCCAGCTGAAAATTTATCTCTTCTTGCCTGGTGTGGTACAAGTGCAGTGAAGAGTGCTAATTGCCTGTGCTGTATTCCAAGACCACCTGCTGGGTTTAAACCTGATTTTACTATGGTGGTTTCTTTCTTCATCAGCTTATAATTCAATGCCCTTACTTTACTTCCAGGGCCTTGCATTTCTTTTACAGTCCACTGGAAATCATTGCCCTCTCTGCACACAGCCAGTATTTCTCATTGGGATAGATAATTAGTGCAGACAAAATTATTACATGGACAGTTCTTACACAGATCTTCCAGTTTTGTCCATTCCTTTTAATTTTGCCTTCCCATTTATTCTTTTAGTTTCTTACAACATCTAGTACAAAAATACTGGGAGCATGAGCTGAGGCTAGGAAGTGCTGTAGGAGCCAAGAGCCTTTACTAGAAATGCCCCAAATGCACAGTAATAAAAGAACCATTCTTGGGGTTACCCAAGAAGCTAAGTAAGACCCCCAGGTTCGTGTTTAACTCCCAGAGTGTCACGTATATCTACCCACATGCAGAGCTTGTTGGAGATGATCGCCTGAGAATGCCTATCAGCTATAATAATCAAGCCCTGAACTGTCCCATTCAATAATCCAAATCAATGTAATGCCTGCTGCTTTTGACATGGCAAGGTTCACCCCCTTCTAGAATGGGGTCCCATATTTTGCTATCTCTTTCTTCTTTACACTTGGACATCTGGTAGCTTCTCAGTTTAAAGGGCATTCCAAAGCATTATCAAATAAGCCCTTTTTGTGAATTTAGGGGACGTTTTGTAGCAGCTTCTGATGGGGAAGGATGGTACAGACATGTTCAGGCTCTCTGACAGCACAACTCTGATGGGTGGATCAGGACATGCCTTGATAATTCTCCTGCCTCCTTGCCTTTCCTCACAAGCTGTAAAATGAACTGCACTCATAAGTGAACAAGTTCACATTCTGCAGAATATATACCATATATATTCTAGTATTGTTAGTTCAGGCTTCTAACTTTCTACAGGGACAATCTATAGCAAAATACATTCTGCAGACTGGGGCTTTTGTGACAATCTGTCTTTCAGCATAGTACCTTCCATTTATTAATAAGCAGCTCACTGAAATTGTTTGGAGTTTTCAGGTAAGAATGTACACTTCCAAAACCAGTAAAGGATTTATAAAAAGTTATGCTTTTTCAAGAAAGGCTTTTATTTCTATTAACCAATATTCTCAATAGGTTAAAAATTTGGGGAAATATACCCAAATTCTTTTAGAACATTTGCACAGTTTTTGTTCTATGTGTAATCATGCAACACATGTATTTAAATATGCCAACATTGCAGCACTAATATGGTTCTAACAAATAGTTTGAAAGATTATACTTGCATCTTTTCTAAAGCAAACTGTGGGAGAATTCTGCTGGTATTTTTTCATATATCTGTATTACAGGAATCCAGAGTTTCCTTTAAATGCTCATTACTGCTCTGTGTGTGGCAAAAACTGATAAAAACAGTCAAGTAGAATGTATTACACAATGAAACATTTTTGTGATAGACCTGTTTTTTGCTGAACTGAGGAGCAGCCAACAGCAGACTAACCAAAATTGGTATTCATCCTGATTTTGCTGGATTTATTCATTAGAAGTGTGTCAGCCTTTTCTGTTTCCTGTAGAAAAACATATGTATTTATATTGAAATAATGATACTGTGTTGGACTGGCTTAGTATAACAGTCTGTATTACTTTCCTTATCCTACAAACTGATACTTAGTTCTCTGCCAGCGGATCCAATGAAAGATCCCAAATGGAGAACAATGGACTACTTGAAGAGGCTACAGTCAGCAATTCCAATAAGGTGCTAAGAGCCAGACAACCAGATGCGTCCACAGTAGGCCATCTCCCTGTCTTGCCGTTTCTGTTTCTGTACCAAATATTCAGGGTTTTCTGCCAGCCCAGAAAGCAATAAACTTGTTATTTCTTGTGTCTCCACTTTTAATACAATTTTGGGGGGTGTTTAAACATTGTCATATTGCTGCATCCTCCTTCCATCCACTCAGAATTGTGCTGGTAGGATCAGATTCATGACTTGGCTGTCTAACTGCACTCTTCCCTTTGTGTTCTTGTATTAATTCTTTTCTCATTACTGTATCAAAACCAGACTTTTTATTTTTGTTTGTAAAATCCTACAGTGTTTATCTCCATCCAATTCAACCTTCTAGCACGGTGATTTGCTTTCACCTTCCTCCATGACCATAAAGCTTGATTTGACCCCTTTTCTAAGTCTACTCCAAGCACAAGCACTTTCCTATCACTCCATCTACATCCTAAAAGCCATTACCTTACTATCTTTAGAGTGAAGGTGTCACATTTCCAGAAATCGTTTCTGCTCGTCATTTGACATACTGTGGTTTCTGTCTGTGTTTTCTTCTCATTTGATATGTCTGTTCACAGTTTTACTGAATCACATCCTAACAAATACATTGAATATGGGTGCTTTAGGCAGCATCACTTAGTTTTTAATGCTTCATGCAGTAACTGCTACAACAGCTCCTTGACTGGGAAACTGATGATGCTCTTAAAGATCCCTCTTTTTAAGAATACAGGTATGGAAAGTAAAGTATATAGAGCATTCTCCAGAGCCAGACTTTTTTGGGTAGTCAAGCTTGACCCCGTGCTTTGTGCAAGGTAGGTTATGCTCTTTCCTCATCAGCACACAAGATAACAGCAGAAACAAAATGGATGCAGAACTGGTTCACCATAGCATTGCTTGCAGTGGAGATGCTGGCAGTTAGTGTACCTCTAGTGGTGTTCACCTCATGGAAGCTGAGGATTAACTCTGGCAACTGCAGAATCAAGGTTAGGAAAAGGCATTTTCCACAATAAAAGGTAATACAGGGAAACATAAAAAAGAGAAAGCAATGTATACAATGAATGCAGAGTGGAAAGGAAAGCACAACTTCAAAGCCAGCTTTATTTTTAAAGGGACAATCATTTACAAAACAAAGAAACAAACAGAAAACCTCTTCTTCACTTATTCCATTATTAACAATAATGCAAGTGTTGAAGGGACAGTGTAAGCCTTTTGGCCCTTTCCTATAACATCCTTCTTCCTCTCTGCCTTTTTCCCATGGAGATAATAAAATGCCTTGGAGTAAACAAAGCTCAAGCAGATCTCCTAAATCTTTCAGTGCATCTTCACAGGCACATCAGATGAATCTATTGGATAATTACAGATCAAAATCTGGAATTATTTTATCCTCTTTTGGGTTTATATTTCATGCATGGTTCTTTTTCTTTTTACCTTGATCTCCTGGGAAATGTGTGATAGCTGACTCTCCCTGGAGATGCAATATCTGATGATCTAATTCTACATCTCTGAATATCTTCTGCTTCCCAAGCAGTCCCTATTCTTTCTGTATTTAAAAGAATTCAAGAAATTTATTTCCTTGCCAGATTTCCTCCAAATTTTGCATGATAAAACCATAGTGGATATGAAGGAATAAGGCATTTCTGGAATGCTGGCCTATTTTTAACTCTGTATATTTCGGTGGTCAGTTGCACAAGTATTTTCTAAAACAGTGCCACATGTCCTCATAGAGGAACATGCATACCTTATGGTTTTATCATCAAATGAGGAAACAGCCCTAACCATCAGTGAGGCAGCCCAATGGGTGGTCTGAAACTCCTATCTTTCCTTAATAAGCAGAAAGAAAACTCAAATATCGAGTCCTTGCAGAAGAGATTAATGTGTGGCTAGAAGATCAGATAATTATGGTACAGTTTACACTGATAAGGTCATTAAACCTTGTTTTTCTGAGGTTCACATGCTTAACAATTTTTAATCAGCAGTCTAGGGTTTGAATAAGTGGGTGGCTGCTTACTCTCTTACTCATCTTTTCACAGTCAATTTAATCATATGCTGTGGATATTGTACAGCATTAGGATCTTTACACACATAGGACACAGAGGCACCTTCTGTCTCTGCAGTGCCTGGATTTACCTTCATTTAGAACTAAATTAAATTATCCACTACAAAAGATATGCCTGCAAAAGAACAATTTTCTGTTGAAACGTTTGAAATCTGTTGTTTGGTAAATGCTATCTTTAATGTAGCAGTGTAGCATAGTGCAGTGTTCACCAACACTTCATACATCACTCAAAGATTACAAGGTGATCCAGCTTGGATTTTTCAAGCATAAATCTTTTTTTGTAGAACGGATCCAGTTTAAAATACCAATGAATTTCTTCAAAACGTCAAAATTCTGATTTTAGAATTATACTTTGTGGAAGTTGCTAAAAGGCCTTGCTCCTTTAGCCTTTTCCGTTTCACTCTTTGGACCCAATTTAACTCCATTCTCTTGAGAGGAGCCTGCGAAAGTACAAGTCCACCAACAAGGAGTATAACATGACTAAAAACTTCCCTGAAATCTGCTGGTCCAGATCTGCTGTCAGATCATATTAACATCCATACACTTGCTACTTAGGACACTTTCTGTGGATTTAAATTAGACTAGGAAACCAAGCGGAATGTGGTCTGGAATGTGGTCTGTATCCCGAAGTCAGATGGACAGTGTCTGTATTATGATAATATTAAGCACTATTCAGAGTAAGTCATAGGTTTCTCTCTTTTAATGAAATCACTGAAATATGCAAATGAGAGAAAACGGTGCATGTTCCACCTGCTTGTGAAAACTTGGGGGAAAAAAATTTTGTTAAATGTCAAGCTCATTGTTTTTTGGGGTTTTGGGGGGTTTGTTTTTGTTTTTTGCTTTGACTGAACGACATTCAAATTTTGGAAAAAGAAAGCATTAAACAAATCCTGCCCACTTTTGTACAGGAATGTTAAATTTTTGGACAATCAAGAAAACTAAAAGGCCTAATCAGTTTTGCTTCTACTTCTTGTATCTTTCCCTTGTTGGTGGTCTGCCTAACAGCACCTTTGGTGATGAGCTGCAAATTCGGCAGGGGAACATAGCAAAATTGTTTTAGAATATTTCCAACTTACCTTTGCCTTTTTACAATCTTGAAAGTACTCCTACTAATGGAGCCTTTTGCAAGCTTTCTATCCTTTCCCACCAAAGCTTGAATTTTTGCTCTAAGTTACTTGACAGTGACCCTTTTCAAACACTCAAATAAAACATGTAACTTTTATTTGCAGTTCCTGAGGCAACCACTGTAAATGGCAGCAACACAGAGAATTGCTGTAAGTTTACTGTTATGTCACTATGGTGTCCATATATAAAAGCAAACTACTGTTTTCTCTGGAGCTGCAATAAATACATTTTAAGACACCCAGTTGCTAAGGGTGCCGATTGCTTTCAAGAAAGAACTTGAAAACACGTTTTGCTGAAGGCTGAGAAGGGGCCCAGGCAGCCCCAACTGTCCCATTCCAGCATCCAGCAGCACACCCTGTGATGGGTGCTTCTACATCAGAAGAAAAAGCAAGTGAACTGACTCCATCCCCTTGGGCAGCACATCAGATGGGTAGGTGCCAGAGCTAAAGGCAAGCTTGGTGGTGGGAGATTAGAAAAGCCACAAGTGCTCCTGAATGGTTCTCCTTGCATGGTGTCACAGCTCCTAGTGGGTTACCAACTCCTACAGCTTCTCCTCTCCCTATTCAGCAAGTAGCTGAGCAGTGGGACCACCGAGTATTTGGATTATCATAGCAAAGCTCTCAGCTTGTCATGTGTAACCTTGGATGTGTGCACTCTCAAGCCTTTGGGATAATGGGAAAAATGTGAGGATGTTATTTAAAAATCTGGTTCTGCAAGGGTTCCTGCTACCTTGCTAGCTCTTCTCTAGGTGTTTTTTTAATGGGATGTTTTCACAGATGTATTTTAAAGTGAAAAATTAACAAAGTACTGGCTTTGATTCCAACACTTGAGCCATTTTTAGATGTGTAAGCAGAGTGGCAAGAAGCTCTGCTCAAGAAAGCTTGTGGTGAAAGATTCCTCTGTGGCACTAGGTATATCTGCATCTGACTCCATATGATACATGACACTCTCCTTCAGAGCATTTGGTCTTCAGAGATGAGTTAAAGTGCAGAGCCAGGACTGTCTCTTTTCTGGCAAATCTTGAAGATCCTGCAGACTGGCACTAGCTTAAACAACCCGCAGGTTGCTTTTGCATTTGTTGTATTTCCTTCCCAGCATCTTCTTCCAGTAGAAAAGTTTGTATGAGAGACCCCTCATTCACTGAGGAAAGAGGGGAGAGGAAATGCCAACACGTGTTTACTAACAAGGAGCTTGGAGCTCTTCCATTAGCATAGGGGATGTCAGAACAGGTCAACTCTTTACTGTTTATGCAATTATTCTCAGGTCCTCATGGGTAAGTGTGTGCCATCAGCGCAGTATGTGTGTGTCTGCTGGTGCATTCTGGAGTAGAGGGCTCTGTATGCAGACAGGTAGAATTCCCTTTCTCATTCTTTCTGTCTTTGATCTAAATATAGTCCCCCAAAATGCATTAATTGCCCCAATTTCTTTCCTAGCAAAATAAGAGATGCATTTGCCCTGGTATTCAGAAATTCTTGATGTTTCAAGCAGGCTGCATGTGCAAATTAAAAAGAAAACTGCCTAACTCACATCAAAATGTTTTTCATGGGATGCCTGCAAACAGCTATTGTCTTTTCAGAGACTGTCCTTAAAGATATGGACTTATATTTACTCACATTTACCTGAATGTTGTCCCTGTCATACCTGAATGTGGTTTCCCGATTAAATTGGTCCTCTGTCTTTGCGATTACCTATCTGGGTCTGCCCCTTCTAAAGCTTTACTTTATAAGCACAGAAGCAGTGTGACATGCTATTCTTTCAAAGGTGGTATAATAAGGTTTTAAAGAGAAAATAGAAAATATAGGTAAAATTACATTATTTTTTACACTGTTCTACATCTAAAAAAACAAACTACCACAAAAATAAGGGGTCTGAAATAAGAAAGTGGTACCCCTTAATTCCTTCTCCTTTGTGTCCTTTTTTCTAATTGTTTAATTAATGGTCTAATTCTAACCACTGTTTTCCAAGGCCAGAATCCTGAGAGCCAAGTCAGACCTGCCCAGGTCTTCCTCTTCCCTCGCTCATTTGCTTTGCATGAAGGTGTTTCTAGTAAGACCCTCAGCTCAAGACAGTGGTCCAATAAGTCTGTAAAGTGAAATAACAGTAATTTTCCCCAGTTACATAGTGGTCAGCCAAGACCCATCTGAAAGTAAACTGCTAGTTCATTATCAGTAATTTCACATAAAAATATTCAAAAGGCTCACAATTCCTGCAATGAAAACCAAGTTGCAAGTGGTGGGACACTTCTAAGCCATAATTTAATGTTTGTGTTCTGGGTAAAAAGGAAGTTTCTAGCAAAATGAAAGGGTAAATCTTAGAATCGTAGAAAAGTTAGGGTTGGAAAGGACCTCAGGATCATCTAGTTGCAACCCCTGAACTGGTGAACACAGATTTACAGAATGCCCATTATGGGTGCTTATCGAAAAAACATTTTTTGAAAACCTTTTTGCCACCTTAGCAACCTTACCAACATTGCACCAGCTGAGTTTCTGGTCTATTTGGAAAACACAAGACTGTATTTACACTTTCACATCATCTCTTAATCTTTCAAAACCCAGCAGAAGGAAGAACATACAGACACCTCACTGCTGTCAACATGGTTATGCCTCTGACTCACCTGACAGAAGGGACATAACTCTGCTGTGTTTGCTCAGCCGGCTCTCCAGCCTCAGAGGTTGATGTGCTGAGTGCTCTGTGGTCTCAGCCAGCTGCGCTAAGGCCACGTGAACTCAGTACTGTTGCTCCAAGCCTGGTTGATCCAAACTGCTGTGCAAAGTTTTAGTGAGGCTAAAACTTGTTCATTGACAATTGAAGCATTCAGAGAGCAAAGAAATGAATATTTACCACCACAGGATGCAAAGACACAAGGAGATAAAACTACACTCAGAGAGAAAGCAGAAGAAATTCAGGGTATAATGAAGAAAATAGCATAAGCCTGCTCTTACCCTTGAGCACGGAAGACATTGCAGTGGCTGTGATGAATGTAACTAATGGATGTAAAATGGGAGCATAACCTATGTTCAGCACAATACTTAATCCCTGCAATGGTGCTATGGTGAATATCAAGACTGTGGTTTATGCACTTGCAGCCTGCTTTTAGCCATGTAAGCAATCTGAGGATGCAAGGCATACCTTCAAAAGCAATCAGTGCTTTAAAGTACTGTGGCTTCTGAGCAACTTTTGGAGCTGTTTTGTGAGGTGGAGAAGGCATCAGGGTGAGTGAAGTTGCTAAAAGTTCAAACAACAGATTCCTATGGCTTTTCATGATTCCTTTGAAAATTAAAGATAGGGAAAAAAGAAACCTTTAGCTAACCACAGAAACTTTGGCCTTAGCTTCCTTTTCTGTAGCGTAAAAGGAAGAAATTTCAAAACAATAACCTTTTTTTCTTTTTCTATTAAAAATGGAAAAATATAGGGAAATAAATTCCCTAAGTCAGCAGAATTTCAAGCAAATTTATTTTTTCTATTATGCCCTTTTTGACTGAAAAAAAATACCCTTCTTCATTTGTTCTAGTGGGAAGCTCAGAGCAAGTTTGTGAAAATTTAAGTATGCAGAAAGGATAATAGTAAAATGCTTAAGGGATCAATATGGCACTCAGTTCAGCATAGATAGTGACATTCCAGGTAAAGGAATCCAAAAGAGACAGAAGCATTTTTTTTGTGGCACAGATGATTTATATCAGGAACAGTCTCAGGAAAACTAAGAGGACTTCTAAAGATACTTTTAAAAATTAGTAAACGGTTTTGGTAGATGGACAGTAACATTATTTATTCTGAGCTACAAATACTTTCGGCACAGTAAAATACACAGCAGGAACCCTGAGGCTGATTGTCTGTAAATCAAACATTTTATTCTGCAAAGCCTGTTAGCGTTTCTGATTATGTTGAGATTCAGCAAGTGTGACAAAAAAAAGACCTTACGTAGATGGTTAAATAGCCATCCACAGTAGACATACAAATTTATGGTTTAATTAATATTGGGGGGGTTGCATTGTTTCTTGTGCTGGATATTGAGAGGTAAAGAAAATTTAGGTTGTGCTTTATAAACCATTTGATAAGACATCTTTTAGCCAAAAGAGTTTGCTAAGAGAAAGACAAGATTCCAGCAGAGCTACTCAAGACTTGACAGTGTAACCAGAGAGCATTACAAGGCATAAAGTATATCTGCACTTCATTTTAAATGAAAGAAAACTTAAGAGCTAAGAAGAGTTACCATAAGCATCTGTTCTAAAAGTAAGGGGCAGCATGAAGAAAAAACAAATTCAACACACAGAAAAGGATATAAAGAATGAGATTAGTCTATCTGGAGGAATGCAGAGCAGAATAGGCAAGTGGGAAATAAAAGATATAGACAGGTGTGAGATGACAAACAGAGCCTCCTGAAGATAAAGTCAGGGCATCTGAATGCTGTGATGTAATGTTAAGCCAATGGAAGGAGCTCATCTGAGAAGGGCAATTCTATTAAAAAAGCAAGATAAAATACAAAGTTGAACTATTCAAAGTGCATTGCTAGTAATTCAGAAACTTATCAGTTCACATGTTCCAAGACATAACCAGATTCTGTGTTCTGGGTAAAAAGGAAGCTTCTACTAAAACGAAGGAGGAAATCGTGAACACGGGTTTACAGAATGTCCATTATGGGTGCTTATCAAATATAAGTGTAGTTACAAGAGGTAGAGTCTCCTGGTATCCATAAAATAATTCATTTACTATGTTTTTTGGGGGGGTAGAACTGTAGCATTACCAGGCACCTTATTGAATTTCTGTGAACTAGAAAGTGATTTCCAGTTATCCTTAAAAACTCTACCTTTGGCACATACTTCTCAGTGACTTTACACAGGCTTAAAATCTTTTTCACTCAGTGCCGCCATAATCTCCCAACAATGTAAAACATTAGTATTTAGCTATAGCAAGTTATTCACTGCAAAACTGAGGTATGTGATGTAAGTGAACTTCTAATTGCAGTAGTCATGAACTTTTGGTAATTGCAGATACCCAAATAAGAAACCTGCTAAATTTCTGCCAGATAATCCAAAATTTAGACACACCCTAAATGTGTCTGTAGGTGCCATGCTAAATAGCCTATTTAGCTATTCATATTTAACTATTTCATATTTAGTGCACCGTAAAGTTGCTTGTACTCATAACACCGCCTGTAACATTTGAATCCTTCTTACATTTTTCACATCCTTCTAAGGACTTTGGAGTATTTCGCACATATTAGTGAAATTTCATAATGTTTAAAGGAGGCATTAACTCACTGAGGCCTCAGTTGCCTACATTCATCTTTTCAGGAGGATATGTTTCTTTTCAGTGTTGAGTAATGGATCTACTCAAGTGCTGTTGAGATCTCAGTAAAACTGCAGCCAGTTTCAAGCATTGTATCAGGATTTTGCAGGTTTTCTCATAGGTTTAATAACACTCGCCTCTTGCAGTAACTGAAAAGACTGATCAGAGAGGAAAACATTGGTATTAAAATTGTAAGTGAAATTATGAACACGTTCTTGCAAGCTGCTAAGTGTTCTTTTGAAGTGGAAAAAAATACTATTGAAAATTACAGGCAATAATCAGTTCCTCGGAGAGTTGTTTGTTTAACTCGAGTTTACTTTTAACAGGTGTTCCCATAAGCAGGAGAGACTTTATTCCCTGTTTTGATTTATTATTCCCAGATTTAATACCCTGCATTCCTTCAGAATAAATTGTGTTGTGCACAGACTGACCTGGCAAACAGAAAAGCCTTGCTTCCCCTAGATCTGGTGCAAATGTTCCTTATTATTTGATCTCCACCTTTGATCAATAGCTTGCTATCGATTACTTATTTGTTACACTGTTGAAATAATGGACCGGACAGTATCTTATGTAAAAACATAACATCAATATTCATCAAATTCAACACAGAAGGCAAAGAAGAATAGCCCACTATGTGCAAATCACCTCTGGTAGAAAAGTCCAAGTTTTTAAAAGAAAATGCCCATAGCTAGGGTAAATCTTGCATTTGAATTTAAATGCCTGCACCTGCAAAAGGAGAGAATGAGGCTGCAAACCAGGTGATGTTACTTCATCTGGCATTCAGCTGCTGACACCATGAACTACATTTTTGTTCTTGGAGGGACTTTGCTATAAAGTCAGTCCAAAGCTGTTTTACTTACAGACATGCTTATCCCCAAGCTCCTCAAATTATTTGGTGTCCAGCATTCATCTAAAACATTCACTATCATCTAATACAATAATGAGGAATGAAAGGAGGGAGGATTTTCTCTAAAGAGGGCCTCAAATGAATAAAGCATCAGATAAAATGTTCCCTTCCAAAGGCCTCGGCCTCTCGAACATAAAGTGATGAATAACTGCTAACCCCAGCACCACCTATATGTAATGGGCAAAATTAGGAGACAGTTTCTTGGTACATTGTGCTTAAGCTGCTGGATTTTTCAAGTTTGGGTGTTCCTGATTCTCTTGATTATACACATAATATTTAGGAAAGCTGTGTCTTCCCAAGGGTTCAATTTCAGTAACAGGGGTCAATGGTGATTGAAGTCAAATGGGATTTCAAAATATGCTTAAAGTTAAACACATGCTTTGGTACATTGCTCAGTCACAGCCAGAATGAACAGTGGTGTTCAACACTTCTAATCAATAAGCTCTCATGTTTTTGAGAAGTATAATACCCGATTATGGTCTTTATCTGCTCTCTGCCCTAAAAATCTGTAAAACTCCTTCTTTTTGTCATTTTGTTTTAGAAGTAGTTTTTTAATTGAAAGCCTGATCTGCTGATCTGAGAAAATGTTCTGGGATATTTAATAGCCAAAATTGAATATCCACTCTATTTTATTTACAGCTCACATTTGGCCTTTCAAAGTCCTCATTTCCAGAACCTCTCACATTTTCTGCTCCATGAATTCTTAATGAGTTGCAGTTGAAAGTGCCACAGATCCACATTTGGATCATAAAATCCCCCTGCAAGGTACGATATGGCTTCAATGAAGCCCCTACTCCACCCCACTGCTCTAGGCTCCCCACCCCTTTTTACTAGACGTTGGCAATTTCACCAGCAGTTGGGCTGATCCACTATGCTTTAAAATCCTTTTAATCCTCTTTATAGTAAGAGAAACATTTGAGACTGATCTTTGAGGGCTTTCTACAGTGCAGAACACCTGTGGCTTTGTGCACTGTGCTAGCAAAAGCTCCACATGAGTATAATGTGGTCTGGCACCTAAGAGGACTGCTGCACAACACCACTGCAATAATGAGGCCGTGCCTTCACCTTAGGACCCTTACCTTCTGTGCTAAATCTGCTTTATCGAATGGCATACCAGCCCAATCACTCAATGCATCACAGGTGTCACTAAAGCTTGTTTGCTGTGTTGACTGGAAGCCGAGGGATGGATGCCCTTTCTACACTATGTGTATGGTCTGCTGCTTGGTCCAGCACTGAGCTGTCTTTCTGCTCTGTGCCCAGAGACTGGAGAGCTTGGCTCACCTGGAATACAGGGTTAGATCCAGGCTTCCATATGGAGTCATAAAAATATCCTCGCTAACAACCTGCAGCACCTGTGACTTTTGATATTGCATGTTTGCAAACACAGTTGGAATGAATTTGGTAAGAAGTAAAGGTTCCAAAAACTTTTAAAGTCTTTTAAGAAATGTCATCTATTTTCTTAGTTTTCTCTGTTGCCTTTTGAGATGTTTACCTTCAGTATTTTATCCCTACATACATGTTTTCTTTCAGAAGGACTCTGTTGTACAAAAATGTGAATTTATGAAAGTTTTAGCTCAGAAACTGCTCTGAGAAGGAGATAAAGATTGAGAGCCAAGACATGAAGAAAAGCAATCTGTGCTGAAAGATGTAAACCCACAATTACATGAGGAAATCCACTGTGGTATCTCATAGCCAATAAAGAAGGTAATTTAGTGCAGAAAACAGGCAAGGAGAAGCTTTAGGCATTTGTGAAGGCTAAAAGCTCACACGAGAGGCTGGAGAGCAGGAGCTGCACATCACTCAGTCTGGATTTCTGAGTCTGCACTGACTGTTTAATGAGCAAAACCAACAGGCTCCTCTGACACTTGCTTCTCCAAATCATGACTATTACAAAGTGCAATTAATCATGAGCATCCATGAAATGCTTCAAGATACTCAGAGGACATGGACCACAGAAGGGCAAAGCGTGGCCATGACAAGGCTACTAGCCTTTGGATACTGGGTTGTATCCTGAGACAGTAGGAACTAGTGGGGCTCTGGCCACGTAGAGAAAGGGAATAAAAGGTTTGCCTGTTTTATGTACTGCTGACAAGCATGACACTAGTTATCCTGGGGAGAGCAAGTGTATATCACATAAGAAGGCAGTAAAGAATTTTGGCTAGCTGTCAGTATCCCTCTCACTTTCCCTCCTTAGCTTTGAAAAATGTAGGAGTCAAATGTTCCCAAACTGATAGCAGCTCATCCTGAAAATTAACTTTCATTACAAACTGAGTCTGCTTAGAAGATGATATTTCTTGTGAGAAATAGCTATAAAATGCTAACTGTATTTGACCTCTTAAATTCCCAGCTAACCAACACGTGATTAATAATAAATTAATTCATAAAGTACTCTTAAAACTAAAACATTTTAATGAATCTTTACTGGTTTGAAACTACTTTGGCTAGAAAATATTAAGCAACTTGAAATAAAATGAAAAAAGTAACAAAATACCAGGCTATGTTTTGGTGATATTCACACCAGTGAAAATATGGATTTTCACTTCTAATCCACTCCTATGTAAACCTACAATATTTTTTCCCCCTGGATTTCTTTCTTGGAAGGAAAAAACACTGCTTTTTTGCCAGTTTAGCCAAGTAAATTCCAACAAAACCAACTTAGGGTTGACAAAAGCTAGGGTTAGGGCTACATTTCCCAGGCACTCTAGAAAGATTTTTATGTCTCCTGTGACTTGCACCAGTAAATGGGTTTCCAGGAAATAGGGTGGTCTGCTCAGTGCCAAGCCTCCGAGCTCCTCTGCCAAAGGGTGTGACAAGCTCTGGAGTGACCATGGCTCCACTAGAAAACAGCTTTTTTGTGATTATACATTTGGGATGTTCAAAGATTATCCAGGAAAGTGTTGCATCCAAACTTTTCCTTTTCCAAACTGCAAGGTGGCCCTGAGTCCGTCCTTAAGAAAAGGAGTTGAACTGTTGATATTTTGCAGTTCTCACCAGTTTCATCAGCTGCCAGGAGTGTTCCAGATCTTGCAGGTTTTGATTCAGAGATATTTCCCTTTTGGTTTTTGACTGGAGCTGTATGGTCACATCCCTTACATGGCTCAGGGTTGAAATGCATTTTTGGTTTTAACAGCCATATGGTGTAAGACCCAGAAACTCCAAGACAGAGCTCAAAGCTTTTGTTTGGAAATTGCTTAGGATAGACATTTCTCTTTTCATGGAGCTCCTCCTCCAGATTTCCTTCTGAAAAATGTAATTGCTGATGAAACCCTATTTTCTAATGCAAAACATATAAAATAAGAGTATTTTCAGCCAGCTCTAACTGAAAACATAAGCAGCAATCTGAGCCAGGTGAAGAGGAACACTGCTTCCACCTGAGCCAGGAGGAGGTGATTTTAGCTGCACCATTTAGATGAGGCCCGTATCACACAGTCCTTCTGCTCATGTGCGTTACAGGCGATGCAGCAAATGCATCTCTACACTGTTCAAAATCTCCTGCTTTTGAGTTATCTCGAGGAATGTGCACACATGCTTCTATAAATAAATGGGTACTTTTGAAAGTGTATGCTCGTGCCGAGCCATAGCTTTTACCAATTTTTTTCTGCAGTTGCTATGGAGTCTCTGCTGAATTATACACTGTAGTGTTCAGGTCACTGGAGCTGCTGCCCCAGACGGGTCCCTCATCTCAAAGAGCTATTGTATTAAGTTGACATCTGTGAATGGCAGAGAGAAATGAGATGAAGATAGATTTATTTCACTGTGATTTTATTTCTCATATTTTCTCGCTGAAGTAGTACCGAAATGGCAGGGCTTTGACTGGGAGGAAATGTGATATCAAAGAACAGAAGTATAGAAAACTAATCCTGTACTTCTTCATGTGGAGTTCTGGTTCAGTTTAGGGAATATAGTGATACAAATCATTAGCAGTACATCTTTTCTAATACTTTTCATTATGAAGCAAAATCTAATATGCTCACACCCCCCAGTTTGGAGAAAATTTGAATCAGAGTCTAAATTTTAGGACATAGATCCCTCCACTGATGCAGTAATATAACTGCACAGAAACACTTTCTGTGGGATAAATAAAACACTGTCAAACTGCTGCCTGATAGTCAAGTTCATGCTCTGGGAAGGTGGGTAGACTCTATCTTGCCAATATTAAAACCAGAAAAATATGATTTACCTCAGTGTACTCCCTAACAATGCCCTCTCACCCCTACAAATTAAGGAGTCGAGGAAAAAGGGATGAAAGGGATGTTTCTTTGTCCTTCCTCCTTGTTTCACAGGCTCCAAAAGCTCGTAATTCAACCAAATTTGTCTCTAACTGGAATTACTAGCCTTCCTTCCATATATAGAGAGTTTATGCTTGTTCCTTTAATATAGTTCCTCTGAGGATCTGCCAAGCTCCTAAGCTCCTTTCCATTACACTTTCTTTTCTCCATCTGTAGTTCTCAATGTGTTTATTTTACAAGTGAAACAAAATTCTTAATTGATCTGAGGAAAGGTGATCTTTTAAATTAACCAAGTTCTCAGCTGTGCCTATGAGAATATTTGTATATATGTATCCAAACATGAGCATCAACCATCACATGCATGCAAGATATCATGTAGCTGATGTTATAGTGAAACCATATTATGTTCCCGAGTCTGTGAGAAACACTCGCAATAAAACCACACAGTACAAACACAGAAACTTAAATCATGCTCATTGAAAAGTTTGCCAAGGTTCATGAATCTTTTGAACCAACCTGGGCCTATTTTGAAATAAACACAAAACATGATTTCGTATTGAAACCAGGTGGGACTCAGAAGATTTTGTTATTTGGGGCTCATTTGGGCTTGAAACTTGAAGCCGGAATCAAAAGATGGAACCCAAAAATTATCCTGCGGAAGAAAATCTTTCTGATATGACCAATCACAGATTTTTCGCTTTTTCTAAGTGGAGCAATCAAGGCATGTATGCCATTTGACTGTGAATCATATGGTATGATTGCACGTGCTTTTGGAGAGTGCTCTGATGGAAGGCGCAGTAGAGGAACATAAGTAGCTGACTTGTCTTGTCCATGAAGAGACTCCACCTGTATCAGCAAAGGACATATACCTTCCTGTTATCTGATGGATATAATCATGACAGACAACAGTCTGAAACTCCAAAATTCTGTATTGCCATCAGCAAAGAAATGTAATCTGTCGCTTTTGATAGAGAAACAGAAGGAATAAGGGGTTTTGTTGTCTCTGTGAGTTGCTGAGCACCTGGATTGTCGTAAAAGTAGGACTTACTTGTAGTCAAAATCTGTTACAATATGATTGTGGGCTGGTACTGAATTATAGAAGGTACATAAACAAGGAGCTGGGTTTGTCCAGCTGGAGGCTTCTAAAGTTGTGGTCCAGAAGTCATGGCTTCTAGAAATGAACTCCCTATGGTCTCACTTTCTCAGTTTACAAAACAGCTTGCATGATGTAAAGATTTTGTAAGGCATTTTAAGATCCTTACAAAAAAGCATTGTATAAAAGAAAACATATAGTATAAAATAGTAAAAAAACACATAAAATATGCAATTCACAGTTGCTAAGCTAAATATTTACTTAGATATTCTTCTTTTTGGATAAAAGAAGGAAGAAGAAGTTACAGGCAAAAGGTTTTTATCCTTCTGGATAGCCATGTGGAAACAGTGGGGGCTTTCTAAGAAATGAAAAATAATCCACAATCAAACAGCATCTTCTGAAGAAGCTTCCTTTTTGAAGGCAAACCAAGGAGCTGACTGAAGAAAATTTAGAGTTTAAAACTGTTTGCACCAGCTCTTACATTAAACAAGGAGAACTTTAAACAGGTCTTCAAACAGTAACTGTTGCACATTTTGCAACACAAGAGAAGGCAAGGCCAAATTAAAGCCCACTATACTTTCAAGTACCATGAAACCCTAAAGCAGAGGCTGTGGGGAACAGTTCAGTTCATTACCATGAAAGCAAACACATGAGAGAAAACTTTTTGGATCCTTTTCCTACCACACACAGCTAAAGACATATGAATGTGGGAAAGAATTTGATTGACTTCTTAAAATGTTTAATGACGTGGTTCTAATGTTTGCAAAAGGTCCTGTATTAACACATCTCTGAAGATGGCAAGGACCCTGCCAGCCCAATTTTCCCATGTTGTCTCCTGGGCAGCTTGCAGGGACACCTAGCTATCAGAAGTAAACTAAATCCATTAAATTAATTTCATAAAACCAATCCAAAAGGAATGAGGTGACCCATGTTCACCTTCACATATCAGTCTCTGCAGTTTGAAACAGGCTCAAACCAAAGGATGTCACTGCCTCCCAGTGTATTTATTCTTTCTTAGGTATTAATTTCTGGATCCAAAGTTCTCAAAAAATCTATGTGTTCAGATCAGCAGCTCTGGTTCATGTCCACCTCTTTACACAGTGATCTTACTTGCTTAAAAGATGAAAACAAAGAGCTTGCCAATGCAGAATGATCAAAGCTGGTGGAAAACATTTGTTTCTAATATCACTTGTGAAGGTATTTCATCAGTCTCTCTCTATAACTGGTAGAAATGGGAAGTTAAATAGACCTTGAGTATTTAACTGGAAGTAACCAAATCAAAGTAAGTAATAGAGATAACTGTGGTTAACTCACATTGAATAGGATCTGGCTTCATGTTGAGATGACACTCTAAAGTCGGAAGACTGACTTTGTAGTTTTGCAGCTCTTAACATATGATATGATCAAAGCGCTTTTCAATCCGAAAAATGAATATTAGAAATGCACAATTGTATTTTCTCTAAGGGAGGTGACCTGCAGGTAGTTTGGAGCTCCTTTATCACACCATGACCTTCTGCATAACCTGGAATTGCTTGACAAGGAGGTAAGAGTGAGGATCCCACATAACAGTGGTGTTGTGATTCAACCCTCCCAGTAGATCCAAGTACATTATCATCAAGCCTCATGTGTATAAACATCTGAAGTGAGTGCTCACAGGATTTGGTATCTATTAGCGTTAGCAGATGTGTAAGGAACCCAGGAAGTAACAATAGCAATTTTCACTTCCATTACTCTGCTGATCTGCCTCCCAAGCTGCTTTCTTATTGTTTCAAGTAGCTTCTGACCCCCTTCCCCAAACTATTTCTTTCCACATCCTTTCTCTCTCCTTGCTATGGGCAATGGCTATGGGGCTAAGCTCTGCCCGATGGGCAAGATGTTGGAACGAGCGGCTGGCAGCAGAGGAAAGAAACTTTAAAGGAAAATAAAATATAATCCTGTAAACTGATTACTATTTACTGAGCCCTCCTCAGAATCCAGAAGACAAAGGCAAAGTGTCCATTTAGAAACCTCATTATTTTAAGCCAGTCTTTGTGAAGGCTTGATTAATTTTTTCTCATTTAGCGTTATCAATACTGTCAGTAACAGCTCCCAGCTGGTCTTCCCACCCGGCTTCCCAAAGTGGAGAGTGACTTTGAGGGGAGGGGAGCTGTCTTTTTTTGTTGCTGGTTTGGTTTTCTTTAATAACAATGATTTTTCCCATGCTAGCAAACAGGACCAACACAACAGGCACGAGACTTCACTCACACATACTGCGTGGTAATGGGAAGAGGAAAGTTCAGGACAGTGACTCTGTTTTGCTGGACAACAAAAGTGCTGACAAACTGGACAAAGAACACAGAAGGATTTACAAAAAGAAAAAAAAAAAGGCCTCTGATTCAAAGCAAATATTTTTATTTGAATTTTCAAATGAATGTAATTTTACTGCATTCCATCCCTTCTGGGCTCACTTTCCATAAACATGCTAGTGAATGAACTTTAAAAACAGGAATACTTGCTAAAAGCTAATTTTAGAGACTGAGTTTTCAACTGTTCTCCAAAAGCAAATTCCAAACCAAACTTTAATATGAATTTTACACCTAGCAATACAGTTTGGCCATGCTTGGCCCACCTAAGACCAGCTACTGTTGACCCAGCTACAGCGAGCGCCATCCCCAGGCTCCTCTCTGTCCCTGCTCTGTGCCACTGCTACTGCTAAAGGAAACTCTCCTGAGCTCCAAGCCCTGCCAGTTCAGTGCTGCCTCCCTTTGCTCTAGCTCAGCTCTGTGATACGATTATAGTTGAAAGAATAACAAGAAACTTACTACATCTTGGCCTTTTTTTTTTTAAACTGAAATGCATCGAATCAAAGCAGTGACTAAAGAAATTCCTGATTAATAATTTAACACAGCATGTCTAACAGGACAATAACTTCTGGCAGAGGGGAAGGGACAAGCAGTTGGAAATGGCCTGGGAGTGGTAATTTGTAGCACAGGTCAGCAGCACTTTGTCTCTGTTACTTTGATTGCATGCTTAGAAATATAAACTTCTTGGTGAGTTGCATAAGCCATTTCATCAGGGAGCACAGTTGAAACCATCTACAAACTCAGTACAACTCTGCAAAATGATTTTTTTCTCTAATGAGTTGTTTTGAAATGCATCTAAAATGTTGATTTTGCCAAGGAACACATGAAGAACATAAAATACGATAGGAGCAAATGTGAAAATAAAAGCATCAACGTCAATGGATAAATTGCTATTAATTTGTTGTCTAACTCTAAAGAAAAGTTGCTGCAATCACCTTTCATGGGTCATTCCACCATCTGTCTCCCCGAGAAGATAAATGGCCAGCTGGTGAAAATCTGCACACACTTTTACTGTCCCCAGAGAGTTCTGTTCCACTTCAGGCCCATACACAATAAGGTTAAAAAGGAATCTACAGTAAGGTAGACATCAAACAATACCAAAAAAGAGAAAGCAACACAAGAAGTTTGCACTGAAACCACAACTGTAAGAAAATCAGAGTTAAAGGAAGTGAAATCCCAGCTCTGCTTCTAACTCACTGTGTGGTCTTGGGCAAGCCACAAAGGGCCATATTTTGAACATCTTACTTACACTAGTAACTAACTCCTTACAAAGCTTTTCAACTTAATGTTGCAGTCCACAAAACTTGCTCTTGAACTATGGGAACAGCCTGAACATGGGTCTGCTTATGTAAGGACAAGCTTTGCATTCTGCTCCTGGAGCTCTCTTTTCCTCCATCTATCCATAAAATGCAGACAAAAGCTCTTACTCCTGTGAGAATGGTGTGGCTGGGACTCAGCTTAATTAGTTAATGTTTGCACAGCTCTTGGAAAATGTAAAGTGCAAAGTAAATGCTATGCAGCTGGAGCAGATGTAGTTTAAGCTAATCTCCCAGCTTTGAATCTACAGACTTTAAAGTAGCTGCAGCATGTGTGTGAAAACAGGATCTCCTCTCTAGTAGTACCCAAGCTTCTATAAAAGAACACAGAACATGCTACTTTAACTTGTATTTCTGTTTCTCTGCCATGTTATCAAGAGAGTGGCCTGCCACAAGCCACAGACATTGCTCAACAAATCTTTGGTGTGAACGCCACATCACCGTTATTATATAGTGTGGGTCTAACTCCAGTACGTTTCACATACTCCAAATCGCTTCCATACATTTGGCACTGCCATACCTTAGTCCCCTAGATTTTGCTCCACCTTCCTTGTTTCCCTAATATGGTTAATGCTACCCAGCTGTTTGCAGTCAGCTTTAAAAAACTATAACTAAATTAGTATTCCTGCTGAAGCTTATTCCCTGAGTATGTATTCCCTGCATTACTGATGTTTGCCATGCATTTCTTGACATTCAAGTATGGCTTCACTTCTATTTGTAGTGTTATGTTTCAAAACATAACAGTCATGAGAGATGGGCCTGGAGAAAACTCTGGATGCTGACAGTCCCTGGATGCTGGAGAAGTTTATTGGCTGGGTTGGAAAGGTGCAAGTAAACCTCATGATTAGTCAGATTCCTTGTCCTACATGCTAGGGAGACTGCCCTTCACACTGAGACCTTCCCCAATGATAAATTAGGGGGATAAGTTCAATGACAATTATTTAATATAGCAATTACTTGTTTCAGCTCCAGGGCTGAAGTTCTGTCCTGCACAGCATGCACCCTATCAGTGCATTTAGGCATTCTTAAATGAAACTTGTTTTTCACCTACCATGCAAAATCTAGGGTGGGGAGATCCTCTGGAGTTAGTTAGCTAGATATTACTGGTGCCCTGAGCTACAGGACCACATGCTAGGAGAGCTCAGGGTGCAGCCCATTAGCCATTCCCTGCAGTAGCTGTGCTGAGGCTTTCTCCCCACAGAGAATGACCCTCTAGGCCCTTAGGATCTTTATTCATTTATTAGGCAAGGTCTATATTTGTCTAAGGTAGTGTGTTAGGTTGGGCTGCTGGTTCAGAACTTTCAGGATTGAGTTGTAAAGAAAATACATGTTTGGGTTTCCTGTACCAGAATGTGAGCATGTGAGTGTAAATGAACTCCCAGTATTTGATGTGGCCCTACCTGGATTTCTAAATCTACAGAACATAAATCATGTTTTTTACTGTTCAAACTCTGTGCAGTCCTCCTGCCGCTGTACATAGCTCTTGTTTGAGTGGGGTTTATAGACATTTACTCAACAGGATTGTTCACCCCTCCTGTGACTAATGTGAATTTCTTCCCGTTCCTTGTTCCCTATTGTACAAAACAAATCTCCTATTCCGTGTTCAAACTCTGAACCCGTGGAGAGCATGTTTCCCACCTCCCATTGCAACCTTGGGGGCAGCAAGGTGAGTCAGCCCCCAGCACCCCTGTTGTTTCCCCTCTCTGAGAAACAACACCTTAATGAAGGTGCAGGCAGGAGGGAATTAAGAATGCATCTGCACAAAACAAACCAGCCCCCAACAAGCTCCTGCTGGCAGACTCCACATTGGCCTCCGATTCAGCAGGATATCTAAGCGGAGGCTAACTAACGATTTGACTGATGGAGAGAGGAGTATGTGTGTGCCAAGAGTTCACTGCGCGCTGAAATCATTTGTTCAGTCAAGTTTCAAAGGCGTCCTCTGTCATCTGCAGCATTAAGGGTTGGATTATTAATTTAATTGAGTGGTTGTGTTATGCAAGGAAATGGAAAAAAACTGCCTTCCACCTTGGCCAGAGGAGTAAAGCCTGGAGTAGCTTTACATGGTTTGTCATTGCAATTAGCCCTTGCGAGGAGCAGAATTGCATCCCTGCTGCTCCTCACCCCAAGAAATATCAGTGGCAGTCCTGGCATCATCTTTCCTCTGCTTTTTGCCAGTAGGAAATCACTGACTGCAGCAGACCTCTTGTTTATCTGTTGTTGATCCCAGCACAGCCTGCTCTTACAAGCTGTCAGTGGATCTAATACAAGCATCAGGAGCACATAGCACTAAAAGTGCACATTTGGATTTCACATATTTAATTCCAAGTTTTGATTGAGAGTCTTTAAGTGGGGGAAGGGCTGGATAATTATATAGTGGTGGAGGGGGGTATAATACTAATTTCATAGTGGGGATATAGTTGGAAAGCAATGGTACTGAAAGAGACCTAATGGGCATTAAATTAGATACGAAATTTCCATCTGCTAAAATGGCAAACAGCCTCATGCAAATATGGGATGAATTTACAGACAATTCATGTCACCGGCCAAAAAAAAAGGAAACTTTCTTTCATTAAATGGCAAAGTACCAACAATGGCATAATACCTAGAATGCTACAGTCAGCACTTGACATTATTGTGTTCAAAGAGTTTAGAGAAAATTAACAGAAATGAGAAAGGCTGAAAGAAGTGTTAAGTGTTAAGTGACTCTGTGTGTGTAGGTGTTTGTGTGTGCGCGCGCGTGTGTGTGTGTGTTCAGGAAAAGGATGCAGTCAATTCATACATCATCCCCAGAACACAGTCCAGAAAGAGTCAAACACAACCAAGGCTGCTTTAAGCTTGTGTGAGCTGGGACCACCAAAAGGGATACATCTCCAATCCAAAAGTAAAATGAATCCGAAGGTGGGGATCTGCCTCCACAAAGCTGAGCAGGAGTAGAGCTAGATGAAAAATTAAGGCTTCTCGCAGAAAATATTGAGAAAGTAGAGCTATTTTTTACAGTGTTTCCAAGAAACTGTATTCCAGACTCCTTGTATAGAAAAGGAATGCAGAGATTTGCTTTGAAGATAGTGTGCTGAATTCATTGACCTCAAACATTGGATGTGTGCAACTTCAATTACAAATTTCCAAAATAAATGAAAAAAAAAGGGCAGGAAAAGAATCTATTCTCTTTTCTCACTTTTAAACCTAGCCCATACTTTAGTTTCTTTCCATGTTTGCCCCTACCATCGTATCATGCCCCTGTACTGTTTTTTCTTCTCCTTTTGTAAGTTAATTCACAAGTACGTTGAGCTCCCCTGTAGGAAGTCCAGAATGTCCAACTCTGTCATAAGTCCTGTCCTCATTTGACCTAAAGTTTAATGGGTTTAGATATTTAAGTATAATCTAGTATTAGCATAATACGAGTGGCAATTAATCTTGTGTTTTGAAGGAAGAATTTATGCCCTGGCCTCTCCCTGTGGCAATCCCTCTGGCAAAGCATAGTGGCACAGGTCTATTTCCATTGCTGTATATCCCAGTTTAAAACTCTAACAGAAACCCAAGGTAAATGTATTTCTGCTATTATTTTATACTTAAATGAAGACTGTTAAGGCACATGCAAACACAGTGAGAAAGGTGCTTTGGAGGCAAGGACATCCCACTTCAAACTATTTTTGTACCTAGCATTTCAATCCAAAACTGAAGGCTATGACGTGCATCCTGATGAAAATTACACTTCACCTACTAATTATGAAAGCTATCACAGGATATGCTGCTCACCAATAGGAAATAATAAATAACCGTATCAACGCAAAACTGTTTCCTGCACTGCTAATTGCACCAGAGAAACTCTTTCGACTTAAAGGAAATGATCTATTCAAACAGCATCAACATTTCTGGCCTAATTTATACAGCAATTAACTGAGTGGGGTCAGGAAATGAAGTCCCTGTCCCTTGGAGGGAAATGGGCTGTAGAAAAGCTTCTGAGGTGGAGTTCTCACACTGTGGGTGACCAAACCTAATGAGCAGGATTTCCTCGCAGACCTGGCAGAGGTCAGGAGGAACCTGCAGAAATGCTGAATGGGTTCTGACATTAACACATGGACAGAGAGGAAAAATGTGTTAAAGCAAAGTAATGAATGGGAATCACCATGGAGTTAACATGCAACATCTTTAAAATCCCTGAGAAGAATAAAAGCATTCTGAGGAGATAGTTTAAAAGAAGAAGACTCTCTGGATCAAAATTAATTATAGATGAAAACACATAAGGCTGTTGGTGCAGCAAAGAACAGAAATTGGCGTAAGTTTTTCTGCTCCAACAAAACTTCCAGAGGCTTGGAGTAGCTGAGCTGTCAAATTCCCAGGGGTTGTAGAGTATGGAAGGAAATGGCCAAGAAGATCTGCCAAAGAATGAATCCATCACTATTGCCCATTCCCCATACTCCCTGTTCTCACATCACAAGTCATTGGAGAATGGCTTGCTGAACATTTTATTTCAGCCAGTTCCCATGTGAGTGGATAAAATGATCTGGTTTTCCAGTGATGTTTCCAGGTTTTTGAGGAGTTGTACTGAAATCAGGATATTGTCCTGCAGAGTTTGGGAAGGAGGCTGGAAGGAAGAGAATAAAGGGTAAACTCACGCCAACCAAAAACGTGGGCCCCCAACTCATTATTTCCTATGTTCCCTCCTCAGTTCATCCAGTCCATCATCCCACTGTGTCTCTCTGTGACATGTGCTCCACATCCCATCCCTTCCAGATCTAAACTTTTTTTCACCTATTTCTTTCTACCCAATCTTTTTTCCAGCAAATAGCCACCCTACACGGGCTGAGCAAACGCACTCACACTGAGTGTCCTCAGAAAGACTTCCAGAATTGGCTTCCAAACTCAGATCACCCTCCCAACTCAGAATTGATGTTGAAAGACTTGCAAAAATGCACACCCTGTGTCTGTTCCCCTGTTCCATTCTTCATTCTGGTGTGAATTAGGGAAAGTTCTACTAACATCAGCTCTGTTACACTGGTAGAAAAATGACACGGATGAGTGGAGAATCAGGTCCATCCATTTTCTTCTTTCCAAATGGAATGATGTAATTTGTTTGCCTTCTTAAAATGAAATGGTCTTTCAATGTTGTTTTTCGCTTCTTTTTTTTTTTTTTTTTTCTTTTTCAACTGGGTATCACTTGGATCTTCCATTAATAATAGCAATAGCTACAAGAACAAACTAATTAAAGCACACACTCTGAGGTTTTTTATTTTTGCTAGCAACATTCAATGTTGAGAGAAATGTGAACAGCAGGGAAATAACTCAAAATATTGCTTCACAAAGATTCATTCGAGTTGCTGCTCACAAGATACTGCACCATATGGAAAATGTAACTGAGTAGCTGACAATTTTGTTTAGTTTAAACAAGGGTAGGTAAGATCTGATAATGCATGGGATCATTTTGGCACACAGTATAGCTCTCCCAGACCCATTGCATTATGCCTATCATCAAGTTAGTTCATCTAACAGCACAAAGTGGAACACCCTGACCCTTCTTATCCCTGTTAATCACTTTTAAGTAAATAATACCTCTTTGGAGAATAGTGATTCATATGCTGCAACCAAAGATATAGCCAAGCTGTGAACTGGTCTTCCTGCAATGATAGGGAAAGTCAGGGAGCAAAGATAAGGAAGGATTTTGTCAGACTATTATCATTACTTCACTTTTTAATTGCTTATAGAAGTTTTCTAAAGCAGCAGGACCCCATCGAAGGACACAAGTTTTTCTGCTTTCTTTCAAGACAGCTTCTAAACAGCTGTTCTGTTTCTCTCCCATCGTCACCTATTTAATTTTAAGATAAGGGATCCTTAGGAATCATTTCCTCTGTGAGCAGCTAGGAAAGGTTATACATCTCTAAAATGTCCCATGCTATTTACTTTAAAAAATGTCACACCAATTCTTGGTTTCCTGAGGCATTGTTACAGCCCCCTGATCATGCAGGGCAAAAGCTAAAGCAGCTTGCTGTTTAGACATTTACTTTTCTTCATTTCTTTCTGCTTTCCCTTCCCAGAACCCAATCTTACTCGATCATGATATGCTTCTGCATCACCACAGCCTACCATCAGTATGATGAGGCTTCTGCTGAGCTGCTCCTAGTAGGATCTTAGAGGGCTCTCAGTCTCTCTCGTGATTTTTAAGCTCTTCACTGGGATGCGGAGCTGAGGGGTATCTCTAACACACTCCTTAAGCTGGTAGTCATGTTAATTCTTGATGCACCCAAAATGGGTGTCATGCAGCACTAGTTACTTGCAAAGACTGGTTCTTTCTCGAAGCAGTTTACACATGTTTCCCAGACCTTAAAAAAATGCACACTCTTACCCTGCATTAGTAGAAGTGTCCACACCACAGAGGACAAAACAATGCAGAACTGACAAGCTACCTTGGACTGAGGTGTTGTGCACTGTGTGGCCAGGTAGAGATACTTGCTTTGGTCCTTGGGTCAGAACGAAATTGCACGCACACCACAGTTCCAGGGCTGGTGACCCATATAGCTATATGGCTAAAATTTTGCCAATACAGTGTTTTATAGTAATGCCTGCTCCTGTTGTGGATAAAAAGCCAAGATTTCAATCCACAAAATGTTTAAATCAGTTATCCAAAGTGCTCAGAAACCAGAGTCAGTTTGTCCCTATAAAGATGAATGATGTGTGCAAGACAGGTACTTTGCAATGGACGGGTGAGGAAGCTCCACTTTATATGATAGACAGATACATTAAAAGTTTAATTTCTCAATCCATTCAAAGCAAACACATCGTGTTTCAGGAACAGTGACTATATGCTTTTGTCCTTTTACTTGTAAGACCCCATAAGTAAAGATGGTGCCGGAGCAGATCTGGCTGCATTTGATTTTGTTTTGATTTGCTCTCTCATGTTTTCTGAGGCTGGGGGAAAGACTGGTGCAGTGTTTGACTTGCCTCCAGAAGGAGCAGATTCAATGCATTGAGAGTTTAACACATTTGGATGCTTTTATTCAGTTTTTGTCAACAACTATGTCTAATAAGTCTGGCTAGCAGACAACAAGAGGTCAAATATCTATCTGCTGTAAATCAACAATACCCCACTGATACCCACAAAGTCAGTGGAGCTGTGCCAGTTTACACCAGCTATCTGGGCTCAGGCATTGTGCTGGACCATGTAAAGTCTTTTGAGGTGTTTGCAGTTGACTTGAACACATCTTCAACACCTCAGTTACAGAGCACTGATAATCTCTAGAAGCAGACCTTGAATGCTTTATTTCCTGAGAAACTAATGCAGGGAAGAGTGTGCCTTTTGTAAGGTCTGGGAAACATATATAAACTGGTTTGGCAAAGAACCAGTTATTTGAAAGTAACTAAGGCTGAATGAAAATCTCTGTAAGATGCATTCTTCTCCTATGGAACTTTTCTGGAGATGCCCATATTCCTTTTTGTTATCTTTTTACCTGCCATGGTAGAGCAGTCCGTTAAGTGTCTCTATTTGTTTTTTTTATTTATTTTTTAAATACTCAACTATTTAAAAGGTTTTTATTTTTTATTACTTATTTTATGTATTTTATTTTAAGCATTCGTGGAGCTTGAAATAGTTATGTTTCTATTTACTGTAGAACAGAGGAGGGCAAAAACACAGAAGACTCAAACCTTGCTTTTACTAAGCTGGTGAAATTCTTCCACCATACTTTCACTCTACTGAAAGATGTTGATAGTCCATAGAAACAGATGAATATTGTGACTTTATATCTGAATGTGGAGCAAAAATGAGAGATCTAGAAGGACTCCACAACATGATTTTGTCTTGGCATCCTTCCAGCATCCATAAGAAAATGAAGGAGCTTCACCTATAGCGCAATAGACCCCCATGTGACAATTTGTTCACAGCTTAGTGTGAAATTGAATCTACTCCATGTTAAGTACCATAAGCCACGCAAGTGAAGGAGTATAGTCCTGTAAGTTCATATAGCCATAGACAAGCACAGAGAAAACTGAGCTTTCTGAATTGCAGAATACTTTGTGGTTTTTTAATTCACTTTTATGTAAACAAAATAGAAAGCACATACTCAGTGCTTTATTGCTTGACACCCTCACTATGCTTAAATAAATTGTTTCAGTATCTTTGGAACAGATTTTCTTTGTGTGCTTGTATCTCCTCACATACAGTCCTCTTCCATTTTTTGGAATTGAATAAAATAATTTCAATGCTTTTATAGAGACATGCAACATTTCACTTCCAAGAAGATGTCGTAAATAGGTTAGTGTCAGAGTACGAGCTTAAAACATAACAAAAGAACATGTTTTTGAAGTTTTTGATCTTACTGTGACCTTTGAAACTTGCTGGGTGGCAAATTCATTAAAAAGATGCCAAAATGTAAGCTCAAGGTCTCAAATTTATTTAGTGCTATAGAAACCTTCCATCCCAGGAGGAAATTCATCACTAACTGAATGTGCATATCAAGCACGGCACCAAACTATGGCATGCTAATGGTAATTTCATTTATATTGAATAGCTAACATTAAAACCCTGACTCAATGAAAACAAATTCTTCTTTTTAGATTCTACTTTTTTTTTTTTCCAAGCTTTGTTTATGGCAATCAGGTTATGCATTATGTAATTCAGGTCAGAATTTCCACTGTACACGAAGAGTAACATGTGATGCAAATTAAGGGTGAGCAAACCTATTCAGATAACAGACAGGATGAAAAAACTTAAACTTCAAACGAGGTGGTGCTCAGAATGTGCTTTCAGATTTGGAATGTTCATTTTCAATCACTTCTGTGTTTCTTCATTTGAATAGTCCAGCAAGTACAAATGAATAAGCATTGCAACACATGCTTTCTTAGAAGACCCTTTCTGCTTGTCTTTTTCATGACTAATACCATTGATTTTTCCAGTACTGCCAGTCTCAATCCACCATCTGTTTCTTCTCTCATTTAGCACTTTCTTATCCATTACCTCTGGTTTCATTCATTCAGTCTACAAACTTTGTTAATTTACATCACCTTGAGACTCACCAATTTAGGAGTTATACGTATTCCTTTACTTCCTTGTAGAGTTCTGACCACTTTTTCACAACCCTAAACCCAAATCCCAAACAATAACCTTCATTTATGTTGATTCAAACAAGGAAACAAGGACTTCCCCAAACTCTGAAATGTTTAAGAGGACCAATAGGGTGTTCACTAGGTAAAAGAACACAAGAAAGAGAGAACCAAAGAAGAGTGGAAAGAATGTAGGCTATAAACTGACCAACATTTTTCGTGCCTTTTCTTCTCCCCAGAAATAGTGGTGTGAGTGGAGGGAAGGCAGATATCTCCTGGACTATATCTAGTTGTAAATTTACACATAAACACTTGCTTCCTTTTGCCTTAACACCAGGAATTTTAGTCAAATTAGACAGTACTTGGTAGTGTTCAAGGCTGGGTTGGACAGAGCCTTGGGTGACATGGCTTAGTACGAGGTGTCCCTGCCCGTGCAGGGGTGTTGGAATGAGATGATCTTAAGGTCCTTTCCAACTCTAACTACTCTATGATTCTATATGAATTGATCATTTAATTCTTAAAGTATTTTTTTTTCACACATCTTGGTTGAACCAGCTAACTCTATGACAAGAACTATTACAGAAGTTAAAACTTTGAGGAACCCTTTGAATACCTAGAACCAAAATCTTCCCTCTGAGGGAACACTTCTGCTCCAGAATCTGATCAGGAAATACTGGTCCAAGAATATTTAACCCTCTCTGCCTGGGAGGAAACACAGTAATAGAAGCTACTTCTAGTACAAACCCAGACAAACACTTGAGTCAGTGGTCATACAGCTTAGGGAATGATATGGGAATATCCATCATTCATGGGAAGAAAACACACAGCAAATGCCACAACTCAGGCTACTGGTACCCCTTGCAGCTTGAATGGGTGATCCATCTCATTTCTCCTTAAATGTGCAGAACAGCACACGCAGTAGTTTCTCCCTTTCCAGGAAGAACTCTTTTCATCCAATTCCAGCTCTGTTGATCAGTGGGCCCCAAAGGGACAGCACAGAAATTAAACCATATGTGGACAGATGAAATGGGTTAACCTGCTTCAAAGTAGAGCACTTATAGTTAGTCAAGTTTGGTGAGGGGGCACATGGGGAACAACTATACTTACAGTCAGGATGGAGCTTGAATGCATTAGCTGGGAAATACAAGTTTCTTTGTAGAGAAGAGAATCAAAATCAGCCTATCCCAACAGCCAGAAACCCACAGCTGTGGAGCAGTCATGCATTCAGGTGCCCACAACCAAAGGAATCACACAGCACCAGAGCTCCGTGAAAAACTCCACAAGCCTGGCAAACCCCCCAAAATTTAACACTTTTGCAATGAGGCAAGATATTTTTCACCATTACCTCAATGTTTTTGTGCAAATTAAAGGCAATTTTTATTTGCTGTCAAAGAGTGAAGCTTTTTTTCTAAACAGAAGGAATAAGATTAAGCCCAGGAACAATATAACTAAGTTGGCAGGAACTGCCTTGTCATTCTAGAGGAAATTCTGCTATTTTGAAAGGAACAAGACTTTAAAACATCCATGAAATACAGATTTAAAAAGCATTTAAAGTCAGTTGCAACATCCTATGTAGATAAAAAGAAAGATGTATTTTGGTTAAAAGTTGATCACATTTAACTTTTGGGATTTTAATACAAGAAACCATCAACTTTTTCATCAAGAGATGTCTTAGACGTTACTGAAAGTCTGGTGTTTTTTTGTTTTTCAAAGCAGACATTTGTTACAATTCATGTCTTAACATATTTAGCTTTAAATGCAAATTACATTCCTCTTTGAAAACTTACTTTTTTAAAAATCGTTATTAATGTTAACTTCCGAGAGCTGTACCTGTCTTACCTTGAGCAAAATGCATTCAGCCTTGCTAGGCTTAGTTTCTGTATTGCTGGACTACAGTGCTTTGGCTTATTTTATCCCCTGAGTAGTACATTAATGTTATTTTAAATTAGATGGATCAGCATTTCATTCTTGGTCTTCCCTCATAATTATAAGTTGCATTTTTTAATCATTGTCATTAATAGCATCATTCTGACTACAGTAGGAGACACAATTCAACATTATCTCCACTTCTGTAAATTTATAAGCATGTCATTAAGAGTTAAAACACAATACATTTATGATTTATATTATAAATGTAAGTGCCTCTTCACATTCATTACAACAGAATATGACCCAGAATAACGTATTTTAATTCTAAGGTGAAGAAATATCAATACATTTCTAAATTATTTTTTTCTACTTTTTAATCAGGTTTTTAAACCTGATTTGAACCATTTTATTGCTGTACAGAGCCTATTAACTTGCATTTAACTAAAGACTGTCTTTCAAGCCAGCACAGAAAATCCATCACTTCTCTTGAGGTGGCTTGAAAAGTTGTCATCTTCACTGTTAAATCTGTGCATTCAGGGTAATTATATTAGTCATGCTTATTCAGAAAACCAATTTGTCTCTTTTACACAAGGTCTGTTTTCTTGTTGCCAGAAAATGCCACATAAACTCAATTTATTACTGTGTTTGGTCCTTCTGTCTAAAAGGTTCATTGATTTCTGGATGGCAGCTTGTGCAGGGCTGACTTTTTATACTTTGTTTTCAGGCAGCTGGTGTAAATAGGTTTTGTGCATTCTTTTGGGTTTTGAGGTGTAATACATGTAAAGAAATATTTAAGCAATTCATTAAAAGGAAACAAGATAAATGCTGCATCTTTGAAAAGGGGGAAGTCTGAAAGATATTTCATAACTATTTGTTGAGAACAGTTGGTTTAAATTTCCAAATAACTTTCATTTCAAAGGGACAGTATCAAACCACATGCAAAAAATAAAATTCTAAATAAGGCACAATAAATTATTTCACTGCTTAGGTATTGGATTTCAAAGGGAGAAGAGAGTATGCACAAGGATATTAGACTGGAATATATTGTATCTTTGGGAATTGCTGTCAAATATTGATGAAAACAGAGAGACCGTCAGAGATCAGATAAAAGAAAGAAATTATTACATTTGGAAGAACAATGTGAAATGTGTGGCCAACAGAGATTTCAAATGTAAACTAATAGCAATCCACCGAAGGACAAAGCTGGAGGGAGTCCCACATACTCGATTGCATTTATAGTCAGTTAGCATATGTAAAAGTTTTATGGTGTGTTTTTCCTCGTTTTGAACCTCACAAAGTACACCGTTCAGTAGATCTGACTGTGACACATAGTCACAGTGCATTGACCAGCATCAACAAGACAGATGAAAAAATGATAACCACTGGTCAGAACTTGTGCTTATTATAGCATGAACACACTTATGGCCTTTCTAGAATTGAAGTGAGTTATGAAATGCTGGAGACTTACTGTTTACGCACGACACATACGCTCACAACAAGTGTTGTCTTTCAGATGCTGTTTCCGTGAGTCTCGTGGTACTTGGATACAGGGCAAAGAATTTCTTGGTTTGAAAATTATGTGACAATATGAAACTAAAAGCCGCGGTAGAAAGGTTAGTTAAGATACTGGTTTTCCTGAAGTGACCCTTCCTTTCCAGAAGTATTTTAAACAGTCTCTCTAAACCACAGATTTCCACTAAGATGACTGCATCAGTGAAGATTTTCAGAACAGGCAAATCAACTTTTCCTAGGCCTACATAAAGATCTATTTACAAAATGTTAAAGTAAGCATAAATAACTACAAAATCATTAGTTATTAAATATAGAAGTAAGGAAGTATAGAGTCCTTCAGTTCAGACATGGGCAGTATTAGCAGCTCCCTTACAAGCAACGTAGTGTTTTCTGTAACAATATAGGGCTGCAGATTTTATGCGATATAAATGCATTTTTATGCACAGATTTTTAGATATGTTCATTTTTATTAAAAAGGACAATGAACTTTGTGTTCTGTGTTCAGGCGCTTGTTACATCGCTTGTAAATCTAGAGTAACTCCACGGACTTCAGCATAGTTATTGTATACATATGTGTTGTAACTGAGATCACAGTGTGGTCTTATATTCCTGTTGGAGAAAGATTACAGCCCACCCTTGATTTAAGCAGCTCTTGGATCTAAATTTGCCTTTTGAAACACTGCATGTGGGCTCTGCAAAGCCAACTATGCCTTTAGATTGCAGATGAGATGGGGCTCTTGGTTCTGTTGCTTTGGGCTTGAATCTGGAGTTTAATTCTCCATCTTATCTTTATTGCAGTAAAAACGTAAAATGAGGATAAAGATATTTCATTACAGAAATCTTCACCATCTTGTTGCCTTACCCATTTGTGACCACGGGGATGTTTCATTCACATGTGCTTGCAAAGCCCTGCTGAAGCTGGGTAAATCCCCAAGGAAACAGAAGACAAAGTAAAAACATGGCACCTAAGGGGAAATTCTTTGACTAGCAGTGACTGCTGCATTTGGATTAGAAAATGCATGATAACATCACCCAAGAGATACAACACTGATGATGCTTGCCGTGCGATCTTCAGCACACTTATTATAAATGCACAAATATAGCCCTAATGAATAGAGTGCTTCTCTAGCCATGCTAATCTCGTTGGACGTGAAATACTGGATCTTACGTGCATCACATAACATGTCCAATACACACACATATCCCATCTTTTTACCAACAGCATTTTTGCTGGATGAAAAAGAAATCTCCAAAGAAAGATTAAGTTCAGGTAACCTGTTAGCCGGCAATACACGCAAAGCTCAAAGCAAGACATGTTTGCTCACTTTTTACAAAAACACCCACCAGCAACTAACAGTCTTCCGATTTTCATAATCTTGCCCATTTTTAAGAAAAATAAACACAGAAGATGAAAGAATCTTTCTACTATCCCCCCCTCCCCATAGTTATATATTTTCAACAGAGGTAATCACACAGCAGAAGCTTTCAGAGGTGGCTGCTGCCTTGGTTATGTTTTCTGAAGATTGCTACAAAGGAGAGATGGTCTTTGAAACAGATTGACTGTTTTGTTTTGATATCACACCTAGGAAAAAACAAAGAAATGGCATAGATCTTTAAAGAACTGATTGGTTTGTTTCTTAATCAAAATAAAATTTCATTAAGGCATATCAAAATCTATCTATCATATAGCAGGTAATGCTGATCTGTCAGAAAGCCCTTAAACAACGATAAACCATCAAATGATCTTTGCTTTTACTGTTGCAGGTCCCCTCTGTTTATAGCCAGTGCTGCACATTTGCAAGTCAATGTTTTCCTGTCTTGTGTATCAGTGTCTTAAAAAAATTGTTTAGTCTCCAAAACCAAAATCATGCTGTTGCTATTCTCTAACTAGGACCCAGTTGGGGATAACTGCACCAGAGTTAGATGTAATTGGGCAAATTGTTGATTGCTAACATACCGCAACCACACAAGTACTGTCTTGGGGGATTACTTCGATGAACAGAACAATCAGCTGAACATTTGGGAAAAAAGAGAGGAGTCATAAATGCAGCCCACAGGAATTGCAGATAAGTGGAGTTGTACTGGAAGTGTACTTGATGGCTGCAGTGTGCATTTTTCTTACGAGTACCATTTGTTCTGGGGAGCTGTTTGCTGCATCTGAGGACACAACAGCAACTTGGATTTTAGAGGAAGTATCACTTCTGATAGCTCTATGTGTTGACCCTTGAACTGAAAAGGAGTACTATGATTCCCAGCAGCAGAATGAAATAAACCCATGCCAAGAGACAGTGCCACGATCCAAATGGAAAATGGTAACATCCCAACTTTTAACTTTCTCCACGGGCTATTGAAAGCAGCTTATAGGAGAGAGGATGAACTTGGAGAAAACAGTAGGCCCTGTGAAATTACTATACAGGGAACTTTAGCTAACCTTGGAGTTACTCTGTAAATCACTGCTTTAATAAAGCTTATTCTTTACCAAGTTTGGACTCCTCTCAGGTTTCAGCCTCACATGAAGTATCTCAAATTCAACATTTAAATGCAATTAAAGCTATGACACAAATACACTACACCAATGCCAACAGGTTTTACTGGAAGGTGTAGAGTTCCCTGTTTTAAGACTCTGATGTTTTCTTGGTTTGCACTGTGTTTATAGCTATTTTGTTATTTTTTAGAATTTTAATTTGTATTTAATTTATGTGACAGTAGGCAGAAAAAAATGAAAATCTGCTATTGAAGCTTATAAAATACCTAGATTTCACTGGAGAGGCTGTTGATGTGATCATGTACTGATTTCACTCGGGCTGCATGCACGTAACTGAAAGCAGAATTTGACAATCTGTCCCTTGCAGTGAGAATGTGCAGACATACCAAATGCCATAAATGCTCCCAGCTGGAACTGAGACCTATACTTTTCTCACAGGGACAACACATAGATTGGGAAGTTTGTCCTTAGTTCAGAGCTGGGTGGCCTAATTCCTTCTGGTTTAGGTTTCAGACCAAAATGAATGTGTACATCTGGGTTGTAAGTGCTGAGAAATTTTGGCTTATAGTCGAAAAGATTACAACAAGCCCACTGTTAGTGGTATAGGAGGAGCTGACAGCCTTGTGCGCTCCCACTGAGTGATTGCTGGGCCTTTCCTAAGAAAAAAGACTTTCAGCAGGCAGCCTTGGCAGCAAAGAAGAGATGAGTAGATGACTACAGTCCTGAGACATACTGGGAATGGGCAAAGTTGATGGCCATCTGGGATGTGAAACTTTGCTGAGTTTGTGCAATACTGCAAAGCTGATTTTCCTCACAGCTATACTGCTGGCCAGCGAGCCCCCTTTGCCTATCCAGTACTATGGGTGATCTTCCATACTGCCCTTGGAGCAAACAGCAGCAATGCAGTTTCAGCCAAGAGAGTGGCTGGAGGACTGGAAGTTCCAGAAGGACTGGAAAGTGTGGCAAAGAAGAGTAGCAAGAAAAAATATTCCAAGCATTGCTAGTTGCCATTTGGTGAATACTGGTTTGGAATAAGCTCAGGTTTATGCACATTTGGAGAACCTGTGAGATATCTCCACTCCAAGAACTATGGATGGTTGAGGGTCATATACTGTCTTATTCTGGCAAAACAAGAAATTCTGAATCTCTTTTAAAAGCCAGAAAATGCTAGAAAGATGTCAGTGACTCTCCTGCTACAGAGGGAGGAGGCATTAGATCTGCTCCTGACACCCAGCAGGAAAATAGAGCTTGGGTATTTGTTATGCTTTCTTCCTCAGCCACCTCTAACTAGGAGGGCTTTATTCTACCTTCAATATCATGGATCACAGAGGGCATATCTCTTCATATTGGATATGAAAATTTGAGCATTTCAGGGTCTAGGAAGTCATCTTGTCCCTGAAGAACATAATATCTGGTAATAAGTCAGTCCAAGATGGGGATGAAGCAGCAGCTGCAGACTGTGCCACTCATGGTTCAGATACAGTAGTTTCTGCCGCTTCTTGTTTTGAGCTCAGATTTTGCCTGAAGTGGATGGAGCTTTTTGCATAGCAGAGGCAGAGGCTGCACTCTTCCTATTTTGAGGACATTATGCAAGAATAATATGTGGTCTCTCACAACTCCTCGGTATGATTCCACATTATCCCCTGTTGAGTCAGATTGCAGTTTGGCCGCTGTCTCTGAATTGCAGAGATTACTAACAAAAACACAACTTGTTGTAGAGGTTGCTTGATAAGATTTTGTTTACACACTAGGAGCAGTTTCTTGGAATCTTTAAATTAAATTAACTCTTCCACCAACATCTAAGCTCTAGTGCTAGTCAGTCATCAGTTCTGACAGCAGTAAATGCAGCACAAATAGAAAATGCCATTAACTTTAAGTAATTTACATAATAATTACATTACCCAAATGAGTATTTCTTCCAAAAGGAGGTCACAAATGCATTTCTAAGTCTTCATTGTTAGCAGTAAATTGCTCAGTCTGCACGCAATAATATTGGAAGAGATTTGCAAAGCATTATTAAAAAGACACTAGTATCAAAAGACTGTTCCATAAAAACACATGCACTAAAACCTTCAGCATTAATTGAATCATGCTTGTGTTTTGGCAATGCTGGAAACCTGGCTCAGTCATAGCTCTGGTGATTCATTAGTGCTAATTAATGCTTTTTCCAGGCTAGTAACAAACTAAAGAGAGACTGTTTGTCTCTACTGATCATTCCACAGTTACAGTAATGGTTTGATTTATGTATCAGCCACTTAATGCCATGTTTCATTCATTTCTAAACAAGTTTCAAAAGGGCTGGGGGCGCTTATGTGAAAGTTTAAGACAAGCAAGCAAACAGGACTGTTTCCTATGAGTGCTGCTAAGCAGCAATACTGTTTCCTGGGGCTTCCCATCCAACACACTCTGCCTCTTCCTCCCCAAGACAGAAACAATGCCAGCATCATCCCATCAGGACCTTCACCCTCTCTTTCCCATATCTGGAAGGCTCATCAGTGCCACCAACCTCACCTGCTCATCCACTGCCAATTCCCCCAAGCCCTTCACAATTTCATACAGGCAGTTCAACCTGAGTTCACAACCCTATCTCCAAACCTACATTGCCGGCCTGAACTTCTGCATTATTCTTGCTCTCAGCCCTACTGGGTAGATTTTGCATCCAATATTTTGCACTCTCTACAGGCACAAAACCATGTGTGCCAGCAGTAGCATAAAAAGTGTAAATGCTGCAAAAATATGTTACCATTTCCTCTCACTCTGCAGCCCAGTTTAGAAATTTGGCTGGAGGCATTTGCTGCAGTTTGGAATTTTTTTTTTAATATCATTTTTCTGTAACTGTTTTCTTTTACATTTTTGAAACATTTTTAGTGCTCAGGAAATGTCTTAGAAGGGGAGCCTGGAAACAGAAGGACCTTAGTTATCCATAGATCAAGAATAGGGCGAGCAGTGCCCTTTGCTGCCAGTGAGCTTCAGTCCTTGGATAAAGCAATCTCGGTGGCTGAGAAAATATTTCAAGCTTTATGCACATTCAGTTCTTGGCCACTTTTGGCTGAGCACTGACAATTCAAGTGTTGTGTATCTCTTTCCATTAAGTACAAGGCTGACATCACCAATGCGTTTCCCATATGACAGCAAAGAGTTTCCAGATGGAAACAACTTTCCAAAAGCTGTTGACTGGCCATGAACTATTGTAGTGACACAGAGGTCTCTGCACATCTGAGTCAGAAAAAATAACAATTATACAGATAGCAATAACATTTTATAATAATAATAACAATAATAATAACCACTGTAAAATACCTGGCTCAACATGTAAGTGAGGGGGGAACAAGAAAAGTCACATTAGTTTTATCGAGTCTGAGCACAATCAGTTATAGGATGAGATAGATTCCCTTTGACAGAAACAGTAAACCACAGTAGCCTTGTGAGAAAGGCAGGGTACATTTAAATTTAGAAAACCACTTGTGCTTTCTACCCTTTAGATATGTTAGTGACGAAAATACCAGTTCCTAATACATTAGGAACTAATATGTGGGCTAATAATTAAATATTACTCTCCCCAAACCCGAATTAGTATAAATTGGAACTATAAGGCATTTGAATTAGATAAAGGTTAAAATACAACTAGGGAGAACAAACAGGAGGAATTAGAGCTGTCTGTGCAGTTACAGGGCTGCAGACTCACTGGGGTCACAGAGATGTGGTGGAATAGCTCAGATAACTGGAATGCTGCAATAGACCCATAGAGGCTCTTCAGGGATGGAGAGGAGATGTCACCTTGTATGTGACAGATTAACAGGAAAGCATGGAGCTCTGCCCAGGGAGGAATGACAAGCCAGCTGAGGATCTATGGGTCAGGATCAGAGGACAGCTGAATGTGGGCAACACTGTGATGAATGTCTATTAAACAATGCCTGACCAGGAAGAAGCAGATGTGGCCTTCTTCACACAACTGGAAGAAGCTTCATGTTTGCAGGCCCTGGTCCTCATGAGCACTTCAAGCACCCTCGTATCTGTTGGAGGGACACCACAGTGGAGCACAAGCAAACCAGGAGGTATTTGGAGTGCACTGATGACAACATCCTGACACAGGTGATCAAGGAGCAGAGGAGGGGAAGAGCCCGGCTGAACAGCAGACTTACAAATAGAACAAATGTGTCAGGGATGTGAAGGGCAGCAGCAGGCTTCACAAAGGGCATGAGGGAAGATCTGGGGAGCTACAGGATGATCAGCCTGCACCTGGGGAAAAACAACCCTGGAGGTGTTTTCCAACATCAGCCAACCTTTGGTTTTGTCATTCGGCGTTACCTGACTCTAGTGAGAATATAAAACACCCTTTCATTGCACCATTACATGGGGCAAAAATCTTCCAGTGATCATTACTTTAGGAGATCTTGTATTTTAATAACTTTGAGCATTACCACACAGGTACTTCTTTTACAAGTGGACCCATCTTAAAACAAGACAATAGACTATTTTTCATTGTGACTGCACTGTAATCTTACAGTTTTACCAGCTATCACTATGCATTCACATTAGAGAAATGATTTGAATTAGATTTAGGACTATCTTATTAGTCTATCCAGCTGAGATGTTTCTTGAATTAATGATGAAATGGAGGGCCCTCTACTTGGGAAAGTGTCACGTCTTGGAAGCAACTTAGACTGAGTTAAAAAGACTGAGATGATGAAACAGTTCCTGATGCTTTCTCAACAGTATTGTTGTTAAACTTGCTGAGCATGAAAAATGCAGTTTCCAATAATTATGTATTTGCCTCAATAGGAGTCCTTCTTTGATTTCAGCTGGCTGTATTTTTTCTGATTCTCCAAACACCCTCAGTTTATAAGCTGTCATTCCATATAAATCAATGCATTTGCACTGTTACAAAACTGGTTTGAGAACAGAGCCGGATGCAGAACTCTCCTAAATTGTGCTTTCCTGTGCAGCGTTAAGAAGCTGCCGCACCTTGCTGTAAAAGCTTTCAGTTGAGTATATGGGGGGCATTGGTACATCGAAGTTCTGAAGATATATATGCATATTCAGACATGTGGTCATTGAAGTTATTCCAGATATATGCTACTGAAACTTAGATCAAAACCATTAACTTCTGCACAGTAACTTTTACATGTTTGCTCAAGGCTTTCAAGGAGCTTTGAAAAATGGCCAGCTGTAATACAGCTACTAGGAACTACATTTGTATGGTATTGCTCTTTCAAGCCTAAGCTAAATGCAGCAGAGAGTGAGAATGCAATGCAGACCACTTGCTTTGTGAGAGTTGTTGAGCATGCTTACAGTAAATACATCACTATAACCATGATAGTGTTCAGAGGGGATGTACAAGAACTGTAACTTGCATATTAGGACATTGCAGGGTTAAGAAGAGGGATCGTACTCCCTGTACTACTCAGGAAACTGATAGCTCAGTATATAAATTTTCATGCCAACTTCAAGGTTGGTCTAAAAGCTCAAAGTTTGTAGCAGTGTTTTTGTTTGCAAAATAGCATGCAGAACTAGACAACTGAGCTAAAGATTATTGTTCATAGTCATAAATCTAAAGCTGATTTTCACAACAAAAAAAAAAATTACTGGCATATATTTAGACTGTGCATGACCTTGCTGAATCAACTTGGCATTCTCAAGAACAACAAAATAAAATCAGATGACAGATTCTTGTTTTCAGGTGCTACAGATGCATCTCACAGCATATAAAGAAGAATAATTGCAGTGGATATGAGGGAACTCATCTCATCCCCCATGGGCTTTAGTTGACATTTGCATAAGGCTTTGCACATCACTGAAATCCTTCAGGTAAGTCCTGAATGGAGCATTCTGCACAGACGTGAGTCTCATTATGAATCCATGGCAGAACAGACTGTCTAATTAGGAAATAGAATGTCCTCACACAAGCAGAATCTCCTGAGGGAGTATGTACAGTACAGTTAATTTTCCGAGCTTTTTCTGGAATTGCTACAACATGAACCCCTCAGAGAAACTTGCAATAAAAGTTTTCATGTGGTCTTCCCACCATGTACAGTGGGGAAATCCATGGAAAAATCTAGTCCCATCTCTGTGTGCCTCTCATTCTTCTGCAATTTTGTTTGGATACTAATAGGCAACAAAGCCCTATTACTGGTCTCTGTGAAGGAAGCATTTGAGTTTGGATATGGGAAAATGAAATGCTGCTGGTCAGGAAGCAGAATTAGAGTTGCTGTTGTTTTACTGGACTTTCCACTAGTATTGCATACAGATATGGAATGTATGTGGCTGTTCCCAACCCCAGAGCCTGTCCAGCGATATGTCTATTTACCAGGGAGATCCTGAGTTACATGGAAGGGTTACTGTGGACTTTTGGGAATATGACTGGAGAATGCCCCACTTACATTGATAGGAGAACGCCGTTGTTCTAGGTCTGCTGCAGAGGCCAGAGCTAGCCGAACCATGGACTTTGCTGCCTGGATGGCATCTGCAACATGCTCCCTCCTTCCTCTATCAAAAAATTTACATAGCACTAATGAGAAGGGTGAAAAACAGCATGATAAAAGCACATAGCCACCTCCCTCCATCTGTCTCCTCTTAACTGGATTAGAAATTGGCAACATCAGTCTTTTGTGTGTGTATGTCTTGAAAGACTATAACAGTATAGACACAAATGTTGGAGGAAGCTGAAGAAGGGAAAGAGGAACATTACCTGCTGAAAGAATAATCGACTCTGTTCACATGCACAAAACATTATTTCACAATCTTGAATGTAATCATAGCACTTCATTCTGTAATACATCATCATAATACAAGTGTATCTGCAAACAAGCACTTGTCCCTCTCTAATTGCATCATCTGTTGGCTACCTAATGCCGCCTGTAAAATAAATGGCACGTTTTCTTTTCCCTTTGCATCCAGACTGATGTTTTTATTAACCAAAGTTCACACTTGATTAATGCTCCCCTGCCATCATTACCACAAAACTGACATTTAGCCCAACCGTGAACAAGACGTTGGCTGCAGTTCCCTTATCATTAGAGTGCATTTTGTTAATATCTCATGTTAATGTGGTGTATATGACTAGACAACTAGGACAGAAGCAGAATTTTCATATTTCACTTCAACACATTGTATTCTGGGAGTTGACGTTTTGGCACAACACCACACAGGCTGCAGCTCAGCAAAAGTATCATTTGCTTTGTGAGAATCTTGTGTACAAGTTGTTAATTGGAAGTTCTTGCTCTGCGGTTGGTCGGAATGAATGAAATGTAAATGTATGATCCTGACACTTTGACTGGGACAAAGCGATCAAGAAAGCAGGTTTTTAAGTTTTTGCTAGACAGAGACTTGAATATATATTTATGATCCAGTTACTCAGTTCAGCAGGCTAAGGACAAAAAGGAATCTCATTCAGAATTTATTAATATTTACTTAATATTAAATCACATTAAGAATCCCAAATAAGAATTTATTAATTATTAAATTAATAACCTACATTTTTACAAAATCAAAGCTGAAACAGAGCTTTCAGACTATTTTCTTTTATTCCCTTTTTTTGTTTTCCTCATTATCACAGGAATGGGATCACAGGTTGGGGCTGTGGTTTTGTGTTATTCCCAACATGATCAGACTGGATGTGTAAGAACACTTGGACCTCACAGCACTCAGGTTTGGAGTGAGCTGATTCTTAACCAGTCATTCTGCCAGGTTTTCTTCTGGGCTTTGCCCTGCCTTCAAAATAATTATGCCTGATTCATACCACAGGCTGTAAGAGAGGAACTGGCGTCTTATTTCCAGTGCGGTTGTATTAGGGTATATTTGACTCATGGGTCAAATATACTGGCCCAGATGAAAAAGGTGTGAAAGGAGTAATGTTGGTGCTGTGCCAAGCTCCCCTTGGCATGCCTTTTGCAGCCCCAGTGTCTGTGGAGATGTAGGCTTGTGGATCTGTGAAGTCTAACCCTAACCCTAATATAAGCCGCCACCATGGAGATGAAGCCTACATCACCCAGCACCATGGCTAGGGCATTTGGGAAAGTTGTGGAAGAAGCAACGTTGCTGCTCTGCCAAGCTCCACTTGACATGCCTTTTGCAGCTCCAGTGTCCCTGGAGCTGTATGTTTTGTGTGTCTCTGAACCCTAACCCTAACTGTAACCCTAATTTAACTGCCACCATAGAGATGAGGCCTACATCTCCAGCACCATGGCTGGCCCAGTTGTAAAAGGTGTGGTGGGAATGTTAGTGCTATGCCAAGCTCCCCTTGGTATGCCTTTTATAACTCCAGTGTCCCTGGAGGTGTAGGCTTTGTGGATCTCTGAAAGCTAACCCTAACCCTATATTAAGCTGTCACCATGGAGATGAGAACTACATCATAGAATCCTAGAATCATAGGATCATAGAATAGTTAGGGTTGGAAAGGACCTTAAGATCACCAAGTTCCAGCCCCCTGCCATAGGCAGGGACACCTCACACTAAAACCATGCCATCCAAGGCTCTGTCCAACCTGGCCTTGAACACCGCAGGGATGGAGCATTCACAACCTCCCTGGGCAACCCATTCCAGTGCCTCACCACCCTAACAGGAAAGAATTTCCTCCTTATATCCAATCTAAACTTCCCCTGTTTAAGTTTGAACCCATTACCCCTTGTCCTATCACTACAGTCCCTAATGAAGAGTCCCTCCCCAGCATCCCTATAGCCCCCCTTCAGATACTGGAAGGCTGCTATGAGGTCTCCATGCAGCCTTCTCTTCTCCAGGCTGAACAGCCCCAACTTTCTCAGCCTGTCTTCATATGGGAGGTGCTCCAGTCCCCTGATCATCCTCATGGCCCTCCTCTGGACTTGTTCCAACAGTTCCATGTCCTTTTTATGTTGAGGACACCAGAACTGCACACAATACTCCAAGTGAGGTCTCACAAGAGCAGAGTAAAGGGACAGGATCACCTTCGACCTGCTGGTGACACTCCTTTTGATGCAGCCCACGATACGGTTGGATTTCTGGGCTGCAAGCGCACGCTGCAGCCGGCTCATGTTCATTTTCTCATCAACCAACACCCTCAGGTCTTTCTCCGCAGGGCTGCTCTGAATCTCTTCTCTGCCCAACCTGTAGCTGTGCCTGGGATTGCTCCCACCCAGGTGTAGGACCTTGCACTTGGCATGGTTAAACTTCATGACGTTGGCATCAGCCCACCTCACAAGTGTGTCAAGGTCCCTCTGGATGGCATTCCTTCCCTCCAGCGAATCACCTGAACCTCACAGCTTGGTGTCATCGGCAAACTTGCTGAGGGCACCCTCAACCCCACTGTCCGTGTCAGTGCTGAAGATATTAAACAAGACCGGTCCCAACACCCATCCCTGGGGGACACCACTCATTACTGGTCTCCAGCCGGACATTGAGCCATTGACCACAACTCTTTGCATCCAGCCACTTCTTTATCCACTGAGTGGTCCACCTATCAAACTGATGTCTCTCCAATTTAGAGACAAGGATGTCTTGTAGGACAGTGTCTAACCCTTTACACAAGTCCAGGTAGATGATGTCAGCTGCTCTACCCCTATCCATCAGTTCCGTAGTCCCATCATAGAAGGCCACCAAATTGGTCAGGCCCGATTTCCCCTTAGTGAAGCCATGCTGGCTGTCACCAAGCACCTTGTTGATTTTCCTGTGCCTTAGCATGCCTTCCAGGAGAATCTGCTCCAAGATTTTGCTAGACACAGAGGTGAGACTGACTGGTCTGTAATTCCCCGGGTCATCCAATTTCCCCTTCTTGAAAATGGGGGTTATATTTCCCTTTTTCCAGTTGTTGAGAACTTCACCTGACTGCCATGATTTTTCAAATATGATGGCCAGTGGCTTAGCAACTTCATTCGCCAGCTCCTTCAGGACCTGCTTATGGATTTCATCAGGTCCCATGGACTTGTGCACATTCAAGTTCTTAAGATCGTCTCAAACCAGATATTGTCCTACAATGGGCTTAAGGTCTTCATTCTCACATCTCTAGCCCCATGACTGGGCCATTTGGGAAAGTTGTAGAAGAAGCAGTGTTGGTGCTGTGTCGAGCTCCCCTTGGCATGCCTATTGCAGCTGCAGTGTCCCTAGAACTGTAGGCTTTGTGGATCCTGAATGGTAACCCGAAGCCTAACCCTAATATAAGGCTCAAAAGTGAAGGCTCCAGTGTGCATCACACAGCACAGCTGCTGAGAAGATGAAAAAGGTGTGGAAGGAGTAATGTTGCTGTGTCAAACTTCCCTTGGAATGCTTTTCGCATTGCAGTGACCCAGGAGAAGTAGGTTTTGTGGATCTCTGAACCCTAACCCTAATCCTAAAATGGAACCGTGGAGATGAGGTTACATCCCTCAGCACCATGGCTGGCACTGAAGGAAGAGGTGTGGAGCAACGTTGGTGCTGTGCCAAGCTCCCCTTGACATGCCTTTTGCAGCCCCAGTGTCCCTAGAGATGCCTGAAATCTAACCCGAACCCTCACCCTAACCCTAATCCTTGCCCTAACCCTAATCCTAAACTGTGACTCTGTCCTCTGACTTTGACCTATGAACCTTGACCTTTGGCTTCTGACCTTTGGCCCATGTCCTGTGACCTCTAAATCTCGTTGTCTGACCTTTGTCCTCTGAATTCTGACCTTTTGAGTATTGACCTTTGCCCCTTTACCTTCGCTTTGTGGCCCTTTAATTTTGACCTATGACCCTTGACATATAACCCTCAACCTGCATATAATTATGTGCATTATTTTCCTATGTAGTAGGCTTGGGTGTTGAAATTTGTGTAGATTTGATTGTAAAGTCATTGATGTCTTGGTTTGTGCATGGTTATAGCAGCATATGTACACGTTTTGTGCTTTAACAGTGCATGTGGTATGGTCAGGGGTGTGTTGGAATTGTTACTGCGGTGTTTGGGGGTTTGTTGTTTGTTTTAATGTTGTCATGATGCTTCCTGGTTAAGGTACAGGTGGAACGGCCTTCTTGGAGGTATCATGCTTGAGCATGGACCACATTTTATCCTTGTATTCAAAAATATAAAAACTAAAGAAAATTAAAAGGTGAAAAGAGCTAATTTGCATATACAATTGATTAATTAGCATATTTTATTGTTCATTTGGTCATTGAAAAAATAGTGGGGCATTTTTTCGTGGTCCGGAGGCGGATGGTTGTGGTTAGTGTGTGTGGGTGATTACTTAGGTGTTCGCCTTAATGTCAATATGATTACTGCCTTTTGTTTTTGAGGGGGAGGAGGTTAGGGGATTGGGGTGGATCTTTGTTGGGAGGGTCTTACACAGTGTGTTACTGGGTAGTAGGGGAGGGGCAAGGAGAGGGGCGGGTCTTTGCAGTGAGGGTCATGGGCCATATGAATCTGGGTAGTGAGATCAACACTAAGAGGTCAACTTAAAAGTCAACCCTAACCCTAACCCTAAATTAAGCCACTACCAGGGAGCTGAGGCTACCATGCACCATGGCTGACCCAGATCAAGAAGGTGCGGAAGCAGTAACGTTTGTGATGAACCAAGCTCCCCTTGGCATGTCTTTTACAGCCCCAGTGTCCTTGGAGTTGTAGGCTCTGTGGATCTCTGAATGCTAACCCTAAGTATAAACCTAACATAAACCACCACCATAGAGAAAAGGTCTACATCCCCCAGTAGCATGGCTGGAGCATTTGGGAAAGTCGTAGGAGAAGAATGTTGGTGCTGTGCCAAGCTCCCATTGCATGCCTTTTACAGCAGCAGTGTCAATGGAGATGTAGGCTTTGTGGATCTCTGAAGCCTAACTCTAAACCTAACACTAAATTAAGCCACCACCAAAAGGATGAGGCTTAAATCCCCCAGCACCACGGCTGGCCTAGATGAAAAAGGTGTGGAAGGAGTAATGTTGGTGGTGAACCAAGATCCCCTTGTCATGCCTTTTACAGAGCCAGGATCCCTGGAGCTGTCGGCTTTGTGGATCTCTGAATGCTAACCCTAAGTCTAACCCTAATATAATCCACTACTGTGGAGAGGAGGTCTACATTCCTCAGTACCATGTCTGGACCATTGGGAAAAGTGTGGAAGAAGTAATTTTGGTGCTGTGCCAAGCTCCCCTTGGCATGCTTTTTGCAGCCCCAGTGTCCACAGAGCTGTCAGCTTTGTAGACCTCTGAACGTTAACCCTAAGCCTAACCCTAATGTTAGCCACCACCATAGAGATGAAGCCTACATCCCCAGCACCATGACTGGGCCATTTGGGAAAGTTGCGGAAGAAGCAATGTTGGTGCTGTGCCAAGCTCCCCTTGGCATGCTTTTTACATCCCCAGTGTCCCTGGAGCTGTAGGCTTTGTGGATCTCTTAATGCTAACCCTAAGTCTCACACTACTGTCAGCCACCATCATCGAGATAATCTCAGTCAGCATCAGCTATGCATGCGAGCTCTTGGGTGGTTTTCTCAATTAAAACCATGCTACTAGCTCCCAGCATTTTTTCCCTCACAAATTGATAGCTGAAAAATGTACACAGCTCAGGATGGCAAAAGTTACAGATGAATATTTGAAACATCATAAATGCAGGAAAAAAAAAAAAGTGAATGTTACATTTAAAGCTCTGCTTTCTGCTATGGTTTACTCTTATTAATACAGTGATTCCCTAAATAAACCTCAAGGCAACTGGCTGTCTTCCAAAGTATTGCCATCTATGAGTGGCCCTTATTGGATATCTCACATATATATAGGACTAATGGCACTATGTCACTATATTAATTCAGCCATACAGTGAGGTATGCCTTTTGCTTGAAATCTGATTTTTTCCTCACCCTCATAAACCAGATGGTATCTTATTAGTAGTAGGAGTTGTGGGGTCAGAGAATTTTTGGCAGTAGAGGCTTAGGCTGTGAGCCCAGCCTGTTTTGGAGATCAAAGGAGGAATATAGCATGAACATCTTCAGAGCCTGGTGAACAGACCTCCCTTTCTTTGCAAAAATGAACCTCAAATGAGGTCAGATTCACACTGCTGCAGCTGACAGGTCCATTTGCATTACAGAACTTAAAGAAAGACAGAAAGGAGACAGACGCAAGCTGAAAATGAAGAAGGGTCTTGTCTTACACAACTGCTAGTAGACCTTGCTTTGATTATAATATGGCAGTTGTTGCTCTCAGCTTTCTTACAGAGAGTTTGGCATATGCTGTCGCATGGATGAGAGCTCTGTCATCTTTCTAAGGGAAGTATGACAAGGGAGTCCTATACATGCAACTTCCTAAATTCAGAGCTCTACATATAGCATTGCAAAGTCAGGACTTTGAGTTGTTTGCACCCTCTGTCAGAGGCTTAAAGAGGCATTAAAAAAGCTGAACTTGCCCCAGCAAGCCTTGTCTTGGAAAATCCTTCACTAAAGGAGAGTTTCCAATTAGTATGATGTTTCCACATCCAGTTCCTCCTGTCACTGCCACTGCTTCCATATTTGAGGTATCATGGTGGAGGGCAGTGAACAACAGTGATGGGATAGCACAGTGAGCAGTGCTCCATCAATCCTCCAGCTAGTACAGTCATGAAGAGTGACTGTACATTCATCTCATCCACCTTGGCCACTTAAATTTTAGGCATAGAGTCTAACTTAGCCCTTGTCCGTCTGGTCTATGAACCCCAGTTAATTCCATCTTAAGGTGGATTTGTGAGGGTACCTACCTCTCTCCAGTGACTCCAGACAGAGTTTGAATGAGCATCGCTGAAGTCAGAGGAGACAGACCCACTTCTTAAGGATCATGATTCACTGACATGACTCAGAGCAAATCCTCAGAGATTTCAGGGAAAAGAGTTACTACGATCTGACACATGTGCATGTCTCACAATCAACCCTGGTGCGCTCAACTGAACAAGCAGAGTGACACCGGTTGAATGTGACCCTGCTTATCCTGCATACAGCCTTCAGAGTGCCTGCCCATTTGCCCACCAACAAAGAGTAAGAGATTATACCCACACAACATCAGTGATTTCACTTATTGAAGATACTATCCAGCCTCTGATGCTTAACCTCAGAGAAAGCGTGATAAATAAAATAAAATCAAATAAGCCTCATCTGTGATGAGTTACAGCTGCAACACTAACTAGAGCTCTGCTCAAACACCAGTCTTCTTGCCATCACTGTAAGGTATTTATAAACTTGACACAAAGGCTTACAAATGAAATCTCTGTAATGCTTTAAATCCTTCCATTCAGTCTCTAACACCCTGTAGCTTTTCCCGTATATTCCATTAATAATATTTTAAAATAGATTTTAGTTGCAGCACCTGATAAATCCTCCTAAGGGATCATTAATTATTTACAAGATAAATTGCTCCATTCTTTTTCCATTTTATTAAAGTAAAATGTATTAATTCACTCAGTATTTATTTTCTTTTTTTTTTCCTCTTTCTCGTTTCCTTATTTCACCTTTTATTCTGATTCAAATTAACAAGCAATTTTTGCTAATGCAGTAGTAAAATCAACCACCTTCCTTCCTTCTTTCTCTCACACTCCCTTTCTAAATATCAGTGCCAATTGATTTTAATTTATCTCGTTGGGAAATGAAGGATGTTCCTGGGCAGTTTAGAATTGATTCTGTGAAGGATTTCCAAGTAGCAAAAACATCTTTAGAACCAAAGGACCCTCCCATGGGCTTTAGAATTCAGGTGAGATATTCAACAGAACACTACTTTGTCTTTTGGGGTTTTTTTGCTATCTACATTTCAATCAGTTCTTTTTTCTCTCCATCATCTGTGTGCTCTGAGAAATGTCAGCAGACCTCTGTATTACACTGTACATGGAAAGTCTGCAAGTTTTCCAAAACTACTGTAATTAAAGCACAAGAGAATTTAATTTGATCCCTACCAGAAACTACAATGACTTAGGGATCTTCTATTTTCTTAAACTGCAAATCAGTAATAATTAGTGATGGGATTTAGTTTTGACTTCTTGTTTTCTGATGGCCTACATAAATGGGTTGGTAAATCAGACTCCCAGGACTTACTCTAGCAGACATATATTTCTTGGGTTAGTTCTATAGGTCTCTGTGTATGTATATGTGCATAGCACAGCATTTAGCTCACTAGATTTAAAAAGAAAAAAAAATAACCAAAATTATACTCTGTTTGGTGACCATCAGAACAGGATCCTGGAAAACTGATAGTCTTTTGGCTTAATACTCCTATGGCATAATTTCTATAGGATGATTTATAACAGGACTGTAACAGAATGGGTTTTGGAGGTGTTTGTCGTTGTCCATGAAGGCTCCCTTCCCATCCCCTAGTTACTGGTTCCCACTCCTATATCCCAGTGGAAAATCTTTGTCTACAATGTTTCTGTGGTCTGTTTTCAGCTGAGGAAAGGGAAATTTTGGTGAAGAGGCAAAAATTGACGTTTTTAACTATTATTTTAATCTCTTACCTACCTGACTATGTAGGACAACTGACAAGCTTAATTTTGACCTGTTGTCTTGGGTGTCTGCACTGTTGCCCTCTGTTGCCCAGAATCAATAGAGCTCTACGATGGACCCTCCCAGGGAAGACCAGCTCACACTCTGGAAGGCACTTAGGTGGTGTAGGAACAGCAGGTTCCTCCTGCATCTCAAAATGAGATGACACATGTGATTGTCAGTGAGGACAGAAGTCAGGCTTTGAAGATGTGCAGAATATGGAAAACAAAGAAAAGAGCAAATGCTCTACAGTGAGAGTGATTTTCACAAATAGAGATCCAGCGGGGCGAGCCAGAAGAAATAGTCTTAGTGATGTTACAGTCTAGTAGGGCACTATAATCATTCCTTTGGCAAAGAAGGATTGATTTGCTTGTGTATGATAAACTACCAAGCATGGAATTAAAAACTGGTGCTATGTCATGTAACTATTCCTCAAGTGCCTTTTCGAAAGTCACTTGGTACATTGTTTAAAGTCAGTGTAAGTGGTCACTAGAAAACGTTAGTTACACTGCTTCCATCAAAAATGTACCTGTTTATAGTAATGTATTCATGCAAACAGACAGTGTGACATAAATAAATATCACCATTCTGTACTTAACATCACAGTGGAAGTGAAATAAGGCAAAACCCAATGCATAAAATCTTTATTGGATCTCAGGAGGAAGAGAACAGCAACTTTTTCATTGAAATGTCCATTGCTTTGTGCTGTCAACACTAGTGCTCCAATGCAGAGCAGTCTTCCTAATTGTCCACAGGAGAGGAATATAGTGTTACAGAAAACATTTGGCAACTTGATGTAACCTGTTTCTTCTGCATAGAAGTTTTAACTGTTTATTCATAGTTGTCATGCTGTTCTTGAAGTATTGTTTACTTTTTATTTCTTACTGGGGAGGTTAAAATGAACTCCACTTTTTGTGCTTCTGTATGAAGTCTTTGGGCTCCTTGTCTGAGGAATGAGTGTAGGAACTTCTGCCTTCCATATCCTGCTCTTCCCAGTTCTCTTCCCATGCAGTCACTAGGAAATGATGCAAAAGGGGACAAGGATCCAGATTCCTATCCATTCTGCTCTCTGATGGGATAAGATTTGTTTCACTGCATCAATATTGAGGTACAGCCCATGGTCCACTGAAATAAACACTTTTCCTTCTGATTTAAACCCCCATAGAAAAGCAAGTGCTGTCCCAAGCACAGAGGTTTCCATTAGGCACAGCACAAAAACAAAGGAGAGAGGGAGAATGACCTTCTGTAGTCGCCTACCTCTTGCACAAGACTTCATAATGGCTGGTGTAATGAAATTCCCCTTAAAAAAAAAAAAAGGGGTGGGGAGAGAGAGGACTGTAAAAATACTAAGACTGTAAATGCTAAGACTGTAAGCTTTAAAACTGGCTTATGGACAGGAAACAGAAGGCGTTAGTAAGAGTGAAGAGTTCAATATAGGGAGAGGTAGCAAGCCATGTGCTCAAAAATTCAGTATGCCAAGAATATGAATGGTCTTGAGGAGTGTGAGAGTTTTACTTCAAAACCAGTTTCACTAGTAACCAAGAGTGGGAAGAAAAAGGAATAGAGGAACCAAGCCAGACGGACTGGGAGGGCAGAAAGGGAGTAGAGACCCAGAGAGAGAGGATGAACCTGCTGCTTTGTAAGTAACAAAGGCATTTTAGCACAGTGAATAGAAGTGAAAAGCAAATCTAGAAAATACCATAATTTGTTTTCTTCATTGGTGATTGGTCTGATTCTCAGATGTTATAATGATCACAGCTCCAAAATAACAAATCAAAGGTTGAACAGCTGTTTGAATCAAATTAATTCTACCGTAAATTCAATTCCCACTAACGTTAGTGAAAATACAAAATGCTGAAAAAGTGACATTCTGACTTGGATTTTTGTCCCCAATAGAAGTTTACCACTCTTTATGCTCCTCTAAGATAGCTATTCTTTCTATAAAGTTCATGAACATAGCATGCCTCAAATCCAGCAGTATAGTGTTTCCAAGAGATATCAGGAAGTTTTGAAAATGACATAACAGAATGTTATGACTTTATTTAAGTAAAAGATGTTAAAATCACATTTGCAAATCTAATATTTCCTGATAAAGCAAAACTGTACAGAACACTGGCCTCTGCTGTAACAGATAAAAGTTGGAGGCATAATTACATAGTCATTTATCTAATAGGGCAGATATTACATCTAGGATTCAAACTATTTTAAAATCTGTATTCATAAATATATTACAATATATTTAAGATAAATTTAAAATACATTTTTTTAAGCGGGTTTGAATTAAAAAAAATCACAGTTTTATATTGCCTCCTTAGTACAGAATTTTATTGCTTGGTAAAAACAGTGAAACACCTCATACCTCACTGGAGGCTCTTTTACACAGCTCCTTTCTAAACAGCAGTGATGCATTAAAACACATTGAAAAAAATGTAATTGATTCTCGAAAACTGACTTTTTCCGTTTGTTTTAGGTGCACAAAGTTGACTGGAGGAGCTTGCCTCTGCTGGTTTTGATACTCTCAGTGCTCCAGGAAGTATCACCTGCTAGAGTAATTGAGATATTACTCTTTCTGGAACACAAGGTTCTCACTTCAAGCTTTCACATCACAGAGAGAAATAATCCTTTATATTTTTCTACCATTATTTCACCCTAGGCCCTAAATGAAAGAAAATGAAGTCTCCTTTCTTACTTGATCTGTTTGAGATCTTCCACTTAGTCCTCCAAAACCATTCAGAGGTGTGTGTTCACACCTATTGTACATGAGGGATTTGTTTCCAGACCTCTTGCAGTCTATGTTTATCACCTTCCTTTATTTTCTCACAGTTGTAGTACACCAATGTACTACGGAAAAAGTTTTCCTGATGCCAGAAAATAGTTTTTTTATGTTTTTCTTGCCGTGGATACTTTCCTAGATGAGTTAATTTCCACCTAGAGTCATCTAAATGAGAGGAGACGAGCCTTTTCCTTGCTGAGGGCCAAGAAGACCTTTCACACACCTTTCACAGGCCACACATTAACACACAGATTAGTGTTATTTTATAATCTTGGAGGAAAAAAAATATAGCTTCAAGTCACATAAAATAAAGTTGCAGGGTATTGCTGCCAATAGGTTCTCACATCTACACATGACCTTCGATGCACAGTGGACTCCCATATTTATACACCTCCCTGAAAAACAACCCCTCAATGCTTTATTAAGGGAAATATCACATATACAGCATTCCAGCCCTGGAAAATGTCATGAGGAATGTCTCTGAAAGTCTGTAAAAAGTGTAGCTCATCTCTGACTAGGTGCTCATTTAATTTAAGAAGATACCTGCTGAAGCAAAAGGATTACATACATTTTCCTCTGCCAGTTTTACACCAATGTATTCACTAGTGAGAGGCTGAATAGCATTATCATGGACTTCTGTGACTAGATGCCAGTTTTAACCTCCCTCAAAGGTGTGTGTGTAAGCCATGTCAGCCAAGGGTGTGTGAAATCCCCCTGGAGCTGGGCACTTTGTGTTGGCAGTCTGCAGGTCTTCTAACAGATGGGATGAACAGGCAGCCAGCATCCCACCCTGTGGCCACCCCAGCCTCCATGACCCATGCACACCATTAGATCTGAAGCACATCTTAGGTAAAACTCATACTTGAAGAGGAAGCTCTGGAGAAATTACTCACTGTATATTCTGTATATTCTATATCACTGTATATTCTCTGAGCTCACACTAGGAAGAGTTTGCAGGATTGGGTGCAGTTCCTCAGAGCTGCACCCTGCTACATCTCATCCATGAACTCATACTCTTCTCACTCACGCATCTGAAGTTTTCTTTATATCAGAGAAATTCTCCCATACCACATGAAACACCTTTGATCTCTCTGCAATATTTGTTGAGAAGGATGGATTGGATCCATTCTTCAGATCCATCCATATACAGAAAGGTCATGATAGGCACATGAAAACATAACTAAAACTTAAACCTGCATTCATTTAGAGTAGAGCTCAAGGTTTTTTTATTGTGGATTTTAGGACTTCATAATTGCATGCTGTCAGTTAGTGAAACTATTGCATGTATTAGTGAACGGCCACACATAACAGCTTGTTTCACTAGTTGGGGGTACGAAATGTTTTGGGCTTCCCAGAATATATCCTCACTTTCTGCCTGGAAAAGTTCTCTGGGCAGTAAAAGATAATTTTTCCCATTTGTCTGGATAAGTTAGCCCAGAGAAAAGGCAGCTCTCTGGCTGCCAGATACACAGCAGCCTAAGGCAAGTGTACACACAGATCATCAGGTGGATGTATTGCTTCATGTAGAAAGTCAGACAGACCCCAAATACATCATTTATGTTGTGTTAGGAAAACTGGGACAGAAAATGTTGGAGTCCTGTTAGCTGAAAGTCCTTGGGTTTATCTTATATTGTTATACAGAAGTGATATACTATACTTTTCTTATACTTTTCTTCTCTTTATTCTTTTTCTTGTGCCTGATTTTCTATGTTGTTAGCATCTCCTTTCCACTTGAAGCTCTCAGGCTCATCGCTCCTTCCTGCAACAAGCATTTGATGCTGGTCTGATGATTAGTCTTAGATTTAAGAGACCTCAACAATGGGAAAATCCCAGCCCACGTGTTGGGAAGTAAGAGGGTTCTGGTAGTACATTGCTGCTGGGATAGGTCCTAAAGCATCACCTAATCAACTCCACTTTTGGCTGTCTGAACAGCCTAAAGTTGCTGGGAACCAGGCCAGTGGCTGAACCACTGAAAGCTGAGGGGTGGATCAGCAGCACAAGCTCCTGACCCCTCTGTTGCATTAAAAGCAGTTCAGATGTAGATCCATAGTCTGTGTGTCTATGGAGATAGAACCGGACAGTGGAATTTATGAATCTATCTCTTTGTAAGAGTTGTATGTTTTACATATCCCCATAAACCAATTGAAGTAGTTTTGATCACAAACTCACTAGTAAGCAACTGGCTAAGCATATGGAAGTGGTGGCCCAGGGGGCATGTAAAAGAAGACAAATGCAAAATGAACATTGATGATACAGAAAAGGAGGTCTAAGATGAGATGTCAAAAACGGGTTTTTATGCTTTACTGCAACCATAATTTCACCCAGCAGAGTGAAGGAAAGTTCCTGTTGTCACACTGGCTTGCAACTGCTATAACACACTGGTGTTATCATCCTGTCCTACACAGTTCAGTTATCTTCCCACTTCTCTGGGTTTTTTCCAATGAAAAACAGTAAGTGCTTTTTTTGCTTCAGAGCAATAGAGAGCAACAGAATCTACCCGGTTTTGTTATCAGATGATTTCCCTGATCAGCCTCTCATATTTTCTGTGTGCACCAGCAGCTACATGAGCTAACCTCTGTCAAGCAGCAAATTCTGGGACATTTTTTCCACTTTTGCAAACATTAGACTGTTTAAGCAAATCAAGTACTTAACATGGCATGATGAGGAGGAACCCTGGGGAAAAACTAGTGAGCTCATAGTCCAAAACTGATGCAGTCATAGTACTCAAAGAAAAAAGGAAGAAAAAAGCACTCAAATTTTCCACTATGATAAAACCAGAAGCAAGAGGGAGAATAGGTGCATTTTAACATCCATTGTTCAGTGTCACTAGAGTGTTATTTTTTCTGTAGCAGAACACTGGTTAATTCATAGCTCTTGGGATATTTTTTTTCAAGCATAAATCACTGTAGGGGTGTTTTTTTCCCCCTATACCAATAAGTGGTTTGAAAAAATCTGCAGGGAGAAATAAACCATATAAACTGGCAAGTAGTTTTAGTGGCATTTAAAACAACTGTGGTAGTTATAAACAGTAAACAAAACATAGTAACCAATTTAAACACTAGAGATTGTTGTATCATAGGAACATAAATCATTAATTTAATAATTTCAGCAGCAGTGACTCAAACACAAAATTAAGCCAACAGTACCCCCTGTGGCAGCAATGAAGTACTGTACTTACAGAAAACAACTGACACAATTTGTGGTTGCAGCTTGGAAATCCTCTGAAGTCAGCCTTTGGAAGAGAGAGCTCCAAACAGCTTTAGCATGAGCACTTTTATAAGGAATTCTCTTCCAGGCATATTTTCATAAACACAAACCAGAGTCTATGAGCAATGGAGATGAGGTTAGAGGCATTTAGAGAAGAGATGCACACATAAATGTGATGGAGACTACTGCTGGGATTCAGACAGTTCTGTGTTTTAAGACAACATTACTGGTAGTTTTCCTGTAGAACTTAGAGGCACACCAGCATTATGAAGTGAATTAAAACACAGAAGGGTCTGAAGATGCAGCGTTCACCCTGGCTAAACTCCTATTACGGTAGCACTGAAGGGTTCAGTTCCAAGTATCCCAGCTGGCCATTTACGAAATACTGAAGCATATCTGAAATGAAACTGCACTCTCCTCCCCTCAGCCAAATCCATCCTTCCTGCTGCCTGGAAATAGCTTAGAGTGACTAGGCTTCTCTCTAGGCATTAGTCACGGGTTGAAAGCTGGGTGGCTGAATCTTAGCTTTAAGTCTCCTTAATTTTTCAAGAAAAATGCAAAACTTCTTGGGATGCACGAATTCTGCTCAGCCAAAATGTCTTTTAATTACCACCTTCAGATTTTGATACCTTTTCAAAGAGATGATAAAGCCAAAACACTGCTGTCAGAGTTGTCACCATCTTTTATTTCTCTGCTATTTTATTTCTCTGCTTTTTCATTATTTCTCTATTAGTCCTTCCAGTACAGCATTTTGGGGATGGGAACAAATCATGTATTTCTGACGTTAGATGATGCTACAGGGGTGGGTGGGTGGGTGGGTGGAGGGGAATATGTGATAATACCTCACTTTAGAAGTGCCTTTTAATTAAGTATCACAGAATTCTTGTTCCAGACCTCTACAGATGGATTTCCGTCTATAGAAATATGACGAAATTTAGTCTTGGCTTTGGTCAAAGCTCAAGTAGAAAAAAGTAGTAAATATCACATGAAATTTTCAGATGGAAGTAACAGACAATATTGGTCCCTGTTTGCCTTTCCAATAGCTGATGAATCTTTTCTGCTATTTTTAGCTCAAATAGAAATCACATATTAGAATAGGGTTTATTTTTGATACATTTAAAATGTTAAAAAATGAAAAAAGAGAAAAAATAAACATTTAAATAGGAACAGGCAATCAAATGTTATTACAACAGTAATCAGACAGAAGCTCTGATCTCCTTTCCTACATTATTAATACATGTCCTAGTGTAAGCTTTGTCTTCTTCCCTTTACTTCAGCACTTACAAATCTTATATTAGGAGACTTGTACAGCATGAAATAAGGACACAACTAGTGCCCCAGCGAAGTTATGACCTAACCATAAAACAAGAAATTAAAACTTTAATCCATGGTGCAGGGATACGTTTCACTTCCACATGTACAATAACAGTCCTTCAGTAAATACCTGAGTATACTGGTTTTCGTCATAGAAATCACTTGAGTCAAACCTATCTCCCTCAGCTGTTCCTTTGTGATTCTTCAGGGTGGTGATCTGTAATTTCAGTCTAGTCCCTTTTTTAACATGTGCCATGACCTACATTAGTGCTCACAAGAAATATTAAGTCCTTCCCTATATCCAGGGGAAGGCGCAGATGGAAAAGTAAGGGACCGATTGCAAATGTTCCTGCATGTGAATCCAGATTATTGGCTCAGGCCTACATATCACATATAAAGAGTACACTAGCAAATAAAGGTGATGAAAGGAATTTGCAGAAACAACAGGCTACAGTGCATGTACTGCAGAACTTCCCTCCAATTTCTAAGATACAATCTTAAAAAAGTAATTTCACAAAGAATCATTATGTGCAATAGTTTTAAGAGTATTACCTTGTCCACTTGTCTGAAAGCTGTGAAGCAATATGAAGTCTCTTTTCTCAGTGTATCAGGGAAGAGAAGAGAAGACGCAGCGAAATGCTGTTACTGCCGGTAAGTAATCTGGATAATTTATCTGAGTAACCAGGGACTGAGTCAAGCCTCAGCTGTCTGAAAGCTTTCCTCCTGGGACAACCTTCTGAGAATTACAATACAAATCAAGGAAAAGAGAAGAGATTCAGGATGGACACTTCAAAGCTTGAAAGAGACATTTCTGTCAGGATAGCAGGCAATTGAAAAGCTGAATTCCCAAACCTGTGGCAAAGCCATCACATATGCAAGTGGTACAACTGCACTGAACCCAGACACCAAAGGAGCCTAGGGATTAACCGTGATGGGCAGGTGACAATGACAAATAAGACCCAGTACTCATCCAAACAGATGATTGTTAAGGGCTCAAGTGTCTCCTATTAAAAGCAGCAGACAATATTCTGTATGTATTTAGAGGGAAATAAAATGTAAGGGGTGCTTTAGCATTTTGGATGGCTTTAAGATGGTGTCCTTTACACACTAACAGGTAACAGATCAGAATCCTTCACCCTTAATGCTCCAGAGTTCAGATCATCTTCAGGGGTGATCAGTCAGATTTGTATCCATTTAATGCTACTTACAGAGTAACCAGTTGCTGTACACATTACTAGCTGTCTCTAAATCTGAACTGTATGTTAATTATGGAAGTGAGATATGCCAAGCTTTGAAATGGATGAATCCCATTCATACACAAACACCTACCCACCGTGTCTAGCAATAGTATGCACAAAAAATATCAAGTACCTTGCTCAGTCTGAGTTCTTTTCTTTTCAGATGTTCCCTAGTGTTTGCTTTATTTCTGAAACAGCATTAGCCAATGAAATGCTGACAATGGCCAATTATCATTGCTGTGTAGCCAAACTGAGGATTAATAACACATCATTGAGACAAAAGAGAAGGCTTAAGAATATTTCAGGTATAAGACAGTGCTACAGATCTTTGTACAGAGAAGGATTCTGCATCACTCCGTAGGAAAAATCTTATCACTAAGAAGATTTTTGAAGAAGATTGAAAACCGGACAGACAGCCTGGACAATTCCTCAACTTTAGCTACTAGTAAAAGGTTGCTTAAGAGGAAGAGGTGGTTTGTGGAGCTTTGATCTTGACAGTATGTCTTGGGTTTGGGTTTTCAAGCTTGAGACTATTGGAATAACAGCTTATCTGCAAAATCATAATATTGGCCAAAACTCCAGCTGTGACCCCTCTGGAAGACTATGGGAGAAATGAAGACTCCACAAGTGAGTGTTCCCACATGGCAAACACCTTGGCCTCCTGGAATAAGTGGGATTTTTCACCAGGGAAGGCTATCCATTTGTCATAGCAGAAGTAGCTCACTATTTACTTCCAGGCATATGTTAAAAATGCTGTATGCTAAATATGCTAAGAACTTTCTTGAGCTCACAGGTTTATAATCCATTATAAAGACTTCCCTTCAAAATGTAGGCTAATGTCAACCACAGAAAACTAAGGAGCCCTCGGTTTGCTGTACATAGGCAGCAAACATCTCCCAGCTCTGGGTCTAGTTTAATACACATCCTTGCAAGAAAATAATTAGGTTGTTAAGTGTAGTCAAATGTTGCTTATATTATGACTAGTGCATGTCTCTGTGATGAAGAAATGCTGACTACATATGAGTTGAACCTCTTAACTAAATTTTCAGCCAAAACTGCAAAAAAATTACTTAATATGTATGAACAACATAAACTGCAAACTTAACTAAAGGGGGAAATGTGGTCCCTGAAATACACCCTTTTAGGTCCCAGAGGTTATTAAATGAGCAAGTTAGCTTTATCATTAATCTCACTTGAATGAAAGTGGTCTATTTGTCTCCAAGTATTTCTGACAAATAATGGAATAATGTAATAAGCAGAGTTGCAGGTTTCCAGCTGACACAGTAAAGATATGGTAGAGGGCACATTGTTGTTCATCAGCTCCTATCAAGAAACATCTTTAGAAAAAAGATTTGTTTTGGAAACATTGTGGGAAATACTTACCAAAACGGAAAGCTAAATGAGGCAAAACCATGAAGTTGGTTTGAGGCAAGATGAAACATACTTTCATATATCCAGATCATTATAAACTCCCATAAATCATGTTAATTTACCTTTAGAAATTCATAAATGTCCTTGATGTGTGTCCTGGGTTCAGCAGTAGCAGTCATTTTTCTCCTTCTTAGTAGCTGGTGCAGTGCTGTGGTTTTGACTTTCAGCCTGGGAACAGTGCTGTTAACACCGATGTTTTTAGTTGCTGCTCAGTAATGTTTACTCTGACCAAGGACTTTGTGAGTCTCATGCTCTGCCAGGGAAGAGGGGAAGCCGGGAGGAAGCAGAGACAGGACACCTGACCCAAACTGACCAAAGAGGTATTCCATACCACAGCACGTCATGCCCAGTATATAAACTGGGGGAAGTTACCTGGAAGGGTTAGATCACTGCTCAGGTCAGGCTGGGTATCGGTTGGTGGGTGGTGAGCAGCTATATTCTCTTCCCTTGTTATTTCCCTTATCATTATTATTATTGGTGGTAGCAGCAGTGGTTTGTGTTATACCTTAGTTACTGGACTGTTCTTATCTCAGCCCGTGGGAGTTACATTCTTTTGATTCTCCTCCCCATCCCTCTGGGAGCAGGGTAGGAAGGGAGAGAGTGAGAGAGCGGGCTGCGTGGCTAAGTTGCTGGCTGGTCTTAAACCACGACAATGTGCCACAGTATTTAGTCACTATGACAGTGTAAAGTCTGAGAAACAAGCCACTGTTCTGTAAGCACCCTTCTGAAAGCACACCCATGCTTCTCTTCCAAATTCTCACCCAGGCTGACATCTCATTGCAAAGTAGTTTTCATGATCTTCTCATTCCCCTTCATTTTTCACCTAAGCTGAAAAGTTTACCTTATGATAACTCTGCTGGTGAACTATCAGTAAGGACTTTTGCAAGCACTTAATCTTGGCTGCCAAAACCATTATTCTGATCATGTGAAAACACAGCTCACCATTGGAAAAGGTTAAACCAATCCTGACTGCAATTAATATGCTGTCATTATTTTGGTCACACGAACATTCTGTTGCAATGTGACCCTCTTGTGCATATCAACCCATCAGCTATATTGGGTTGCTTCTACTGTAACTCCAAACATCTCGCTAAAATTCAGACAACCCATATTACATCTCTATAACTAATAAAAATTGCTGATTTAATGGCGTACAAAAAACTCCAAATCCCAGGTGTACTTAAAGTGATAAAGCTAAATGTAATGTCAGCATGATAATTAGAAGTGAAGGAACATTAGCTTGCCAAAATTACCTTATGAGGAGCCTTATACTTTATATTTTAAAACATATGAGCTTGCTGTCTTTCCTTCCTATTTGTACAGCTTATAACCAAAATTCTGGGATGGTAGCATCATGAAGTGTACTGTGAAGGATACATATGTATAGAAATCCTGTGTTTGAACTCTGTCTCTGCCACTCCCTTATAAAAGGGTGATGATAGAAGAGCCAGGCTCTTCTCAAGGCTTATAGCAAGAGGAAAAGAGGCTACAGTCACAGGTCATAGGAAGTACAACAGAAAGAAAAATCACAGTGAAGGTAGTGTAGCACTGCAAGTTTCCATGGGTATAAAAGTGGACACTTCCACTGTTGTGAGAGGAACCCAGTCATGATTCACCAGCAGAGATTCTGGTCTGTGGGGCCTGATTTCCCAGAGGGAGTCAACATCAGCTGTTTGCACTGACATCTGTAATACATGTCAACTCTTATTACTTTGAGAAAATTAAAGGTAGGTCACTGAAGATTTAAGGACCAGATTTTCAAAGCTCCTTTATGGAAGGTACTGAACATTGAAGGTAATTGCAGGACACATCTCTCTGTTTAGTCACCCTAAAATTATTGCTAAAACACCAGAGAAAATGAAGCCCTCATCGGTTTACATCTCTCTTTTGTTAAGTTACGCAAGTCAGATCTCTTTTGCTATCCCACAGTGCTAAATGTAGCACTGTGTTTATTTTCCAGGTCAAGTAGTTTCATGCACTGGAAATTTAACTTTGAAGAAATAATATGAGGGAAAAAAAAAAGATAATCTTAAATCTACCAAGTTTAAAGGAAAGAGAAAAAAAGCTCAGTTCACATGATTAACTGTCATAAGCACAGTACATACCATCAGAGGTGCCAAAGCCTGACTTGAAAGGTTTTAAATGTTTCAAGCTGTGCAAGCATGCGTTTATTCAAACAGGCAGAACTGATTATGATGATCACAGGCAAACCCTTAGCTAAACAGAGGATGTGCAATTTTTGTAAATCGTTATACAGTGATTACTAACTATTGAAATAAATGTCTTGTGTGTTTATTAGCATTAGGGTCTTTTTTCTCCTCCCTGTATCTCTGGGAAGAGTAAGGAATGTTGCAGGTGATGCAGACAATTTTTGTCATCGACACAGGACACGCAAAGAGCCTGGAGAAAATCAAACTTGATCAAGTGTTCTTTAGATTTCAGAAAGTTTGGTAAACTTTGAGGTAGTTTTCATTTCTGAAGAACTCCGTTAAATGGATAAAGTTAAAATGCCACAACCCCCCTAATTTTTAGATATATATATATATATATATTTACCCCTTTATTACTCAAAATGTATACAATCTGGTCATGCCATGAAGCTGAATGAACATCCGTTCCTCACTGTGTCAGGAGCTGTACACTCTCCCGTGTTCTCACCATTTTAGATGAATGGATGGAAAGAAGCATAGGAAATGTTGAAAGTAGGGATAAGGTCATGAAATCCGTATTATATTCTACTGTTCATGATTCTAACCCTGAACAAAACCTTACTCAGCTGAGCTATATATATTTTTCAAAAACAACTTATTTAAATTGGCACAGATCACTGTTTGGACACTCCTAAATCTTATTTAACTTGCACAAGAGACTGAATTGACAAAAACGTATGAAACAAGCTAAGAGTTTAAACAGAGGTTTGTAAGGGGTCGGTTTTGTCAATTCAAAACTTAAACTGGCATCCCTTTAAGACTGTAAAAGTGCGTACTATTGTAGCTACATTGTACCTTCAAAACAAGTAAATGCTCACAAGCCCACTTCTGAAACACCATTGTCACTGACCAGCAGAGACATAAAAACATCTGGAAATGGACAAAGAAAACATCTTAAGATAGAAAACCTCTTTACGTAGAATATCTTGGGAGTTAACATCCTCAGTTTAGGTAAGGGATAGTTCCCCTCCTCGCTGGCAGCCTCCTCCATATGGCCAAATCAGTATCAAATTCAGGAACAACACTGTGAACCTCAACTTACCAAAAAAACAAATGGTCAATATAACTTGATTTTTTTTCCAAGAGGTCTTGTTTTGTTGTCTTACCATTTGCTCTCCCAGATGGAGACACCTAAAAAAGATCTGATTTTCAGTAAACCGTGTGTATCTGCCCTCCTTTTTAAAATGCTGCATCCATCATCCTTCTGGATGACAATGCAGAGCTCAGGTTGTGATTCACAGAACTGTCTCTCATTAGGATAGACTATGCTTAAGCCTGCTTAATGAGGAGGTGTTCAAAAATTATCCCCATTAAGGTATGTTTAATGTTCTCCTGGCTGGAATTCCTGACCTGCTAAGAGTTCGAGCACCTTGAATAAATCAGAATTATTTGTCCCATTTTTTGGACTATGTGCAAATTTGGTTTCTTTGGGGTGACAAAACATCCTGACTCCTATGCCTGGCTCTTAGTCAGTTTTTCCCTTCTTCCATTTCATGATATCTTACGTGAAACAGGATCATTAACAAGAAATAAAAGATTGAGCTCTTTTTTTTTTTCTGTACACATAATGAACTAACGCACCATTTTGCCAGCACCTCACCTCCTCTCTAAACACAAACACTTCCATCTATCTATACTTTCTCATACATGTACTCTTTACAAATACGTACCAATTTCTGCATGTGTTATTCAGAAGAATAATATACAACCTATAGTGTATTGAAGTTGTCATTCTACAGTATCCTTAAATTTGCAATGGAAAAAGCCAAATCCAAAGGGAAATGTAGGAGGTTGATTAATACCAGAAAAAGAATAAATAAGATTGGAAACAGAGCGGATGCCTGAAAATCTTACTTGTTTCTACCTAGGGTCACTAATTTAATTTTCTCCTACCGTCCATGTGGTTTTTGGTTTTTAATTTCCAGGAATTCCTGACTGTTTACTCTACAGTGAACCAATGAGATTCTGAGGCCATGGTTATGAGGTGGGAAATGTCTCAGTAGTATGTGTTCTTTGTTAAAAGTTGCTGAGGAGCTGCCTTGGTGTAATTGAATAAACACTAACTATCCCACTTTTAAAAGGCAGTGTAATCTGCACATCAATTAAAGCCAAATGTCTGCTTAATGGTTAAGACACTGCTATGTGTCATCCTCCCCACATTCAGCAAAGAAGTGTCTCACAAGTGCCTTGAAATCAAATTGCCAGCGTTAGAAAAATATCTTCAAAAAGATGTGTGAAGGCAGACAGCTTGTTTATATACCATTTTAATAAGAACAATGTTTTTCTAATAAAATCCTGTGTGATTCATCCAACACGTAAAGCACAACAAAGGAAAACAAGGAGTAGGCTATATGCACACACACGCCAGGTTCTGATTATGCCAAGGGCCCCATCTCCTATCCCAACCCTGGCCGGCACTGCGCTCCCTCCCTCTTTCCCACCCCAGCAACCGTGGTGCTCGAATCAGGGTGAGAAGCTGGTAAGATGATGGCCACCCTGCTCAGTTCTCCTCTTGCCACATCGCTCCCTGCTTCTAACAGAATCCTAACATTAAATATAGATGTAATCGTGAAAGAAGTAACAGAGGTGCTGCCACTGGCACTTGGTAGATGTCTGTCCTTGTTTGAGGTCCAACCTCACTTGTCCTTCCTTGCCTCCTCCCATTGCTAATATTCCTCCCAGTGCTTCACAGATGTTTTCTTATCATGCTACTGAGTGGTTATTTTTCAAGTGGCTTCTCAGAGCAGATGTTCCACAGGCACGCGCTCTTCAGCCTTCTGTTGACATTGTTTTTCTATAAAACAAGTGTTACTGCCACGCTGCTTTTAAAAACAAGGAAAAATAAACACCAGGACTTCAAATAAACAAATGAAGCATTGTTTATTTGTTTAAATACCTGCCGGTAATATTACAAGACAACAGTTGTCAGGTTGGATGCTGTAGTTATTATTGTACATTTCACAAAATAGCTCTTTCAAAATATTTCTTGCTCAGAAAGCTCTAGTCCCTATCTAGTTGCAGGACAACTCATTTAGCACTTAGCAATAAAGGCTACATGAGAAATAAAATGTGGCACACATATGTTTACTCTTTAGACATACACTATTTCACCACCATATTTTGATTATTTCCTTTAACAGAAAAGTCCCAGAATAAAATATGCATCATTTGGGTTTCTGCCAGCAGGTGAGTTAATTCACACCAAGTAAATCCTGCCTGTCCTCCCTCCATCAAGTCCATACACCGGGGCACAGTCTTTCATTTACTTAGTCCTAGCATCTTTCTCTTCCACTTTTAATATAGTGTTTCATTCCAGCTACTAATGCAGATATATCCACTTTCTGCAGTTGTGCTTTGGTTTTCACGGGGTGTTTGGAGGTGCTGAGTGTACACTCAGCTAGTTCTCAGGTCAACACTTCAAGCTCATTGCAGAGAAGTATCATTGGGGGCTGGATTTCAAAGACAAATGTGCAGCAAAGCAGCCACGTGGAAATAAAACTGAGTTGGAGGCACTATCTGGGTGAAGAAAATAAATGTTGCATGAGTTTGGGAGCTACAACCAGTGGCCAGGTTTCCCCCAGTGAGTATTAAACTGGAATTGCTCCGTGAATTAAAACTTTCACAGGAGCTGTGCCAGTGAAAACCAGCTGAAGAGCTAGCCCACAGCCCACAGCTTTTGGCTTTGACCAAACTGCACATCACACTACATACCCTTGATGTGGAAGCATGGCCTTGAAGACTAAGCACAAGAGCAGAAAATCTTGATTCAAGACACCTCATGCCTCTGCTCCAGTTGGCCTTTCCATACAACCAGCTCATTAAACAATACTTTAAGTGCCTGATTCATCCTCTTTTATGCCAGTGAAATTTTTGGATCCAAATCAGCATAGAACTGGAGCCACAGAGGGCTTAATTAAGCCCAAGGATTTTGAAAGGGTTGATTAGCTGATGTTTTTTTCAGTTCTTGTTAGTATTAAGCACCAAACTGCAGAGACTTTTTAACTTCCAGAAGCCTAGGACTTGGGGCTGGAGAAGAGCAGCAGTGTGACAGTGACAGGTAATCAGGGAATAGGTGTTGATATAGCCTATACACCAGGTAACTTTCTGTAATTCTGTGAGACTTCTGCTCTGAAAGGCAGCTTCATCTTGGACTCACCAGTTTAGGAAAAAGAAATCCAACTTCTGTTTACAGTCTCTCCCTCCTTAGATTAACATCTTTCTCACTGTCCTACATACCACCAAAACATCTGGGGTGCTGGCCTGTGCCAGAACTTACACCGAGTTGTCCAATTGGTTGGATGTCTCCAAGGATAGAACAAACGCCTCATATCAGATATCTCTCTTCTTCCCACTTTCCGCTACACTAAGAAAATAGTGCAATGGTTTAGAAAAGAACCCCAAAACCACAAACAAAACCACCCCAAAACACAGCAGTGGGACACAAGCAGTTTGGAAGCCAAGGTGAGGAGAGAAAGAATGAAAAGGCTAAGTATAGCTGTGTGCGTGCATGCATGCATTTACTCACACACATAAAAACACTATATATATAACATACTCTCAAAATATGTAAGATGGGCAAGAAATCTCAAGGGTGAGCACAGAATATTAACAGAAAGCATAAGAGAAATGAAGTAGCTGACTGAAAAGAGTGGAAAGTACTTGTGATTGGATTTCTACTAACTGTGGGAAATCTACTAAGGGAAAAGTGGGAAATGTTTAAGTAACTTTTGGAAAGAGTGCAGTTGAAATTCTTCCCACTTCAATCTAAACAGGGAAAAGTGCAACATAGGCCATTGTGGTTAGGTAAGGAACGAAATGCAAAGAGTTTTACAAGCAGAGAGCTGAAAGCTTTAAAAAAAGATAAACAAATCTGGCGCAAAGGATTTGGAGGCGCTGTATGTAAAAATAAGCAGAAGTAAGTTAAAGGATCAAATTAAAGGAGCAAATGGAATTACTGAATGCTAAACTACATAAATATTTCAACTGACAACAATGGGCTCTTCAGACATATTCACATTAAAAGGAAAATATAATGGTGGTGTTCTAAAACTGCACCAAAAAAAAAAAAAAAGAGAAACAGGGACAAAGGAAGTTGTCTAATAATAGTACAGAGAAAGAAGGAAAAAAAAACAAGGATTGTATTACTGTTCTTGATTTAGAGCCAAGTACTACAGGAACAGATATGCATACCTTTCTTTACTCTCTTAGGTGCGGGTCTTCATTTGCACCAAGCAAAGACCAAGATGGAAAAGGCAGGACAAAATGTGCCACTTTGCCCACCTTTTCTCCCAGCTGTGAACATGTAGCTGGTTCAGGCTGCTGTGCTTCTAAGAGGAGGCACAAAACTGCGGATTTTGCCTGGCTGTAGTGATTGTAGAGGCTGAATCACTGGGAGTCTGCTGTTTTCTGATCACTTAGGAAATACAGCTCAACATGACGCCATGTAGCAGGGTGCTACAAAGCCATTATAACAATGCTTTAATACCCTTTGCTTCAGAGAAATCCCGAGGCATCTCAGCAAAACTCTGGTAACTCCCTTCCTATTTTGTTGACACCTGTGCCCACAAAAGCAAAAAATGATGCTAAACATTAAGGCAATATTAAATCTCAGTATAATATATCAGGCTGTGAAGAGCTGTATGTGACAATCAGATAGGCAGTGACTTACAATTTTTGGACCTGAAAGACTGACTTGCTTTACATGGCTCTCTTCTGCCAGATGGACCTTCAAAGCGAGGAACTTATGCAGAGGAGGATTTACTGAGGGAGTGGGCTAGGGAGCCTATAACCCCTTTTGCATCAATATATGCTCGTGCTGCTTGATGGAGAGAGGCACTGCACTGCGGTGGATAAACTAGTATTTTTCCTTCAAACTCTCTCCCCATCTGGCTCAACACCTGTTATGTGTTAAGCTTGATTTCAGTGACAATGAAAAACATTTAGGATGACCTAATAGATGTGTACAAAATAATGAAGGAAGTGATAATGATGCACATGGTAAAACACCCTCCCATCCAAGAGGCCCAGCAGCCATGAAATGTGGCAGAAGCATTCTAAACATAAACAGGAATAAAATCCAGTAAGAACCTTTCTCACCAGAATAAATAAACACCTGGAAGAAGCAGTTGCACTGGGCAAGGAAAACAAACTGCAACAGTGACTTAAGTATTTTCATACCGCAAATAAAAATATAAAACATTGTAAATTGGGAATGAGATAAATGCAATATGGAAATCAAACGAAGACACTTGGACATGTCCATGTGCTGCATATGGAATAAAAGCAACTGTAAAAGAGCAACTGTTTATTATTATTAGAGTTATCCTTACTTTATTCTTCCTTTTGACACCAAATGCTTATGAAGCGAAAGGCAGACATACCATTACAGTGGAATTATAAATAAATACACGCTTACAAGGATTGCAAGAACAAATCCTGATTTCTTATTTTGAGGTATCACTGTTGAAGACACTGGCACTGCCATATTAGGGGCCTATAGGGATGCTGGAGAGGGACTCTTCATTAGAGACTGTAGTGATAGGAAAAGGGGTAATGGGTTAAAACTTAAACAGGGGAAGTTTAGATTGGATATAAGAAGGAAATTCTTTCCTGTTAGGGTGGTGAGGCACTGGAATGGTTTGTCCAGGGAGATTGTGAATGCTCCATCCCTGGCAGTGTTCAAGACCAGGTTGGACGAGGCCTTGGGTGATATGGTTTAGCGTAAGGTGTCCCTGCCCACGGCAGGGGGGTTGGAACTAGATGGTCCTTTCCAACCCTAATTATTCTATGATTCTATGATTATGCCTGGCCATTCACAAAGGATGTTAACCTTTCAGAAGTAAGACCACTGTTACTAAAATTACTTCCTGCCTTGAAAAGCCTGCCTGACCTCTCAGACTGATTTGCTGCACTTAAAGTTAGTCCTGAACCTGAACTCCAAATCCAAAACTTTAAAGGTGTATTTCTGTCTCTACATTTGAAACTTAGACACTTCTGGGCCTTGTTCTTAATTGCTTTATTGGTATCACATTGATTTACACTTGCTGAGTGTGTGGGTCACTATGTTTATTCTGAGCTGAAAAAGTATGTATACCCTGTGTTTTGAAACAGCCTTTTAAAGTAATGTTAAATCCTTAATAATGTTAAAAATATGGGAGTACATTCAATTTCTTCAATATCTCTACTGTCTCCCAGGTCTGCTAATTTTTGCCCTGAGGCACAATGCCCATATGTTCACATACTTCCCAAGAACAATGGGTAACAACAACCCTCTGTTTATACACAGGTCAACTCTCAGTCCAAGCTTCTCTTCTCAGTCTTTAGAAGATGTTTTCATGTTGTTCTCAACAGACTGTGTCTGGAGGCAAGAAGCAACATGATTTCGTTATTCCTTTATTTGGATAATTGCTGATTTCCACCCACTATGGACGTGGGGGTTTGTGCCATGTTTTGACCCACGTGTGCTGCAGCTCTTGCCCTATGTCCCACAGCCAAACCACGAGAAAATGGTGATGGTTGTCACTCCCCATTGCCCTCTGCCGGTTTGGAAACCAGCCCCTGAGAAGCTGCATCTCATTATTGCCGTTGGACAGTGCTGAACCACAGTGATTAATTCAATAAATTTGGCATGCAGGAAAGAAATGTCTTGAAACTGCATTATCCCAGTCAAAACACCTGGATGCCCTTAGGAAACAAATACAGCGACTCTGGTATCGAGGGAAAAAGAATCACTAAGAATTTTAAAAGGGGGAAATAATTTGAAGTCACAGCTTTTATGTATCAGAACTAGCTTGGTAAAACAGATGCTTTTATAGTGTTATCAAAGGCTCCCATGATGGAGCATGGGATCATAGAATGGGTGTGCAAACTGCAGGAACTGGATGATCTTAAGGTCATTTCCAACCCTAACTACTCTATGATTCTATGACTTCATCCATTGAAGGTTTTGCTTTAATATTAAAAACTTGGACAGCTGTTTTCTATGCCACTATGAAACAAAACCATATCAAAAGGAGTAATAGTTGTGCACCCCATAAATCAGATCAAAATCTACAATTTTGACTGAGTCAGTAATGTCTTCCTTCTCCTTTCTCCCTCAGCTTTTAGACAAGAGAAGACACAAGGGAATTTTTGCATCGCTTTATTTTCTTGCTTCTCCCTTAATAAAATAAAGTAAAATTGAAAGCTTTAGTAAATCCACACACCCTATCCCCACATATTAAAAAGCTGAAAGGTACTGGTAAAGCTTAGAAGTCAGGGTGTCTAAACCAGTAACTCTCCTACACCATCTTAAAGGTCTTTTCCAACCTAGTTGATTCTATGATTCTGTGATCACTAGCACATTTCTAGTTCTAACATTAAACCACTTCAGTTGATTCAAAAGTGTCACAGTGGCCTGGATTTTTGTAGCCTTGCTAAAACTGAAGTTCAGGATTACAAATGATCATACAGTGGCAAAAGCTTTACAAAAAAAAAACCAACTTTGTTTAACAATCCCCTTTTCTATTTCAAGTAGTTACCATACAGAATGGCAGTGACTAGGACAGAGAGAAACAAAAGAGAATTTCACCCCCAAGTTTACTAAATAGGATTTTGTTGCTTTAATTAAAAATAAATCCCTTTAATTAAAAACAAAACTCTGCTTTCCTAATCATTGGCACCAGATACGTAACAGTTGCATGTACTCTGCGATTCCTACTGTATCTCTCAGCCCTTTGAGGACAATATAATTTCAGAACTCTGAGCTAATCAAACTGGCGTGAGAGGGGAGAGTGTTTCCAGTGCTTTTCTGTGGAAATCTCTCGTGACCCATTCTACTAAAAACAAAAGTAAGATTCCTTTTAAAGCTATAACTTCTGTATTCAGTCAGTAAAGCTAAGTTCATATATGACCTCATGGAACAAAAGAAAAGGAGTGTGATGATGTGACAAAGGTGTTAATTTTCTGTTCCATTGCTATGAAGTCCTAGCTTCCCAAACTCACTATCTATAACATCAATTTAAATGAGATATAACGGAACAATATATTCTTATTCTGCAGCTTTCATCTGGCTTGCAAAACCCTTTCAGAACTTACAATTCCTTATTTACTTTTCTGAACTATTTTTTTTCAATTCACTGGTGTAATGAAACGAGCATCATCTTCAAACTAGTGGTCTCTAGACCATTTCTCTACAGTCATAAATTAATTAGGACCAGCCATCTTAATGAAAATGCAAGGGTTCAAAATCTACAGTGTTTCTTTATCTGAAGTACAGGAACAATTTGCACTCATGGTCTCTGTGACAGCATACCCTAAGGTGTTACATGTACTTAAAAATACACCAGAATCTGGGTTGCACAAGTCTTGCCTACACAATTGTACCTACATGTACAGATGACAAATGCTTGCACCATGTTATGGACCTCAGGACTTTTTCATTCTCTGGGTGTGAACAGCAAAACACATGACATGAAAGCCATATCACAACTAGTACTTGAAGCTAAACTCAAATCCTTACACATTCAAAACACTGTTTGAGCAGTTGTAAATTAGTATTTGCTTGTTCAATAGCTTACTGCAATATTTTGGATGAGATCTTTCAGTACAAAATGCTGATTTTGTTCATTATAAAACAAGACCATTATAAAACAAGACCATGACCTCTTACTTCATAATGTACTGAACTTTTGCTTAACTTCAGCAAAACTTAGATAACAGCCACTTTTGCTTCCATAGTCTGTCTGATAAATAAATACACTCCTTTGAAAAAACTTCACTCTAAGTTCATCTTGGTTCTCCTCTTAAAAAAAAGGTGCATTTTTTCTTCATGACCTCTTTCCTAGAAAAGACAGATAGATTTTGTGCAGAGTTTATTACAAGATCGATCAAGATAATTGAGGTATAATTTTCTCAGCTATTTCTGTGATCATTTTTAAAGACAGAGATGATTATGTTTTTCTTTCGCCCATGTGGGAAAGCACGCTGTGTTCTCATATAATACGAACATTTCAGCAAGGATGTGAGGCCATCTTTTTGGATGCAGCTAATAGCTCTGCCATTAGGCCATCCTCTCCCGAGACTTCATTTTTCTTATTAATAACTGTCAACACTATCTCTTTTTCAGAAACAACCAACCACACCTAAGTCTTCTCTTCCTCTCTGGCACAACAGCCGCCAATATTAAGTCCAAAACGTGGCTACGGTTGTGAAGATCCTTCAAGATTCACGTTCCTCTTATGAAAATCTCCACAGACAATCCCTTTTCTACAGCACACTTTTTCTTTTTAAGAATTATTATTGAATATTTATGTAAAAAAAAAAACCTTCCTTTTTTTAAAGGTCACCTCAAAATTAAACTCCCAGTCCCATAGCTTTGCTGGAGTGCCATACGCAAAATTATCTTCTCTTTTATGCCAATTTTCCAGTGCCATAATTTAAGTGAATTACTCTTAATTGCATTTAACCTTTCAGAGAACAAGATCCTGACTGTCTGCTTTGTTATTTTTCACTCAATCCTTTTTTTCCCTCTCTGCTATTCTGTTTCAAGTAACTGTGATATCAGTTACCACAAGAACCATTCCTGTTCTGAAATAGTTTTTTGATCTTATATTAAATAATTTTCCAGATCTGTGATGATTACACTCTGTTTCACTATGATCACTTGTATTTCAATCTATTTTAATAACCAGTTTTCTACCCAGAACTTTTCTATCAGTAAGCTACAGTCCTTAATGCCTGAAAAGGTTAAGACTTCAAGTCAATTTTTTTGCTTCTGCTTACCATTAAGGTAAACCCAAGACATCAAATAGGTTAACAACACATGCATGAGTGTATATTATCGTGTATTTAGTTTGTATCAGTGGTTTGAACCGTTGTTATTTTTCTAGACTTTGCAGTGATAAAACTCTCCTACTGGATTTAAACTAGGGATTTCCAAGTTTATTTGTGACATCTAAGCAGATCTAAGCTTTAGTGTCCATACTGTATCTAAGGATTTGTATCCATATTTAACATTCTTGTTTATATATATATACAGAACCTTTGATGTACCTTGTGCACCAAATCCAGTCATTTTATATACATAAGCAAGTATAGCTGCTTGCTCTGCATTTGACTTAGTGATAATATTAATAAATTATAGTGTTCCAGCTTACTCTTTAACAAGTTGGGTTTTTTTCAACTACCAAAAATAAGGCATTTGAACTAAATTGTTTTGTGAAACTGAAAAACAAGATAAACAGTAAGCTTTGAAAATTTGGATAGCAATGGTGACTCTTAGTTAAGCAACAGTTCTTTAAGGACTGTCAAAATCTCTTTTCAAATAAACCTCAAATTATTCACTATCTATCTAGAAAGTTCAAAGCACTTCACAATTTTACCCAAGAGTTTGCTTCTTCTGACTGGCAGCAAAATAAATATGATGGGTGGCCTGTTTAAGGCAACTGTCCAAGCCCAATTACGTCACATTTTCATAGTATCAACAGTTGAAAACACTATAGCTGTTGCATTAACAAAAGTGCATGGGAATATCTCCAAAGCAGATGGCAACTAGCACATCACAAAAGCATGCAGATTCCCGAGCCAATTTATATAGCAAACCAGCATGTACCACGGAGCAAAGGGAAGAATAATTAACATATTCAAATGTTCATAACTTCCCAGCATCACATGGTTTATGATAAAGACCATGCAAAACAATTACTCTCATGTAATACTGGCTTTCATTTGGACAGGACCAACTTACAGCAGGGTTGATTCAACTGAGTAATTTCCTTTGAATCTTAAAGAATCCATTTGAAAATACTGGCAAAATTTTGCATAACAGAAAACACTGAAATACAGACAAGGATCTTCTTAATTCAAAAGCTTAAGTATTTTGGCGTCAGTTCTTTTAAAGCAATATGGTTCTCACATCATTAATGTATCAAATTTTACTGTAATTCACAGGTAAATCCCTAGCTGCCTTTGCAACTGTTACTAAAAACACTGATTATGTTACTTGCACGCTTCAAATTTTCGGAAAATCTAATTGTTTCATTTTCTATATAATTCTGTATTAATTGACTCGGGATGGAGTCATCCAGTTATCCACAGGTGGCCCATTTTTGCAGTTTTCACATAAGAATTCAGATATGTAATGGAAAAAAATGCTCTACAGCTAGGCTTTGAGCAGACCCAACACCCTTGTGCGTAACCTTTCTACAGTGACCTGTTCATATTCTTCATATTCTAATTCTATAGCTCCTCTGCGGCAGGAAACAAACCAAATCCTTGTTATTGCTAACCTGATGGTGCTGATTTTAAAAACACAGGTACATTTCAGATATGACAGAACTGGGTCAAAAGTATCTTTGCACTCAGCCACCACACTTCAACCATAAGAGTTTATACATCCAAACTAGGACCCAATTAGACTTCAAAGAGACATCATTTTCAGTGGCCTGCTAATAATGGTATGGTCATGGATTCCAACAACACAAAACCAAAGCAGAAACTTAGAATGTGCTTAATTTAATCTAACTTGAGATGTCCAGACTTCAGCTGGATATAGCTGAGCTTATGGCCATAGTCACCCTTTACAGACCTCACTAAAATAATTTAAGACATAGCACATTCAATTTAAAGAAACAGGGTTTCCATTAATCCACTATCTGAAAGAAGAAGTATGTATCTTTAGGACATGCTCTGATTTCCAGGCTTCCAAAGATCTTGGTGGTTGGTCTTGTCAAACAGTCACAACATTGTACTGGAAATGTGAACAAGATACTAATTTTCCCAAATGAAATGCTATAAATTTAGGTCAATATAAACCTGTCAAATTATCCCTCTATAAGTTTCACATGAGGGTGTGGTGCTGCACAACTGAGGAGCTGAGCTAATAAGTGCTGAAAAATTAAAGATTATGTTTTATGGCACTATGTAAATTGGCACCAAAAAAAACAAAATGCTTGCACGTACCCCCCAGTTTTCACAAATAAATGCCAAAATGTGGAAGCCATACAAAGTCCCACTAGTATGAAAACAGGAGAACAGCAAGAAATAGATCTGTCAGGGAGGTCTGTATTATACATTTCCAGTGTTGGCATAACTTTTTATCTGCTCAGGCTCAGAAGGGGCAAATTAACCAAAACCAGCATGAACATAGGTACATTCTACATACAAATTAAAAAAAGCAATTTCTGCCACTTCCATGTTCAAATACAGGGTTGTGAGTCTAAAATTCTCTCTCTTTGGGTTCAACCTATCTCTGGGTCAACCAGGGGGAGTTACTCCATACTGACAGTAATGCAACCAAAACCAGACTTCAGCATTAAGCAAGCAAAGTCAGGTTTTGTTGTTACTGTATAAAGTCTTATACTGTATAAAGACTGTATAAAGTCTAAAAAATAATAATAAAAAAATTTATATGAGTAAAGCCTTATTTCAGACTTCCAGTTTATACTGGCAAAGTACTATACATTGACATGAGATACTTAGGATGGATAGATAGCACTTCTATGGAGAAAACAAGAGAGCTTGCTAGCACAGATCTGTCATCTCAGAGTGTGATTATGTTTAACACACCCAATTCAAGTACCCATGAAAGCAGAAAGGGGCAGCACAGATCTGGGCACACTCACTTATGAACTCCAGTGCAGTAATGTCTCCAGAGCATTCCTATTAATTTCAAGAATTATTAATTCATAAATCAGAACTTAAAAAATTAAATTATGAGTTTTAAAATAGGAATCTTAATTTTTTTCATGTATGTCTGGATTTTAAGTTCATGTTTTTGGCACATTTTTCCACAGTTCAGAGTGCTTGTGTCCTTATTCAGTAACATACATGCAAGAACACTGGTCCTCAAGAGAAATACCAAAACACAATGAAAAACCAGGGTATAACAAAATTGCCAGATACACAGTTTAAATTGACAAAGGATCCTTCATTCCAGGCCCAGAAATTTTACTGAAGACTGTAACAATATTGTGGTCCCATTACCAACATCTTCCCACAAGCAAATCTTCAATGGAGCTAAACCCTCCCACAGCACTTCAGTCTTCCCCAAAAAGTCCTGAACTCAGTGTTCTATAGCCAAGGTGAGTTCACTGCCCAGGGTGAGCATCTTTGAAATACTGTCTGCTAGACAAAGCAGATCTGCCAGCAACTATCAGATCAATGTAAAACCAGTCATACCAGTTAGCAGATGCATCTCTAACCACCAACGTATTAAATAAAAGGCAGACAGCACCAGTCCTCATATTAATAGAGAGCATCTTTGCTATTTACTGAGAATACTGCTAACATAGTTTTGGTAAGCCCTGAGCACATCTGCAAGATTCCTTGGGGAATTCTAATTCAGGAACACCCCTCCCTCCAGGTTTCAGCAGGCTGTAAGCTGAACGAGATGGGCCAAGGAGCTTGCCTGGGAGATGCCTCCAGATGCAGCAGCTGAATGGACATCCAAATGACTCAGAAGCAGCAAACGCGCTGCAGAGAACAAAGAGAAGAAACACACAGGCACCAGTAGTGTAGCCAAGCCTGCATTTGTTTTGGCACGGTGTTGGCTAGCTGCAGGCTCATGAAGGGAACTGCCTCCTGTTGTCCCTGGGACTGTGCCCTCATTTGTTTTTAAACAAATAGGATGGCATGCAGTAAATAGCTGGCTCCTGCTAGCAAAATTATCTCACAAGACCCTAAATACCAATTATCTCTTGGGCCAAAAAGAACATGATTTGTTTATTACTTGTTTACCTTGCTGTGGTAACTAGAAACACTGGGCCCAGATCCCTTTTTGCCAGACAGTATTCAGATGCAGAACACAACTTGCTTTTCTCTTTGTGAACTGATTTCCCCCACCCAACTCCATGGTTAATCATATCTGTGATGCACAATTGTATGGATGTAGCCTAGCCAGGGACCTTATTTTTCTAGGAGAGCTCAGTATCAAAATATACTTCTGGCTGGACAGAAAAATGAGTTTCAAAATTTACATATTTTGACTGTTGATAATTTGCTAAAAATTTTTAAAATTTTAATTAAAAAATTAAAAAATATGAACAGAAATATATTTGTCATTTGGCTTGGTGAGGGTACAAATAGTTTATTGTGATAAGTAGACTACAAGGTTGTGCACCTGAATAACAATCCCTATGGCACTTCCTACCTCTACTGTGGCAGTTGTGCAGAGAACTCTTTAAAGCAACTTTTTAGAATAAACTATGCCAACATGTACACTAGAAGACCTAAAACAATACCCATGCCGTATAAATTCCATGTCAAAGCACTGCCCTTGATTCCCAGTGAATGAAACCACCTGCAAATTTGAGGATAGTTATTTTTGTCAGATCAGAGTAACTGGCATAATGGTCTTAAAATTATTGGACAGACCCCTCAGCCTGTAAAATACTGGGAGAAGGGTAGGAGTTAAAAGGAATGCACAAAAGAGGCAAAGAAATTCAGCATTTAATTTTAATACCTTTAATAATGAAGAAAGCAAGTATAAGATAGCTACCTCTCAAGCAGTAAAGACTACATATCAATGATGTGATCTTATACAGTGATGATAAGGACACAATACTGAAAAGAACTAAAAGGGGTGTGTGGAAAGATCCAAATACTTGGTATTTATACTTCCATACCAAAACCATTGCTTTTGTCAAAATCACCTCTTTTGTCAAAATCACCTAAATGTAAAGATAATCAACTAGATATCAATTATACTTCTTTGTAATCATCGATGAAGCATTTGTGGGTTAATTCACTTACCAAAATATCCTAATAACCGTACAATATCTACCAGCTATTTTTCTCTGGGGGGTTCAAGAGCTTTAGTTCTGCATATATAGTTACAGCAATGTTTCTGGATATTTTATACGTACGCATGCAGTACATAAAAAACACTCTGCAACATACTGTTTTCAACTAAAGTTAATTTTAAAGTGCAAAGCCATTTTAAATGAGAAAAATATCAAAATGGTTGCAAGCAAATTAAACTCTTCTGGTTTCTTCTGAATAGAGTCAGTGTGAGAGAACAGAGAGCACTGTGAGCAAAATCCCATCCTAAGGAACAGGACACAGCTCACATTCAACATTGACTTTCTTTAGAAAAGTTAAATATGGTCACATACTTACATGTTGATATTTATTTAGCGTTTACATCAAAATTTGATCCATCTATTTCATTAAGCCTAGAGAAAAATAATAAAAAGAGAAGCAATTGCAACCAAATATATTTTTAAGGGTGTGGGAGGACATTTTATTGACACTATAAAATAATAAATTCCTTTTGGAGATGTTACATGTCAGCAGTGAAAGGCTTGTAAAACACCATAAGCATCAGAACTTAAGCATAAGCTAGTTTAACAAAATTTGCAAGCTATTTTCATATTGCCTGTAATTTCCTACAGTTATTAACATACTTTTAATTCATTCAGGATAGTTCTTTCACTTAGTAAGGCTAGGTGTTAGCAGCAGCCATGATTTTCATGGTTTCCATCGGTTACATCTGCACTTTATAGGTTTGGCCTGGGAAAATAGTTATAACCCTTTTCTAGCATGTTCTCTTCTTCCCCTCCTTCAGGCAGAAGGCAAAACTGGAAGGGAAGGGGACTTTATCATGCCTCTAATTAGTAACAGAAAACTCCCCCAAATGACAAAATCATCTTGTGACCATTTCTGAGCACTTGATACAGACCAGTTAGATGTCTAGATGTTTGTGGGGTTTTTGGTTTTCTTGGTTTGGTTTTGTTTGGTTTGTTTGGTTTTGTTTGTTGTTTGTTTTTTTTTTTTTGTCATTAAATTACATTTTTTAATATCATTAACATTCAATATAATTAATATACTTAAAAAGACCCCAAGAAAAGATTTTCCTCTGGTATAAATAACAAGTTATTACTGTAGATTTGTTGTCTTCATGTAAGTCAGTTCTCTTCTATTTATGTTTGTTCAGAGCTCCTATTTTCTCGCTGTTTTCTTTAGTTGGCTATTTTCTCTTTAACTTTTTTAAAATACAGGTCTTCTCCCTGAAGCCCTGGAGTCCTCTCCACTTAGGGAAAATATAGATAGCCCTTTGCTTGCTTTTTAATGGAAAAGAATGAATAAATCTTATGCCTTTCTGTTTCCCTTTAAAAAAAAACAAACAACAAAACATACAAACTACTCTAAATTTAGAGTACTATTTTTGTATGGCTTGATGTTTTATCCTTTGTTTTGTTCCTGGCATCAAGCTTTATTTCTTGGCACAAAGAAATCTTGTACCTCCAAGCTTGTAACTCAGAGGCAAGGAATGACAACCCATAAGTTTTAAAAAGGCCTAATCATGGTTTATTGCCATAACTGTGCAGGAGAGATTGTCCAAAGCCACACATAGCTATTGTACCTTTGTTTAGTCACCCTTCATATCAAATAGCTCTCAAAAACTACAATGCTCATTAAAGATGGCAAAATAAGTTATTACAAATAAATATAATTAAATGAGTGAATACTGCCCATAGTAATGATTGAACTTTCCTGCTAAGCCAATTTATTTTAAAAAGGACCTTGATGTGTCAATTACCACAATTATGTTTGTATACTGCAAGTCAGCCGAAAGGTTTCTCTCTGCTAATAGTCACTGGCAATACTGACTTGTTCATGATGGCACTACTTTGCTGGGATTTTGTATTCTTGAATCAGGCAACTAACACTGCAGAAAATTTTAGATGAATCTTTTATTCTTCTCCACCATGCAATTTTCTCATTTCCCCAAATACTGGATTTTTTTTTCCTTCTATTTACTTCTTAGACCTGCTGCAGCATGCTTGTACATATATTAGAAAGACAGATGACACAAGTTCTGAAGGGGCATTATATATAACATGCCATTTGTCAGTGCACATTTAAGTGGGGCCCTAGGATTTCATGGCCTAAATACATAGGAAAATAGTAGTCGACAGTAACTTAAACAGAAATATAAGCACAGCATGCTCTCCATATTACACACACACCGATGTTTCATCTACTTAACCCAGAGGCGATTCCGAAGGTAATAACATGCTACCTCAAGAGGCTAAGGTTTCATTACATTTTTAAGGACTAGCAGGTGTGCCCCTATGGCTTGCCAAAGTCCTTCTTCATGATGAACTGCAAAACTAATCTGTAAACTTGCTGTTCACCCCCTGGGTCGCACTGCACCTGCCTAGTGAAACAGCAATAGCAGGGTTTATGCCTGGTCATTCTTACTCCACTGCCACAGACCTCAAAGCACCCAGCCAGGTGGTTAATCTACACATCACTAGGGAAAGAAGTTAAGTCTTACAACGTCGGGTATATACAGGTTACCAAAAAATGCAGAAGCTGCTACCCTTATGCCCCTACATCATACTCAGAGCATCACAGCTTTGCTCAGACATGGATTAATGTCAGACAAGCTTTCAAATGTCTATGAGGCCTTTTTAACACCGGCCTTTGCAGGCTTTCTGCAGTGCCTCGGAGGAGCCATCAGAGCCCTCTGCCACCTGCCTCCCCTCAGTTCTCTTGCCAACCCACCCTTCACTCTTGAAAGTATGCACCTGAGGAGGCTGAAGCCTAAATCGCTTTTCCAAACGCATTCAACATGAACGGAGCAACTCCGGTTTACTGTTTGATCACCGATTTGCCTGCTATATAGCACTTCTAAATACGTGCTCTGTACATACCACCGACTGTAAATAGGCTTTGGTAAGGGACAGCGGTGTTAAAAGTGAGAACTGATGTTCTGGGACCGGACGCTCACCCCTGTCAAACAGACACGGCCGGGGCCCAGGCCCGGCACTGGTTCACCCGGCTGGGGAGTGCTGTGCGCCGGCGCGGTAAGCCACGCTAACGGAGGAGGAGGAGAGCGCTGGGCATGGCGGCGCTTGCGGCGCTGCAGAGGAGCGTGGTGTCCCCCGCGGGCAGGCACACTGCCTCCCTCATCTTCCTGCACGGCTCAGGTGGCTGCTTTGTACCTCTTCTCTCCCCTGAAACCCTGCGGCGGGGCTGGGGCGCGGGGCAGGGGGCTCGGCGGGCGCAGGGGGGGCAGCTGCCGCCTGTTTCTGCGCTGTGCGGGGAGCGGGACAGGAGCAGGGTCGGTCTCTTCGGTCCGCGGTGGCCATGTGCTGCGTGCGGGGCAGCGGGACGGCTCGTAGCTGGGAAGCGGTGAGAAGAGGTGTGAGGTGTCTTGGGTCCCTGCGGGTCTCGGCTCCCTGGGATTAGAGCAGCGCTGGCCGAGAAAGGGAAATGCGCTGTGGGCAAAGTAGTTTGTGTGTGCTCGGCCGGGTGTGACGGCTGGGTCTCCTCGCCCTAAGCGGGGTCCTTGGAGTGTGTTTTAGGGATGGTGCTGTTACCCGCCGGCGTGGTTTGCTTCACCGCGAGAGCAAATGCTTTCCAGAAGATAGTTGCTTAATTGCTTCACTCTATGCATAACCCCATGCAAAGGGTGACTTTCATAATTAAGGTGAATCTTAGTGCTTTTTGGGTCAGATTGAGAGTACTGCCAGCTTTTAAAAGCCACTGTTTATAGACTGACTTCTGTCTTTCAGAAGGCTCCGAGCTGGGTTCATGGACACCACCTGCGGAGTGTAGGGAGTTAACCTGTGTCAGTGACCAGGCTGAGGCCAGGCCTGCAGTGTGTGTGTTTTGTTTCTTGTTTGTTTCTTAGACGTTTTCTAACCTGCTAAATCACAACAAAGTCCATGTGACTTAAAATAACAAACCAACCAACCCAAACAACAATCAAACAGTAATGACGGGGCTTGAGCTGGCCAGGTGCATATGGTAACATGTTCAACACTTTCCATGGCTTTCTTTCAGTTTTGCTTTTGGCTGATGCTTCTTTTTAGCTGAACAAAGATGTACAGGCTTATTAAATTAGCTTCATTTTTATAACCTAATCATTTCATTTTATATCTGTTTAATTTTGCTTTTTTTCAAATTCTGAGTTAGAGAATGAAAGTGGAAGAGAGGTGGCAAGATGCATTCGGCCCTCTTGTTAAGGCTTATGCTTTAATGCTTGAGGAAATAATTTCCCCTCGTCTTGGAGGAGTAAGGGAAGATTATGGTTAGAGGTTAATTCCACATGTGGTTAAAGTACTCTACAATTTTTCATTTTTGATATTATTTCCTTCATAATGTTTGCAGTGGGGAAGTACTTTTATTTGGTTTTATTTAGTAGTTCAGCAGAATAGCATCTTAAGTAGGCACAGTGCCACTGCTGTGGGCTGGCCTGTAAACCTTCTGTACAGTGCTTGTGATGGAAAGTGGCAGTTAAATGGCATGAATCCATTTTGTTCATAATGCTTGCTGCAGACAAATTATAACAAGTGGAGAATGTAAATGCAAAATGATATAAAAAAACATTAGGAGATTCCCAGTCAGAACTGCACTTCAGATTTAGGTGGAAGATCCATTTGGTAGCTCAGCAGGGAAGGCAAGTGGACATAACAAAGGTATAATAATTTTTTTAGACTTAGGTTTACAACTTTGCATGCTGTCACATACATAGAATCATTCAGGTTGGGAAAGACCTTTGAGATCATGAAGTCCAACTGTTCACCTAACACTGCCAAGTCCACCACTAAACCATGTCACTGCGCACCACATCTACATGTCTTTCAAATATCTCCGGGGTGGTATTTGGTGGTAACTTGCCACTTCCCTGGGTAGCCTATTCCGATGCTTGACAGCCCTTTCAGTGAGGCACGTCTTCCAGTCTACATGTTGCATGTTGTTAAATTTAAACTTCACACAGAAAGAAAATTGGAAATTCAAGCTGTATTTGAAAGGAAAATAATTTGTTTTATTTAGGAGGGAGAGAAAAGGATAATATTGCTGCCATAAGTTTATTTCAAGTTTGTAAATAAACTCAAGACTCAAGGCAGAATTCTCTGTGCATTGTTTTCTTCTTTTCAGTGTTCATAAGAACATATAATGCTAAAATCAAAGAATGGCCTGAAAGACGCATCTTTCAGAAGATTATTGGTTTTGTTTGGTGCCAGTTTCTTCTTTCTCCTTCCCCTCCAAATTCTATTCTGTACAAATCAAAATGCATTACCTCTGCAGGCAGGTGCTTGCAGCAGTTGCAGAGCATTAGGACCATAGGGACTCTTGGCGTAAGGTCATAGTTAAATTTTCTCTCAGTAAGTTTTCTATTAACTTTTCATGGACAAAATAGCTTCATTAACTGTAAGTGTTTCTGCTGATCTTGGCGAAGCTTAAGAAGTGTGAATGAATAGTAAAAGATGTGTCCTGCACTGTTAGGGAGTTTGTAAAGGCCTAAGTAAGTCCCAATTTTGTAAGCATTCAGATGCTGCTTAAGCTGATGCCTACCTGAGAGTTAGTTGGTCCTGTGAAAGTATTTGCGAAGCCTAGACTTTTGCTTTCTAGCTGAAAAAAGAGAAGTGTGTAGGAAAACAATGTTTATTAAAACCTCCTTAAGAGATGTTCATAAATTAGGTGACAGCAACCATGAGGAAACCCTTGAGTGTCAAGCGTGTCTACTTGTAAGAGGTGTGTTTGGACTTCAGACCATACTGTGCATATAAGTGAAGTGCTGGTAGGAATGTGTTTTGAAGCATCCAGGTTAAAGATGAAGCTTTGATGTTCCTGTTTAAGGTAGCACAGAATAAGATTTGTGTCAGTTTTATGACCCTATTACTTACTTGTTACTTGGAATATCTTAAGTCAAGGAGAAAATGGTTATACTGTTTGTGCTTAACAGTTAAAATGCTGGGTTTGAATCTTTCTTGCCTTCTGTTTTAATTCTGAAGATGCATTAATTGTATTTGTAAATAAAGATCACTGAATTTTGTTCAAGTGCTGAAGCAAAACAGATCTTTTTCCACTGGGGAGTTTTTGTAACAGCAAACTGGTGTATTTGTGGGATATTGTTCAAATGAAACCATGTAACATGGCAGTAAGCCTGGCTCAGCACAGTGGTATTTTTCTTGTGGTTTGGCCATTTTAATGAAAAGAGTAGAATGAGTCCTGAAGTCAAACTGATCATCTTGAGATGATAGAGAATATCATTAACTGAGATTAACAGTTTGAGTTGATGAGAATGAAGGAGCCTTGACTTCCAACAAGACTAAAGTCCTGTGGTGATGTCTAATTGGAGACGTGTGTGAGCATGCTGTTCAGAAGGGTGGCAGTGAAGTTATAGCTGAAGATAACAGTGATGCAAAGGCAAGCTCTAGAAACTGTCTAATGTATATGTGTATAGTTTTTTGAAAGGAGCATATGCTGTCTGCATTAGCACTTCAGTCTGCAGGGTTTTGGCTATAGGTGGAGTTGATAAGACTAGGTAAAAACACATTGACAGCCAAATATTGACTAGCTTTGAAAGAGAACCATGGGATTAAGGTTTTAAAGGAGTCTGACAGATGTTTTGATGTGAACTCTTAAGCACTTCTGCAAAATGTTATGTTTGACACTTGCCTTAAGTTCTACGTGTAATATTAGCATAATTAAAAGTGAAGATTATTGCTCTTGACTAGGTTTTGAAGTGGGTTAACATAAAATTCTGTAGTAAAAATAACTGTATTTTCTAAGGGGAGCAGCAGGTTTCTTTTAAGATGTTCATCAGTATTTTTTTATCACTGTTACCAGGAAATAAGGTAAGTTGCAAGTAAGAGGGAAAGCCTTGTGCTTGATTAGGAGATACTTAAGTAAACTATTAAACTTATGCTGTGGGACCTCTTAAGTAGTCTATTTCTATGAAGTTTTGAGTTGATCTTCCCTGGAAAGGGTATTAAAGTTATTTTGCAAAGTTCTTTTTTAGCATTTTGGAGGATTAACTTTGTGATTTAGAAATTGGGTAAATCTGGTCTGAATGTATTTGACATTGTATAGCTTTCTTTCCAAATGCACAGAATAATTCTTGTACTCTTCTGTGTGATACAGGTGATACTGGCCAGGGAGCAAGAGCATGGATAAAACAAATTTTGAATCAAGACATGGCTTTCCAACATATAAAAGTTATTTACCCAACGGCTCCTGCCAGGTATTGTTTAATATATTTTAACTGTAGGGTTAAATTAATTCATTCCAATACTGTAAAATATGCTTGTGAATATTAGTGCGGGCTGTCATAGCACTTCATTCTTCTTTCTCATATATATGCACCTTTCGGCAAAACTGGAGCTCAGCAGTGCATTGCTGCCCAGGCACTGATTTTTTTTCAGTGTTAAGACTCTACATGGTTAAGACTTCAAAAAAGTAGCAGTCTGTAATTCAGATATTACCCTCACAGTATCTTTCTATCTCCTTGCTATAAAGAAGATACTCCAGCGTGTGTTATAATGGTATTATAGAGCCATGTTCTGGATCACAGTCCTACCTATATTAACTCCCAGAAATTAACCACTAAAATATGCTGTTGTATTTAATGCCAGGTTTCTTGGTAGGTTTCACATCCTACTTGCCTACTTTTGGCCAGTAGGATGGGAAAGATCTTCAGCTGATGGACAAAGGACTGGCAGTTTAAAATTACACATTTCTTCTAGTTTCAGTCCTGACCCAACTGTTTCGAAGAGAATTGAGTTCAGCATTTGCTGTAGGCACAAATCTTTGTCTGTTCAGTGGTAGACCAGAAATAAAAGTACCAACTGTTGGGAATTTGAAAGTTAATGAGGTCAAACCTGAAGGCTAAAAGTTGGGCACCTACCTCTCCATTTAGCTACCTAAAGATATGGCCTTACATTTCAGTGATGATTTGTGTTTCTTAATATAGTCTTATTTCTAAGGTGTCTCTGGCTCTTAAGTTAGAAAAGTGCTTCCTTGAAATTTAATGGGGCTTAAGTTTCTTTCAGAATTTGGGCATAAGTGTGGATGAATGCTGAAAGGAAAAGGGAATTGTGACATTCTGCACAGACCTCTGAGGTACAGAGGTTTGAAAGTCAGAAAAAGCAGCTCTTGTCTGTGGGGAAGAAAATAATAATTTCCTTGACCACGTAGGTTTATGATCTATGTAGGCAGAAAAACCAATTGAGAGATGGCAGTGTGAATGTACTCACTTTGTTACAGAAAAATCAAGCCCAAGAGTGGAAGTCTTTGAAGCACTGTGTTTTGGGTTAGTAGGTAATGAATATGATTTTCTGTAAATAATGTACTCATTACTTCATTGATGATAGACTGAAGTGATACTAGAGTTATCAGTGGCATATCACCCATAATCACAGATTCAATTTCTTCCCTATCAACACAGCAGGTAACTGAGAAGTGCAGGAGGTTTTCTTTTCTATGAAATGATCTTTCTTCATGTGTTACATGCAGTCAGAGCACCTCAGAGCACATCTGTTTGATCTGTGCTTCACTCTGCCATCCCAGTGTACTTCTGGGATCCAGTCCTTTTCTTATGTGTGTATCTTTGGATACCTACAGATGTAAAATATGTATAAATGATTAACCAGTAAGATCTCCTGACTCCAGTGAGTGGCGTTTATGAGGAATTTCTTTTTTTGTCTCAAGACTTTGGATGTCAGTACTTTGGTAAGCAGTTGGGAAGAAAGACACTGTTGTGATAAAAAGATGTGATTAAACAGTTAATTTCACCATCTTTTAAGTCAAGGCTACTCTTGTTCTTCTGAGTTAATACAGAGGTGTTTTTTAGCAAAACTGTGGTAACTTGTATATTCAAAGAATGAACAAATACCCACACTGTTTGTCTTTGACTTGCAATATAAAGTATACTTGGGAATATTAGTGTGCAGCCCTCTGTTGCTGATAAGCACTGTTAACTGATATAGTGAACTAAAACAGATGCCCTTAAGTACCATAATATTTACCACTGTTTGCAGTAATGCTGAAGTGAAGTTTATGAAGATACGTGTTGTTGGTCAAAACAGAGGCTTTACAGACTGATTTCATGTTATTTTGGTATTCAGGTCCAAAACACAGTGTAAGTTTTGAAGCATTTGTAATGGTTACTCTCCTTTCTTCCACAGAAAGGAAAAACATGGCTTAGAACATCCAAACTTGAGTGGCAGACATTAAAATATTATTTGCATGAGGAGCTTGAGTATATGATCTTATCTTCTGTATGTGCTTTGATAATTGCAAATGCTTCTGACACCAACAGGGGAATTTGGCATCCTTGATAATGAGACCTATAGGTAGATGGTTATGGGTGTGCAGATATGCTGAAGAAGATTCTGATCCAGTCTTTGATCATATAGAGACAGAGTGACATACTGGTGGCAGGCTGTGCTGATGTGAAAGTCTCTGTGGGTGGCACAACCTGCAACTGCTTGGTCAGTTACAGGAGCAGAGTGCAAAGCTTGCCAGCAGATTTTTACACTGATGATGAAATCAAAAGCTTGAAGTTGGGCAAGGCCATACTAGGATTGCTTGGCTAATGTGCTCTTCTGGCAAAATACTGTGAATGTGGATGTAGTTCATACTCTATAAACTCCTGTCTTTCCAGCATAACTTACTACATACACATTGAGCGCAGTTCGTCAAAGTAGTTATGCCAGCAAAAGCAGGTTTGACTATATAACTGCAGTGCTAGAGGCTTTGGCGGGATAAACTGCAGGTCAGGGATACCTTTTAAATGTTTTTGATGGATATAATTCTGCTGATAGATAGCTCTATAGATTTAGTCTTATACATTTCTTCATCTCTGTTAAAAAGAGTTCTGAAAAGCAGTGGAATTCACTTTTTTCTACAGAATATTGACTTTTATTTCCTTTATGGAGGATGGGTGGGGTTTATATTTACATTTTGTTTCTGGTTTACCCCAGGCACCAAAACAGATGTATCTTCAATTTACTCCAGCATCAGAGACTTAGACATGTTACATGTTTGAATTCAGTAGTCAATATGTTTGAAACTTACCTTGGAAAATGAGCCCAATATATAATCTGGAATAAGTCTAAACCTCTCCCTCTGTTAGCATTGGTTTCAGCAAACCTGGAGAGGATACTTCCATTATACAGGTAAAAGCAGTTGAATATTACTAAACTACATTTTATAAAACTCTTACTGTCCTCTCTAGGTCTTTGTAAAAAGTTACACTTTTAAGAAAACATTTACTGTTCTGTAATTATTCTTATAACGTGCAGGGTCTGTGTAGAGACTCATCACCAGATGTCCCATGGACTAGTAAAGTGTTTGCAATGTTTTGTCCAGTCATCCCTTACTGTTTTGGGAAGTGCTGTGAGTCTCTTTTTTTTTTCCTGAGTAAAAAACAAAAAGAGTGTAAAATAATGCAATTTGCTATCAAAAAAGAAGAAACTCACAAAATTTCTAAATAAAATGATGGTAAAAGCCATGCTTAGATAAAAAAGGGGGAAAAGTGAGGATTTGAAGTCTCAGTGTAATGTGGTGAGAGGATTGGCATGTGAATTTGGAATAAATGCATGTAGCTGGGACATGTAAATTTTGCTTTACAAATGAAAACTTTTAGATATTGCTTAGAGAGGTTTTGTTTTTTTCTCTGTAATGTAAGCCACTGGGATACTTAAAAATGAGTAGAGAACTTGTTTTAATAGGTTGGGTTTTTATCTAGCTTTATTTCAAGACCCTTGATTCTGTACATAGATTAAACTTATTAAACACAACAAAATTCTATTTCCTCTCCCTTGTAATGCTAATATGTATCTTTAATTAAAAAAAAAAGCTCAAATTGTAGCCTCAGCAGCTGATGCAATCCCTAGAGCCACGTCTACAGTAATAGTTTTAGAGGAAAGGGTTTCCTTTTTTCCTTTATATTTGGGTCAGGATGGCTACAGTTTTAAATACTGTTTCAGCTGCTACAACTGTGACTTAAACATTAGGTTTCTATTGAGTTTCTAAATTAGAACTGAATACCACCCAATTTAACCTTTTTCTTGTTTAATAGAAAGTGGTAGTTTAAATTGGCACTGCAGGAGCTAATGTGGTAAAGTTAAAACCATTTATTCTCCACTTGTTTTATCTTGCCTTCCATAATTCCCTTTCAAAATCTAGGTCAAAGATTCTTTGCATTGTCTAGCATTCCATTCTGACAGTCCTCCTCTTTTGCAAGTCAAAGTAAACTGTAAATCTGGGTTTTGTTGGTTTTTTTTTGTGGATCTTTTGGATATTCACTCAATATACCTTTCTGTGTCAAATAATCTATATACAGGGTTTGTTGTCAGGTTTTTGTTTTGTTTGTTGAGGTTTTCTGTAAGTATGTGGCTGGTAAGGACAGCACTGTTCCATCCTTTCCCCTGAGTTCACATCTTTGCTCAGCTCATGGGTGGAAGTGAGTTTCATCTCATCGTAGTTCCCATTTGGCTATATCACAAAACCACCAGACAGTTTGGCACCACTCAGCTGCGTTGGCAGCCTCTACCTGTGAGAGGCCTAGGACTGGAAAAGCAGCAGGGGTACTGCAGGTCAGACTGGAGATGGATTGGCAGAGCTGTGTAGGGGAGTGTGCATGGTGCCTATCATACTATTTTTGGCCCAAGCAAATGTTATTAATCCTTTGCTTTTGTAAGCCCTAACCTCATTCATAAATTCCACACAAAGAAGCCTTTTTAGAGGTGGAAGCTTGAGGGACAGATGGAAAAGGTTTTGGTTGGTATCATGGGGTGGTTCTTTCATCTGCTTCTGTAAGCTGAAGTTTAGCACGTTCTGCATTCCTCCTCTTGCATTAGGTGAGGCAAATGGGGATATCCATACATGTAAGGCTTGCATCATATGCTAAATACCATGTGAAATTCAGTAAACACTTGTCAGACATGCTTTTGTCATGCTTGAGGAAAGCAAAGTAGAACATGATGGCAGTAAGCTTGAATTTCTAATCCCTCTAACTGCGTTGTGCTCTTAGACATTCTTCCTCTTGTTTTTATTCTCTTGGCTGTTTTCAATACAGAAGAATTGGAGACAGTAGGTTTTATATGGCAATAACCCTTCCAGTGCTTCCACAAGCAGTTATGGGGTTCTGAGTTATATGTCATTCTGGTTTTGTCTTTACAGCCTTTTCAGGGGTTTCTGTTCTTACTGTGTGTCATTCATCTATCCTTAATGTTGTCGTCGGCTTGTGCAAGATACTACTTGGAATCCCAAAGTATCTTTCAAACCCCATAATGGAAAACTGATTTAGATTGGACCATGGTTTGCCTCTCGCTGCTTTCTTTCAGTAAATTCATAAAGCAGCCACTGTTAACTGGCTGCTGAGGAGCTGGCTGATTGTAGGAAGGTCATTTATGGTCTTCTTAACCATAAAGTTGTTGCCCTTGCTCTGATTAGTACAAATCCCCACCATTTACACAAATACAAAACAAAAAAGAACAAACCCAAACCAATCCAACAAACCAACAGAGAAGCAAGGAAATGGAAAGAAACTTGGAATTTGTCCTGATGAGTTTTATTTCAGCTTGTATTGGGCTTCATCTTCCATGAGTAGGATTTGTCCCAAGTAACAAAAGTTGTCAGCTTTAGTATTTCTTCAGGTAACCATTCTGTACTGGCTCAGTTAGCGCTCATTTCAGGCAATATACATCCAGAACTATCAAAAGGATTTGTGTGTGGTTGAATGAACAGGCACAGCCTTTTCTGTGGAACAGAAAGTACTTGTCCTGTAGATGACTCTCGCCTTTCTGATTTTTTAAGTGTACTTCGAAGTTTAAGCTGTTTGAATTTCTGACACATCTTATGCTCTGTTAAACTTTAGTTTTTAACATAAGATATACCTTGGACTGGAGCTTTGAATTGTACTTCTGGTAGGATAGGTGGATTCTCTGCCTGCCCTACCTTTTTCTTTTAAAATTCACTTTCAGCTTCAAGCAGATAGTGGGAATTAAAAAGCAGATTTATGAACTAGATTTTCTATTGTGGTGTACTAGTATCAGGAGCGAGATAATGCTAAAAGAGAATTTGGGACTGGGGAGTAACTTTGCTTTCATTGGAAAAACCTGCCACCAGCTTTTGAGAGAGGAAGGACTTCTTTCTAGTGTCATACAATAGTTTGGGTTGGAAGGCATCTTTTAAAGTTCATCTAATCCAAATCCCCTGCAATGAGCAGGGACACCTTCAACTAGACCAGGTTGTTCAGAGCCCTATCCAACTTGACCTTCAATGTTTCCAGGCATGGGGCATCTATCATCTTTCTGGGCGACCTGCTCCAGTGCTTCACCACCCTCATTATAAAACATGTCTTTATTATATCTAATCTAAATCTACCCTCTTTTAGTTTAAAACCATTACCTGCTATCACTACATGCCTTTGTAAAAAGTTTGATCCCATCTCTCATGTAGCCCCCCTTTAAGTACTGAAAGGCTGCATTAAGGTCTCCCCTGAGAACTCTCCAGGCTGAACAAGCCATACTCTCAGCCTGTCTTCACAGGAGATGTGCTTTAGCCCTCTGATTTGTCCTCTGGACCCACTGTAACAGGTCTATGTCTTTACTATGCTGAGTGCTCCAGAGCCGGATGCAGTGCTACAGTGGGGCCTCACCAGAGTGGAGTAAAGCAGTTTGTCAGTGTGATCTGTGGACTTTTTTTCAAAGGGATGCATAGTCTTCCAGAAGAAGACATTACAGTGTCTCATGTGACACTCTGCCTCGTGACTTAGAGGAGATGGGTTTGGGAAGGAAGCAGAAGTGAGGCTTTAAAAAATGTTGGTCTTTCTATATTTGAATCTTGAAGCCTAGCGTCACTGTGAATCCCAGTTCTGTCTGACATTTCAGGAAGTTATCTGGAACTTCCAGAAAGCTGCAAGCCAGCGCCAGTAGTCTGTTTTATGTGACTGCATTAGCTGGTGATCATAGTGCTGAGTGTGAAGAAAGTGATACAATCGTGCATCAGGAGAAGGAGTTGGGGGAAGAATAGTTGCTATTTATCAAGGTGCTGCCTGCTACTCTTGCATTTTTTTACCTAAAGCAGCTAGCTTGTCGTTTAAGTTGGACAGGGACTGATTTATTGCCTAAGGAACAAAACCACCTATAGTTTTATGTGAATCATTATGCTAGTTGGCATCGTTTTGAAGATAGAATTTGACATGGTTTTAGATCTGAGTGTAAACATTTGTGTAGCATTGTTCAGTTGCTTTCCATTTCTATTAAATTCAGGTAATCTCAAACTATGTAGCACAGTTCTAGATGTGATTAAAAAGGTCCAGAATATATAATCCGTGCTCCAGGAAGGTGGAGAATGATGGTGCTATTGCTTCCTGCTTTTCATTGTATTTTCATTGTTAGGTTTGTTTCAGCTAATGCAAGTTATCTACTATCTTGAGTTTATTAAAGCTGCAATGATCTGTATTACTTTGAAATTTTTCAGGGAAATCAACAGTGAAAACTACTTCTATTTGAATATGTTTAAAAGATTGAAAGGATGATAAATACTTAGAGATATTACAGGATATGTTTTCCATTTAAGACATTCAAATATTAGGTGTGTATGATCTTGAAACTTCAATCTTTGTAAGAAGGGTATGTGTGAGAAAACTACTGTAGATCAATTCACACTCTTAAAAAAAAAAGACCTATAAATAATCAGAAAACAGGGTTTAGAGTGATTTCAGGATGTTGGGAAGCTTTTTAAAGATTCTTTTCCTCAGGGTGTCTACTTTTTTTAAATGCTACTTGATATTAGCCATGTTTCCTTTACATCTTCCTTTCTCTTTACTTTTATATGTTAAAGAGTTAGTTGAATTTATAGAAAATTGTGTTTCAAATGTCTCTTAAAAATGGATTCAATTTTGGAAGTTGAATATATCCAGATAAAGGAGTTTCTAAGTTTTGGTTTTGTTTATATGGGTTTGAGTCTTCCGTGTGCTTCAGAGCAAGCAAAACGAAACTGCACTCACCCTTTAAAACTAACCGAACAACAAATAAAAAAACACCTACAAAACTTGAGGGGCTATATATTTTCATTCCAAGTTTCGACAACATATGTTGTAGAGACATGGAGCTTTATTTTTAGTATCATTTAACAAAGGGAATAAAGACAGTGAAGTGCAAAGGAAAAAAATCATTGGGACTAATGTTATGAGTTTAATCAAACCTTAAAAAAGCAAAAAAAAACCCAAACTTAAAGCTGACCATTTGGTCTGACACCATCCTTAGCTTACCATGCTGATCTTACCTGATGGAGTTTGCACTCTGTATTTCTTTCATGTGTTTCAGCTGAGCCTCCTGTGTCACTGTAACGTAGGGTTTGTTTGTGTTTTTGTCTTTTGTGGTTTAATTGTATGAAAAACCTTTGTGCTGTATTCTTGGAGCTGTACAGATGGTTCCATGCCAAACATATTTGTTTACCATGGTAATGTCTGAGTTGTAGTGTGCCAGCTAATAAAGGGATTTTTTTAAGGAACAAGGTGAATGACTAAAACAGATGTGCCAGTTGGGTGAACTACTAAAAGAATCTCACTTCTCAGCTTTATGTAAAGATTATTTTTAATGCATTTGTGAGAAATCAAGAGGGGCTGCAAGGATGTTTTAGAGACTGCTGGAAGTGTCTTGCCATTTGCATGGGGGTCTTTTCCTGTGGGCTTAAGACACATTAGTCTTTCATCTGTCTTACCTGCTGTCTTGGCAAATTCTCCAGTAAAAGTCCTCAGTTTTGATGCATGATCAAGTATTATAATAACATAAATTTTTGTCTTGTTTATAAGCTATATGAATCTTTCAGTTGTGGAGAAAACTGTTTGAGTATTTCTGTAATGTGAGTTTCTGTAATACTTCATTCTGTGGAAAGCCTGGGTCAACTTGCTATAATATTACAACCTTACACATCTTTTCTCACACAAATACCAGGTACTCTGGATGTACTGGAAAATGAAGCACTCTGGCTGCTAACCGGGATTGCTGTCAAAGTGTTTGAGAAAGAAGCTAAAACTATGAGTTCAGCGCTGTTTGCCCAAGCGCTTAGTCTGATGTACAACACATTGTCCAAGTGACTTCCAGAAACTCCACTGATTCTACTGTTATTGATATCATTGACTGGAATATCTGCTGTTAGAAGCTGACTTTTGTGAGTTAGAGATTTGTAATCTGGGAGTTTAGGTGTTGATCAATTAATTTGAAAAGAATCCTGGAGACAGTGGCAATACTAAAGAGAAGCTAAGAAAACCAAACCAAAACAATCAGACACACCAAAAAACCCCAATCCAACAAAACGATGGAGGAGAAAAAAAACCCAAAAAAGCAAAAGCATTTTAAGAACATTTTTTAAACTGAGCTTAGGCTTCTTGGGAGTACGAAGTATTTCCACTGAATTTCCTTTAACTTAGCATTCACTTTTTTTTTTTAATAGATAAGTAAAGGCTCATTTAAAATAATTGTTAATTCTGGTGCTTAAGTATACGGTTTGTTTTGGACTAAGCAAATGAAGGACCTACTTAAGGCACACACTGTACTGAACTTCACCACGTTTGTATGCCATTTTAAACTTCAACATGGGAAGTTCACGTTAGATATAAAGAAGAAGCTCTTTACTATGAGGGTGGTGAGGCGTTGGCACAGGGTGCCCAAAGAAGTGGTAAGTGCTCTGTCCCCGACAGTGTTCAAGGCCAGGTTGGACAGAACCTTAGGTGACGCAGTCTAGTGTAAGGTTTCCCTGCCCATGGCAGGGATTTGGAACAGTATGATCTTAGGGTCCTTTCCAACCCATCCTATGGTTAGATACTCATTACTGAAGCTGTGCTTGTCTGTTACTGTTTGTTGCCTCTTTATTTATATTTGGCTTACCGGCTTTTCAAGTCATTGACTTCATTTATTTCGTGTTCATGGTACTGGGCAGATAAAAATCTGTGTTCTCTCATTTTTGACTTGCTTGGCTGTATAATGCAAATAGTATACAGCCACTTGTACTAGTGGAGTATTTCTGGTTTAGAAATATCCATTTACATATGTGAAGCCTCTCTGGTATTAATAAAGGCAGAACTTATTCATTCATTAAGGATAATTATAATAATGGCTTTCTTTTTTTTTTAGGTTATTTGCAGGTTTTTTTTTAATCCTAGCACTGAAAAGAAAGCCCAACACAGAAAGAGCACAGAAGTCAGTGTTAGTGTATTCTCATCCAGACAGATTTATCAAAGGTGGTCTGTTTGTAGAAAATGATTGTCATATGATCTGAAATAAAAATGAAAAACCTGCCCCCTCATTAAACATCGCATACAAGGATTTTAGGGGCCTTGGTTTTGAGATGGAGCAGCAGTCTCGTACCAATATATGTGGTATTAAATTGTAGAGCCATTGCATGGCAGTAAGTTCACCTTTCTTGGGATTTCAGGGCTCCAGTTGTCATCTATATTTAAAAACAAGAGCTGCTTTGAATTGTAGCTTTCCTGATTATGAGATTTGGGCAGCATGTTAAAGCAGTTAAAATACTAAAATGACAACACAGTATTATGGTGGGGGGGAGCATCATGTCTCTAATTGGTACCTCTGTACCAATCCAGTAAGCACATGGCATTTTGTTCACTTATAAGGTGCCTGCTCCATTAAGGTGAGGATGGCTGTATTTATTTAAGAAAAAGAAAAACTGAGAGAAGGAAGAAGTTTTTTTAATAAATGCCTGTTTTTTTTAATACCTATTTCTTGTCAATTTTCACAAGAATAACTGAATCCCATAAAATTAGCTCCTACAAACCTATCTTGTTTAGCAGTTATTTCAGTTTGTCCTATTCCAAAGTGGATTTCAACCCTAACTGTTTTAGGATTAAGAACCTCTTGGTGGGGTTAAGATTTAAAATGGTTAGGTAACCTGATCAACCTTCACATTTTACTGTTTCACACAGCTTCCAAATGCTGTCTTCATTCTTGAATGACCGTGTTTTGAATGCAAGGAAATGCAGTGTGTCTCGATATAAATTGAGTTGGAGCCAAAAGAGGTTCCTTCTGTCCTTTGTTGGAGAGTTACTGAATTGTTCTTATCACCTATTTAGAAGGCTTTTGGTTTTAGGCTTTGTTAATAATTTGTTTTCTTTCCTTCCAGGCCATATACACCTATGAAAGGAGCCTTCTCCACTGTCTGGTTTGACAGGTACAAGATCTCCATTGACTGCCCAGAACACATCGAAAGTATTGATTCTATGTGCCGGGGACTTACAGACTTGATCAACGATGAGATTAAAAATGGCATTGCAAAGAATAGGATACTAATAGGTGAGACTTACTTCTAATGTGTTTATTAGGAGATTATCTACTTTGAATTTACTCCATCCTTAAGGCTCATGAGCATGCCTTGCAACTGCCAAACACCTTCTTCAACAGCCAATCCTCAAGAATATTGAATCATTATTTAAACCTGTATTAGGTGGGGAATGTGGCTAGCTATAACTAAAAACGGGTTTTACTGTAAATAGTCATTTGTATTCATTATTTAAAGTAGAGTGGACAGTGATTTGCTTTAAGAAGTACATGTTTTTACTATTTTCTTTTAGCCTTTTCAAGAATAGAAAAGTTTATTTTCCCAAAATGACTTTTATCTTGGAGAGTGGAGATGTAGCATATAAATAATCATCGGCTTTTTCTTACTGCTCTAATAATTTTGAGTTAAATCATGGGGAAAATCATGCATGCAACGCATCACTAAAGATTAACGCTTGCTAACAAATGAAGTATTTGCTGTCACGGTTCACATGTGTCTTTCTGTTCCTCTTCATTTCCACAGATTTCCAGTAACTTCACACTACTTTGGTGAAATATATGGTGGGATGTTGAGGCACAGTAGTTGAGGACAATGCAGAACCTGTGTCGGAGAGGGAATGAGAATTCACAAGTCCTTAGCTTCCTATCCCATCCCTAGACGAAAAACTGTTTCGGGTCGGGGAAAAAACTCCTAATGTGGGAATTTATAAATTTATGGCCATCTGAGTCACGCCATCAAAATCCTGTGAGATGCATCCACTACCCCTCGGACTACATATTTTCTTGGTCCAGCCCCATGTTGCTTTTTGAAGGCCTCTGTTTTCTTTCTCCTTTTGGCTCTTTACCCTGGCTACAGAATGCATCGTTTTGGATGGCTGTCAGCACAGCCTCTTTGATCTGTCTGTCCTGTGTTATACCTGCTGGCTTGAAAACGGCTGAAGAAGTGCACGTGCTTTTGTGCTTTTCTGTAGAGTGAACTAGGAGATATTCTGTGTACCAATCCAACTTGCTACCAGGCTTTTCTGCTTTCTCTGTAGCCTTCAATATTAGAAATGGTGAAACTGCAGGGTATGAAAGTTGTTTTACAAGTCAGAAGCAGAGTAATGAAGTTGGTATGCACTGATTGTTTCAGCCCATAAATTCTTTGGAAGTCCCTGTCTCAGGGTGTTTACATTCCTTATCTGTATGTCAGAAATAATTTATACTTGTTTTCTCACTCTGGAGGCTTTGATTTCAGGCTTCTAGAGTAAGTTGCTGTTTCCTTGCCTCTGTGACGGAGCCTACGTGCATATATGAGAAATTCACTGGTGGAAATGAATTGTGTCACTTGTGGCTGCACAAGGTTGAGTGTTCTGACACAAGAACTCTCTGTCTTCTTTGCACTGGTTTTGATGATTAATCAGTGTGTGATGCAGTGGAGAGTGAAGCTTAAAGATCCCGTAAAGTTTCTGTACATAAAAGTTGGATTTCTGTCCAAGTCAACCTAATGTGACATTCTTAGTTGCTTTAGATGGGACTTTTAATGCAAATACCCATCTTCTGGAATTGTTTCTTAATGGAAATGAGGAATTCTGTGAAGGCACCTGTCAGCTTTATAACATTTTTGATAAAAAGAGGATATGAGGCCAAGGCTTGGTTATAAGGGCATAGTCAGTGAATCACCGAACTGTAATGTCCACTGGGAAATGGGAAGATGGGTGGTCTGAAGTTTTTGAGTTTGAGAAAGGTTGGTGTACAGGACACAATAGAAGATACAATCACTCACTTAGAGTGTCAGAGAATAAGTCCTATCAGATGCTTTTAGATTTTTCTTTGAAAGTTGGGAATATCCATTTGGTACAAGAAGAGGAGGCTTGAGGTTACAGGTTGGGAGCAGACAGTAGAATTGTGGCTGCTGGTACCTAATAATTGGAGGAGGCAGCCTTCTTAAGGTGAAGGGAAAAGTAAGGAAATTATAGTAGAGGAAACAATGGTAAAATTTTGCTATGAATATTTCCTCAGTGCATTTGGTGATGTTGAGTCATTACTAATGAGATCCATAATGGGAATACTGGTATGTATCTTACTGTGTTTCTACTTTCCATAATAGTTGAGAGAACAGACTGGAGGACTTGCCTGTGAAGAGCAGTGGGGGCCTTTTCAGGTAGGTCACAGAAGCCAAGAGAGCAGAGCAGTTTTGTGAAGATGTAGGCACAGAGAATGAGCCGATTGTTAAGGGGTTAAGGAGAACTGGGTTGTGGGACTGTGTGTTTTGTAATAAGTGGGAGTTTTAATGAGTGGAAAGAAAATGAGTATGAGGAGGGTAACAAGATTGAAGGTTATGGTTTTATATGGAATAGCAGACTAGAAATTGCAGGCTGAGGATGAGTGTCAGATATTGTTAGATGAGGGCAAGGGAGGTGTTAGGCAAGCAGGAAGGTGGGTAGCTGCTGACAGCTCAGAGGTGTGGGATAAGAAGGCAAGATCTGAAGGAGCACTGTGCAAAGAGTGAGTGGGAAGAGAGGGGAAGCAGGGGCAGGCTCTCAAGCGCTGGAAAATGAGAAACCCAACAGCTGGTGTTCTGGGGATGATTCTCCTGGAGCCATTCAGACTTTCCACAAGGCTCAAGATTGTGGGTACATAAGATAAGTTGTTCTGAAAGAAATTATAACCTGTACTGTTTGTTTCGGTAGCACAGTTGTCTCTGAAATCCACAAATGGCAAAAGTCTAAAGCTGAGGATAGAGTCCAGGTTGTGCAATGCCACTCCTCTTTATGTCAAGAAAAATATTGGTGCAGCATTGTTCTTAACAGCTGCTCTATGAATCTACTTCTGAAGAATTAATTTACTTACTGTACTGGAGGTAAAAGCTTATTATTAAAGCCTCTGCATCAATTTAGTATAACAATCATGACACAGTAGTACAGGGCTCATCTACCCATTCCTATTTCCTGATGGCTTCATGAGTTGCTTTCCTGTTAATACAGAAGTCTTTTGAAGAAAGTAGACTTGTGGTTCATTGAGGTTTATTTCCCCTGACCTTGGAGGAGGAAGGAAGGGAGACTTGACTGCAATATATAATTATTCAAAAATAATTATATCATCCCCAGAACTTTATAATGGAAGTCACTTTTTAGCCAAACATTCCTGTTGAGTTACTTTTACTGGTCTTCCTGGCTAAAAGACTTCTTGCAAATAGTCCTGCAAGTAGGTTTATATTGACTTTGGAGATAGAAGAGGGTGATAAAATTAGTCAAATTCTGACACTTGGAGTTTTGATAGTATCCCTTCTTAAAACCTGGATTCTTCCTTCTTTATAAATGCCTGAATTCATCACTAAACAAGCAACCCACAGTTTGAAATGTGGGACAATAATTTCTTTTTCTATTTAAAACTGAAGTGGTTTTTCGGGTGGCTTTGCTTTGTTTTGTTTCCTTGTGGGTTGTTTGTTGTTTTGTTTTGAACTGCTTCCATAGTGTTAGTGCACTGTAAAATAACTCCACTTAGGTGGAAATTGACGCAGATTAACAATCTTATTCTGGAATATGTTAGAAGCTCTTGAAAGAAGTGGCCACTTCACATTTCGAGCATTATGATAGTGCTCTCTTTATTTGACTACATTTCAGGCAGTCTTTTTGTTCTCTCTTTCCTTAATTTTGCGCTACTTTCCTACTTCTACAGACCGCTTCTTATGTAGTGCAGAAATGCTGATCCAGGCGTGTTGGTCTCTGCCACCTGTAGTCACTCGTATAAGCAGCCAGGGAAAATAAACTTTTGATAACAGTCCTGTAGATTTGACTATATGCCAAAAAACACATGAATGATTCCTGACCTGGTGTACTGTAACAATAACACAAGACACACAACCGCTTTTTGTTTATTGCTAGATTTCTTACATAGCTACTGAACCATGGTGGAAGTAACATGAAAGCTCTGTGCTTCTTGTAAATATTAGCATTTCCATCTCAGTGTGTGTGAGAATGAGGTGGGGAGGAAATATCTTTGCTTTGATACTGCAGAGAAATAGGATTCTGTAAATATGGGAAGGTTAAAAAATCAACAATAAGTTTTTAAAACGCTGGGCAAACTATTTCACCTGCAATCTCAGTATTTTATGTCTTTTGGCTTCTAAGCCTTTTTCTGTCACTCATCCTATCTTGTATCTTCTGCCTTTATTAGGAAAAAGTGGTCTTTCAGTTAGAGGCACTTACTACCTTGCTCTTGCAGAGTAAATTCATAGGTTTGTTTTGCCATTTGTCAGTGCAATTCAAATTACATTTCTCTTTCTGTACCACCCATTATGTGGCTTTGTGGTTTATCTAAATTATGCCTATGAGGTCCTGGGCTCAAAGCAATACTGTTGGTCAATCTCCCCCATAATAATAGGAAAGGTTGCATTAATTTTCAGTGCATCAGTGTAAATGTGCATTGCATTTGTACTTTGGGGAAGATATTTGATGCTCTGGTTTGTTTGTGCCTGAACTGGCCATTTATTTTTCTTTACTACTCTTTACTACTCTTTTTACTTCCTGATAAGCAAGCAAGAACAACAACAAATTTCCTTCTTAAATCATTCGGTAGGAGGTACAAATGCTAACAGTTTTAACCAAAGAGTAGGATCCACCACTTCTCACTTTGTTTCCCGGCTCTTGATGGAGTCTGTAGTAATGTATCTAGAAATGAAGGTCTTTGAAAGGTGGCACATTCTCAGTCTTGATCTGCGTGGCGTGTGACAGGATTAGCAAATGATAGTGATGATCAGGAGTAAATAAGGCTCACAGCAGTAAACCCCAAAATAATTAAATCATGATATTGTTGTAAAGTCATTTCTTGACTTCGTGAACGAAGATTGGGGAAGGGCTTTACACACGCTTCCTACAAGTGCGCTGATGACTATAAAGACCAATGTGGGATAGGCAAATCCGGTTGCAAAAAGCACAGTGAAAGGTGTCCTTGGGTGGTATAGGTGGGGCGTGATTCTTTCTACGTTGTCTTTTCTTGTCAAGAATAATTCTGTGTGAGTTCTCAAAGGAGACAGCGGTGTTACAGAGCGACCAATGTCCTGAACCATCTGCATGCAGGGTTGGGTCTGCAACTTCCAGTGCACCTTATTGCCTGCCGTTTCGTCCCTCTCCTGTCGCTACAGGGCTTTGCAAGTGTGGGTAAACCCTTCAGGCCTGTGCAGTGGATTTTTTAGGTGAGGCACAGCATGTGCAGAACTGGCCCCACTCTTTACACCTGAGGTTTATCTGCCAGGGCCTAGCTAGCTTGGATGGTGACAGCAAAGTCCTCAGGTCGTAGGTTTGATTAGAGTATCCTTCTCTTAGATGGATGGCCTTACAGGGCTAAACGAGCTCCATCTGCCTGGGTTTGAAGTTAGAGTTGTCCTTCTCCTAGAATGGTTGCCCGAAGGCTAGTGAGCCCATGCTGCCCATGGACACACTTTGACCCTTCGGTAGAGACATGTCTGGAATGGGAGACACTACGGGAGGCATATGCCACCACCAGCGTAGCTCCCAACCTCACAAGGACATGCAAGCTCTTTCCCCACAACAGGGGGGTGTCCGTGAAAGAGTGTCATAGTGTATTACTATCAGATAGTGTCTTTGGGGGAAGAAAAAAGAATTGCGAAGTGAATCAACTTGGGATTTTTCAGCCTTAGTAGAATTTTTGCTGAAAACATATACTTACTCGTGTTTAATAAATGCCTGAGTTCAGTGCAAAATTAAATGAATGGATGGGCTTTTGGAATGGGCTTTTTGGAGTGCTTGAGAGTCACGTGCACCCTGTGGCACATCTACAGATTTGTGTTTACTTTCTTCACAGTAGTGCCTGCAGAATCGTAGAGTGGGGCTTGACAGCATTTGCTAATCCATCTTCATGTGTCATTGCAGGTTCAGTTCTATTTAGGCAAATCCTTATCGCTTTGCTGCCTTCTAAAAAGTATCCGTTAATGAAAGGTTTACAGCTTTCCACAGCATCCTGTTCCTCTGCTTCTCTGTTCTTCAGTATAGAAAGTCTATTTTCTAGTTTTCTTCCTCTGATTAAGTTTAAAATAATGAATACCATGAGCATAAAGAGGTTATTCTCTTCCTTTTTCCAAGTGGTGCAATTGCAATTAACTGTCATTTTTGCAGCCAGCATAAGTATTGCAGCAGGGCTCTGCTGTCATCCTCATGAAAACACACCAGGTAAATAAAGCAAGCCATAGGTCTGATAGAGTAACATGTTAGTAAAAATTCGTTTGAGACTTTTCATGGATTTTATTTTCCTTCTAGTGCTAAAAATTATGATTCCTTAAGTATACACGTCTGGTTCCCCCTACCACCCATATGATATGAAAATGAAGCTGTAACTATTTCTGATTTTACTGTAAATCAATACATTAGAAACTATTGTATTCTTGGTTTTGCCAGAAAGCAGTAAAACTCATACTACTTAAGCATGCGTTTAAAAATGTGCTTTGTCTGGTGAGAAAGTTGGTTAGTAAATTGATTCATGCTCCTAACAAGAGGAAGTGGCTGAGCCCCTCAAGGGAAGTTGCCTTTGTTCTCAGTTGCTGAGTAACAAACAGAATAAAAAGGCTATCAAGGGAGCAGACCATTCATTGGAGTTCTGCTAGTGTTTAAGGTTAGTATTTAATGATGTTCCATGAATAGATTAAAAGGGGAAAATCACTGCTATGAGGAAATTCACTGGAGACAAAGTACATTTTTGAGCTTTACGTTACACAAAAGCATTGTTCAGGGAGTTCTGTGGAGGAGGGAATTAGCTGATCCACTAGCATTTCTACTCTTTGCTGATATTTATATATGAACACTGTTAAAGGTATATAATATTTCCATTCATGGGTGAGAAAGGAAGGTCAAAACAGAAAGTCAGCTTCTTTGTAGGTGCGTAGAACAAGGTTTTGCTGTTACCATTAATAGAAGGTAGATCACAGAAAGTCCCAAGGGACAGCAGAAAGTAAACTGAAATGTAGGAAAATATCAGGAAAAAATCCTGATAACAAACTGATTAAGGTAACTATGTTGAAATATTTAAGGAAGGGAGAAACTGAGAATCAAAAATGTGGAAGAATGGAAAGAAAATGAGGCAAGAGTATGTAATGTATTGTGATGATAACAGAACAGGCAAAGACAGTTTCTAACTGCTTGTGTAACCTCACACAACAGGAGTGTTTGTCTCTCCTTGCATAGTGGTGGTACACGCACTGTATGCTGTAGCATTCATCTCTTGCCACTTTGTTACTAAAGCTGTATTGACAAACTTGAAGAAATAGAGGGAAGGTGAAGAACAACTACTGTCAACTGGAGAGAAACTAGTGAAAAAATAGTGCTTAAAATAAAACGCCTCAAAATCTACCCCTACACACAAGTCTCATCCTTATCTCCTAAAAATCTGAGGCTTAGCTCCTCTTCCTCTTGGTTCTGTGCTGTAATGAAAAAGTTTGTACTCCTGCCACTCAAATTTGTGTGAAATCAGGTTGTTTCTGCAAGGAGCAGAAGATCTGAACTTGGCAGAATTCATGCACTAAATGGTATTGGTAAATAAAATTTGTTTCCTATGGCTGTGATTTCTAATATGGCAAACTTTTCTAATATGGTCACACTTTAGAATTACTCTGGAAAGAAAGACCAAAGGAATGGTCTGGTTTGTTGTTTCCCATATACGTAGACATTATCTATAACAACCTGACTAAGGTATTTTACAGTTAGATGTGTATGACTTGAGAAGCAATCAGCAATGTCAAACCTGTTTGTTAGAGAGGTGGGTTTTTCTGTAAAGAAGAATGGAAACCTGAAGAGCTTTCCAAGTATGTTGCAGGCACTAAAGTGGAGCATGGGGGAGAAGGCAGACTTTTTACTATTTCCTCATTCTCTTGTGTCATATACAATATGAGACGCTAAATGAAGAAACCTTTGTGCTAGATAATAGTTAGAAAGTTTCTGATACACAAACACTGTTAGACCAAATACAAAGAAATTAATAAAGCTGAAATTTAACAGTAGTTAAACATTTGGTTTCCTGAACTTGGTATAAGGTCAAAGAGTCATCATGGACCAGATTATTATTGCAGGCGTTAATTTGCGCATTTGTATCTAAACCGAGATCTTTAGCAGAAGTGAACTCAAGGTTTTATGCAAACACTTTGTTTAAAAGTCTCTGAAGGCATTTGAAAACTCTGGAAAGAAGGTTTTATTACTGAAAAAATGGTAGCTGTGATGTGGGTTTCTCTTTTATTCAAGCATAAATAAATTACATATAAGAAATTCAGTCTCTATTCACTCTATTACATCATTGTATGGCTGGGGTTACCTTAACATAGTTACAGATGATATTACAGCAAAGAATGATTTGGTTTTGGTACGATATTGCATGGGAGTTCCCTTCTGATTCAAACTCTTCAATTTGGAAGTGTGACGGTTCTGTGATTTCAGCAGGTCTTTTTCAACTAGCAGTTTTATTCTCACTGCAGAGGGGCGTTGACTAGAAACCAGCACTGCAGAGAAGTAGATCTGAGGCCATAAACGAGTACTTGAGTGAAGTTTCCTTGCAACTATAGGAAGAGTGCTTTAATTGAGTCTGTTCTGTATATGCTTAATGCTGACCTTTTAGACTGTGCCTAGGCATCCTTTCTAAAGCAGGAAAGTTAATGCAAATAATTAGATGCTTTTTTGGACTTGTGTCCTAAGCACTGAGGAGCCAACACTTCTTCACTGTTTTGAAACATTAATCACACGTCTCTTTAAAAATGGATATAAGGGGGCAAATGGCGAATTCTGAATGTCTGTGCACACCCTTTGTAGTTTTGGAATGAGACTGGTCTCAAGCAAAGGGCTGGCTATTTTCTGCCCATCTAAGGTTGAAATGATGCTGTGTCATTTTGATCTTAACACTTGTGACACAATCTGCTTAATGCTGTGAGGTTTACGTGTTCCTTATGCTGAGATCATTGGTGTACATAAGCCTACTTGTCCTTTCCTTCTGTGTTTTGCTTATGTTCTGTCACTTCATAAATTTGTGTAATATCTGTACCTGCCTCCTATTTTTTCTTGCTCCAAAATTTGAATTCTTATAAAAGGTCTCGACTTTTGTGTGTTATATCATATTTATGCTTATACTGAAATACTTCTTGTAACTGAAAAAAAATTGTCTGCAACTACAAATGTTTACTGAAAGGGTTGTTTCCAGAGCATTTATTATACAGTATTTATTCAAGAGATCATTGTGGTATCAAGTAGTGATGAACTTCAGGTTTTCCCCTGGAAAACCAAACTCAAAGAACTAGTCCTTTGTATTACATTTTCTTGTAGTAGTATGAGCCACATAAAAGAACCATTACCTAATATTCTTCTAAACAGAAGGTGACTGCATTGTCAAAGACTGCTGGTGAGTAATTGCAGATAGTGTTGCCAGATTGTGACTAAGTGGGTACAAAATTTTAGATTAAATCATTTACAAACTAGTAATGAGTTTTCAATGCGGCTTTTTTTCCCCTCTATTCTGGAATACTTAAAATGGGCTTCAGTTTATATGTGGGCAAAGTATTTCTGTAGTTACTTGTAAGCAAATACAAAATGGTGTCTTAAGAGTATAAGTGCTACTTTTGGGGATTGGGGATGACATAACCATTCAGAGCAATCAAAAGGAAATGAAGTAAATGATTGGATTCCACAGGAGAGAATATAGGGAACTTCAGCACAAGATGATGTTGTTTACATATTAACTTTGCATAGCTTTATTTTATATGCTTTCTCAGAAGGCTGTATTTTTCTCTGTCTGTAAATGGGGTCAGTGATGGATTTTTGTGGTTAATATGGCATTTGTGAGGTATATCAGTTTTGGGTTTTTTCGTTGTAGACTGCTTATATGTGACAAGAGAACATGTCTGATAGGAAATGGTGTTGCAGATGAAAGGCTTGTAGTGGTATTTCCAATTTTTTTATTTTTGTGAAGACAAGTTTGTTCAAAAATGTCAGGTGTGGGCTGTGTGTGAGTTTTTAAGATGTGCTCTCGACTTGTTTACACACATTTACTCCTTTTCCTCAAGTACCTTTGTTTCTGAACTGCCAGTGAGTGCTTAGACACCATACACTTAACTTTAACCTGGTTAAAGATTGATTCATAGGCTAAATAGCAGGTCCTGGCTTTCTTTACCAAAGATAAATATCAGGGTATTATCAGCTCCCTGGGTGCATAGCTAAGGGGTCCCAGGTGTATCTCCTAGTTTGAGGATACAGTTCTCAATTCAGTTAAGGGCTGTGTTTGAAAAAGGAAAGCGAGACTCCAGTTTTCCACGTTGCGTGGTCTTGCTCTTTCTCCCTAAGATCCACATTCAGGAACCTGCAGTTACCACTTCTGACCATAATCATCTCTTAAGACTACAAGGTGACAGTAAGCAGAAAGAAGAATCAGAAACTCAGTAGAGATTCTGAATCCATTGGAAATAAAAAAAATAATGTGTGGGAGAAAGAAAACACTTCATGTCTGGGTTAGACTAGTGTTGTCAGCAAAATTTCCTACACAAATCCATCCAGATATTCCACTCACAACGTAGCGTGAGCTAGATGGGCCTCAGACCTGCTGGGACTTGCAGATAAACGTGCTAGAAGAGGATTCCCCATTAGGAACAGTCTAACCATGACCCAACTAATATTTCCAAAGTGCAGTGTTTCCTGTCTCTGAGCTGGTGTGTGTGCCAGAGATTTCCTGTGTGGTCCCAGGATCCAGTGATCCAAAGTTACAGGGTGTCACTGGGCTCGGAGTGCCCCACAGTGAAATTTTCTGGCTGGGTTTTGTTTAGCATCTATGTCAAACTTCAGCACGGCACATAAGTCAGCCACAGAGGGATTGCGTAGCCCTTGAAAAAGAACTATTCCCATTCTGGAATCATTTTAATCTCTTCAAAAAGATAACAAGCTGAAATGGTTGTCTGCTATTTTTGCATTTCTTCTTCCATCCCTGATCTTATTATGCCTGTTGTGTGAAAAGGTCTGGGCCTAGAATCTTAACATCTAATTGACACCAGTTAAGTGCCTGGTACAAACCACTTGTATCACCAGTACCATGGATGCTAATGCCCCCCTAAGTAGAGCTGCAGTCATAGCCTTTTTGCTGGTTGCAGTCTCTGTGCTAGAAGAGATTTCAGCAGCCAATCATTCTTCACCCTAGTCATTATTTGAAACAGTCAATATAATAGCCTGTGTACTGTGTCCTTGTGAAGTAATGCAGTAGTCTGGATTTATTTCCTAATGAATAACCATTTGTCATGTAAAAACCATCCCTGAGGAACTCTCGCATAAGGAATTAGTGCAGCTGAAGAGACATATGGAGCACAGAAGGTCATTAATTCAGAGATCCTCTTAGAGCTCAGGTGGGGTATATTGCATTTTTTCCCCATTTATTATATACTTTAAGATGTAACAACAAAAAACTCCAACAAACAAACGTAGTTCACCTCTGTGTTTAATGTGGTGAATGTTCATTGATTATGTACAGTAATGATACAGATCTCATGTGCATGCTACTAGCCTAGGGGAACAATAAATTGAATAAAAAAGCATTGAGAATTATTTGTTCATAGAGATTTGCTTTGTTAACGTCAGAGAGTATATGATCATGGTGTTTAACTGCCTGATAGGGACTATACACATAAATACAGTAACTAATCCTTAGCAGTACTTTAGCTATCCAACTTCTTAATTGAATCATGCTTTAAAATCATTGCAACCTTTATGTTACTCAGTGGCTTTTGATTGCATTGTGTATAAAAGAAACAAGCCTGAAGATAAAAATTAATTGGACACTGGGTTACAAAGTCATATAGCAAAATCCAATCTTTGTTTCTTTTGTTGCATCCTAGGAGGCTTTTCCATGGGAGGTGGAATGGCAATGCACTTAGCGTATAGGTTTCATCAAGATCTGGCAGGAGTCTTTGCTTTGTCTAGTTTTCTCAATAAAGACTCTGCTGTTTATCAGGTGAGTGTGTGGAAGTCTTTACAAAAAAACTGCTTAGCTAAAAGCAAAAGAGGATAATTGAGTATAGAATGTTTATTCATGTGATGCAGTTCATTAATATTCTCAATCTGTGACATTTCCTGGAAACAAATAATTAGAGTATTAGGAAAGTGAGGCTTAAAAGGCTGCCCTTACATGAGGTTTTGTTTCTTTTTTGCACAGACAGTGCAATTATTTTATTTGTAGTAAGTTAGTGTAGAAAGCAGATGAGGAAATGAAATGATTTCTGAGTTCTCTTTAATTGTTAGAGAGTCCATGTAAGTATAACTATTATTTGAAAATTTGTGATGAATTACAATTCTCATGGGCTCCATCTGCTGTCACGATTTTTTTTTTTTCTATTTCTCTTATTGGAGAGGGGTATAGACCTTAAACCCTATCATTTGCCGAGATTTAGCACATTGGAATTGCATATGGAAGTGCAGTTTATTCCCAGTATTTCTTTGTTTGCTGCTACTAAAATGTATGAAAATTTTCACCATGTAATTACCTATTAATTAAAATTTTTTAATGATGTGTCTGTGTTTCTTTTTACATTTAGGCTTTGAAAAGAAATGAAAGTGTTCTTCCAGAATTATTTCAGTGTCATGGAACTGCTGATGAACTTGTCCTCTATTCATGGGGTGAAGAGACCAACAAGATGCTAAAGTCACTGGGAGTATCAGCATCGCTTCATACTTTTCCAGACCTTAATCATGAGTTAAGCAGACCTGAAATTGAAAAACTAAAAACCTGGATTGTAAAGAAATTACCTGTTGAAGCATAAGCACAAATGAATAAATAAGATGCAGCTTTCACATACTTTCTGATTTTTGTAGTTTTAAGAAATGCTTGGCATGTATGTGAGTGTACCATGTACCTTATATAAGCACAGCTTGATGCAGACACTGTTACATTCTATAAAGTTCACTTAAGTGGTGAATTGATGGTGCTGTTAACACTCATTACACTCATTCTGTCATCTGGATTTCTTTTCCTGTTTTCTTGTCCAGTTTTGAAATGCACATTCATGTCAGTCTATGGAAAATAATTACTAATATTATTAAAGCCATTCCTAAATAATCAAAACAGTATTCAGGTAGGATTGACCTTAATTTCCCAGATACCTTTCTTTTTCATTTTTGTGTGTTCTAAGATGGAAAAATATACAGTGTGGTCAGCTTTGCAATAGCATTGGAGCATAAAAAGGCTGCTGTAGTCATTTAAATAATGGACATTTTACTCATGGGAATATATACATATATTCAAGTTACTTCACTTAGAGGAAATTTATTGGCTTCAGTTGTATTTTCAGAATGTGGGAATGAACCTGCATCAAAGCAGAGCTGTATGTCACCTCAAAACCTAACCAAAGTTAGTGGTGAAAGCCACAAGTAGCTGTGTCTAGCTATACCAGAGGCCCTAGTTCTTACTCATTCTCATTGATTTGTTACTCGGAGATTAGTTTTATGCAGGTTGCTTGAGCTCTGTGTGGTTTATAGTGTAGGCTTAAACCCCAATGGATAAAGTGCCATCATGATAGTTAAGTTCTATCCCGTTTTTGAAGAAATCATTCTTTGGGCACCGTTCCTGTAGAAACCTGTTTTTGCCAACAGATTTAGTTTGGCCTGCAAGATAGCATTTGAAATGAAAAGTTGAGGATACTTGACTCCTCTGTGAATATTTAAGAGTTGTAAATAATGATTGTGATATAAAGAAAACTTGTATCCTGTTATTTTAATGGTGGATGATTCATTTCTATGTTATTTTCATAAATTAACTCAGGGTATAAATATCTCTTATGTAATTTTAAGGCTTTTTTTATTGCCCCCCCCCACCTTTCTCCTCCCCAAATTTAGCAATTTTTTTAGCATTATAAGGTATTCAGCCTTTTGCCAAAGCAAATAGATCCAACTCTTTTGCTTAATCTTGTCCCTCCCCCTTTTCTGAAGAGTGGATCTAGGACACTGTTGTTTGCCCTGTCACAGCAGGTTGCTGCCTATACTGGCTCTGACTCCACAAGCCTTAGCCAGCTCTGCTGGACTGAGTTTTATTTGAATCCTCATGCACCTAAGCCAGCTTTTACCTATCTTGAAGAATACGCAAAGGGGAAAAAAATGTCACTGTTCAAGCACAAGGCATGTAATTGGCAGTAGCAAGTAACAACTTCCTGCTGCTAAAAATACTTTCCTTTATTTCATTTTGCTAGCATTAGCGAGTCAGCAGGTTATTCTGAGAAACAGGGTTTTAAATGGCACATGAAAACTCAGCTATTTGAAACAGTAACCAGGCAGCACTTTTTCCTGGTGCCCCGGGCTTCCTAATTACCACAAATTAAATGGAAGCAGGTGTGTTCGGAGGCAGCTGAGCTAATATTGCCTTGGCCCAACTCTAATTGCAATCCTTGACAAGTGAAGTTGAAGGTATTTTAGGGCTAATACATCATTTTGAGGTTTGCACTGTTTTGTGCTCGTCCTACAGTTCCTGTCGGTAGGCTGTTTAAACTGCTAATGCAAGGTGGCAACTCATTTTGGTGACAAGTGCATTCAGATGAGAAAGTGGTGGCCTCCTGGCAAGGTGGCTTTTTGCAAGGTCAGAACAGCACAAAGCAGTTGAAATAAGGTTATGGAGGGAATAGAAATTATTACGAAGCCAAACCCAGTTCTTTTGATTGTTTTTGTAGTGTCTGTAGTTGCAAATACAGAAGATAGAGAGTTTGGTTTTGTTCCCCTGATATAGGCTGAGAAGCAATTTCAAAGGTTTGCATTTCATATCTTGCTTAGAAAACAGTGAAGTCCCCAGTTTGAATCTTTTTTCTTCCATCTTCCTTGGCTTGTGAGTTAAATGCCACCTAATCAGGAGACACTGTGACATGAGATTGGAAAACTGTTGGGTTTATGCTGTAAAGGGGTCCCAAATCTCAGAGTTTTGAGGTCACTTTTGGCATGTTAGAAAACTTCTCAGAGTTTTCTATCAGTAAACAGGTAGCTGCAGTGATGACTGTGGCTTGGGCATAAATGGGCAAATGCCCAGCCTATTTGCCAAGGATTGTGTGGTTCTGTTTCTCAGACTGTGCCTAGCTCAGGTTGAACAAACAGATGAAACTTTAGCCCACAAAAAGCTGGACTGCTGGTTGGTATTGAGAAGCAGCCAGAGGCAATGTTGGTCCATGAAGACCCTGGGCCTGCTGTTAAATTTCTAGTCATATGAAAACTTTAATAGCCAAAATCAGCCCAGGTGCTTGACAGCATGTTTCAGAAGGAATTCAGGTCAGTTTTTGACTGACTGGCCCCTTTTTACTACACTTAAAAAAGCAGCGTACACTTAAAAAAGCTTAAGAAGTCACTACAGCTCCATGATTTATCTTTTGGTTGCTGGGTGGAGTTTGAAGTACTTTGTAGCATCTTTAAGGATTAAAGAGTTTCCTTTTGACTAGGTCATTGCATGTTGTTGGGACAGAGTTACAGTAGCAGAGGCCAGGGCATACAGAGCCCTGAGCTGGTATGTGATATTAGTTGTATCTACTATAGAAAAAGAGAATGGAAAAGAATACAACTGTTTTCATTCATCCCTAGTATTTCAGACCTGTTATCTTTACAGGTGTTTATGTATCATGTGATGATATTAAGGAGATAGATGACATGTACTCTTAAGAGGAGCAAACAACTCAGTTGTCTCTTATTTTTTTCTTTTACATAGGCTTTCTCCTGTTTCTTTCTTACAGATTGAAGGAGAAAAACATGTTTAAAGATACAATCATCGTGAAGAGCAAATTGCAAAATTTCAATGCTAAGCATGGATCTGTATCACTTGAGCTACTGAAGGTACGAGAGCATCAGTAGAACAATGGTGGCTCTGTGCTGATCCAGAGGAGACAGGAGCAATTACCTGGCATGCTGTTTATGTTCCTATTGTAACTCTTTGGGGATTTTTTTCTTTCAAACTTAGAAAAGAGTTTGGCATTTAAGTATGAACTTCTAAAACCATTTAAAAATATAACCAAAATAACTGAGTAAATCCACTCAGATTGATGTTACTTTATTGGAGCTTGGTACTGTTTCAGTAAGCAAAAGAAAACCAGTTTAACCTTTAACTCTCGTGGGCTCTGTTGGTGTGTTCCATACTGCTTCAGAAACAAAGCACTGAGTGTTAGGACTCTTTTCCTTTTTAATTTTCTGACAGTACCCATTTGTATTTCAGGTGTTTGCAGCTTGTGACTAGATCATTGCTTTGAACCTGAGTGCCTTCTGAATAAGTAATGTGCTAGTACAGACATGTAAAGCCAGAGAACAAATGTGAATAAGGCAGAAATTGACTAATCAATGAGGGAAGCCAGAAGTTTTTGGTAACATAATTTTAACATTAAAGTAAGTTCTCAAATTAGTCACTTCTCATGCTAGATCTTTAGCTTTTTTAGTAAATCATCTTTAAAGCCATTTAACAGGTCTCTACAGATGGAGTGAGCCAAGTGAGTGAATATAGCTTGCATTTATAAAGATGAGATCCAGATGGCAAAACACAGAAATGGGAACCTAGTGGATGATGTTAGAATTAAATTTGTTAAGATATAGATGGAGGAAAGCAATAAGAGTTTATTTCCAGTTGAGACACATTCTAAGACAGCTGAGAAGGCTGTTTGGGAGATCTTAAAAGAAAAATCCATTCCATTAGTTTTCCAACTTGAGTAAACCTTAATTTGTGATGCAGCTGGTTAAAGGTGCCCTAGAGAAAGGAAATAACACAATTACCAATTCATGTAGTTTCCTACTTTTGTTTGTTTGTTTGTTTCCCAAACTCCCTTCCATTGTAGGAACCTGATATTGCTACTCAGAAGAAACAGCAGCTAGCAGCTCTCTTTTCAATACCAAATTGTCTGCTCAGATATTTCTTTATACACTGCAGTGGGACTTAACAGCATCCCGTTCATGTCTTGGTTACCAACTGATCAGTAGCACTCGCCGAGCATGTGCAAGACAAGTGCTTCTTCTTGTACAGAGCTGTGAAGGAGAGTATTTGTCTTTACAAATGAGAGCTATAAGAAAAGGAAAAGGCAGTGGCTTTCCCATCCCCATTCTGTACTTCAGTGGCCAGCGTTAGCTAAAGATGTGAAACACCTGGATTTAATTCCTCTGCCCATCTGAGCAAGTTCACCTGTGTACCAGGTCTTAAAGTGTTACCTGTATAGCCAATTTATCTGGTATATTTTTAGTATAGACTGTATTATCATTCAGTAGAATACAGAAGGTATTCCACATTTTCTTTTGCCTAAGAGCTAGGCTGCTTCTCTGTCTTTCTCTGAAGGAGTGTTTAAGTGTTGAAGTGGAGAAGACAGCATCCTGCATCAGTGTGCTGATGACTGGTTTGAGTCATTTCCTGTGAGCCTGGAATACCAGCCTGCATTCTCTCTTGCAGAGGCAGGAAATGATCTTGTTCCCTGTGTCTCGGGTGAGCACTGTGTTTAATGAACAGTTAGATTAATAAAACAATTTCAGAGGAGCCGGTGGCATGGATCTAGTAAAGCCCTTTATTCCCCAGGGCACAGCAGTGAGCCTGACTACCTTAGCTAATGTGCCACCATCGAGACAGGTTTTGTGAGTTTGATTTAAAGTGCAGAAATTCAGCTCCCTTGTTAAGCATTTGAGGGCTGTAGGCACTTCTTTGGTGAGGTGGCAGCTGAAATCTTTTGTGAGTTCATTGTGTAAATCAGTTGGCTCTTTGAAAATACAGGCAAAAGCTGGTTGCTCCTTAAGCCCTCCAAAACAGTTATGAAATGAGCGTTAAGCATTATTCTTGGATCAGTAATGGCTAGTGATAAGGAAGTTAGATTCCTGAGAGCAAAGCCAATGAGACTTTGTAACCTGGGCCTTAAAAGATTGTCAAAATAGACCAGAGAGTATACTTACAACTTTTCCACTACTTCATAAGGCCAGTATTTTGCGATTGCAGGATATCTTGTTCAGGCTTCTTGAAAGTGCTTATTGTTGGGGGTTGAAACTAGATGATCTTAAGGTCCTTTCCAACCCTAACTATTCTATGATTCTATGATTCTATGAATGAGTGTAATACTCTAAAGCTCAGAATAAAAACATAAGCTAATTTATTGGTTGCTTGAGCTCTCTCGGTATAATTAAAGATGTTTTTCAGGATGTATGTAGACATCAAGCACATCAGATAGTTTGAATTAAAGAAAGACATCAAGAGGTGTTACTGTCATGTATACAGCAGTAGGGAATTTATAAAAGTATGAATTCTGCTGCTTCTTGGACTTTAAAACATGCAGAAGAAAATCAGACAGCAAGGCTTACCTGCTGTCATTGCTAATCTTAGTGTAAAAAATCCTTTCTGGAGTGCATTTCAGCCAAATACTGATACTCAAGTCTGTGAATAGCCTCTGCTGCCTTAGAGCCTATGGTTCCCACTGATGGATCTATGTAGAGAGTCTGGCTTCAAAGATTGGGCGAGGCCTTGGGTGATATGATTTAGCATAAAGTGTCCCTGCGCACGGCAGGGGGGTTGGAACTAGATGATCTTAAGGTCCTTTCCAACCCTAATGATTCTATGATTCTATGAGAGTTTGTTTTGTTTAAATTTGGAGGGTTTGGGGTGAAGTTCTTAATGTAGCCAAGGTCTTGTGTGAGGCAGCCAGAAGAATTATGAACCTTAGTTACAGCAGTACACCAAAAAAGCAAAGGCAATGATTTAATGCTTCCAGAGTAGTAAGAATGATCAAATGCTCACCTATCCTTCCCTTCCATGGCTGTGATTTCTAATTGCTAATCTCTAGCCCAGTTAAGGTATGCTTGTATCTGAGGAAGGTCTCCCTTTTGGGTTTACTTTTTTATGACATGTAAGTTAGAGTAATTTGCAGGTTAATGTGATACGCATCCTTCTTCATTTATACTTAAAAGAAAATGGAGCTTCCCTTAATTTTCTTCGCACTGCAGAAATAGCCATGGCTGATGGATAACCTTCTGGACAAGAACTGTTGCATAATCATCAATAGGGCTTTTCCAGATATGCAGCAATTTAAATCAGGTTTATCAGCAGGCCCCTTTTGATTTAAGCTTTGATCCTGCGCTTCTCAGAGAAATGAATGGGTTTTACAGTGTTTTCGCTGAATAGCTCTGGACACCTGCAGCATGTACTAAGGTGATGTGGAGTGCTGTGTGCTAATCTAAAACAATTCCCTCAGTAATGAACTTGATAAAAAATGAAGGAGGGTGCTGCCAGTATTTTCAATAGTATGTTGACATAGTTTTTGGAAACAGTGTGGCCCATGCTTCTGTTTGTGTTTATAATTTAGCATGACTCATACCCAGAAGTCAGAACTGTCCTGGTGAAAAGAAAAGGATGGATATTAAGATTACAAGTGCCCAGGCAGATTTTGTATATCGAAAGTTGACAAAAAAGACAATTTGCAGAGGTTTCAGTAAGTGTATCATTAAATCATCCTTGGCTCCTGCTCAGTTGTTTTTCTAAAATGATGCTTCTCTAAGCAGAAATATAAACATGTGAACCACTGAAGGTGACTTTCTTGGAAGAACTGTTTTTTTTCCCCACCAAGGAAACATATTTTTTTCTGAGATGTCCAATTGATTAGTGCCAGACCAATGGAATTAGTAAGTGAAATCCTCAAGATGTTCGATTGTTTTTATAGCACAACTCAGTTGCCAGTGTTTTTCTATATGTGAAAATATTTGGCAGCTTTGTTGACCAAATAGGCAATAGTATGTGAATTTCACTTTTTATCTAAAGGCCTTTTGGTTTCATGTCTCAAATGTAGGAGTTTGACATTCAGCTAAACCAGGGTAAGTGATTGTCTTCATAACTTCTGTGGAGTGTTATGAGAAAGTAGAGCCTCGTGTCATGCTCAGCTGCATCAGAACTAGACATACATGTTTGGCTTTCCTGAAGGCATTTGCATACACAGCAGGCTGTCAAGCCTGGAATTGCCTGTGTAGGCCTGCTGGCCTCAGCAGCTCTCCCCATGGCCCATGTGGAGACTTAGGTCTGCTCTCCCAGTGTTATAAGCAAGTTCCATCTTCATAGGGGAACCCCCTTCCTATGTTTGGCTTGAGCAGCACCAAGGAACATACACATCGAATAAATTCCCTTCTTGAAGTAATACCAGTACTTTGGTTAAGCCACTGTAAAACTACTGGTATGCATTTGTTCATAGTTTGGAAAATACTGTTTTCATTACAGTAAACCAATATAAACATCAGCAATATTGCTATCAAACAAATTAGTTCTCATGTGAAATGTATGGTGAGTAAATTTGTTATGTAGCTGAATACAGTATTATTTAATGGAACTTGATTTGGTGCCAACCAAACATACGGATCTTTAAATGTGTTCCCCTTGTGGCTGAAATCATCCACCAGTAACATGTGCTGTATTCCCTTCCAGACTTACAGGCTGGCTGCCCTTATTGTATGAGGTTTTGAAATGCAACAAATAGCACTGGTGTGGGGGGAGGAAAACAGTGCAACAATTTCTGTTTTGTTAGTTAGTTTTCAAAAAAATTGGCATGACTAAAACTTTTCTTCTCTCTTCCCCCATCTTTCAGCCTGGAAAAGCGTTATGTTTTATCTTCAGAAGCCATAAAGCCATAAAAGTTCTTCATTCTTTTGAGGATCCATTTCTCTTCTTTCCTTTTTTACCAGGGGAAATTGATAGAAGAGCAAAAGAGGAGATAAATGGGAGGCGGGGAAATGCAGGTAAATCTTTTTGTGCTTGACTTTTTGCAATATTAAAATAATTACTAAAGGAATATATATTTCTGAATAAATATGTTTTTCAGAAAACACTGCCTTTCCTTTTTTTTTCCCTTAGTTGTGACTGCTCTTTGACAGGAAGCTGTATTGGGAAAGCTACTTCAGCAATCACATTTTTAACCACAGAACTTTAATGGGCTAACACAATAGCTGACATTACATTTGCAGCAGAAGTAATAGCATAAATCCTTATGTAACAAACGCTTCTGTGCATACTTATATTGATCGCTGTGAATAGTAGTAATTCAAATCAGTGTCGTTCCCTTTTTGTAGTAAAACATACACAAGTATCAGTGAGTTTAATAGTGTTCTTCTACAGCAGTTAGTGTGTTAAGGTGGGCTCTAAAAATTACTGCACTGTAATTACCTCAAGTCATTTAAATGTAATGCACTGCAATTTCTTTAAAACCTTCCCTTTGCAATTAATCAAATGCTGAAGTGGTGCTAAGCAGGATGGGCCTCATTTTACTTTGTCAAATTCCCTTCACTGCTATAACCACAAGTGAGGGTGCTGTAATGATTTACATGTACAACATCTGCACGCACTAATGTCTCTTGTAGTCAAAATTGTGTTTTGGCTGAGACAATCAAATGGTGAAAATTATATTCCCAGATTTGTGCTCAACATTGCATTCAGGGCTTTGAATGTGTTCTTTGGCCAGACCTGGTAAAAGTTACCTGATGGTGGTGTGCAAAACTTAAAGGCACTCAAAAATCCAGCTCCAGGCACTGGATTGAGACCACCTTAGAGAGATTTGGCTTTAGAGAGCAGCAGGAAAATAAAATGTACTTTCAATAAATAATTAGGATGACCTGTTAATGCTATTGGGAGTAGAGTGGAGTTGTCTGTGCCAGTTCCTTCTGTAAGCTGGTGTAGCTCCTTTGGGACCAGTTGAACCTTGCCAACATACATCAGCCAAGGACCTGGTATGAGTGCAGTTACTTCGGGTTTGGCCCTGTGCCAGCTGAAGAGTTGCTTCTCTTGGATAGTACCTCAAGCAGAGGAGAATGTTGAAGGGGCAATTCAGCAGATGTTGAGGTTTTTTAAACCTCAGGAAAATGTCAGTGAAATGGTGGCATAATATTGGCGGATGGAGAGGGAGCATTTGTGTTGCAATTGATACAGCAACCAGGGGCAAGCTGAAAGGTGTTCTTACTCCCTCAAAAACAGTTGGGGGCTAATTATAGATCCACTGATGTAATGGGAACATTCTGACCCACCATTATTGTCATAATCATAGTTGTAAGCCTGGTAAATTAAAAGGTCTGTTTTCCTTGCTTTCTGCGTACAAATTCCATTTCATAATGTTTTGGGCTATTCTGGGGAGGTTACAGGGCCCTGAAGGTAATTAAACTTACTCAGTCATCAGCAGCTTGACTTGTAACCCACCCAAGGAGTGCTTATAATAGTATTGCTTCATTTTGTTATTTGTCTTGAAAGTTGCTTAGCTGAAGGTGAGATGCAGTCCAGGGAACCTCACTAAAATATTAGAGTTCTGTGCAGCTAATACTGTCTATCTTGTTTAAATCTTGGTAGAAAGGGGATAATGAAGAAGGGAAGCAGTTTGGGGAGCTTGAGTGTTGCGTGTTGTCCTCCTATGGCGAGTATGGAGCAGTGTGTATATGGTAGTGGTGTGTGTTGTGGGGCACCATCCGGAGCAGGACCGAGAACGGGGGCATCTGTATTTCTGTGTAAATCCAGCTAAGTCATCACACGTTTGCTGACACACAGACTTTGGGTACTTTTTTTTTTTTTTTACCAAGTGAGTCCACCAAGTCTGTCTGCAGTGTTAGGCTTGTGTTTCTGCAAGAAAAATGTGGCTCATGTCTCAGGCTGTCTCTAGTGGCAATTGATTCCTGAACTGTTTCAAGGCAAAATCAAACTTTCAGTGTAGTCTGTACTGTCACAGATGACTTAAGCTGATTTGGTCAACTTCGCTGTCAAACAGTTTTGAGGTACTCAGCCTTTGTTCTGTTTGGACTTATCTGGGAAGAGAAAACTAGCCTTTTGCCAAGGTGTTTCCAGATTAAAGCCCATGTCCACTTCGTGCAGGTGATGGTTTGGACTCAAGAGTAGAACTGTAGAAGAAGTGGGAACAAAATGCTCAAGTTTCTTCTTCCTGCAGGGTTGGGTTTGGCATACGGATGACAACGTCCAGTCAGCATCACAGTAATGAGGGCCTGGGAATGAGCTATCAGGTTGGTTAGCTGTGAGTAGGTTATGATCTTGCCTGTTCAGTCAGAATTAAGCTGGACTTTACTTGCACAAGCCAGATGCAGAGACAAAACATGTAGGTCTTGAGTTTGGATCTGGTGTTGCAACCTGAGTTACACTGAGTGAGGTGGTATGATAGCAGTATGCATGGGTGAGAAACAGTCCAGGAAGATCTGATCTCCTAGGAAGAAAAATTATATGCATCACTCTTTTCTTGTGGGGTCTGGGATGGAGTTGTTGTGGGGTTCCTTTAAAGGATCAAAAGTGATGTGTGTGTTGAGCCAGGATAGAGTTTGAAGCTGACAGTACTTAGAAAGCAGGTATCTGAGGTACAAGCATGATGCAGTCCAGTGAGACATGGTTGGAGAGGGTGAGGGAGGACAGCAGAGATGGTGAATAACCTTCAGAGGAGAGACCCTGGGGGCCATAACCTCAGTTCAGAGAAGAGGTAATACTTAGAGGGGCCAAAAGGGGAGCAGAAAATATCAGAAGCTTTTGAGAGGGGCAGAAGGTTGTGATCTGTTCCCCAGCCACCACTTGGAGATAAGCTTCTCTTTAGGAAAGAATCAGCAATCTTTAAAATTTATGTGATGTGTATAAAATGAAGTGCTTTCTCAGCTGATCCCTTAGCCAAATGTAAAACAGTCTGAAGCTTTTCAAAGCTTCGTAATCTTTAAAATTATAAATCAGTGTTTTTATACTGTATTGAAATGGCCACAAACTCCCAACCTTTGTGATAAGCTACCACAAAAAGGACTGGAAGCCAGCAAATATTTCTTGTTAATAATCTCAGAAGAACAGAAGAAACTGCTTTTTTTTTTTTTCCCCCCAAAGACTGAAAAAAATGATTCCCAAATTCTGCTCAAACTGTTGATAACTCTTGTGCTTTGGTTAATTAGGGAATAAACCTTAAGGTTGTTCTAAGAGTGCTGGTTAAAGACACTTCAGATTATGTTAGTTGAGCAAAGTGAAACAAAACACTGTAAAAAAGAGAAACTGCTCGCTGTAGTTTCTTGGTCACAAGTAAAATGTGGTAAGTAAACTGGGTAATGGAATAAATGCAGAGCTAAAAACTCTTGCCATTTTGTGATATATTGCATAAAGCTGTGGCTCATATAGAGTCATAGTTATGTGAGAATTTTTGCTTATGAGTGTATCAGCTTTCTAGGCTGAATTTCAGGGAAACTAAAAATATGCTCTAAGAGCTCTAGAAATACAAAGGAAAGGGAAAAAACCCTTCCAAATGATACTTAGTAAAAAAGATAATGTGGGGTTTTTTTAAGCTTATCACACAACTTCAGAGTGTGTATCTGAGTGCTGTATTTGAGTAAACTGTATTTGAGTGCTGTGTTTCACCACCAACTTCAAAATGATGATCCAGCCTCAAGAGAAATATTTGCTAAGTAATATGACCAGGTCAAAATGAGGGTGATTCCACTGCATGATTTCACTGCCATGTGAATTTACAGGCATGTAACTTAAAACCCCATTCTTGCAGATAAACTCAATTTTTTTCTTGCTGTTTGTGAAGTGAACCTGGAAGGCATCTGGTCACCATCCTCATTACATTTTTGTTTCTTCATATTGGGAAACTCTTGCCACTTATCCCTTGATTTCTGTTCTGACATGAAATCTAAGTTCCTCAGTCTTTATGTCATGTTTTGTAAGTCTGTATAATTTTTATTGTTCTTCTGTGGTTTAATCCTTTTTTAACACATAAGGCTCAAATTTGGTATTCTGGGTGAGACCTTGCCGTTGCAAAGCTGCACAGAATAGCTACTGCCTGTCTCTTAGGAGCAACTCAGCTGGCTCAGAAATAAGCAAATTCAATTTAACTCTCTCCTTCAAAAATAAAGTGGGGGTGGGTTAGAATTAGGTTTTGGGTGGGGAGATTTTATTTCTAGTTTCATCCCAAAGCAAATTTCTATGGCTGAGTTATAAACCCCTGAAAATTGCAGTTCATAATGGAAACATTGGCAGACCCTGAACGCCGCCGCTGTAAAGTAGTACGAAGCTTTAAGTTTTTCCACTTTTAGACCTGTAATATAACTAAATTACAACACTTTCCATACAGACATTTGATTTCACCCCCAGTAATTTCTGCTGGATCTCTCCAGTGATTCCTGACTTCCTGTGTTACCACTGGACTTTTTCCTATTGACTAGGCAGTTTGTTTCATTCAGTCGGTAGATTTACCAATGGAGATACCCAAAGCATTGTTTACTGGGGCAGAGGGCGCTAGGAAATGCAGTGCTGGCTTGAGGAAAGTTACAGTGCAGATTTATGGAAGGAATTTACAGCAAATGGGGCTGGAATGAGTATTATGGGATTCACAAAATATGTGAAATGATAAGGGTCCCTGCAGAATAGAAATGTTCTTCCAGACTCCATCCAAGCCCACTGACAAAGTGGATGCAAAGGCACTCTTAAGAAGGGAATATCAAGATTGTTTTCCTTTCCCAAAGCAGCAGAAATAGAGCAGCAATGTGACTTCTTACAGCACTGCAGTATGCTAGGGTATTCCAACAGGAGCAATTTTATGTGAAAGTGGATGTGAAAGCAACAGGGAGAATGGAAGTCAGCAAGTGGACAGGGCTTTTTTCTGGAATTATTCCTGGAGTCATTTCTCATACTGGCACAGGCTGCAGGAAGTCAGACATCAACGTGTGGGTTATTTATAGCCATTTTCTAGCTGACTTCAGTGCAAATGATCTGTTTAGCTACTTCAGTCCTTAGGGCAAGAGTTGCAATGCCACTCATTTGGCCCCCATGGCATTCCTCTTACAAATTACGGAATCAGGGCATAAATAACATACCCTCACTTTTCTGGTTTGAATCCCTCCATGAAGATGATTTTTTTTTGTTTATTGTTGTTGTTATTGCATCCTGATGGGTCTGTGGTGACTTCCGGCACATCCCCTGGGTGACTGAGAATCATTTCTAAATAGTGAATTACCTTGGGTTGGATTAGTACTCCCACTGAAAGCTTTATCTGTGTCCATGCTATTTCTGCATCTGCCTTTTCCTGACTGTAGGAGTAAAACCTGCAGTCCATTTTAGTGGAAAAAAAACAATTGCTCTTTTCCAGTCAATTGGAAAACTTTGTGCCTTTATGGGAGAATTATAGTAATGACACTGAGCAACTAAGAAACTGGGCAACTCTGCTTTCCCGTATTTTTTCTCTTTACTGCAAAGTAAGTTGATTTCAGCACGAAGCATCTCCAAAACACAGACCCTTCTAAAAGGATTTTAGATCCAGAGAGAAGATAATCACTGTCATTCAGATGTGGCGGTGTTTACTGGATGGAAGCATATGTAAGCCTCAATCTGCTGAAGGAAAAGTTAGTTCTTTGGCTTTCACTGGGGAGCTGAGCTATTCCAATTGACTTTGAAGATGAACTCCAATGTCTATATCTGAAAAATCTCTGTATAGTGTTAAGTCCCCAGTGAAGATAGTGACAGACTGGTGCAAATCCAGAGGAGAAACACCACAATGGTTAGGAAGCTAGAACATGAGAGATGCTAGAAGCTGCTGACGGAATGGGGCTTACTAGTCTGTAGGAGGTGATTGAGGGGATCTAGTTCCTGTCTTGTGCTATCTAAAGGGAGTTTTTGGATTAGGTGGGATCAGATTCTCTGAAGGACAACATGACAAAGGTATAAGAGGTGGTGATCACCAAGTTGCCATGAGGGAAATTGTGTTTGTATGTGAGGAATGTATTACTTCATTAGGAGACAAGAAAAGTCCCCCCTAGGAGGTTTTCAAACCTCAGCTGGACCTGATCTCACTTTGAACAGCTTGAAGCTGGCACTGCTCTGAGGAGCTTGAAGCAAGTGACCTCCTGAAGTTTCTTCCAACTTTATTTTTTACTTTATAAATCTGAATTCCTTTTTACCAGAAGTAGCATCAACATGAGAGGGGAAAAAAAAAGGTACCAAAATTGAGGATTTGAGAAATGGGTATATATACACACAACCAACTGAGGGAAATAGATTTCCAGCTATTTACTTTTGGTGGTTTAATTTTCCTTTGGAAAATAAAATCAGGAAGAGCAGAGAGTCTGAAAGTGAGAAGTCTGGTTACAATCAGAAGAGCTTAATATTTTTAGCTCCTATTTTTCAAAGTAAAATATCATTAAAACATACTATATTTCCATTGCAAAGGAGTCAATGACTGTCATGTTCCTTAATATGCACTGAAAAGAACGAAAGTCACATTCTTCAAGGATGTTTATGTGTGTGTGTATATTAAATATACCTAAACTTTGTTTTATGCATTTTCAGTCACTTAAAGTACATAATTTTACATTTTAAAGATCATGAGCATGCAGTTGTCATATGGGATATTTTGGAAAATGTCACGCTGAAGAAAATATCTAATGTTATGAGAAACTAAGGTGATTTATACTTACTATTGACTTACTTTTTTTTCCCTTCAGCTGAAGCACAATTGTGAGAGGTAACAAAGGTAAAGAACTGGCCTTTTGCTGATATGTCACCTGCATAGTAATCAAAGTCTTGTCACTTTGCATCAACTTTACTTATAGCTTACCATAAAGATCTCCTGCTCTGTGAAACAGTCTATTCACTGTTTATTCACCAGGTGAATTAACAACCAAAGGCACAGTAACTGGTGCTTCACAGTGCTGGTTGTGGAGCCTCTTTAGTGAAGGAAGCAGGAGGCAAATTTGGGATCAGAAAACAGGTCTTCAGTACTTGGGGCCCACTTTTCTCTGTCCTGCACAGTGCATTTGTTGTTCATGCAAGAACCAAAATAAACCAAAAAGCAGATAACCTTTTGTTACAGGATCCCGATTGGTTTTAAACAGTGATAAGGGCACTTTGTAAGATCAGCTTTTGATTTGTAGCTGTTTACATTTGGAAGAGACACAGAGATGCTAATGTCCCTTCTGGCATTTGTAGCTATTTTGATTTCTGAAGATCTGTGGGTTTTACATGGCATGAGATCAAGCAGTAACAAAGCTATGACAGATAGAATTGACGTACAGAATTACTCTTTTGGCTCCAGACACATTGCTTACTTTGCAAGTCAGTGTCTGCTCACTCCAGTGACTCCTTTTGCGTAAGGGTCATCACTTCAGATGTATGTAAGATTCTGAAAAACACACACAGTTGGGTTACATCTGCAAGTGGATGAAAGAAGGCTCTGAGCTGGGATTTCTTTTCTGCTCAGGTAGGCTTTTTCCTGCTCTATAGATGTCCTCACAAGACAAGCAAACACAGTCTCTGTTACTAAGCCAAAAGGAGCAGATAAATCTGACAAATTTTGCTTTTCTGCTGTTTTTCTCTTCTTGGTTTATAAAAGGTCACAGTGTGAACCACTTCAATGCCTTCCACTGTTTTCTTTTACATTTTATAGTGCTTGCATGATCTCAGTGAGGGAGCGTATTTATTGTGCATGCCATTCAGTTTAGATTCAACTGCAGCACATGATCACAGCAACTTAGAGGGGAAAAAACTGGAAAATAAGTCCCTGATGTAAAACTGGTAACTGAGCCAAAACAGTAGTGCCAGTTATTTCAGTGCCTCACATAGTGATTTACGAATTCACTGCAAACACATTTAACGATTTATTGGGACAACTGTGCATAATAACCAGCTCTCTTGAAACCTTGGATGCAAACTGCTTTTGATGGTAATTTTTCCTTTTAATATTTTACAGGGAGGCATTAGAAGGTGACAGTAGGGAAAGATTGTGTTTGCGTCATACTTCTCAGTGCCACCCGTAAGTTTATCCCTTCAGTCTCCACTGTATTATTTAGTTTGGGAAAATATACGCAGTGTCTCATGGAAGAATGAATACCTACAGGACTGATCTAAATCCTATAGGCATTTGCTAAGATGACACATTTTCCACATGTGTATGGCACATGCATGTGCCATTTAGGGCTCTTTTAGGCTCATGAAGAGCAAGAGAAGCAACTTCTAGGTGGCATCACTGATTGTCTTCCGGCATTTGCCTGCTCTTTCCTAATTTGCACAGATTAAACCTGCAGGATTTACAAGGAAGGACACAGCTGGATGGAGGATGGCAAGTAAGGACAAAATAATCTTTAGGAAATGTCTGCCAACTTCCTGATCTTATACCAGCTCGCACACAGTTAAGTTCCTTTTATTTTAGGCAGGCATTTATTTAGCTTTATAATAGTTTCTATCATACACCTCTTGTCCAAGAAAGATATTTCCAAATTGTGTTTGTGTTTATGGTAAATGCAGAAGCTCTGTCAAACCTTTCAAACTATATATGAGACACCAGAATGCCTTTTTAAGCACCAAGTTATTTCTTTAGGTTCTCAACTTAGAGGCTGAGAGATGCAATAGGTCAGATTTTTTTGACCCAGTAAGATCCTATCCCATGACCTTATGTATATGATGATAAGGTAACACAGAGCAAAGTGCTAGCACAAAGTAGATGGTAGGAGCTAAGGGTCATAGGAGGAGGTTGGAATTGAAGACTTGTTTCTCATGCTGTGTGAAAGCTTGTTACTTGTTATCCCATCTGGCTGGTTACCTGCAAATAAGGTAGATACCATTATAAACATTTCAGAAGATAAGTTTGTAAATGTTCAGTGAGCTTGGGTGGTAACAACAGTAAAAAAGATTCCTTTACTCTCACTGCATGCATACTGCATATGTCGAGGGCTCGAGTAGCTCAATCCTGTCACATATCTATTTTTAAAAGCTGTATTTTCTTATTGCTTACATATAGAGTCTCCAGTGCACATTTACATGCTACAATGAGGTCATTTTTCTGGATAATTGGGAAAGTTAAGTAATTGCTTGAGAAAGTAAACATTTCTTTTAACATCCATGAAGCAAGTCTTAGAGCTGTTTGATACCTATACTCCTAAAATTAAACAGTGATTTACATCAACATGAAATCCGTCTTGAGCTATCCTATGATGTCATGTGGCATTGCCAGGGCACGTGCAGGCTCCTTCAATACCCTTCATTCATGATGGGGAGCCTCATTGTGATTTCACTTTTCCCTTAGACAGCAAAAGGCAATATGTAAAATGTGGAATCAATATGATTTGTGTGTATTTGTAGAGTACGTGTTGACAGCTTAAGAGACAAGTGGGACTGACTGGCAGAGGTTTTCTCTATCATTTATTGCCTTTATGCTTTCTAAAGCATGACCTTGTGCCTTTGAAGTAATTTACCTGTTGGCATACTCGTGGCAGCAAGACACTTTGAAACACCCCCCTTTTTTTGTGATCATTGTATTTATCCAGGACCAAACAGAGCAATCTTGGTCTGTGTTCAGGCTTCCTTATTTTATGTGGTTTAGTCATAATTCCCCATTTCAGCCCTGGTGGTGACTGCAGCTTCTCCGCTGATATGCCCAGCTTTTCTGAGCCACTTCTATAGCTTCTTCAGCAGAATTTCCCATAAAAGTTTCCTAATTCATCAGTCTCTGGATAAGATTTAACTATAAGATCAAGATTTGTCTTTGCATGTCAGAAATGTTGATTCTAGGATTACTGCTTCTAATTTAGCATCACAATCTAATCACTTCTTTGCTTCCACCTACTCTGTAATTTTTAACTACCTTATGTCCTTTGCCAAACTCTTAGACTTAAGCTCCATCAGACAAGATGCATCTTTTTCTCATCTCACTTTGATGAGCTAAACTTTGACAGGATGTCAGTTAGCTGTTTCTACTGTGGTTATTTGCAGTAAACAGTAGTATTCAACGGACTGAGACAAGAATGGTTTTGGGTAGCAAAAAGCCAAATGCAAATTTAATAAGGCAACGGCAAAGTTTATGATCTAAAGATGAACTTATTGTAAATTCTGTTGCAATAACAATGGATGCACTACTTAGGAAAAAGGAAAATAATCTGGTTTCAGAGGCTGTTTCTGCATAATAGAGTAGACACTGGAGCCCTCAGTTACAGAAGAAATCCAGGGTGACAATGGCTAGTGAAGGGGAACCATGGCAGCTGAGCCCGAGTAGTCATTCTTGACAATAGGAAACAAAAAGTAAGAGAAGAAACAGAAAACGAATGCCGGAAGTGATCCTCAGCAGAAGTCACTGCTAAACTTGAGCTTCTAATGGGTAGTTGGATATCCTGTAATACTTAAGAGGATGCTGACATATTAATCTAACAAATATTCAGAATTAATCAAAGACTAAGGAGCTGATGAACATTTGGAAGCTTTTACTTAATTTGAATTCTTCTTGAAATGCCTGGGTGTAATAAACAGTTGATTTGTGTGCTTGATGCGGCTTTAATTGCATTCTGCAAGGGAATCAAAATCTCAATTTTGACAAGTCTGGGTAGATCTTGGTCACCTTCCTTCAGAAATATCTGCTATAGACTAAATAAGCTTGTGTTGCCCTTTGAACTAGCTGACTGTATGCATCACTTTCTAATCCCTGCACAGGTTTACCTTTCAAACCCACACATTCCCTTAAAAACTTTAGTTAGATTTGCCACGGTACCTTACCATACTTCTGTAACTATTTGGTATGATAGAGGGGAAAAATAAAGGAGTTTCTAGTTATTGTTTCAGGAAATGAGTACATAATGAGCTGCTAAACTATGGCTGGTTTCTTCTGACACTTAGTGGCATTGTCAGCATTATTATGAATTGAAATGGGGCAGTACAGGAAATAAATGTAATTGCAACAGATTTATACATAAAGAATGCATGTTACCAACTAGTGTCTTAAGGATAAGTTGACCAAAAAATATTTTTAATAAGAGAAGCAGAAAACATCACTATAGACACATCACAAATTTTTGGAGAGCATAGATAAGCAGAAAGTATAAATGCCTCAACCTGAGTCTTTGAGAACTAATGTGAGTCAGCAAATAACAATTAAGATTGGTTCTGTCTTCAGTTAGAGGTTGAGCTGTGCAACATATATGAATACTGCACCCTTCCACTTCGCAGGTAGATTTCTTAGTTTGCAGGAGTGAAGAAAAAAAACAACTATGATATACTTAGTGACATATTGTCAGATAAAGATTGAAGCCTCCAAAGTGCTGCCAGCCTCTGAATGCTAGCTATTTAGCCCAGTTGTGTTAAAGTGCTGTCTTTGGTGCATATCAGTAAATGTGGCAATAGGGTAGTACATAGTAATGGACTCATTAGCTTGTCAATGTGTTTATTCAGCCACCAATCAAACCTGACTTATATATAGCTGAGCAGTTTCCATAAAATATGTGATCATGAGCACCCAAGAACCAATTAGAAAACTTGTGGGTTTTTAATGGGTTAGGTTTTATTATCCTACAGCTATTACAAGAGTATGAACAAAGCAGTTACTACAGCACTTGAGGGTATATAATTAACTTAGAAGTATGTTTTTTTTAAGATATCACAGAATAAATCATCTTCCAGATGATGTTCTAGATAATGTCTGAATCAGACCCCTTCAAATATTTTTATAATTAAAGACCCAGAATTAACCAAATCTTAACAGAAACAATGTTAGCTCTGAGCACAGAATAGAGTTAGCTTATTAACAATTAGTGTTTGAAGAACAGCCATATCCTGACTCATAGCAGCCAGTTCACTGATCAAAATAAGAATATTTCTCACATGCTCTCTGGTAACCCCCCAAGCTGTACAGGCTGCCTGCAGAAGAAGCTGCCCCAGGTGGTTTGTAACCACATTTGCAAGCATCTCCAACTGCAGAGATCTTGGTACAGGAGGGAAGAAAGAGCCTAAAATGAAGTGCAGAATCCCATTACCTTGAAATTTGTTTGCTTTGCCCTCCTCTCATTACAGGTGAGCAAGTGGGTTTAATTATTTGTTTTCTACACATGCTTTTCATCCCAAAGAGGGCAGGAATGATTTAGAAAACATCCAAGTAGTTCACTATGAAAAGTTTTAAATGCAGATTTCCTTTCAGAAATGCCTTTTTTTTTGTCACTTTTGGAAGTGCAGATGATTTTTATAGTCCATTCTAAGTCGTTAGCTAATTTTCATGACTAACCTGTTATCAAGATTCAGTTAAGAATTTACATCAGCTCTTAGAAGAAATCAGTATCGTAAAAACTTAGCCAAAGAATGAAGCAACACACTTTGCTTTTTGTGTGAACAAAGTGTTCTTGGTTAAACTTGAATTATTTTTATGAATCTGAAATAAATAAAACTGAAAATAAGTATTAAATTGTTTAGGATGGAAGTAGGTAATCAGTTAAATACAGGTCTGACTAGGACCATGCCTGTGTCATTCTATGCCGTGATAGGTATACAATTACATGTATTTCTCAGTAAAGTAGGAATTCGCATTTCTAAGTTTCCCTAGAACGTAAGGAATTGGTTGATATCCTTGTTGATAAACTTCTTTTGGTAAGCCTTCAACCTTCCTTGCTTCCCTAGATTTCAGTAAGAGAAGGACCACCACTACCATTGTAAAAGGTGCTAGTGAGATAGCATCAAAACTGCAGTACACAGCTCTGGTCATCTGTGTTCTGGAAAGATTAACTAAATTAAAGCATGTGAAGGGAGGAGAAACCCTTGCTTGTCCAGCACAGGAAAATGAGACAGATGACTGATCTATGCAGGCCAGTCATGGGGATTAAGGGGAAAGGAAAGAATTACTTAAAGGATACTCTTGGCCCACGAACAAATAAGCTTGAACAATTAGTGAATAAATGAAGCTTTCAGAACAAGCTTAAGTACAGGGTCTGGAACAGTCTTGTAGTCAGAAGTGGGTGAAACAGTGACCCACTTTAAGCTGGAACACGGTTAGCTATGAAAGGAGCTTGTATAATGCAGCTATTGAGTGGCCCAATGAGCCCATGAGGTTCTTGTATTGCAGGGAGCACAGGAACAGTAGCAGCGTCCTAACAGAGCTATCAACAATTATAGTTTTCCTTAATGTTTTCCTTTCTTTTCATGTGTATCTTTGTTGCTGTTTGATTAAACAAAAGTTAACAAAATCCCTACACTTCAAGACTGTAAAATATTTGAATAAGGGAGCAAGAAAAAAAACTATTTGTTGAAAGAAAAAAAATGAAGTAGAGCTGTCTCTTCTTTCACCTCTTGAGATTTTTGTTCCTTGTGCATGTTTCTTATCTTGCCAAGAGCATGTGTTGTTGGCCAAGTGCCCTTAGCTTTTAGTACGGTGAAATAAAGAATAAGGAGTTAAAGATACTTGCTTGATCTTTCTCAGAGGTTCTAAATTTTTGAGAATATGAAATTAAAACTTTCTACTCTGATTAAGTTTGCAATGTGGGTGACAGTCACTTCCATCTAGTATTGCAGGTGCATTTTGTCTAATGAACCTAATCCACTTTCTCATTAGGATCACAAATTCAGCTACTGCAACATGCTAATTAAACACCCATCAAAGCAATTTTAGCTGAAGCCAAGTGTTATTTGGGCACAGGCAAGGATTAATAGGCAGAGCTTTTTGTCTGTAGCAATAAGATCATTCAGGGGAGATCAGAAGTACAGTAGATTAGCGTCTCCATTATATGCCTGCCTCCTTTCTGAAGCAGCTCTCCAGTCAAGGCAATAAATCAGGCTTCAGTCCCCATCGTTGTTCAGCTGAAGGCCATGTCAGGGCGCATATATCAGCTTTCTAAAGCAGTAACCACACATTAGCTTGTTAGTAGCTTCATACAAAACAGATCTGGAGTCCGTCAGTGAATAGTATAGAGCTGCCTTTGTGTAGTGGGGATTTTGACAAAGCACTACAAAGAGTTTCTTAAGCTGGAAGGAGGAATGAGACAATGACAAAGAAGAGACAATAAAATGTGGTATATCCAGTTAGGTTATTGCCATAAACTTTCTTCCCTGACTGAATCTCTAAAAATGCCATAATGTCTCAAGACAGGCACTTTTATGTTTAATTCAATGATTTGAAGTAAAAAGAAAATAAAAGCACCATACCTCACTTTCCTGATTTTCATAGGCTCTGGGGGATGAAATCACATTAGATTTCTGTGAGACTGATGTTTTAAAGTGTTACTGTCTTTTTTAATGGCATTTTAACATAGTCTATTTAAAATAAGGTGAAAATAGTTTTCAGTTCTAAATTTCTCCCTGCTGTCCATAGAAGGTAGGAAATTTTGGTTGAAGCAGAGTCAGAGGGAATTTTGCTTATTACACAGTATTTTGTGATTTGGAAAAGGCAGTTGATCCAGATTTTATGGATTAAATTTTATGTTTAATCACCAACAGAGACAAAAGTCATCAGATCCTACTGAAGCTTTCTTTCAAATATAGTTCATCTATGGCTAGGCACTTTTGAAAAAACAACTCAGACATGCCTGCATCTTTAGAAAAACATCTAACCCCCTTTGAAATTTAACTGTAATATATGCAAACTCTGGTTCCCATTAGGCACTGTATATTTCCACAAAAATTCAGCATTAATTTTCTGTATGACTAGACAGACTTGCCACCTTCCTTAGAACAATTACCTCCCTTTGGCACGAAACATATTTGCTACAAGCATGTATTTAATGTTGTAAACAAATGTTGTAACTGTTGCAAAATCTGATAAAAAAAAAAAAAACAACCCACTTTCATGCAAATCTGATGGCCTTGGCAGAGCGGTCATTCCAAAATGCTGCTGGTAAAAAGAAAACCATTTAAGTGATACATGCTATAAAACATCCACTTCTGAGTACTCTCAAAACATGAAGGCTAAAACTGATGAGGGTAATATAACATTATAAATTCTCTTATATGAATAAAAAGTTTAAAATGTAGTGTTCATTTGCTTTGGTTTTCCCTGTCTTCTTCAGCTCAGAATAGTGACTAAGAGGAATTGGTTTACTGTGGACAGGTACAATGTTGACAAAGGATAGATTAATGAAAACCAAACAAATGCCTTCTTTCTACAGAAACTGGAATGTCATGCTCTTTCTGAAGACATTACAGAAACACAGGGTGGCATTTGAAGATATTCAGCCCCCCAACTATGTGAATGAATTCCTACTATCTTGGGGCTGGATTAAGGGCTGGAATTTATTCTGAAGGCTCTGAATCTAGATTTTTGTCTCTGTTGTACTCCTAAATGTTGTATCCCTGCCCATGCAGGGGGTTGGAACTGGATGATCACGAGGTCCTTTCCAACCCAAACCATTCTGTGTTTCTATGATTTTTATTTAGTTATTGCTTGCCATAGGGCACTGTGAAAGCAAGCGGTGAGAGCAATGGGAAACAACGTGAAACAACCACATCCAGTCATCCAAAACCCAGCAGGTTTGCCCACTTAGTTCTCTTCCTGTTGCCAGTTTCTGTGAGCATGAACATCAGCCTTTAGTCATTTCCTGAGCATTTGGCTAGTCTGCAAGGCAAGCTGTGTGTCTCAGTTTAGCTATTCATTGCGAGCTTTCCCATTTGGTCAAAGAGGATACCTAATATGTATTGAATAACACACTACCAGTTTCAACTCTTCATAGAGTCCTCAGTTTTGATAGGGGACTATACATATAGCTAATACTGATCATAAAGTAGTAATGACAAAAAATGACTAACACCTTTCACCTCATATGTGCTAGCTTTTATCTGACCTTTGCTCAAAATTGTTTTGCTCATTTTTAATGTCATCATTAATCTGCCGCGTTTCACAACATTTGCAGGAGGTAGATGACATTATCAATAATTTGCAGGCAAGGAAAATAAGATAGAGATGCTGCATCCCCTCTTGGGAAATACCAGTAACTTAGCTACAGTGCTGGGAATCATCAAGGGAATTCTTACAACATTTCCTCGGAGAATAAAAACACTAAGCAACTTGTCCATGAGTCACTGGAAGCTCCATGTAGTAACCTTAGGCAGTGTGTATCACCATACTTATTTGATAAATTGCTCAAATCAAATTACTTTTCCAAAATAAGTATCATATGGCTCAAGTGCTGTAGCAATCATTTTACTTCTTCCTACATAGAAACTTTAGAAAAGGGCACTGTTCGATCTTATCTGAAACAAAATTTCATTCAAGAACTCATGTATATTATCCATTTTATTCCTTTTTTTTTTAAAGGGACTCCAGATTGACCTCCCTGTGGCACAATAGCGAAGCTGAAGCAATGAAATACAGATTGTTATAGTAAATTGGGAAATAGCAAGCTCTTAGGTTCTGCTGTTTTGTCTGTGGGGGTTTTGTCTGGTTTTAATACAACATTACAAATAGTGTTTTGGAATAAAATGAATTTTAAATATATTTTCACATTTTTATAGAAATATTAATCCATAAAGATATTTTAGATCTCAGTGATGAGTAATGCTCAGGATTATATTTTTTCTAGGTAAATATGTAAGATTTTTAATTTAATTTATTTTTTTAAATGTTCTCAGTTTTAATCTCTGACCTTAACCTGAAGTGTCCATCGCATAAGTCATTCAGTCATTATTTCTGTCATCCCTTTAAAACTCATTTTATGTCAGGTCTTCCAGAAATGCCTTTACTGGAAAGGGTCTCTGAGAACTGAACAACTTGTATACTCCACTGAACCTATATGTATAATTGAACTAGAAAGTGTATATCAAAGTTTCATTAGCTTTGCTTGCCTAAAATACCTTGAAATTAATTTTTAAATGCTGTGATTGAATTTTTGGTCCTGAGCCATCCTTTGCAGGAAGAGAGGATGGTCTCAGCACATCCCCTGAGCACATAACCCTGAGGTTATGACTGTATCTGAACTCTAAAATGAGTTGGAAAGGGGGGTACCTTCTGCTCAAACAAGTTTTGTTCCCAGCAGCTTTGACTTACCTATGAAGTATAATGGCTATGTATGGATCATTAGGGTGTACTTCTTCCCCATAGCTGTATTATTTTGTTAAGTCTTCATCATTTTGATTATTCTTATCAAGAGAATAAGAGAGGATTGTTGCAAAGGTCTAGATAGTGCTGGTAGATAGAGAGCTGAGAATGAAGAAATTGCTGTGTGAGGAAGTAGTCTTTTTTAAGATAGTTATGGGTTATTTGATTTGATTAGTAGGAGTTAAATAATCTGTTTATTTGACAGTGTATTTTAAAAGACCTTTGAGAGTAAATCACTGAAGGAGTTGGATGGAGGCCACCCCTTGTCTCTAAGACAAGTTTCCTGTGCCTTCATTTGGGAGAGAGGAAGCAGGCCCCCAGTGGACACAGCTTTCAACCCCGTAAGCGTGCTTTTGCCAAAGCAGGACAAATCTGAGTGTGAGTCAGAGGGGTAACATGAGATTAAGGTCTCTGAAACAAATGTATGAATAACTTGGCTTATTCATTGGTCTTTTTCCATTGTTTCAAGTTCACTTTATTTATTTCATTTTTTAAGAAAGTAGGTGATATTTTAAATGAAAATGAACTTTGCTTATCAAATACATTTTCATTCCAAAACAAAGCAGAAAAAATATATCTATTTGAAGGGAAAAAATCAGCAAGACCAATTTCATAAAGCCATGACAAATTAGTGGAACACTGTCATATTGCACCTCTGCTTTTTCCTGAATATAGCTCCCCCAAACCTTGGCATCCAACTCTAAAGAAAACTTAAAGACTGCCTATTTCCCCTAGCTCCCATTATCAAGAATATGTTCGGCTGGTCAATGCAGATAAATCCATCTATTTTCTGTATTGGAGTTCTCCACTGAGAATATCTGACCTCATCCAACCATTTGCTCTGCTTCTCCATAAACCAAGTATCTCACACTGTGACAAAGGAGTTTCTCCTGTGGTTTCCAGTCATCAGTATCTGCCATCAGAGACAATCCACATCTTACCAGTCACTGACCTGGGTTTCCAGAAGGCAGATATCCCTTCAAATGAAAGTCAGGTCATTGGCAGACAGGCTGAGTTTTTATGTCTGGGATTTCCTTTGCCATAGAAATCCCTCAGTCTGATAAGGAGTCCTACTGGGAAGTCCTCACCTGGTACTACACAACATGGTACTCCTCACATGTGTGACCTTCACAAGGAAGAACCTTCTTTCATTCTTTAAGGGTAACCAATTTGGAGTTTCCATTAGTCACTTCTATGCAGCTTACCTGAAGCTGTATTTTATTTGCTAAATTGGAGAGGATTCCAGGAGTCTACAGATGCAAATCTGCAGTTATCTGCTAGCCAAGAGTTGCTGCAAAACTGTAGGTTAGAAAGTGTTAAACTGCCTGGCATTTACTCAAGCGTGTGCTCACAAAGCGAAGGACTTTATTTGCATTGTTTATAACTGGTTTTGTGTTCACCCTCCTCTGCAACTTCAGCTGAGAGCCTGGTTACGTATTGCTTTTAAATCTTCCTCTTCGGAATGTATCACAGTCAGTACATTGTTACAGTGTGCTTTGGAAATGCACACTAATGACCTGGGAAACCAAAATAGCCCTCAGAACAGTTAAGGGGAATTTGCAGGAATTCTTTCATGCAAAGCTGGGCACCCTAAAAGAAAAGTGCTTTCGAGTTCAAACTGTTGTTTATTTTGGAGCGTGTTTCTCTTTCTGCTTTCAGTGGTGACCTAGGAATGAGCTCACCATTGGAAGCAAATCTGTCTTCTGTTACCACTCCTAAAGGATTACCTACTCTCTGAAGCACATGGGGTTATTGATGGCCTTACACCAAAATTATTATTTGGAATTCTGTGAAAAAAATACAGACATATATATGTATGTGTGACACTGACAGATTTAAGTTAAAAAACTTGTTGAAACATTACAATAAGAGACTGAATTTGTAATAAATAGAAGGCTTCCTATATTTGCAAATGTTCTGCTTTGTGCTTTAGCAGGAAAATACCTAATCTAGTATGACTATGCAGGAGAACGCAAAAGCATATTGTTTTGTGATGTGCTTATAGGCTGTGTAGCATTTGGCAGCATCTCATACTGAGATCCATCTAACAAATAGCCTCTCTCTGCCTTTGTGTGGGGTTGTTTTACATGGCTTTCTACAAGCAGATCATGAGAACCAGTGCTGCTGGCAGCTCATGCATGCTTCAGTGACAAGGCTGATGGCAACCCAAGTGGAGGCTGCTCTGACCATCACTCTGTGCTGCCCTGCAGAAGACAATTGACATCAAATACCAGATCTCACTAATACCACTTCTGGCAGACTTTAATCCGTGAGATTTAAGGTAAGCAGTGTCTGCCAGCAAGACCAGCAAATGAAAAGGCAGATTGAAGTTACCTGATATCGACCTAAGGTGTTGTTGCCAAAGATGCCCTCATCTTGATCTCATACCACCTCCTGCTCTCCTGACCTTGCAAGTACACACTCCTTTGAATCTCTTGCTCTCATGGGGACAGATGGGTCCAGGATCCACTCTGTAAATGCATTAGGAGCTTTGCTATTTCAGCCTCTGCATGGTGATGTGGGAGGAATTTGGGAGCCAGTGAGGGACAACTGGCCCACCAGCATGCAGAGATGGAAACTTTTTGTGTTAGAAAGATGGCTTTATTTTTCCTCTTGCAGCAGTTAAACTGACTATTGACAGAAAGCCAGATACAGTAGAGACTGACAAGTTATACCACCATGAGCAGAACAAAAGAATAGGCTTTAGCATCTCTATTTGGTGAGATCCTGCTTTGAAGTTACATATTCTGAAATTCCTGAGACATTACCTGGCAGCTAATTTCTTAAGTTTGCTTTGGTGTCTCCTCATGCATACCTCTCCTTCTCCCTTCCCTGCCCTTTTGCCTCTGTCCTTCACACATTTCAGAAGGAAGGATTATAAAACCCACCATGGAACCCAAATCTACAGATGTAGGAGACACATCTCTTAAGTCATTCCTTTTCTTTTTTCACTGATGTATTCTCTCAAGAGTGATAATCATCTTTTTTGAAATGCAGGTCTAAGATGGAAGGAATTTTTATCTGGAAGAGTAATATAAATTAGCTTTGACTGCCAGTTTCCACTGATTATTACTTTCCAGGCGGAATTCCTACAAATTCTTGAGGCATGACCTCTGATGAAAAAATAAACCCCTTTAAAACTTGTTTGAGAAATTCCAGATAACTTTCACAAGAGATTTAATTTTAGAGCATTAACACAATCTTGGTTGGAAAGATAAAACTACAATGCAGCTATTTGGTAGGAGTCATTACTGAACAGTGAAGTCATTTGAGCTTATTTTACTGTGCTTATCTCTTCACTCTCTCCCCCCATCCCCCCCCCATCCCCAACTAATTTTATTATGCATTAGTCAGTGCACTCTGGATTCACCCTCATAAAAGGATAAAGTATCTCAGCAGATATCCAGGCTTAGGCAGTCACTTTGAGAGTACACTCACAAGCCTTAGCTATCTACACCAAACAGCCGGTGCACGGGGTATCATCTACATATTGTCAGTTAGTGTTCATTAGCTTGTAAATCTTGGGTTTGTGAGGCTTAAGCAAAGGTAAACGCTGCCACAGATAGAAGTATTTTAAATACCGGTGCCAAGCACTTACTAATGGCAAATGCATTTTTGAATCAAATTTTACCTCTCCTAAGCAAATAAATTAAAGATTGCACCAGCAAATCAAGAAAGCCACTCTCCCATGCCTCTGTTTGATCTGCAGATGTGTGAAAAAGTGAAAAGCACATGTGGGAAGATATTAGCTTACATTGCAATCATTTTCATACTACTTTTTAAGTATTCAGGGGCAGAGCCCTTGGTTCTTTACTTGGAAAGCATGCACGCACTGTGCTGAGGTGCCCTGGCTCTGAAGATGCACAAGTTGAAGGATCTGTACCAGCATGAGTGCTGCCCACTGACACCCAGGTGTTTGAGCAGATCCATATGGAGTACGTGTCCATCTTTGACTTGATGTGCACTACAACATTGCCCAACAAAGCATTCACCATTTTAGCTGCTGCCAGGTCAGCACGCTTGCCTCAGGGCTAAGGGGCAGGAACTGCAGCACTACAAAGGCAACAAGATCCAAATATGAAGGGAGCTTTGTGGGAAATTATTTCTGTGTTCTTACATGTGACTTCCACTCTATCAACTGCATTATGTCTGGCGGAGGCTTTCCAAAGCAGAACAGAAGCAGCAGGCAGTGGTTTCCACTTACTGAGCAGGAATCACCGGCTGGCCCTAGCCCCATGGAGAAGTCCAGATGTGCTCTCACCTGTGCCTGAGGCACCTTCTGTCTCCTAAAGTTCTTCTCTTCCCACACAAGCATCCCTCGCTAGTACTCCCCAAGGCCTGCCAAGAGATGACACTAGCTGCCTGCACATCTGCAAACTGATACTGCCCAGTATCAGTATACTGGTCTGTCTTATGTCTCTGTGGGAGTAGGCACCAGCTGAGGATAGGAAGCCACACAGGTCATTAGGAGTTTCTGTTATGTGTAAGGACCAGCTTAAAATAAAGCCTAGCCTTTCTTCCCAACAGCTGCTTACAACAGTCTTCTTCAGAAATTCACTGCCCTGCATGGAAGGAGCATGATCACTTTTTGGCTTGAAGAAATAACTTTTGGGGGAACACGTTTATTTGGAAAAAGTCCCTATTTTCTTGCAGAAACAACAAATGTAGTCCTCCCTCATGCCATTTGTTTTGTTATTTTCTAATACCTTCTTTTCCATTAGCCCACACTGCTCATCTCATTGGCAAAATGGAAGAGCAGAGAACGAAGGAGGAAGGCAACCCAGAATTTCGTAACCCCCAAAGAATCCTCTCTATTCAGGTCCTTATAGTCATCAGTCTTTCAGCGATGATTCTCTGCTTCTGGCTATGCCAGGTCAGAAGCATGTTACACCTTGATTTCTTCCTCTTGTCAGTGCTTCCCTATCAGCAGTCTGGACTATAACCTTCCAAACCACCATCCATACAAAGCTCCTTTCTCATTTTCAGCTCGTCCCCAGCAGATGCATTTCAGCTGGCTATACTGGTAGCAATGTAATTCTGTCTGAACAAGAAAGCAAAACTAGATTTGAGCTCAGTGGTTAAATGGAGCAAGATCTGCATCCCACAGTATCTTGACATACACATAGATGTGTGCTGGGTGTTGATATATCCACTTTTTTCCCCCCTTCAAGGATTGCCCCGCCACCTTAGCCAAATTAGGTGGTTTCTCCACTTATTTTGCTTTATGGAACAGCTTATTTACAACGTGTAGAGTACAAGTGCATGATTGATAGTTCAACTAAGCAGAACTCATTCATTTACCTGAAATAAATGCACCTAAAGAGCATAAATGGGAAGGGGTATTTAAAAGCCAAAACTTTCTCAGTTGTTTTATGAGTATCTCTGTAGAGTACCCACTGGAACAGGTCCATTCCTTGCTTGACCAAACTCATTAACCCAAGCTGGAATAGAGCTCAACCCCTCTGAGAAATGCAGGCTTTTGTTTTTAATAAAACATGTGGGCCAAATTAGTATGTAAATAAATGAATGACTTTCAAGAATCCCAGATAACACTTGCTGAGCAATGGGTCAGGCCAGATTTAATCTAAAAATCTTTCTGCTGCGTGTAAATGATTATGTCATAGCATTTGTCTTTAATTACTAAACTGTTTCCAAAGGCTTGACTCATGGCATGTTTCTCAGTTAACCACAAAAACTTGTACTACAAGATCTGCCATATAGATTCTTTTTTTTCCTTACAGCATTGTTAAGCCCTGGCTCCTGAAAAAGGAATGTAACGATCTCCCAGAGATAGACACTTGATCTTTACAGTAGTAAGAGGGGGGGGTTTTAAATGAAGTTTCCATCTAAAGGAAAAAAGGCACTTTTGACTCATAAATAATACTGCAACATCCTTAATACTGACAACAAGCCACAGAAGTTAAAGCTTTTCAAGTGCATGTATTTAAATATCTCTGTAGAAACCCAAACATGAACGCTTTTATAATCTATGTAAGAAAGATCTCTGTAACAAGCTGTACCTTTTTCTGTATGCCATGATGACCAGCCCTTGCCAATGGCAGATATCACAAGAATGGCTCACTTTCTCCATGTTCCTAGCTGTATAGTATCTCTTGGTATCCATGAACCCTTTCCTAGTTATAATATAATCACAAAGTGAGGAGAATAAAGTGTTCCAGCTACTCTGTGAATTAGCAGACCAGTCTGGGAACCTAAAAAAGGATTTGGTGAAGAAGGAAAAAAAAAAAGCAGGACTTTTTTGTTGTTATAAAGAAAACTGATCTGAGCATCTAGCTGTAAAAACACGAAGATTGAGCTGGGGGCTTTGTAGATCACAGTGAAAGTTAGATGAGAAGGATGCAGGAAGCAGAACCAATTTGCAGGGGTAAATTAGAATTTTAAAGTATCTTTTACCTGCATCTTTGTAACTTGAGTCTGATACAGGGAAGATTTGGGTACCAAATGATGCAAGCTGACAGCATTTAGAGCTGTGTAAAAACAGGCTTCTGCTGTCTTTCAAAGGGAAATAACAGCAATTGAAAACCATCAGAGGACATTCCTCCAGTAAATCTATGCAGTGCCATAAGGTGTCTCTGCAGTAATTGCTCAGCTGCCTGTCAGGCTTTGGTAAAGCTGCTGATAAGGAGGACCTGCTAAGTGCCCTAAAGAGCATCTCCAGTTTTTCACCTTCTCTGCTTGCCTTACCCTCCCCAGGCGCAGGGCAGGAGTGCTCACAGAGCCACCATAGCCCATCACAACAGGCTGACATGCCAGAACACACAAGCAGTGAACAGTCACCAAAACAGGTAACGACTGAGAAGAAGAAGCCACTCAACTATTGCTATGCCAATAGCACAGTAAAAGCTGCCTGCACTCTGTGCAACACTCACTGCAACTAACATGTTAAGTCAGAGGACTTGGTAAGAAAGGGTGGTGTGGGGAGCCATCTGACCTTTGTAGGAAGCAGTGATTGCCACTGGTGAGGATAACCTTGTTCAGCTGCTGGCTTTCTCTGGCAATACAAGGAAGCATGTGCTGGTCTTTTCAGGTTGTAGAAGGGTAGAGAAGGTTCTGAGAAAGCTCTTTTGTTGTAGGCTTAATGTAGCTGGAGGGAGTAGGGTTCTTTAGAAGGTCAAAAGGACCAGAAATTTCTATCTATGATAATAAGCTAGTTCTGAAAGCTGACTGGAACAGCTTGTTTCTAAACCTGTGCCTGAGAGAGGGAAAGGCCAGCTTATGCACTCTGGACTAGCATCTGTTGCTAAAGTAAATAAGAATGTTCTCTACAAGAAGCAGAGACATCAAAGTCAGGTTAAGTGACAATACAGATCCAGGTATCTGCTGTTGGAATAGCCCTGAAGGGTCTAGCAGTCATGGTACTTCTGTTCCCTTCTTCATCTTCCTGTTCTCAGGGTAGCTTGGGCTTCTTTTTGTGTTTTTTTTTCTCCTCAGTTTAGGGAACAATTTGCTACCTATAGCTACTAGATCTTTCTCTAAATCACCTATCCCACCTCCTTTGCTACCAGTTATCTTTCTCTGTAGCTATCCTCCTCACTGCATCAGGCAGTTCACTTCTGCTTGCAGACTTTAGGTGTTTCCCTAATGTAAGTCTCTGTGTCTCTTACCAAAGGTCTGTGTTTTGAGATATTGCTGGTTTTCTTTTGTGTCCTTGAGATGAGTGTCAAATGCGGATTGTAAGGTTCTGGGGCCAGACTTTAAATTGTTGTGAATTGTCTGTAAATCATTCTAAGGCTAACAAACAAGGCCTACAACAGTAGAGGACTGACATTAATAATTTCCTTACTCCCCATCTGCCTTCCCACCTTGCATACACTGGCAAGGAAAGTGCTGTCCTGATTTGAAAGTATGTCTTTTCAGTTGAATTCTTATAGATGCAGGAAGCTTACTACTGTGAGCACGTCTTAAGACTGTGATATGTTTTTACCTTCCTAGAGGATCGGAAGGGCTGACACTCTCCAGCTAGAAAAAACAGTCAAATCCCTCCTGTAGGTTAAAGTTTTCCCTGAACGCATTCTCTGACTTCGACTGCAGTATCTGCTTTACGACCGCGTGTTTTAATGCTCTCTTTAAAATGATCCATGTAGCAGAGCAAAGCAGACTAATAGTTTCTATGGGTGGGGAGACTAACAGATTTACTTGTTTTAAGTGTTACAGAAGGTATCTATGATCCTTCCCTATCTTGAACAAACTAAAGGGAAGTCCTGTGAGGAGAGTTTAAATATTTCACCCTTTTTCATGATCTCTAAACTTTTTCTATTACAACTGTTTTAGTGAAACCATTAAGCACACAGTAAATGTCATGTTTCTGTTATGCTTTCTAGAGTCCTGCACCAATGTACTCTAAACACCAAGGATGACACTTCACAAACAATATGTATTCATTACAGTACAAAAGTTTCTACCTCTGGGCAGGGATACAACTAAGATAATCATGTAGTATTAGGGAAGAGCCACTCTGCACTGGAGATGTCTCCCTGGGAAAGGAGAGTGCTTTGGGCTGCCCTACTCTAGCAGCAGAGTATTGCTGTAGCTCAGAATTTGAGGAGCTGGTTACAAGAGAGGTTTGGATGATATCAAATGTTGCCTTAGTTAAATGTTTTAACTAAGATGTGCTTCGTTAGCATCCATTCATCATCAGGTGATTGCACTATAGAAGGGAAGTATCCTGGCCTTAATCAGAGTTGTAAATTAAATACCTTTAACTTGCTGAGCATCTACTGTAACTTATGGACTGCATTTTCTCAATCATTATATATTCTAGCTGAACAAACCTGGCTTGGACTCAAGTGAAATTTGGCATGGGGCAGTGGCCTACTGGCCTCTAGGACTTTCACAAGAATTTGATTCCACATTTTATGTGGCTATGTACTGGTGAATGGAATGTTTAAATAAATAGCAAATTGAGTCACTTAGCCCTGAATCAACAAATACAGTGTCCCAAAAGGGATTCCCCATAATTTAAAGCCATATCTTGCTGAAGAGTCATATTCAGCTGATTTTTAAGAGGCTTAAGAGTTCAAGACTTGGAAGATGGCAGGCAGACTCTGCTCCTAGACATTCACAAAGCAGAGCATATTGCTCCTACTGCATGAAACCTTTAGGAAAGCTTTGGTTTAGGGCAGCCCTACCTGGACAGAGTATTATATATATATATGTGTGTGTGTGTGTGTGTGTATTTGTATTCTTATAACAAGAGCCTCTATTCCTATCTGCAGTGTTCAGAAATTCTCTAGCCCGTCTCCCTCTTCTACTTCTCTCCAGCAAGAGAATGCATTTTTAATAAGCAAAAGTAACCTATCCTCTGTGCAGCAGGTTAGTTTGTTCCTAATGGCTTAGTCACAGGTTGAAATAAGGTTGTATTAAAGCATTTGGCTTATTAAAAATAAAAAATGGAGGGGTGGCAGAAAGCAAGTTTAGGGAAGACCCTGTATCACAATATCACAATAAATTCCTGCTAAAATATAGCAATTTAAGGTACTGTTCAGTCTTTTTTCTTCATATCATAATGGATCTGTCTGTACATGATAAACAAGGTCTCTTACCAGTGTCTTCAGCTGTGTGCCTGTTTCTGAAACAAAAGGACAAGCTCTTCCTGACTGAGGAATATGAACTCCATCCCACTGGAAATTTTGCAAAAGTCGTCTCATCTGCTTTTCTTCAAGCCTTAAAAAAAAGATGGTTCTAAAAGGTACTTTGCTTTCTGTGACTTAAGTTCGTGGCCATTTATCATCATGCCAAGTCAGTTTGTCTTCTAGAAGAAGCTTTCTGGGCAAAAAAAAAAAAAGGATGACTTATGAATTAGGACACGAAGAATTTTTCCTGCTGCCAAAATCAGCCACAAGGCAGTTCAAATGCCATCCCCTCCATGGTGTGTGTCTGCCCAGCTGTTGCCTGGTACACAGATACAACCAGAGCCCATTAGGAAAATACAGTTTCTTGAAAAATTATGACTTTTCATAGGAATGAACAAATTCAAATATTTAAATTTGGTGGACAGGAGCTGAAACGCTCCATTTTCTATCGCTAGCTTGAACCTCAGCCCTCATGAAATCTTCCTTCTCACTCCTGGTGGGGAAAAAAGATGGGAGCAGGGTGTTGGGTACTGAGCCTTGTAATGAAAACTGAGACTTTATATTGCAGAGTAAGTATTTCTATTGACTTGAAACAAAAGTTGGTTAAATGTTCATTAGGTAGTAACTAGCTGGATCTTGTAAGGTGGTGGTAGCTGCTTCATGGCTGGAAGAGGAATTAAAAGGTTTTGGCCTATAGTGTTGTAACCCAAAGTTGCAATTAGAGTGGAACACTTGATTAAGCATCCAAAGCAAATCTCTTACCTTGCAATTCAGGCAGAAAAGAGAATATATACACAAGTAAAATCCACATTTTGGTCACTTAAAACCTTGTGCTCCTGGGTATTTCAAACCTTCCACAGCTTCCCAGGAAAATGCATTTTTTTTCCATCTGCACTACTCCATCTGCATGTTTAAGAAACACCTATTGCCTGGCTGCTACCTTTTCATAAGGTACCTTACCCTGTCACTGTCACTGCTCTTTCCCTTTCTCTGTTGAAAACCTCTTATTTTTGTTTGCTATACTCTCATATAGCCTTCTCTCTTGCCCTTCAATCTTTCTTAATCTTGTGAAACAGTTCCCCACAGTTTAAACTGAACTTGTTGCCCCTTTCTGGTTGAAAGGATTTATTAAGAATTAATCTAGATTATGTCAACCAATTGTAACAAAAATGGCTTTGGATTTCATATCAGTTCAGATGCTGACTGGTGCTTGTGGGTTTTTCCCCTTTATTCAATTTGACATAAATATCCACACTGTGTCACTTGCCAGCATTTGTTTTCCCCTTTGCACCAAATGAAGAACACAATCATTTTGCCAGTGGATTTTGTGATCAGCAAAATATTTGCACAGCCTAGTTTATTTTCCTAAACAAAAGAGGTGGGGCTTGGATGACTCGGGGAACCCAATTACACCCCCTAGTTGTCCAGCAGTCTCTAATGCAGTCAGCTAAATGACTTGGTTCTACCTGGAGGGCCCATCACTGAGATGGAGATGTTACCTAGGTATATCTAGCATGCTTTTCCTTGAATATTCATTTCATGCAGGACTCAGAGCTCAATAATAAAATCACCAGACCTGAGAGTTCCCTCCTAGTACAGACATAAAATATGTCCTTTGGCAGAGAAAACACTTTCTTTTCTCACAGAAAAGGGGTTAACCAGCTTTTTATTGCACTGCTGGGGCACACGCCACTCTCTAGGGAAGCGATTTGGAGCAAGGGGGGGTGTGATGCAATGTTAATAAATGACCACTAAGTTAATAAATGACAATCAGTGAATGCTACGATGGGGTGAAATACCGCAATCAGGCCAGAGTGCAAGTGAAGGGTCATGATGTGCCTCCAGGCCCCACTGGAGCTGGGGTAAGCAGCTGCAGTGGCTGGGCAGGAACAGTGTGAACTTTGCATATCTAATGCAAGCCCAAGAGTCAGGAGGCTGTTAGTGACAGCACAATCCCTGGTGCTTGCTGTGCCTCCTTTAAAGACCTATCTGGGTCTACATCTGTTGGTGGTAGGTGTGAGAAGCCCCTATAGACCACCTTCTGCTCTGTGGGTGGTGAGAGCTCACCCAGTATTAAATCTCCAGTTAGTGTCCCCAGGACCAAAGGCAGCAGTGTAGGGAAAGAAAACCGAGCCTGTATGTCTTTTATGTCTCCAGAAAAGTACTAATCCTTACAGGAAAGCCAGATCATCCTCCTTGCTATTTATCTGTGCTGTGTTTAGCTTTGAGAGCATCCACAGTGTAGCCAAAAGGGGAGAAACTCCTCCAGTAAGGGAAGGCAAAGGCTTCTGGTTCACCTCCCAAAACATCATGCCCTTTTTCCAGGACACGTGGCAAAACCACAGTCTTGGCTCTGCTGGTCTTACCTAGAGGTGAGTCCAAAGGCAGCCTTTTATTATGAGGACATGTTCATGCTTTTGCCGGGGAATGTTTTCCAGGCAAATGCACTGAGAAGGTGGAGATCTGTCTTGCAGAACAGATTCTGTGCAGTTATCGCCGTCATCGTCATCTAATTGGTAAATAGCTGCAGCTTCTAAAATGATGGCATTTTGCAGCTAGAAGAAAATGTGTATTCTTAATAGTTGCAGTAACCTACTGCAGTACTTGCCAGACTCCTGGATTTGGTGTTAGAAAGATTTTCTGTCCCAGGCTTTGAACATGAGGTTGTGTTATATGGTAACCCAGAAAGAACTAAAGTAACTCCTTACCAGACTGTTGAACCTGAAAGGGACCCTTTCCTACTCACCTATAAGAGATTGAATTTATCTAAACTGAATTACATACTTTTTCATTTATAGAAAGCAAAAACCATAAATGAATCTTGGGTTTTGTTATTTGTTGTTTTTTTTTTTGGGGGGGGGGGGGGGGGGGGGAGATGGGGAGGAGAATGACTTTTTTTTTTTAAGGAATAAACTGAAACAGAGATAACCATGTTCCTGTCTTGTTGGTCTCTGTAGTACCTAGCATCATGATTCCCCAACTCTAGCACAATACAATTAATGATCTGACATGAAGAACTGTTTGCCTGTTATACACTCAACAGAAAATGCAAAAAAAAAATAAACTCTGACTTTTCTGAACTTTAATCTCTGAAGTCTAGGGGAAAATGCTCTTTACAGATGATCTTAAGGTGCTACTTTTTCAGCCTGTGTAAAAAATGCAGTATAGTCTTAATCATATTTAAAAGACTTCTGTTATACTATCTCAAGCCTTTTTCTTGTACTGGGTTATTCCTGCAGACCAAGTCTCTGGACACTTTAGCCTGGGTATTGGGAACAATTTCTTCCCCAGCAGGGTGCTCAGGCACTGGAACAGACTGCCTGGGGCAGTAGTGGAGTCACCATTCCTGGAAGTGTTCCCATACCATGTAGATGAGGCCCTGAGTGGGTTAGTGGTGGCCTTGGCAGTGCTGGGGTAACAGCTGGACTTAATGACTTTAAAGGTCTTTTCCAGTTGAGCTGACTCTATGATTCTATCTTCTACATCTTACTTCTTTGGAAAACCAGCCCCTTCTGCAGCTAACACAACTAGCCATCTGCCCTGGTCAACCAGAGTTCATGTGGGGACTTTGTGCCACATTCCTGGCTTAAGAAGAGTCACTACAACCCTTTTTGTGCTTGACAACTTCATCTATCACCTTGCAAACTGAGGCTGTAGTTGGACATGGGGCGATGTATGAGTTCGGTAGGTCATTGCCAGCTGCTGGGCAGCAGCGCATGGGAAGTAACCAGTTACACGTGTTTCCCTTCTGGCTTTCCCAACAAATTTCAAACAGAGGCACTTGAAAGTATATGCAGTTGGATGAGCCAACGGATGTCTGTGAGCAGCGCCAGCAGCAGGATGGGACCAGGCGCTGCCTGCGGGCAGGAGTGTGTCAGACAGGGGTTACTCCTGAGCACAGCAGTCACAAGCTGAGAATCTTATTTATAAAATGAATTCCACAGGTACAAGTCATCAGGAAGAGAAAAAAGCCCCACGGACCCTATTATATAATCCAGATAAATTTACTAATAGGGGATTTTCCAGTGGAAGAAACCTTACATCATGCTTAAGCAAGTAAAAATAAACCTGGCACTTGCGCTTTGTTCTAAACACAAGAAGAGCCTTGATGAACTACTAGTTATGTGTTTTTGGCTAATTATTAGTCATGCTGAGCATTGTGATGTTGGTTGCAAATTTATTCCATAACTGCATCCTAACCTCAATATTAAAGTAGCACAGGCTTTAAGAATCAGTTTCTCTGCAAGGCTCACTGTTTCCAGAGAACAATGAGCTTTCCTTTCCTAATTATTGCTGATGTTTTAGCCATTATTGAACCTCTTATGACCTTCCTCAGAGAAGAAAATAGCACTGGGATTTGAAAACAAAAGTGACTTGTCAAGTGAAATGAATCAAAAAGTAAGGTTTGCATAGCAAACCCCATATGCCAGATACATTTAAAAAGCTTTGTTATAGTTGGAGAAACAATTACTCTCACTGTATTTTGCATCTGAAGATCACTAGTGAAAGATGATGTGGTTTGGTCTATTAAAATAGTCTGCTCTATTTTAATAGTGCAGAAAAGCGAAAATCATGCACTGTGTTTGAGAGAGAAAAAAAAAAAAGATGCAGATGTGGAAAAGGGTCCAAAGTGTGGCTGAAAAGGCATACCACAGCCTTAAGAACAAAGCAAACATGAGATGCAAAAGCAGGTCTGTTGTCTGGAAAAAAAAACAACCTGTATTTTTTGAGAAATAAAAAAGGATCTGTATCGTAAGTTTGTTCCATTTGATAAAAATGGAATATTCATGCAGACCAGGTGATCCACAGCATGCCACTGTTTATCCACGACATGCATGATGAGGTGTTCATGACTTTCCATTGCTGAACAGTAGGATTATCCAGAGAAGAAAGCGTGTTTGGGTTTGGCAAAGCCTCACTGGCTACTTTTTTACAAAGCCTTATAGTTAGGTTCATCTGAGCAAACCCAAGTTAAAGGTGGATAGGTGTTATCTGGATGAAAATGGAAGTCTTTGCTCCACAGAGAGCCAAACCCGAGGTGGGTTCACTTGGGTGCCAGTTACAGCTTGTATGTGCTGATCTTACACCCAAGATAAGTTACAATAGCTTTAGACCAAGTAGCTATGAGTCCCAAAGGGTGAGATAAGAATGATGGAAGCACAGATGTTCCTTCTCCCTAGCACATTTGCTGGGGGTGGACAGTGGATTGTATAGGAATTGGCCAGTACCCATTGCAGCTGTCCAAGTTTGGCCATTCTATTTCCCTCCACTCCCACCTCCTCCTCCTTCCAAGTAGCAAATGGAGCATCTCGGGGAAACAGCTGACCTACAAAGTCCACATCAGGTACAGGGGTTTCCGACTGGGGCTGGTCATGCCTTTACCTCCTTCACCTTTGCCAAAGACATTTGCCAAAGGAAATAATTCCTGTCACATGTGAATTCCTCTTCCTACGCTGAGACTTGGCATCGCTAGCCTCTTAACCACTTCTTTCAGCTGTGAGAGAATCAGCCCAGCTTCTGTAATTCTCGGGCTTGCTCCAGGCTTCTTGAAAAAACAGGCTGCTGTAACTGCTGTTTCCAAGCAAATAGAGGAAGCAAAGGCTATCCTCAGAGTTCACCCTTAGATACTAGACTGGCTTAGAAATGGAAATAGCAAGTTTGGTCACATCAGGTCCCAGCTGGCAGCAAAAGGTCTGAACTCAGCTGTAGGGCTCTTCACTAACAACCAACACAGCACCCCAAAGCAGGAACCCAGAGAAGCCACATCATCTGGCAGACTTCCTCAGAGGAAGACACCTTCCACACACTGAGAATGAGCCAACTAAACAGCTGTAAGTAAATAAGTCTTCTCTGAAAGGAGCTAAATGTAGATGCAACTGCCAGAAAGTCACCAGTCCCCCCTCTGAAGTTTCCTAGGGCGTGTGAATTAGTGTTGCGGCTCTTCTCTTAGCTACCCTTTGCTAGCAGGCTCTGCTTGCAGGTTAAGTAGTCCACTGTAAATAAAAAAGCTGGAGGTCTCTATGCAATGTACCTAGTTTAGGCTGCTGGTGTGAGAGTCTTCTCAATGTAAATTTTGAGCAAGTTTTTTCTTTTCTGTCAGAGGTGGTTACATTTATCTCTGTGGGAGGCAGTGTGGGTACAGTGATGTAAGGAGTGAACAGTGTGGTCTGTATCCTCTGCTGGTCAATGTTAGGCATAAGAAGACAAGCTTCCAATTCTTTAAACCTAGCCTGTGTTCACTGAGCTACCCTTTAGAAAAAACACATTAACATGTAAGCTCCTCAAATACCAGATGGAAACACTGACACGATAAACACTGTGACACTCACTACAGTGTTTTTTTCCAGAGCAGAGCTGGCCCTTAATATCACCTTGCCTTGACAGATTTTCAAAGCAAGCAGAAGAGAGCATTAAGGGCCTCCACTGAGACTCCTCTGACACTGAGTTGTGGACAGGCCTGTTCCAAGCTGAAGGACATCCCACCATGGGTCACAATGCAAGAGTCAAATTAGAAAAACAGCCACTTTAAAGTAAGTGGCTCGATGGGGACATGTGGTTTTGGAGCATGGTTTAAAAAATAACCTCACACTTTTGGAGCCTAGCACTGACAACCCATGTATAATATCCCATCAGCAGAATATGAAAGGGAAAATTCTGCCTTGGATGGAATGTGTGGGAAGTTTATGCCTCTGAATTTGCTTCTGAATCTTGAATATTCATTCCCCCTGACCTTTCTACATCATGCATGTTCCAGAACCTGGAATCTGAGTCCACATCAGTCTAACTTTGGATTAAAATAATAGTTTTGGTAGTTTCGTAAAGTAGGAATATTAACTTGCAGTTTGAATTTTCTTCATAACAGTATTCACATACTCTTCTTTTCATGCTAACCTTTGGCTCTGGGCAATGATGCCAATAACCTTTCTGCCAACATATTGGTGTGAAAGGGGAAAATGGAGCTGGATGAAGGAGTATAATACTACTGTCCTAGCAATTGGATCCAGCTGGCCTCCTCAAATACATTCAGCCACAGAGAAAGGGGATAAAAAAGACAAAAATCAACTTAAACATAAAAGACATGATTTCCAAAGGGTTTGTGCCCCAACAGCTTTTATGCATTTGAACTAAGTGTTCTGCATGTTTGGAAATCAGTCCCAGGAGTGGAATTATTCTGTGCCAATAATATTACAGGACAGCTATTCCTGATTCCCTGGTTCATCCCCTCACATTTTTCATGTTATGTTAAAGTTCTTGTAGGTTGAAATACATCAGTACCTTCCTTTTGCAAGCCTTGCTTCCCTATTAACCCCCTTCTCTCCTCCCTTCTAGTTTTCCCCTATGTGTGTTTCAGCTATTGCTCTGATACTTGTGGCAATGCTAAAATCCTGAAGTCATTGGATTTCACAATACATAAATGAAATGACTCTGTGGCTTTGTCTCATTATGTTTTGATACCCAGTGTTGATGGTTCTTATGGCATTGCATTACCTTGTATTAGCCAAGTTGAGAGCACCAAGCTCACTTCATATGCCTTACCAGAAGTAATTGAGGAGATAATAATGGGAAATAATTAAGAGGCTCTCTTTTGTTGAGCTGGTCATCTCTCTGAAGTGTCCAGCAGCATCATTTCTGTCTTGGCATCAGCTGGCAGGCACTGTCTAAGAGCTTAATCTGAGCACAGGAATGATGAAGCATGTTTCTGCTGACTCGGATAATAGCAGGAGGCAGCCCGGGAGTTTCTAGCACTGCTGCATGCCCTGCAGTTCACTTAGAGATGGGCTTGCTTGTCAGAAGTAGCTAGGACCATTCCCGAAGTTGGATGCTGTCGGAGGGACTGGGTTTTGCAGAGGGGAGAAGCACATTCAAACACGTTGTCTCTCATAGTAGAGCTGCAAGACTGCCACCCCAAGGCCAGAAGGATGCAACAGTGCATCAGTTTCCTTCCTACAATGATGGGGGTGAAGGCGACAGTGGCTTCCAGAGAGGTCCAAGGGGTGCAGAAGGAGGATACTCTCCACCTGGGCTCTGAGTCATAAGACCAAAACTCAGGTTCAGCAATATTGACACCCCCAAGCTTTAAAAAGTAGCTAGGTAAATTGCAAAGGCAATGAGATTGAACTGAAGTCATCAAAGGGAAAGATAGTAAATGTTTAGGGTTTCGGAGGTTTTTTCCCTGTTTTATTTGCTTTCTGAGTTGCATCAAACACAGCTCATTTTGCAGGCTTTACTTTTACAGCTGTGTTTTCTCATCAGTTTTTTAGGACCTTTGAGGAAAAGAAAAAGCATAAAAACATTGAGCAATAGAGAAAATCCCAAGTCACAGCCTCAAAGGGCATGAGTCATGTTGACCCTGATGACTAAAAAAGACAAAAGCCAGACCACTCCACTCTTCCCTACTCCTCATGCTCAGGTCTTGGCTCAAAACAAAGTATTTGCTATGAGAAGAGCTGCCACGATGCCACTGAGATGCATGGATGAGGAGTAACTTCCAAGCCTTGTGCTCAGCTCATCACATCCATTGTTCTTTGCATCAGTGCAGCTGAGGGATGGATGCAGTGCCTAGTGGGGCATTCAGCTTGGGCAAGGCAGGGACCTGGCACTCTGGAAAGAGATGCAGCCAAGCCAGCCCTGATAGATGTCGGGAAGCATGGACATGTCATTTCTCACTTAGAGCTGGCTGAACATAGAGTGTGTGTGGCTGGATTGCTGGGGATGCTTTTTGTCAGATTCCTGTTGAAGGAGAAAACATTGCTTCACAAGATCTGATTTTTAGGTTTCATTTGACATAGCTGAAGACAAAGAATATTCTCCCAGAGGCTTTAACCCTAAGCTTTATTTGCTTCATAGCATGCTATCCACTCTTTCACTAGTTTGATCCAAGTAGGCATGAAGAGGCCATGCTGTTTGCCAGCCCCCATCTTGGTCCTTTCTGTACATGCCATTTTGTTCTGTACAGGTTTCACTGATATCTGAATTTAGTATTATATAAAGCTTTTCTTAACTGAAATTTCTGTTAGGGCCCTGTTCCTAAAATGGTCCAGAAAGACTGAAGAGAAAACTGTTTCAATGAGATGAGAGAAGGGATCTTCTCTTTGGTTTCCTGGTGCTCTGTACAAGTGTACTCTCACATGTTAAAGTTTTATTTAGCGTGCACTATTTTTGCTGTGGGGGTCTCGTCAAACCATTATTTTGGGTGACTGAAATGTTTATTTTACTTCTCAGATTGGAGAGATAATTTTCTCTCATTTTGCTTTCTCTTATGTCAGCTCTTTAACCAAAATGCTGAGCAGTTGGAATCTAACTACAATTTTACTTAACACTTATCTGTGCTGCTGTTCACACTGTACAAGGTAATTCTGAAAACTCAGAGCAGCTGGATTCCATTACAGAAGTGCAGGGAACTCAAAATAGACTTTGTGAGTGTATTTTTTGAGGAATTCAGGCAGCTGCTTTTGACACCCCTGGGCCTTGTTGTTTCAGAGAGCTTTATTATCAGCTGAGGTCAGAAATCAATAAATTGCTCCCTCTCACCCCCCAGAAAAGAAACTTCCTTTGGATGAACATTAAGAAATAGTCAAAAGCAGATATATTTCTGCCTTTGCATTCTCCATAGTAAGTTTTATAGCAATAAGTACTAAATCAAGAAAACTCTCTTCCATATGTGCTCAAGAACCATTTCCGCTCTTTTTTTCCCCTACACATATGACATTTGTTTTACAATGCTGCAGTTTACAAATCAAATAGTTTCTCACAGAGATAGTATGTTTTTATTCCATTTGTCCTTTTTCAGATAGTCCTAACATCTGTGGTTTTGTCATTAAAAGTCCAATTGGCAGATATATATGGAAACTTTATGTTTTCCAGCTGGGCAACTACCAGTTACACATACTCATTATTATTCATATTATCATTATAGTAACTGTGGAGGATAATTTCATGTGGCCTATACAGTCAATATTCAGTGATCTACAGCAGATATTGTCCTGAAATCCTTGGAACTGAATTCTCCTTAACCTCTGAGGACATTTAGATATAGATATGAGCCTTCTGGCTTGACCTTTCCTTTTTGGTGAAACTAATGACATCCTGATTTCTTGAAGTTCCTAGTGGGTTTAGACTCTTCCCTTCAGGAGGAATATCCTCAGTTTGGAATATCTTCTTGTTGAGAAGGAATGGCTGGGGTTTGTTCCTCTCATAATAGTTTTACCTACCTGTAATCTCAGTGACTGCATTGAAATTATTCTTGACCTACCCTATTGGCAGAGCAAGGGTAGTATCTCAACATTAGTGTCAGTGTTTTAAATCATGGTGTTATGTGAGTGGGGTTTTCAGTTGCTAAATCCCCAAAGCTTTCTTTCCCTCTTACTGTAGTTATAAGTGGCCACACAGAAAGTATTCACTCTTGGATGGAAATTTTGTATGCCATACTATAAATCCCTGAATGTACAAGCCTGTTGGAGAGGATGAGCAGACTCTAAACTGTAACCATCCTAGTGGGTGGTACCATTACACTAGGCTAATTTACTGTAATGCTTCCACTGACATGAGCGTATTTCTCTTGTCTGACATAGAGTAGATTATGAAGGATGCCAGAACTCTTCCATTAAGTCACTTCCGTGGTAGTCATATCATGATGCTATGCTATATGAGAAACATGATTGTGCAATTTGTGAAGCATGAAACACTTAGACTCCTAGATTTGTAGCTATTTTTTACCTTTTTTTTTTAAATTTATTATTGTAGAAAGAAAGGTGGTTGATGAAGGGACACTTCTTTTTTTATTATTGGGATAGTAAAAGCAACACAAAGTGCCATGAGACAACATGAAGCAAGCTCTTCCCTCTTTTGTGTATACAGGCCCTATTTCCATAGGCTTTTGTGGAGTTAAGTGCTTGGCTGGAATGGGATCCTCTGCAGGAGCAAATTGGGTGGATGCAGATGGATTTTTCCCATGATTTGCAATCAGGGAGGCAAGCAGATATATCCAGCTGTTCTCATTTCCCCCAGGAAATATGGTCATCCAAGCTGAGAATATTGCCTCTCTAGAGACCTCAGGGCAAAAATAAACCCTGCAGAAACAGTGAGGAGCAGATGGAGCCCATCCTCAGTCAGCTGTCATTGCCAGCAGAAGGACTGGTTCAAGGACCTTTGGTCACATTTGCATCCAGTCTGCAGCATACCTATGCTTTAAAAGACAACATTTTGAAGAATTCATGGGGTTAACAGTAAGGCTTGCATCACTGTAAAGATTTTGCTTCCAGTTCAATGTGTTACCCTCTTTTAGGTCAATCTACTGTGGATGGTGTTCTCAACTAAGAAAAATGTAAAAGGCACGTTTTTGATGGAGTTCTTGGCAAATTGTTTGATTACGTTCCCTGATGCTCAACAGATGTCTGCAACCCACATGGCAAACATCCACAGAGGCAGTAGCCCACTGCAGCACTTGATATGAAGAAGTGATATATAACATTTAATAGAAATAATCTGTTATGTACGCATCACTCCTGCTTTTCCAGGTTAGCCTACGACTGGCCAACTTAATTTACATTTTATTTAAAACCTTATCTAAAAGCTTGAAACTTCAATATAGGGACCTTTTGGATTTTTTGATTCATGAAATGAACAAGACATCACTTCTGTTTAAAGACAAACTTGAAAATTAAACCATTGTTCATTGCAGATGTACATTCCAGGCCATGGATGTAACTCGGGAAGTAGAAAGGAAAAATAATCAGAAGCATTTAAGTGTTTTATGAAATTTGAATTTGAAACTGCATTTGCAAGCATTTTTGGTTTTTTAATGAGCATTGCCTTAAGTTAAATTTCTGTATGGTACCCATGAAAAATTCCAGCTGTGAACATGATTATCAAGAGCTCCTCTGGACATGTGTTCTAGTTGCTGTTGTACCTCACATAAGATAGCTGGATGCTGGCAACTGCTGGTTTTCTTATTGGCGCCACATTAAAGTTCAAACCATAATTCTGTGACACAGCTGAGTACTAGAATTCTGCTCACTCTCATTATGGAAAGCAATATATTCAGTTCTTATGTGAGGTGCATTTACTAAGACAGGCTTAACAAAAAATATTTTTTAACCTAATTTTTACAGTCTTTATCAACATATGCATATATTTCTCTAGTCATCTGATACTGAATGACAGCCTCAGGTATAATGTTTTCAGCATCTATTACCAGAAATAAACCTTAGTGTTATACATTAAAGTCTCTAATCCTCTACACTAATGGTATAGAGGATTAAAGGGTCATTATGCGTCATATCTTCTGCAACCAATGAGCAAAGTTGTGGTAAAAGAAACACGGGAATATGTAATCTTGCTGTTTACTCAGATTTTACTCTGTTCTGTTAAATAAGATCAAGGATGATAACTGAGCTAGTATTTACAAATGAATATTTAAAGATATTTTTTCTTCTCCTTCTAAGGATGTAAAATACAGTGTGCCTAGGTCGAAAGGCACTCTTAGGACAGAGGCAGAGTCAGCCTGCATGAGTATGAATTAGGATGTGAATTATGCAGGATCTTTAAGGTCCCTTCCAACCCAAAACATTCTATGATAACTCTTTCTTCAACATTTTACCTATACAGTATCATGCACTTTATTTCTATTCTCATTGCTACTGTTATTCACCAGATATAATAAGATTTTCCTCTCTGTGTGAGAGTGGGTACCCTTAGCTTTCCAATGCCTCTTGAATATTCATTTGTGTTCACAGAAGGACTGCCCAAACATTGTGGAAAGAGTTCAAAAATATTCTATTGACTTTGGATAACATCCAAACTTGGGGTAAATTTTTCATGTCATAAGTATAGACGCAATATGAAAACTGTCTGAACATACCTTTTTGTTTATTCCAGTTGAAATGCATTTATGTTAAAGAACCAGTGTATTTGCATTCAGAACATCTAGAAATTTCATGGCCATATATTATCAGAAGTCCCTGGTAAATTGGTTAATTGCACAAAGTAAAACTTGTAGGTAGTGGGTGTATTATTTAGAACTTTAACTGGGGGGAAGTTAAACTTCTCTAGTCACATTTATGGTGACTATAGTTACATATGTAGAACTGAGCATCAGTAATAGAAAAATAACTGTCCCCTCTCAGATCTTAGAATCTTATAATAGTCTGTGTTGGAAGGGACCCCCAAAGGTCATCTAGCGCAACCCCCCTGCAATGAACAGGGACATCCTCAACTAGATCAGGACTGTTTTGTTTATTTTTTTTATTTCCAGAAAACCAATTGTAGCAAGGATTTTCAGGAAAAATCATTATGTCCAGACCATCATGAATATAAGAAACCTGTTCAACATTGTCCAGGTTTTGAAAATGAAACAAAAGGCTTTTAATATATAAAACAAAACCTGAATGAAGTATTAAAATAAAAAGAGATTAAAATAAATTAAAATAAATTTTGGGTGTACTGGTGAAAGTATGTGAAAGAAGTTTTAAAACTATTGGAAAAATTACTGATAAGACTTCATCTTAGGCTCTGATCCCTTCCCATTCCCTCCGATCCCATCCCATCCCATTCCATTCCCTACACCCACCCCGAGCTGAAGAACAAAAGGCACTGCTATTCCCCTGCAATGCCAGGGCTTTTCAGCTCCAAACCCACTTTCAAGGACACCAAACACAAAGCTTACAAGTGGAAAAAAGCTTTTATTTTAGGATTGCATTTGATTTCCGTTTGGTTTCTTATCTTTTACCTTCCGTTATCTTCTTTTTTAGCCCAGGATGTCATGGGGTTTTGTTTTGGCTTGGTTTCAGAGGTGATGCTGACGAGCATCAGGGCCTTCCAAGCACAGGCTGCTGTGCAGAAGCCAGAACCCCCAGGTCTATGGAGCCAAGGGGAGAGCAGAAGTGGCTCCCTCTGCGAGCTTGCAGTGGAGCCGGAGAGCGCCAGCGCAGGAGTGGTGCCCTGCAGGCGCGAGAGCAGCGGGAAGGAGCCAGCCCCAAGGGGAGCCCTGCCAAGGGGCTGTGCTCAATGCTACAGAGGACAAGCAGCAAGCTCCAGGGGCTACCCCGGGAGTGGTGAAAGCTTCCTCCCCCCCGCATGGGGGCATGAGGGGCCACCTGCGTGGAGCAGGAGCAGCAGCCTTTGGGCCACAAGAGCCCAAAGGAGCCCTGTCAAGGGGCTGGCTCACCGCTGCAGAGGAAGGCAAAAAACCCGCGGGGACACTGGCAGGCCCTCCATGGGGGAAAAAAAGCCTTCCCCCCCCCCGAGCTGCAGGACACGAGGGGCCACCTTCATGGTGCATGAGCAGCAGGCAGTAGCGCAGCCAGAATGGAGCAGAGGAGCCCTCACAAGTGCTCCTGCTCCATGCTCAGAGGAAGGCAAAAAACCCCCGGGACCAGTGCCAATGTGGCCCGGGGGAAAATTCCTTCCTGACCCCAGCACTGGCAATCGGCTATCCCTGAGCATGGCAGCAGGACCTGCTCCTGCTCCACAGGCTGCTCCCGCCTCCCCGCAGATGCCCAAGCCCTATTCTCCCTCGCTCTGGAGCCACCTCAGGGGCTGCTGAGAGTGGCCAAAGGCCCCTGGCCTCATGGAGCCTGGGGGCAAGAATCCATCCTTCCAGGGCATCGGTGGCTGCTCCAAAGCGCTGGCATCTCTGCAAGCAAGCATCTCTGCATCCCATTGCTTACGGCTGCTGCCCCTGGCTCCGTGGGGGATGAGAATGGTGAGCTCTGCGGTGCTCCTCCAAAAGGCATTCCTAGCATCTAGCCCTGCCTATCCACCTGAAAAGGATTGCTATCCCTGCCATGAGCTAAGAAGCTGGCCCTGCCAGGACCTGGCCTTGCAGCGGAGAACTAACTCGCAAGCCCTTCTCTGCCCAGCCTCTAGCTCTGCCTGCATTTCAGGGCCGTCTGGCTGCCATACCTGTCACCCTGTTGATCGCTGGGCTTCATTCAGCTGATCTGGCGGGCTACGCAGGCGTCCCCTTCCTCCCTTGACACTCCACATGCGTCCCTCCCCAGACTGCATGCTCGGCAAGAGGACAACCTTCCCCGACACAGGCCCTCCCCTTCCTCAGTCACGGCTATACAGTAGCTGCGCTCCCCTGCTAGAACCTCCAAACAAGGAACTGCAGCAGTTCCTCAAGGACTTCCTGGAGGAAGTCTTGGGCTTCCCTGCCCCACTAGGGCACAGGAGGCCAGAGGACACAGGAGCCTGCTCCCTTTTATACTCTCCAGGGACATTGTGACTGCGGCGTTGCCAGGTGACGGCATGGAAAGCAATGGAATGCAATGGAACGCAACGGAATGGAATGGAGCGGAATGTGCCTGAGCATGGGTTAGAAAAGCTGGGGGAGCTCATCACAGGATTCCAGTCCTTAAAGGGTAGCTACAAGGAGGGCAGAGGCTCTCTCTTCAGCTGGTTCCAGTCCCCCTGCCAGGGGCAGGCACACCTCCCACTAGAGCATCTTGCTCCAAGCCCCGTCCAAGCTGGCCATGAGCACAGCCAGGGATGGGGCAGCCGCAACATCTCTGGGCAACCCCTGCCAACGCCTCGCCACCGTCACGGGGAAGAACTTCTGCCTAATGTCTAATCTAAATCTCCCCAGAGGCAGGCCCCAGAGGAGAAAAAGACGTGGGTGCATCATGGAAGTCTTCCGTGTTCCTCCAGTTGAGCGGGGTTCCCACCTCTCTCTCTAGCACTAGTCAGGCTGGAAGCCTCAGACTGAAGCAGGACATGCTCCTCAAGCAAATGCTCGCAAATCTGTTGGAGGCGAGCAATAGCTGTTCAGTTCCCCATGGATTTGCTTCTGCTGCCTAGTCCTCATTTTGAGAAATGCCTGCGTTGTTTCCCTTGGGCAAACATAGGCAGACACAAGAGCCTAAGAAGAAGAGGAGAGCGTCAGAGAGAAAGTCCATATGCCCACTACTTGGTGTCCAAAGGGGCCAAGCGTCAAGGTCTAAAGGAGAGCCTATGAGGGGAGCAGGGCTACATCTGGCAGGGTACTGGGGGTACACAAAGGCCTCAGTAGCTGGGCCCCATCTCTGCTGGGCCCGCTGCCTCCTGCCAAGGGCCCAGGGGCCGTGTCTCAGCTCAGCCTGGGGCCTTCCGTCCCTGCCTGAGCTGTGTTGTAGCTCAGCCTGTCCCTGTCACCTGGATGGCTCTGGGACCTGCACTGCACTGCAGAGGCAGAGCAGTGCAACTGCTGCTCTCCTGGCTGGACCCCTTAGACCTAGGGCACCACTTGGCATGCAGACTTGTAGGCATCAAACAGCAGAAGCCATTCCATTCCAAGCCTAGTCTACTGCATTGCGTTCCATTCCATTCCGCTCCATTCTAGGACTCTCCTTTCCATTCAATTCCATGCCAATCCATTCACTCCCATCCCATCCCATCCCATCCCTTCCCATTCCCTCCGATCCCATCCCATCCCATTCCATTCCCTACACCCACCCCGAGCTGAAGAACAAAAGGCACTGCTATTCCCCTGCAATGCCAGGGCTTTTCAGCTCCAAACCCACTTTCAAGGACACCAAACGCAAAGCTTACAAGTGGAAAAAAGCTTTTATTTTAGGATTGCATTTGATTTCCGTTTGGTTTCTTATCTTTTACCTTCCGTTATCTTCTTTTTTAGCCCAGGATGTCATGGGGTTTTGTTTTGGCTTGGTTTCAGAGGTGATGCTGACGAGCATCAGGGCCTTCCAAGCACAGGCTGCTGTGCAGAAGCCAGAACCCCCAGGTCTATGGAGCCAAGGGGAGAGCAGAAGTGGCTCCCTCTGCGAGCTTGCAGTGGAGCCGGAGAGCGCCAGCGCAGGAGTGGTGCCCTGCAGGCGCGAGAGCAGCGGGAAGGAGCCAGCCCCAAGGGGAGCCCTGCCAAGGGGCTGTGCTCAATGCTACAGAGGACAAGCAGCAAGCTCCAGGGGCTACCCCGGGAGTGGTGAAAGCTTCCTCCCCCCCGCATGGGGGCATGAGGGGCCACCTGCGTGGAGCAGGAGCAGCAGCCTTTGGGCCACAAGAGCCCAAAGGAGCCCTGTCAAGGGGCTGGCTCACCGCTGCAGAGGAAGGCAAAAAACCCGCGGGGACACTGGCAGGCCCTCCATGGGGGAAAAAAAGCCTTCCCCCCCCCGAGCTGCAGGACACGAGGGGCCACCTTCATGGTGCATGAGCAGCAGGCAGTAGCGCAGCCAGAATGGAGCAGAGGAGCCCTCACAAGTGCATGCTCAGAGGAAGGCAAAAAACCCCCGGGACCAGTGCCAATGTGGCCCGGGGGAAAATTCCTTCCTGACCCCAGCACTGGCAATCGGCTATCCCTGAGCATGGCAGCAGGACCTGCTCCTGCTCCACAGGCTGCTCCCGCCTCCCCGCAGATGCCCAAGCCCTATTCTCCCTCGCTCTGGAGCCACCTCAGGGGCTGCTGAGAGTGGCCAAAGGCCCCTGGCCTCATGGAGCCTGGGGGCAAGAATCCATCCTTCCAGGGCATCGGTGGCTGCTCCAAAGCGCTGGCATCTCTGCAAGCAAGCATCTCTGCATCCCATTGCTTACGGCTGCTGCCCCTGGCTCCGTGGGGGATGAGAATGGTGAGCTCTGCGGTGCTCCTCCAAAAGGCATTCCTAGCATCTAGCCCTGCCTATCCACCTGAAAAGGATTGCTATCCCTGCCATGAGCTAAGAAGCTGGCCCTGCCAGGACCTGGCCTTGCAGCGGAGAACTAACTCGCAAGCCCTTCTCTGCCCAGCCTCTAGCTCTGCCTGCATTTCAGGGCCGTCTGGCTGCCATACCTGTCACCCTGTTGATCGCTGGGCTTGATTCAGCTGATCTGGCGGGCTACGCAGGCGTCCCCTTCCTCCCTTGACACTCCACATGCGTCCCTCCCCAGACTGCATGCTCGGCAAGAGGACAACCTTCCCCGACACAGGCCCTCCCCTTCCTCAGTCACGGCTATACAGTAGCTGCGCTCCCCTGCTAGAACCTCCAAACAAGGAACTGCAGCAGTTCCTCAAGGACTTCCTGGAGGAAGTCTTGGGCTTCCCTGCCCCACTAGGGCACAGGAGGCCAGAGGACACAGGAGCCTGCTCCCTTTTATACTCTCCAGGGACATTGTGACTGCGGCGTTGCCAGGTGACGGCATGGAAAGCAATGGAATGCAGCGCTCTGGAGTCATCAAAGAGCAGAACCCATTCCTCGTCTAGGGCAGTGCCTTCCATTCTATTCTGCTCCATTCTAGGACTCTCCATTCCATTCCATTCCATTCCATTCCATTCCATTCCGTTCCGTTCCGTTCCATTCCATCCCCTCCCATCCCAATCCATTGCATTTCCTACACCCACCCTGACCTGAATAACAGTGGCACTTCTATTCCCCTGCAATGCCAGGGCTTTTCCTCTCCAAAACCACTTTCAAGGACAGGTAACACAAGGAGCTCCTCAAGGCGCTGTTTTGCGAGATCTCTGAAAGCCGCAATCACTTCCAGACTGGGGAGCACTGGCCATACAGTGCACCAGTGTGTCTGCTGCTGATGCAGGAGACCCTTCCACGGGGATTTTTACACTCAATATGCAGGAAGGAGATGTAGACAATGTTGTTATCACTTTGATAGAACTCTTTGCTCTTCCAGTGTGCTCTGGACCAAGGGGCATTTTTCCTGCCAGCCTGTGTTTCTTGCCGCGCCTCAGGTCAGGGTCTGACTGCTGCTATGTCAGCCTGTGTGCAGCTAAACCCTGCTCAACGCAAGGCTTAGCAACCTGCAAAACTGTTCTGCTACTTCAGAACAACAAATTCTGAGGGTCGGCGTGGTTTTCCTCCCGCAAGCCCAGCAGGGATGCTTGGAGACCCCTGTAAAATTACTCTCAGGCTCTGGCAGCTTGTCCTGACACAGGCCAGGCAAGCATGAAGCAGAGCTGGGGAAGTTTGAGAGCTCATTTGCTTAGTTCTTGCCTTTCTTAAACTACTGCAGACTGAAAGTCTGCTCTGCCTGTCCGGGAGTGGCTAAATCCAGCTCTGAACTCCAGTCAGAGGGCAACGTATTTTGCTTTACAACGGGGCTTGGAGAAAAGTGCTAATTCTGTACCTCTGGGGAAAGGGACCAGAGGCTGTGGTGGGAGCTTAGCACTTTCTTGGTGGAACTACCCATCTGGAGAGGACTTTAGCATCTTGGGTTAAAGCCTCCCAGCTACAGGCAGCATGCCAGGTCCTGACGCTGATTGCGTTAAATCTCTGTGATTTTGGAGCAGAACTGTGAGGGATGGAGTTGCTGGTGATCAGAGCTTTGTCTGCCACGATAACTGGGAAGCTGAGCAGAAATTAAAGCTCTGTCCCCAGTTCTGTGTGTATCTGAAGCTGTCCCTGTGCTCTTCTAGTTTAGGAGGAATTCAAGGTCTTGCTTAATGCTGTTACTGTTCATTAGAACATCGAAATGCTGGGGAAATGGTCCTACAATACCAATACAATCCAATAGGCGTATTTTGCCAAGGAACACTCAAGCCCTTGCAAGCAAATGGTGAAGGAGAGGACACGCTGGAAGAAGAAGAACAAAAAAAAAACAAACTGACTCTCTGAAAAATGGGACTTCAAACACTTTCCACCCAGGAGGAAATCTGGTTGTGCCCAGTGAGTATGAGACCAAAAATGTGCTTCCAGTGACACAACTCCCTAACCAAGAAATACAGCTCGAATCAACTTACTTAGGAGCGCTCTTCCCTCAGCAAACCTGGAGATCGACACTCACTTATTTGTAGGCATAATCTCGCAAATTTCCCATCCAATGGATTCAAGATTCTTTTACTGTCTGGGAGGACTGTTGTCACTAGCACACTCTTTTCACTGCAGCACAGAATGGCCGATTCCTCTGTAGCTGACTCAAGTCTGAGGCGGAAAAGGACTATTTGGTATTTCTGTGGTAGCTGCTTTCCAAAGAAACCTGGGGGGTGTGTGTAAAGAAAACCGGTAACTTGGGAAACCCAGAGAAGCAGAGAAACTGCCAATGTTCCTGGTTTACAGGTAGGGAAACTGAGGCACCAACCACTGAAATCACAGTATCACAGTATGCTAGAGATTGGAAGGGACTTCAAAAGATCATCTAGTCCAATCCCCCTGCCGGAGCAGGAACACCTAGATAATGTTACACAGGAATGTGTCCAGGCGGGTTTTGAATGTCTCCAGGGAAGGAGACTCCACAACCTCCCTGGGCAGCCTGTTCCAGTGTTCCGTCACCCTCACTGAGAAGAAGTTTCTTCTCAAGTTTAAGTGGAACCTCTTGTTTTCCAGTTTGTATCCATTACCCCTTGTCCTATCATTGTTTGCCACTGAGTAGAGCCTGGCTCCATCCTCGTGACACTCCCCCTTTATATACTTATAGACACTTATAAGGTCACCCCTCAGTCTCCTCCAAACTATAGAGACCCAGCTCCCTCAGTCTTTCCTCATAAGGGAGATGCTCCACTCCCCTAATCATCTTAGTTGCCCTGTGCTGGACTCTCTCCAGCAGCTCCCTGTCCTTCTTGAACTGAGGGGCCCAGAACTGGACACAATATTCCAGATGCGGTCTCACCAGGGCAGAGTAGAGGGGAAGGAGGACCTCTCTTGTTCTACTAACCACCCCCCTTCTAATACACCCCAGGATGCCATTGGCCTTCTTAGCCACAAGGGCACAGTGTTGGCTCATGGTCATCCTGTCGTCCACTAGGACCCCCAGCTCCCTCTGCCCTACACTGCTCTCTAGCAGGTCGTTTCCCAACCTGTACTGGAACCTGGGGTTGTTCCTGCCCAGATGCAGGACTCTACACTTTCCCTTGTTAGATTTCATCAAGTTATTCCCTGCCCAACTCTCCAGCCTGTCCAGGTCTCGCTGGATGGCAGCACAGCCTTTTGGCGTGTCAGCCAGTCCTCCCAGCTTAGTGTCATCAGCAAACTGGCTGATAGTACACTCAATTCCCTCATCTAAATCCTTGATGAATATATTAAATAATACCGGTCCCAGTACTGACCCTTGAGGCACTCCACTAGTTACAGGCCTCCAACTAGACTCAGCCCCATAGACTACAACTCTCTGGCTTCTCTCCTTCAGCCAGTTCACAGTCCACCTCACTACCTGATCATCCAGACCACACTTCCTCAATTTAGCTGTGAGGATGCTGTGGGAGACTGTGTCAAATGCTTTGCTGAAGTCAAGGTAGACCACATCCACCGCTCTGCCACCATCCATCCACCGTGTTATTTCCTCATAAAAGGCTAAGAGATTGGCCAAGCATGATTTCCCCTTGGTGAAGCCATGTTGACTGCCCCTCATAACCCTCTTATCCTTGATGTGCCTTAAGATGGCACCAAGGATAAGGTGTTCCATCACTTTCCTAGGGATGGAGGTGAGGCTGACCGGTCTGTAGTTACCCGGGTCCTCCTTCTTGCCCTTTTTGAAGACTGGAGTGACGTTTGCCTTCCTCCAGTCCTCAGGCACCTCTCCCGTTTCCCAAGACTTGGTAAAGATGATGGAGAGTGGTCTAGCAATGACTTCCGTCAGTTCCCTCAGCACCCGCGGGTGCATCCCATCTGGACCCATGGATTTATGGATGTCCAGATTGCTCAACTGGTCTCTAACCCATTCCTCATTGACTAAGGCAAACCGCTCCGTCGACCTGACTTCATCTAAGGTCTCAGGGGTATAGGGCTCTTCAGGACTGCCTGCAGCAGAGTAGACAGAGACAAAGAAGGCATTCAGTAACTCTGCCATCTCTGTATCTTCTGTCACCAGGGCACCCATCCCGTTCATCAGTGGGCCTACATTGCCTCTGGTGTTAGTTTTGTCTGCCATGTATTTGAAAAAGCTCTTTTTGCTGTCCTTGACCCTTCTCGCCAGGTTTAATTTTAAGGAGGCCTTAGTCCTCCCAGCTGCCTTCCTACATCCTCTAGCAGCAGCCTTATATTCCTCCCAAGTGGCCAGCCCCTCCTTCCATGGCCTGTAAACTCTCCTCATCCACTTGAGCATACCCAGCAATTCCCTATTTAGCCACGCAGGTCTCCTGGCCCTCTTCCTTGACTTCCTACATGTCGGGATGCTCCAATCTTGAGCTCGGAAAAAGCAATCCTTGAATGTCAACCAACTATCTTGGGTCCCTTTACCTTCAAGCAGCCTTGCCCATGGGATTTCCCTTAGCAATTGCTTGAAAAGGCCAAAGTTTGCCCTGCTAAAGTCCACGGTTGCAATTCTACTTGGTATTCTACTGGTCCTACCACACAAGATCCTGAATTCCACCATCTCGTGGTCGCTGCAACCAAGGCAGCCTTCAACCCTTACTGCTTCAACCAGATCCTCCTTGTTAGTGAGGATGAGATCCAGCAGCGCTCCTCTCCTGGTCGGCTCATCCACCATTTGCATGAGGAAGTTATCCTCCATACACTGGAGGAACCTCCTGGACTGCGGCTGGGTTGCCGAGTGGTCCTTCCAGCAAACATCAGGGAAGTTAAAATCCCCAACGACGACCACGGCCTGTGACTGTGAGGCCGCTCTCAGCTGCCTGTAGAAGGCCTCGTCAACTTCCTCACCCTGATCTGGTGGTCTGTAACAGACACCCACAACAGTATCCCCCCTGCCAGCCTGCCCCTTAATTCTCACCCACAGACTCTCAACTCGCTCGTCATCTGTCCCTGGACAGAACTCGGTGCATTGTAGTTGCTCCCGCACATAAAGAGCAACCCCACCACCCCGCCTGGCTGGCCTGTCTTTCCTGAGAAGGACATAGCCTTCCATGACTATATTCCAGCCATGCGAGCTGTCCCACCACGTCTCTGTAATTGCCACCAGATCATAGTCTCCTGACTTAACAGAGGTTTCCAGCTCCTCCTGCTTATTTCACATGCTGCGCGCATTGGTGTACAGACATTCCAGGGAGCGAGCTGAGCACACCGATTTCACCCTAGGATTATAGGAGGACTCCCAGTCTTCACTGGGAAGAAATCATTCCAGAAAAGCTCCAAGGAGAGAGATGGAGAGCTTGGAAAGGACCCAGAGCAGGGGTTCACAAGGACACAATCTGAATCTTCCTCTGATCTAAAGACCCACGACGAAGGTTTTGCAGGAATATCCCTGCTGAGGCAAAGAATGTCATAGTTAACAAAGCAGACTTTCCTCATCCTCTCTGTCAAAAGGGCTTCTGATCCATTTAACAAGAGGTAAAGGCTCTTTCGGACAGACACGAACCTCTGATGCTCGGCAGATTCTGACACCTGCCCTAACCATATGGAGGAATATTTGCAGTCCCGCAAGGTAAATGAGCTGTGGGCAGGGAACACAACTAATTTAATAGCATGAGAGATTTACACACACATTCAGGAAAGCCACCTTGCTCCACTGCAGGCCCAGCAGCAGGGCTTATTCATTTATAACTCCACTCCAGCAACATTCAAGAGGACGAGGCTTCTGTAAAACCCCAACTGTGGAGACACAGGAAATACACTGCCAGCCAGAAAGAACATCAGGATTCCCTAACACAGCCTCAGCCAAAGGCCAGTCCCATCTCTCGAGCAATCCACAACATCCAGCAGCTTCCACTTTGCATCCAGACACGCCTACTTGTCTGCTGCACATCCTCAAGCAGGATTGGCCTTTAAGCTTTGGTTAGCTTCCAAAATAGCACCACATTCCTCCCTTTGAGAACAGCAATGCCAACGCACCTTCCTCCCTCCCTCAGCCAGCAGACACCCCAAAGGGAAAACAGGAGAAGCATTTGGGGGTGGGATGCTGGGAATAACCTGATTTGATGGGAAGCTGCTGTAGAACATATGGAGGAAAGGAGGGAACTGGAAATACCCCAGCAGAGAACCACAGAGAAGGGAATGGGGCATGGAGCACAACTACAGAGGGAGCCTACAAAGAGTCAGAGTGGAGCTTTTGGACACGGGAACTCAGGCAAGACGAGCCAGGGAATGTAGGGAGACACACTGCTCCAATTCCCTCTGCAAAAAGAAACGCAGATGGAAGGAGAAACCTGGTCAGCAATGAGAAGTTTGAAGTCTGGCAAGAGATAAGAAAGGGGCGAGACTGAGCATGGGACAAGAGATGCTCCATGCTCCATCGTGCCACTTGGCAGCTTTAACCAAAGCCTATAGTTGGGTGTTTACTTGCCAGAATCCCCTGTCATGGCAATGCCAAGACATGGGTTTAGAGAGACATGGGATAAGCATGCATGGATAAGCAGCAGACACCAACACAGGCACCTGCCCCAAGATAGCACGTACATACAGAGAGAGCTCAGCAGGTCTCATTCAGACACAAAGTGAGGAGAGCACCATTCCATTCCATGCCAATCCATTCCCTCCCATCCCATCCCATTCCATTCCCTACACCCACCCCGAGCTGAAGAACAAAGGCACTGCTATTCCCCTGCAATGCCAGGGCTTTTCAGCTCCAAACCCACTTTCAAGGACACCAAACACAAAGCTTACAAGTGGAAAAAAGCTTTTATTTTAGGATTGCATTTGATTTCCGTTTGGTTTCTTATCTTTTACCTTCCGTTATCTTCTTTTTTAGCCCAGGATGTCATGGGGTTTTGTTTTGGCTTGGTTTCAGAGGTGATGCTGACGAGCATCAGGGCCTTCCAAGCACAGGCTGCTGTGCAGAAGCCAGAACCCCCAGGTCTATGGAGCCAAGGGGAGAGCAGAAGTGGCTCCCTCTGCGAGCTTGCAGTGGAGCCGGAGAGCGCCAGCGCAGGAGTGGTGCCCTGCAGGCGCGAGAGCAGCGGGAAGGAGCCAGCCCCAAGGGGAGCCCTGCCAAGGGGCTGTGCTCAATGCTACAGAGGACAAGCAGCAAGCTCCAGGGGCTACCCCGGGAGTGGTGAAAGCTTCCTCCCCCCCGCATGGGGGCATGAGGGGCCACCTGCGTGGAGCAGCAGCAGCAGCCTTTGGGCCACAAGAGCCCAAAGGAGCCCTGTCAAGGGGCTGGCTCACCGCTGCAGAGGAAGGCAAAAAACCCGCGGGGACACTGGCAGGCCCTCCATGGGGGAAAAAAAGCCTTCCCCCCCCCGAGCTGCAGGACACGAGGGGCCACCTTCATGGTGCATGAGCAGCAGGCAGTAGCGCAGCCAGAATGGAGCAGAGGAGCCCTCACAAGTGCTCCTGCTCCATGCTCAGAGGAAGGCAAAAAACCCCCGGGACCAGTGCCAATGTGGCCCGGGGGAAAATTCCTTCCTGACCCCAGCACTGGCAATCGGCTATCCCTGAGCATGGCAGCAGGACCTGCTCCTGCTCCACAGGCTGCTCCCGCCTCCCCGCAGATGCCCAAGCCCTCTTCTCCCTCGCTCTGGAGCCACCTCAGGGGCTGCTGAGAGTGGCCAAAGGCCCCTGGCCTCATGGAGCCTGGGGGCAAGAATCCATCCTTCCAGGGCATCGGTGGCTGCTCCAAAGCGCTGGCATCTCTGCAAGCAAGCATCTCTGCATCCCATTGCTTACGGCTGCTGCCCCTGGCTCCGTGGGGGATGAGACGCGTGAGCTCTGCGGTGCTCCTCCAAAAGGCATTCCTAGCATCTAGCCCTGCCTATCCACCTGAAAAGGATTGCTATCCCTGCCATGAGCTAAGAAGCTGGCCCTGCCAGGACCTGGCCTTGCAGCGGAGAACTAACTCGCAAGCCCTTCTCTGCCCAGCCTCTAGCTCTGCCTGCATTTCAGGGCCGTCTGGCTGCCATACCTGTCACCCTGTTGATCGCTGGGCTTGATTCAGCTGATCTGGCGGGCTACGCAGGCGGCCCCTTCCTCCCTTGACACTCCACATGCGTCCCTCCCCAGACTGCATGCTCGGCAAGAGGACAACCTTCCCCGACACAGGCCCTCCCCTTCCTCAGTCACGGCTATACAGTAGCTGCGCTCCCCTGCTAGAACCTCCAAACAAGGAACTGCAGCAGTTCCTCAAGGACTTCCTGGAGGAAGTCTTGGGCTTCCCTGCCCCACTAGGGCACAGGAGGCCAGAGGACACAGGAGCCTGCTCCCTTTTATACTCTCCCGGGACATTGTGACTGCTGCGTTGCCAGGTGACGGCATGGAATGCAATGGAATGCAGCGCTCTGGAGTCATCAAAGAGCAGAACCCATTCCTCGTCTAGGGCAGTGCCTTCCGTTCTATTCTGCTCCATTCTAGGACTCCGTATTCCATTCCATTCCATTGCATCCCCTCCCATCCCAATCCATTGCATTTCCTACACCCACCCTGACCTGAATAACAGTGGCACTTCTATTCCCCTGCAATGCCAGGGCTTTTCCTCTCCAAAACCACTTTCAAGGACAGGTAACACAAGGAGCTCCTCAAGGCGCTGTTTTGCGAGATCTCTGAAAGCCGCAATCACTTCCAGACTGGGGAGCACTGGCCATACAGTGCACCAGTGTGTCTGCTGCTGATGCAGGAGACCCTTCCACGGGGATTTTTACACTCAATATGCAGGAAGGAGATGTAGACAATGTTGTTATCACTTTGATAGAACTCTTTGCTCTTCCAGTGTGCTCTGGACCAAGGGGCATTTTTCCTGCCAGCCTGTGTTTCTTGCCGCGCCTCAGGTCAGGGTCTGACTGCTGCTATGTCAGCCTGTGTGCAGCTAAACCCTGCTCAACGCAAGGCTTAGCAACCTGCAAAACTGCTCTGCTACTTCAGAACAACAAATTCTGAGGGTCGGCGTGGTTTTCCTCCCGCAAGCCCAGCAGGGATGCTTGGAGACCCCTGTAAAATTACTCTCAGGCTCTGGCAGCTCGTCCTGACACAGGCCAGGCAAGCATGAAGCAGAGCTGGGGAAGTTTGAGAGCTCATTTGCTTAGTTCTTGCCTTTCTTAAACTACTGCAGACTGAAAGTCTGCTCTGCCTGTCCGGGAGTGGCTAAATCCAGCTCTGAACTCCAGTCAGAGGGCAACATATTTTGCTTTACAACGGGGATAGGAGAAAAGTGCTAATTCTGTACCTCTGGGGAAAGGGACCAGAGGCTGTGGTGGGAGCTTAGCACTTTCTTGGTGGAACTACCCATCTGGAGAGGACTTTAGCATCTTGGGTTAAAGCCTCCCAGCTACAGGCAGCATGCCAGGTCCTGACACTGATTGCGTTAAATCTCTGTGATTTTGGAACAGAACTGTGAGGGATGGAGTTGCTGGTGATCAGAGCTTTGTCTGCCACGATAACTGGGAAGCTGAGCAGAAATTAAAGCTCTGTCCCCAGTTATGTGTGTATCTGAAGCTGTCCCTGTGCTCTTCTAGTTTAGGAGGAATTCAAGGTCTTGCTTAATGCTGTTACTGTTCATTAGAACATCGAAATGCTGGGGAAATGGTCCTACAATACCAATACAATCCAATAGCCGTATTTTGCCAAGGAACACTCAAGCCCTTGCAAGCAAATGGTGAAGGAGAGGACACGCTGGAAGAAGAAGAATAAAAGAAAACAAACTGACTCTCTGAAAAATGGGACTTCAAACACTTTCCACCCAGGAGGAAATCTGGTTGTGCCCAGTGAGTATGAGACCAAAAATGTGCTTCCAGTGACACAACTCCCTAAACAACGTATACAGCTCCAATCAACTTACTTAGGAGCGCTCTTCCCTCAGCAAACCTGGAGATCGACACTCACTTATTTGTAGGCATAATCTCACAAATTTCCCATCCAATGGATTCAAGATTCTTTTACTGTCTGGGAGGACTGTTGTCACTAGCACACTCTTTTCACTGCAGCACAGAATGGCCGATTCCTCTGTAGCTGACTCAAGTCTGAGGCGGAAAAGGACTATTTGGTATTTCTGTGGTAGCTGCTTTCCAAAGAATCCTGGGGGGTGTGTGTAAAGAAAACCGGTAACTTGGGAAACCCAGAGAAGCAGAGAAACTGCCCATGTTCCTGGTTTACAGGTAGGGAAACTGAGGCACCAACCACTGAAATCATTCCAGAAAAGCTCCAAGGGGAGAGATGGAGAGCTTGGAAAGGACCCAGAGCAGGGGTTCACAAGGACACAATCTGAATCTTCCTCTGATCTAAAGACCCACGACGAAGGTTTTGCAGGAATATCCCTGCTGAGGCAAAGAATGTCATAGTTAACAAAGCAGACTTTCCTCATCCTCTCTGTCAAAAGGGCTTCTGATCCATTTAACAAGAGGCAAAGGCTCTTTCGGACAGACACGAACCTCTGATGCTCGGCAGATCCTGACACCTGCCCTAACCATATGGAGGAATATTTGCAGTCCCGCAAGGTAAATGAGCTGTGGGCAGGGAACACAACTAATTTAATAGCATGAGAGATTTACACACACATTCAGGAAAGCCACCTTGCTCCACTGCAGGCCCAGCAGCAGGGCTTATTCATTTATAACTCCACTACAGCAACATTCAAGAGGACGAGGCTTCTGTAAAACCCCAACTGTGGAGACACAGGAAATACACTGCCAGCCAGAAAGAACATCAGGATTCCCTAACACAGCCTCAGCCAAAGGCCAGTCCCATCTCGCGAGCAATCCACAACATCCAGCAGCTTCCACTTTGCATCCAGACACGCCTACTTGTCTGCTGCACATCCTCAAGCAGGATTGGCCTTTAAGCTTTGCTTAGCTTCCAAAATAGCACCACATTCCTCCCTTTGAGAACAGCAATGCCAACGCACCTTCCCCCCTCCCTCAGCCAGCAGACACCCCAAAGGGAAAACAGGAGAAGCATTTGGGGGTGGGATGCTGGGAATAACCAGATTTGATGGGAAGCTGCTGTAGAACATATGGAGGAAAGGAGGGAACTGGAAATACCCCAGCAGAGAACCACAGAGAAGGGAATGGGGCATGGAGCACAACTACAGAGGGAGCCTACAAAGAGTCAGAGTGGAGCTTTTGGACACGGGAACTCAGGCAAGACAAGCCAGGGAATGTAGGGAGACACACTGCTCCAATTCCCTCTGCAAAAAGAAACGCAGATGGAAGGAGAAACCTGGTCAGCAATGAGAAGTTTGAAGTCTGGCAAGAGATAAGAAAGGGGCGAGACTGAGCATGGGACAAGAGATGCTCCATGCTCCATCGTGCCACTTGGCAGCTTTAACCAAAGCCTATAGTTGGGTGTTTACTTGCCAGAATCCCCTGTCATGGCAATGCCAAGACATGGGTTTAGAGAGACATGGGATAAGCATGCATGGATAAGCAGCAGACACCAACACAGGCACCTGCCCCAAGATAGCACGTACATACAGAGAGAGCTCAGCAGGTCTCATTCAGACACAAAGTGAGGAGAGCACCATTCCATTCCATGCCAATCCATTCCCTCCCATCCCATCCCATTCCATTCCCTACACCCACCCCGAGCTGAAGAACAAAGGCACTGCTATTCCCCTGCAATGCCAGGGCTTTTCAGCTCCAAACCCACTTTCAAGGACACCAAACACAAAGCTTACAAGTGGAAAAAAGCTTTTATTTTAGGATTGCATTTGATTTCCGTTTGGTTTCTTATCTTTTACCTTCCGTTATCTTCTTTTTTAGCCCAGGATGTCATGGGGTTTTGTTTTGGCTTGGTTTCAGAGGTGATGCTGACGAGCATCAGGGCCTTCCAAGCACAGGCTGCTGTGCAGAAGCCAGAACCCCCAGGTCTATGGAGCCAAGGGGAGAGCAGAAGTGGCTCCCTCTGCGAGCTTGCAGTGGAGCCGGAGAGCGCCAGCGCAGGAGTGGTGCCCTGCAGGCGCGAGAGCAGCGGGCAAGGAGCCAGCCCCAAGGGGAGCCCTGCCAAGGGGCTGTGCTCAATGCTACAGAGGACAAGCAGCAAGCTCCAGGGGCTACCCCGGGAGTGGTGAAAGCTTCCTCCCCCCCGCATGGGGGCATGAGGGGCCACCTGCGTGGAGCAGGAGCAGCAGCCTTTGGGCCACAAGAGCCCAAAGGAGCCCTGTCAAGGGGCTGGCTCACCGCTGCAGAGGAAGGCAAAAAACCCGCGGGGACACTGGCAGGCCCTCCATGGGGGAAAAAAAGCCTTCCCCCCCCCGAGCTGCAGGACACGAGGGGCCACCTTCATGGTGCATGAGCAGCAGGCAGTAGCGCAGCCAGAATGGAGCAGAGGAGCCCTCACAAGTGCTCCTGCTCCATGCTCAGAGGAAGGCAAAAAACCCCCGGGACCAGTGCCAATGTGGCCCGGGGGAAAATTCCTTCCTGACCCCAGCACTGGCAATCGGCTATCCCTGAGCATGGCAGCAGGACCTGCTCCTGCTCCACAGGCTGCTCCCGCCTCCCCGCAGATGCCCAAGCCCTATTCTCCCTCGCTCTGGAGCCACCTCAGAGGCTGCTGAGAGTGGCCAAAGGCCCCTGGCCTCATGGAGCCTGGGGGCAAGAATCCATCCTTCCAGGGCATCGGTGGCTGCTCCGAAGCGCTGGCATCTCTGCAAGCAAGCATCTCTGCATCCCATTGCTTACGGCTGCTGCCCCTGGCTCCGTGGGGGATGAGAATGGTGAGCTCTGCGGTGCTCCTCCAAAAGGCATTCCTAGCATCTAGCCCTGCCTATCCACCTGAAAAGGATTGCTATCCCTGCCATGAGCTAAGAAGCTGGCCCTGCCAGGACCTGGCCTTGCAGCGGAGAACTAACTCGCAAGCCCTTCTCTGCCCAGCCTCTAGCTCTGCCTGCATTTCAGGGCCGTCTGGCTGCCATACCTGTCACCCTGTTGATCGCTGGGCTTGATTCAGCTGATCTGGCGGGCTACGCAGGCGTCCCCTTCCTCCCTGGCCACTCCACATGCGTCCCTCCCCAGACTGCATGCTCGGCAAGAGGACAACCTTCCCCGACACAGGCCCTCCCCTTCCTCAGTCACGGCTATACAGTAGCTGCGCTCCCCTGCTAGAACCTCCAAACAAGGAACTGCAGCAGTTCCTCAAGGACTTCCTGGAGGAAGTCTTGGGCTTCCCTGCCCCACTAGGGCACAGGAGGCCAGAGGACACAGGAGCCTGCTCCCTTTTATACTCTCCAGGGACATTGTGACTGCTGCGTTGCCAGGTGACGGCATGGAATACAACGGAACCCAAAGGAATGGAATGGAATGGAATGGAATGGAATGGAATGGAATGGAATGGAATGGAATGGAATGGAATGGGATGGAATGGAGGAAAACAATTTTTTTCCCAGTGTTGCTCTTGCTCTCCTGTCTTTTAGTTTAAACCCATTCTCCTTTTTTCTCTTATGTGCCCTTGTCCAAAGATCTTCTCTAGATTTCTTGTAGTCTGCCTTTATATAATATATGTATTTATATAATGTATGCATATTTTTAGCTAGACCTATCTCAGGGAAACAAGAATTTATGTGAGTGAAGTTTTGAAAATAGTAAGGCCTCAATTTTTTTAAGGAAATAATTTTTTTTTAACAAATTCAAAGCAACCTAACAGTATTTTCTGATTTGTGTAGTTGTAATATTTTTTAACTTAGTCTTCTACTTTGCCTTCATCACTGCCATAGCAGTTTCCTTTTCCACTGCATCTTAGTTATGTCTTCAGAATTCGTCCAGACCGCCTGTTATTGCACTTGCACTTTTCCTTGTACAGACTGCCTCTGTATTATACGAGCTTGGTTTTGAAAATCAGTCTATCCTTTGCTCTTCGAAATAGCCTCCCACAGATTCTGCCCACTGCTTTCCTGAAGTATCTTAATCTGTTAGTGTCTTTCCTCACTTTCCTTATCTTCACCTGAAAAGAGAAGCTGCATGGTGATCTCAGAGCAGCTTCCAGTATCTGAAGGGGTACAATGACGCTGGAGAGGGACTCTTCATCAGGGACTGAAGCGATAGGACAAGGGGTGGTGGTTCAAACTGAAACAAGGGAAGTCCAGGTTGGATATAAGGAAGAAGTTCTCCCCTGTGAGGGTGTTGAGGCGCTGGCACAGATTGCCCAAAATAGTGATTGCTTCATCCCTGGCAGTGTTTAAAGGCAGGTTGGACAGAGCTTTGGGGGACATGGTCTAGTATGAGGTGTTGCTGCCCATGGCAGTGGGTTGGAACTGGATGATCTTACGGTCCTTTCCAACCTAAAGTATTCTGTAATGTTATGACTCTATAAATTCTGCCACCTCACTGCCTCTATGGCCATTGTGGCAACTGACTATGACAAACCCTTAGCAGTTCTTTTCTAATTTATGAGACCTGGCCAGAGAGCTCGTAGATATTATTGCTAGTGCATTTGCAGTAACATCCCTTCTTGATGTGATGAAGCCTGCCAACTTCTCACGAGTTGCTTTTTGTGTGGGTAATATGTTGCTGCTGCTGAAATTATTAAAAACAGGTACTTTGTGAAATAAATTCTTTACTGTCACAGCCTCAAAAATCTCTGCTTCCCACACATCTTGCCTTTTTCTTTCTTGGGGCTTCAGAATATCGTGAAAGGACAAGAGCAGATGTTTGAGGAGTTCAGCCACTACTAGCTGTTGTTGTTGAAGGGAATTTGAAAAGCACATAGGCATCCTAATCAAATATCTTCACTAGAAGTCCACAAGGAATTCTTTGTTAGTAACACTGTTTTCCTCATAATATAACAGTCCCACATGGAGTAATATTTAGGCTTTTTGTTGTGTAATGTTGTAGTGTTTGTTTTCATTCCCAGTCTTAGAAAAACTCCAGCTTGACCTTGTATTGTAGTTACTCATTATACAGTATGCTACATCAAAATACAGTGGTGTAAATTAGGTTGAAGAGGGCAAATAGTTTGTATGTGTTATTTGGATATGTATCATGTGTTTATACCCTATTCATTATGGCTGCACTGTACTTTTTGCACCAGATGCTGTGTTTCTGGTTGTACTAATTATTTTAATGGCTGCCACTTTTTTGTAGGCTGGTAGGTGATAAGAATCCTGGTGCAGCTAATTGACAAAGCTGATAAAGAGCATTGGAACTCCACAAGGCAGACCTGTTAGATCTGTGATGCTGCTAACACCATTTTGGTTTTACTTTTTACTGACCCCTCTTTGTATCTTCCTTTACCTTTTAGTCTAGAGCAAACAAGTAGATTCATGCTTTCTGAATGTGAAAAGCTCCAGCTTTTTTCCTGGAATCTGCTATCACCTAATACTTTATTTAGTACATGCCTCAGGCTTCTCACTCTCTTCTGTCATCTGTAAGTTTTTCTAAGGCTTTCTGAAGTGTATGACACTGTGAGAGTTTACAGTCAAGTCATTTCTCGATTTTGGAGAGGTATTCAATTACTCCATCTTCTTTCAAAGCAATGGAAGCTTATCATTCTGATAGAGAGAAACAAGGAGGCAGCTTCAAGCCTGTGTGACACTGCTGTCCTGTGCTATCCCTACCGGTTACACTGCATTTTCCAGTGGGATCAGAATAGGTGTGAAAACACCTGCAGGTGTCCTTCTGGCCAATTAAATTCAGAATCCAATTCAAAGGTCCTGGCAATGACCCGGCACCCTCAACAGCTGCCTCTTTGCTCAGGTCCAGTGTAACAGCTGTGGTCTGCAGGGCTGTACTAAGAAGGGATCCTAGGGATCTCTGACAATGGAATTTATACATGCTGGGAGTGGAGCTAACATTTCCCTAGGTTCCAGTATAAGGAACAGTGCTGTGGGACTTCCTTCTGGAGATGAGCCCTCCAGGCAATTTTCTCCCTGAGGCAGCCCAGATGAGTCATCATCTGTTATCCCTCTCCTTGCTGTGATCCTCTGGGGGGGGGGGAAGGTGAAGCCTGGTGATGAATGAGGTGGATTGGGAATCAGGTCTCCTGAGGACTCTTTCAACAGCAGGATGCACATGGTGTATAAGCTGTTAACAGGTGTTCTCTGAACTGGAGATGCAGATGGCTCCATCTGCATTTACGAGATCGCTCAGCTCCACTTGTCTCTGTCACATGTATTCAATTTCCTGTACAGTACTCACTTTAAGCCATAAAGGTTATATCTGCATTGTTTGTGAAGAACATGCTTGACAGCAGCTGGCAGATCACATTCCCTTGCTTTTGTCATGGGAGCTCCCCACTCAGATATGCTGTTTCAAAATGCTAGGGAGAAACCCCTTCTTTAGCCTCCCCATGTGCTAGGCTGTCTATCTGGCATGGGAATGTCAAGGAAAAGGACTCCCATGCACCTCTAAGCACACAAGTTTGGTCCCATGAGCTGCTGCTTTTCCAAAAGTGCAGCTTAATTGTGGAAGTTAAGGCAGACCAAGAGCAGACATTTGTCTAATCAGTTATGTGTGAATCTTGGATCATGCTGTCCAATCGCAGCATATTTTCCCACACTGAGTTCTTGCCTGTCACTGTTTATTTGGATATGATACAGTCACTTTCAACTCTGGCTCAAGAAGATGAGCAAGGATAGGGATGTTATACAAGAGCTGTCCCTTTTGAATATGTCTTCCCGTATCCACTCAGCTTTCCTGTGTCTTTGTTTCTCACCCAAAACAAAGTGAGATGAAGGCAACTCCACAGGTGAAAAACTCTGTTCTGGACCACTCACGGGCTACCATATTTCAGAAACACATTTTAAAACCAGCTTTGTGGGTTAATGTGGCTGCTCTTCAGACCTGAATTCATGCTGGCCACTCTGCTACAGTGACTGCTATCAACACACAGAGACAAATGTGCAGACACTGCCATTCACTGCTCAGTCTCTGGATGCCACTTCTGACTGACCCAGAATCTGAATCTAACACCAGTTTTTCCCAGAGCAGGACATGTTCAACTTTGCTCTTCACAGTTCAACCCTTCAGAGGCTTTGCCCCGTAGTTTCTTTCACAGCTATAAGTCAAATAGAGGCTATACCTCTGTTCTCTGGGGGCCAAAAGGGACACTGTGGTTTCTAGTCTGAGTAATGGGCCAGCAACCTGATCTGAAGAGTTTAGATAACTTCAGCAACCAACAGACATCCTGCTCCTCAGTATCTATGATTTTATCAAGCACTTTTCCAATCTCTCCCTTACATCAGCCTTGTGGCCACTGGAACTAGAAATGGTAATGAAGAGGTTTCTATAACTCTATGATAGACTAAAATAGTCTTGTGAAATAAGTGGGAACCAAGATTGTTCCCTCCAGCAAAGAATGAAAGCTCCACTCAGAAACCAAGCTGCTCACTGGCCTTGCAGCTGTTATTGCAGGGTTATTCCAGAGGCAGAGTGGCTACATCCCTAAATGAAGGAAGTATGCCTCTACCAGTGCATGGGTAACTCTGATAGATACAACAGTTAAGATTTATTAGTTTCCCACCCTAAAAAAAAAGGCACATTTTTACTCTGAGCACAATGAAGGTATGAAAAATTAATTATATCATCTATTATTCTCAGCTTCATCATTCAGAATAGGCAGGTTGATCAAATAAACTGAGTTCAGGGATGGAAAAGGAAACCATAGCTTTGCACATTGTTCAGCATTTCACTGGGAGCTGCCTTTTTTTGCCTCTAACTAGTATGTTTGGTGACCCCAGAGGTGGTAATGTGGCAAAAAGGAGAACTCTTACAAAAAATACCTGGTCTATGCGCCTTAGGAAGCTAGCCCCTCTTTAGCTGGATGAATGCTACTATGACAACAAATCAACTCATAAAAATACATTTTTCATTCTAGAATTTCAAAGAAACAAGTATACAGTGTCAGATGTATTCATAAATGTTAAGGGCAGATATAGAATTTAGGTCATCCAGTCCGGATTGCATATCAGACATCCTATAATTGTACTGAGCTTTGTCTTTCACTGAGCCTAGGAGTTTGCATCCAACTGCAACATACCTTACAGAGAGCATTGAGTGTTAGTACAGAGACATCAAAAAAAGAGGGAGAAAGCAGCCAGCCCCTTCTGTTTTGTTCTATTGCTTAATCAGCCTTGTTATTAAAAAAGTGTATCTAATTTCTAATTTGAGTTAGCCTATCTTTAAACAAAGGTTCTTGTTAAACCTTTCTCTACTAGAATAACAGCTCTTTTAATGCTTTCTTCCCCCTCTCTCTCTGAGAGTACTTACATGCTGTAATCAAATAATTTTTCACCAGTAGGCAAAAAGCAGATTTATTTTTTAAGCAAAATCATATTTCTGCAGCTCTTTTTGCCATCAAATTTGATCCTGTTGCATGTAAAAGGATTTTAATATTCTTTCCACTAAAACATCCAGTTGCTAAATTTGCTCAGCTACAGGACATCATAGAACTGTCTAATTAAAGAATATGAATTACGTACCAGTTACGATATGCTCAGAATAAATCTTCAGGGGAATCTAAAACTTTATCTTTGAGTTTTTGAAGGCAATTGCTCTGCTATTTGAGCTAATGGAATATTTTGCTGGGTCAGCCCAGAGAAGGGGCTTTATATCTTTACTTCCATCTCCTTAAACAGTGTTGACTTTCACTCTAGTAAAAGAGGAATTCTCAGTGGGACCTTCCTGAAACACTAACATTCTCAAAGACCTTCTTGGCAACATGATATGACCATAACTTGACACCAAGCTAGAAGTTGCCCAATAAATATTTGCAAGTCTGCTATTAATTCTGTTTCTAATAGTGTGCTTCATGCTGTGCTAGCAGAGTGCAGAGGAAATGGCAGAGGAGAAAGGTGTATGGAGGACCCTAGCTGCACCTCATGTACCTGCAGCACCTCTGCCCAGATGCAGGAGGCCCTCATCTGACTTTGCTCTGCTTGCCCAGCACTGAAGTCCTTGCAGAGTTGAAAGGAATGCCGAAATACTTTTCGCATGAAATGGGGAGGTGCTGTGTTTTTTTTATCTCCTTATTCATGATGAACTTTAAGCTAACAGAACTTGTTTCAAAGGTAAGTGTTAAGGATCCTAAAAGCTCATAGGAATCCTTCCAGGTTGCTTCCAGGGGCTCTTTGGGGAATACAGTATGCCTGTAATGAAATCACCCTAAACACTACTGGGCTGTGTGGTTTCCCCTTCTACCTGTGTGCTGCTGCTGTCCAAACTCAGATGATGTCAGCAGCTCAGTATAGGGGGCTTTTCTCCAAACAAGACCCTTTGACTCTGATAAGGCTCTTCATGTGCTTTAGGATTTAGCTACATATTTGTCTATGCATAATCAGCCTTTCTGTGATAACTAAGGCTCTTGTAACCATGAGTCAAGATTTATTATTTACCTATTGGTGATATACTGATTCCAGGGAAAAAAAAAATGAAACCACAAAAAAAAAACAAACCTAAAACTGATACGAAAGTTGAAGCCCAGATTCCTCTCATCCCTTGCTTTCTTACTAGACCTTTGTGGCTGCCACAGCTTAACTTTCTTTCCATACAAAAATCCCATCCTCAGCTGACTTGGCTGAACTCTGGCTTCTTCTCATACAGTGATATATAAAGTAGCTTTATGGCACAGCTATAAATAAGGCTGATTCATTTACAGTACTTAAAATGTTGAGGATTTCAAAGAAGTCATTTAGAGAATCCTCTCGGGGTCCATTAAAGTATGGAAATATTATGTCTATTGGGTAATTGGGGAATTGAAGAACTAAGAGGTTAAATGATGACATGAGATGTTCATAGAGAAGTGAATAATTTAGTGTAGATTTCGTTAATCATAGTCTAGCACCTTAAGCAAGAGAGCATCATTCTTGCCTTGCTGCCTGGTGCTGGAGTCCAAGTTATTCTATTTCATAAACATGTCTACGTCCTTAAAAAGAGGTAGCAATGAAAAGTAGTTACACGGCATGTGTTCGTTATGCTGAGGCCAGTACATTTCAACTGACTTTAATTTGTAAAAAAAAATTAAAACTACAGTCTACCTCCTATTCAGTAAAATGAAGCTTTGAAACTGAGACAGAAATTTGATCTTTTGAGCATGGCTATAATGCTTAGAAAAACATACCATACATGACTCAGTACAGTTTATCTCTGTATTCAAAGGTATGCACCAGTCAAAGTCAGATTATTCTGCTTCACATTCATACCTGATAAGTTTCTGCTTCAGTAACTATGTTAAATAAGTTTATGAAATGAGACTTCTAAGCCTGTTTTCTAGTTTGCAAAAATACCCCAGAAGTCACTGAGTGTGTTTTAAAAAAAGAATTCTAAACTGCTTAAAAATAGAGTTCACTCAGAAATGCCACTAACATTTATCACATAGAATTGCTAAAAAAGAGTTTCTGTTAAAATCTAGTTATCTTACTTCAGTCAGTTCAGTTCAGTCATTATTAAAATGATTGCAACTGTTCATCTAAGTAGAATTATGTCTGTTCTTAACTCTGATTAAAAGGAATGAAAAACAAGGACTGCTACTTTTTAAAAGTTCCCCTAGGTGCCTAGTGAGACCTTTAGGTACCAGCACCTCACTATTTATAAGCGGAAAGATTTCCAGAATTCTGAAGGCCAAAGATCAATATGTATTCTCCTTAGAACTAGTAAAATTCATGGAAAGGTGTTTTCCAAGCAAATGTATTTTCTTCTGAGTCTTTGGCAAATTCCTGTTTCCAACCATGATCATGCATACTAATGGCTGTAATCCATGGCTTTTACATGTATCCTGAGAACTAAACTCACGAAGTAGATTTAGGCATTTAGAGTTCTGGCACATCATCCAAAATTTAGACTGCCAATTTCAATGGAGGTATTTTTCTCAGTAAATCTCCCAAATGCCTCATATGCTCCAAGTACATGTAGTTTCATGTAAACCACCAACAGAAGGAGAAGGAGGCAGCCACACTGGTTTTCTGCCTTTTTCTAGTGGCTTGCTCATTTTGTCCAGTCTCATCTCTGGATTAGGCAAAGGATGAATCTGATCACCAATCCCAGATAGGAACATACTACATTGGGCCATTTGGGAAGCAGAAGACAATCACAACCACTATCACCTTCACTTGTCGAGTAGTCATGTACAGCAACAGTCTGATACACCCAGCCCTTGAGCTTTAGGCTTTCTGGTCTTAAATCCTAAGGGAAGAGAGACAGCAAAATACCCTTGAAAAACAGAGTTTCATGCTATAATCTTGTGAACATTTATACACTGCTAAAAAGCAAGATTGTCTGTTCCACCCTCCTTGTTGACTGCAGATGCTCCTTCTACCATGCAACTTTTTCCATCATGCCAGTGCAAGCACTGGCATTAGTGCACCAGCTAACCAAGCTGCCTTCTTGGGAAAATGATCTGTATTAATATTACCCCAGCAAGAACAGGTAAATTTTCAGCTGGAAAACATCTTTAAAGCTGTTCATTAAGGAGTATCTCAATTGTTTTGTCAAAAGAGGGGAGGTGGTGAGGGAGAGGAGGTAAGTGATGTAGGGGGACTTCAGGGGTCTGACTGAGTAATTAGCCGTAAAGTTAACTTCAGGTGCCCTGAGGAAAGGCGGCCTCAGTGACACTTCATAGTATTTGCCATTAGATCATGCAGAGGTTTCCTGGCTTTGTACACTGGCTTTTGCAGAGCTTGCACTTAGCTATCTTAAGGTATATCTGCACAAGTGATTATAGGCCATATGCTCCCCCTGCCTAAGATCCACACAAACTAGTGACTGATCTTGCATCTCAAAAGGCTGGTTTTCATGGGCAACAGTGTCTGTTTTCGTTTCACAGTAAGGGATGAGGTGCTTGGAGAATGCAATAGGTGGTTTACTGATGTCACAAAAACTTTCTTGCCCTTAGAGAAAATCTACCTCTCATTTATCATGACTGCATAGCTAACACACAGGGGGCTTGCACCCTCGTTTACTTTCTTGTAGGTTTAGTGTGCATTCATATCCTGAGCCTTAGGGATGGAAATGTATCTAGAATGCTTGTAATCCCTTCCCATCTTCCTCATAATGTCTTTGGTTGAAAGTCGCTTCCTGCACAGGAAGCCAGCACGGGTCTACACACAACTTAAATCCCACTTAAATTGCTATGTCTTAAAGTCCAACTAAAATAACTCCTGGGCCTCCCCACTCTATATGGGGATGAATTCCATGCTTATGGAATTCCTCAGCATTTCCTCCTTTTAATACTGTTCTTGTTGGCAAGGTAAATTAGCCTCTTCTGAGCACAGTACAACAATATTTAGCCAATGCTTGTACCCAAGCTTGTTTTATACTTTATCATTAAACCTAATTGTTATTAAAAATTGATATGATTAAGTGCCAAAAAAAAAAAAGCTGCCATGCTTTAGGGAGGATTGATCCAAATGTCACTATCAGCACTGTGATTTGCTTCCCTTACTGTAAGATGATTCACACATGACCATGATTATGGGAGAAGAACTTACTAGAAATTAGAGTACTATCTATTACACTTCAGAAATAATTATTGCCAGAGATGATTTGAGCCTGGCTGGACTCACTGGAGAGGCTAACACATGTTATTGTCAGAGTTCACAGTCTCAGTCTTGGCCCATTGCTACCCTTACACTGCATCATGTAACAGGAAAAATGTATAACAAAAGCTTGAACACACATGAATATTAGTGTGAATGAGGCAACTGAATGTCAGTCACTTACTCATTATTTCTATGATATCCAGATGGTGAGCGGTCATCTTCTGTTGTGCTTTCCTTGTGAGATGATCTCTGCGTTCAGTAGACACATCAAACTAAAAACCAGTGATTTTTTTTTCATGGCTAAATGATCCAGTGCTGCATGAGTTTACTTTTAAGATTTGTGATTCCTTTAATATACCTATTTTTTTCCTATTTGAATGGTAGTTCATGAAGGTAGTTGGGTTTTCTCATGCAGAGACACTGTTCTTGGGTGACATGGTCTAGATTGAGGTATCCCTGCCCATAGCAGCTGGGCTGGAACTAGATGACCTTAAGATCCTTTCCAGCCCTAACTATTCTATGATTCTAATGGTATTTTTATGTACAATAGAAGATTTGCATTAGAACCATCTTTAGAGAATCCTCTTATTTATAAAAGTAGCAACAGCTCAGTCATATACTGGTGCTATGTTGATTCAGCTGCCCAGTCTCAAACTACAGTTAATAAAAGCAAAACTGTTGGACAGAGTCACATAAACAGGCTTGAAAGTGTCAGACAAAACTGTGGAGATGGTGCCGAGGGCTTTACGTGATATAGGAAGCATGGGAAGGAAAAGAAACTTTGTCATGGAGAAGAATGCATGAAACCCATTCAGTTTTGCTATCTCACAATGTACTCCACCACAGGGAGCAGCTGCAGATCCCAAACATTGGTAAGCACAGCACAAATGGGATAAAACAGGAACCCCAGTCCTAACCATGAAGCAGTCACAGCACACTAGGCCTTTGACTCATTTGACCTTCCCCCATGTTATTTTTAATGTCTTTTTTAATTTTTGGCCATTGAATATGTATTAACTGTTACACAATGCTTACCAAGTTTGTTATGTAAAATTCTAGAGATAAAGCCTCAATCCAGGGCCCCCCCTCTAAAGATTTTTGAACTTCCTGAGGGCTCTGGGAACACATCCAAGGATTTTTATTGCTCCCAGAAGATACATGGAGATTATTTGTCATTTGGAGAATGTGTGTGAGTGTACTGGGGGGCTCTGTGAGCACACCATTGTATTACTTTTCTGGGGAGAAGGTAGGATTCAAGGGTGACCTAAAACAGATGTTGAAAAAGGAGGGAAAGTATAAAAAAGAAAGAAAGGGAGAAAACCCCTGAGATCTGCTTAGGTTTACTGACTGCATTATGTATTTTATGATGGTGCCTTCAATATTACTCATCCACAATAAGCTCCAATTGACATTATAGGATTTCTTTTATTTTCATGTATTAACAATACAGCAGCGAGGAGCTGACACTTGTTTTCCACATCAAGCAAAGTTGTATAAGTCATTTTTTTCTGGCTATCACCTCAGCCTACATTTTACACTGAACAGTAATTCCATTTTTATGGACACTGTCAGATACTTTATTTTTATAGAGTTCCTCTTTTTTAAAAGAAAAAAACAAAAAGTAATTTTAAGGGTCTCATAGTGACCAGTCTTGTTTTGGATATTGAACCTATAGAGTCGCAGGTGCAGATAACTGCTGGAGCAATAAATAGCCCTGAAGAGTGAAATCCTGGCCACACTGGTATCACTGGAAGCTTTGTTAGTGTGATCAGCATTTCACCCTGTGCATTTAATATTTACCTAATCCTCAGGTGGACCCACAGGTATTCTGTGTTGACCCAAAAAAAGTCCATTGGCTTTCATAGTCCCCACAGTTTGATATGTCCAGAAGAGCTGGTAACTATATAACGTTTTCCTTTCTGGTGATTTTGCCCTTTTTCACCTGGCAAACACTAATTTTTATCTCATTGGTTGACCTGGATTGTGAGCAACTGATCTGGATCCAAGGGGTATAATTCCGAAATATCAGTATATTATCACAGCATCCCAGAGAAGTCAGGCTTGATAATTACCTCTTAGGGTATCAGCATGCCTATTCTGGGGACAGCAGGCTGGAGTCAGGATGACAAAAGATATTCCAAGGCTCCAGTAACCACATTGGTAGCACAGTGGTAATGTGTGCTTGCTGTGTTTAGAATCTGGAAAAGTATTATGAAAAATATTCCCATTTCAAGATTTTTGGACAGAGTGGCCTGTTAACATCCTTCTAAATCTTAAGTGTACAGTGCCACTGTTTCCTGAACATACTGTGATTTGTTACTGTATTTTTAAACAAAAGGCATTCATTTGTACTGAAAATGGGATCAGATCCTGGATGCTGGACTGAAATCAGCTGTTCCAGGGTGACTTTTGAGATTTTAGATAAGCAACTCTTCAGAAGGCAAGAGGAAACAAAGAGAAAATACCTGTGGTCAGAAAGCTATCAATGCTTATATGAGAATACTTACATTAGCAATGTTCCCTTTGTGTATCTGCAGGAGGGCCACTGTGTCACATCAGGATAAACATGACAGACCATCTATCATTTCAGGTCGTAGCAGCATTTTGGGAGTTTGAAGGGATCTGTTTGAACTGAGGAATTGTCTGAACTCATGACAACGAAGCATGTATGCAGTGGTGCGGTATTCAAGGCCAGACTGGACAGAGGCTTGGGTGACATGGTTTAGCATGAGGTGTCCCTGCCCATGACAGGGAGGTTGGAACTTGATGATCTTAATGTCCTTTCCAACCATAACTATTCTATAATTCTATAATTCTATGATACCACTCTGTCCTGGGTTCAGCAGTAGCAGTCATTTTTCTCCTTCTTAGTAGCTGGTGCAGTGCTGTGGTTTTGACTTTCAGCCTGATTACAATACTGATAAGGCCAATGTTTTTAGTTGTTGCTCAGTAATGTTTACTCCAACCAAGGACTTTCTGAGTCTCATGCTCTGCCAGGGAGGAGGGGAAGCTGGGAGGAAGCAGAGACAGGACACCTGACCCAAACTGACCAAAGAGGTATTCCATACCACAGCACGTTATGCCCAGTATATAAACTGGGGCAGTTACCCAGAAGGGCTAGATCACTGCTCGAGTCAGGCTGGGTATCTGTCAGCGGGTGATGAGCGGTTGTATTCTCTTCCCTTGTTATTTCCCTTATCGTTATTATTATTGGTGGTAGCAGTAGTGGTTTGTGTTATACCTTAGTTACTGGACTGTGCTTATCTCAACCTGTGGGAGTTACGTTCTTTTGATTCTCCTCCCCATCCCTCCGGGAGTGGGGGGGAGGAAGGGGGGGGAGTGAGCGAGTAGCTGCACGGTTCTGGGTTACCGCCTGGGCTTAGACTACGACACGCTCTTAGGACATGAACAATTTCTGGTTCAGACTGCCTGTGGCCCTATTATCAAATGTATGTAGGAATGCAGTGAGGCTCACTGCAGCAGCCTTCCCTTATAATGTTAAGTAAAGGAGATGGTCTGTATTAAATTTATCATGGGAAATTCTTGTTCCAGAGACAGCATTCGAAGTTTCACTTTGCATTCTCAAAGGAGTAACACTAACTTCGCTTTTAAAATGGGAAAAGGCAATCACAGCAATTTTGGAAATCATCTAAAGTTCCACCTTTATCTCCTACCAATTTCTGAAACAGAAAACAGCGTTTTGCTTTTTACCTGAAAGTTTCTGGTTTAGTTCGCTGACACACAGTAATGTGTCTTGGGTTTTGTATTGGAGGAGCATTTCTCCAGCAGAAACCAGGAACTCCTGTTGTAGATGATATCAAATCAAAATTATGTCTCCTGCTATAAAAGATCCTACAGTATATATACCAAACAAGACAGTCAATAAAGAGTGGAAGGAAACAAGGCAATAGTAGCTGTTGTGTTTCAAAGTATAACATCATTAGAGCAACACAGACTTTTGAAGAAGAAATATAAAGAGGTTTTGTGAGCTTTCTCTAAAAAATAACTTTTATGCTTGGAAAAATGGAAAAAAAAGATGAAAATGCTTGTATTGAATTATCAGCAATTATACAATAGTAGCACAGTGGCATGTCACAAGCAGCATATAATGCCTTTGGGAATATTCTTTCTATAGCTCTCTATAGCTTTTCTATATTTCCAAATAAAAAACATTTGGGAAGAAAATCTGAAATATGAATTTTACATCCTATCCAAGAAATTCAGCAAGGAAATCTACAAAAGTCATGAACACAATTCCTAATGATAGCTTGAAATAGTCAGGAGCATTATATCTGGCCTGATTTCCTGATATTGCATTATAGACAAATACTCCTTCACTGAATCTGCTGCCTCTCATAGTAGGTGAAACTCCACAGGTGAAATGAAACCAGTACATGTTAGAGAGAGAGAGAACAGGAGATATCAGAATTCCACTCATGCCCAGGATTGCTGTAGCTGTGGATGATATGTCAGTGATCACTGCACAAAAGCAATCTGTGGTCCATGCAACAGTGGAAGGCAAATACCACCAAAGTCCTAGCTAATCTGAAGAAAAACATCCAAATCTGGAAGTTAAACCTATTTACCTGTTCCAGGACTAATCCTCCCTTTTTTATTTCAAATATTTCCCATGTGACATTATATGAAGTATTTCAGAGACTCCTACTAGAATATTCACTTTCCCTGTATTTAACAGCACTTTCTCAACAGAGAACTGTATTTTCATCTTTTTTCACTTGTTTTTAATCCATTACCCACTCTTCTCATGTCTTTGATGCACAAATTTCTATTCTACTTTCTTCAGGTGAAGTTACACATGCTACAGTCCTATCACAAGGAAACTTTTTAAGCTGGGGTAGCAAAACCACTCACTACTGGAGATGATGTTTCGCATGCCAGTTCTTTCAGTGCTCAGGGGAGGAGATTAGTCATTTCTCCTGATCTGAAGTCATTAAGCTTGTTCAGTTGTTTTTCCTCTACCTCAGCATGATTCTTTTATATCCCCTTGTCTTTGTTAGCCATCTGGCAGTGCTTTGCCCCCACCTCCAGATCTCTTCTCTGCAAGTTTCCATTTCCTGAGGCTGCAAGCTCCAAAAAGGTTTGAGTTCCAGTGTGCTGAGCCTCTGTGCTGATATTTGGGAATTCCGAAGTCCCGTTGACTTCATGCTCTAGGTATATTGTGGCCCTGAAGTTTCTTTCTGAAATAAATAAATCTTGGTAATGAGTTGGTTTGTTTCACTTTCTGTGTAATTTAAACTGATTCAACTTGTGATCAGTTTGATCCAGGGTTATTTTCTATGACCAGTACTTTCATAATGTCATAACTACTTACAAAAGAAAAGTGGCTTTTGTGACTCTTACCTTTTAACTTATATTGTATTTCCATTAATGCCCTCAGATCAAGCATTAGTGATGAAATCTATGAGTCTATCCTTTGCTGTGGTCCTTTGTAATCTATAGCTCAGTTTCATGCAATGCATGCTGTCTCTAGAATACAGGAGGCTTAGCTAACACAGCGGGCATCTGTCTGCTGCTTGGCAGGCACAGCTATAGGAAGAATACTACTTCAGTTCTTCTCTGAAAGAGATGATAGCTTTTAAGTGGTAGCTAGATGCTTGTCTTGGCTACCTGATATCTAAGCTTTTACCCAACGGCTGACATCAGCTAGAGCATGGAAACTGTAGATTCAAATGTTAATGTGTTCTTTCAAAAAGCTTCTTATATCTGTCACTCACTTTTTCTCACTAGCCTGGTACAGCCCTTTAGTTGGCTCTGCAACTCATAAAGAAAGTCCCACTTATTTTCTCAAGCCATTATACACTCAATGCTTAATGTTGTTGAGTCATATTTGTGGAATTACAAAAAAATTACATTGGAGTGGTCGTTCATCATGCCCAACAGAGCAACTTATCACAGCAGGAGTCGCCAACTGGAACATAAGGAACATAAATGTCTTGCAAGATGTTTTTTACTAAGCAGGATAGGTTTCTGGTTTTGAAGAAAATCTGCACATGGTCTTGCTGTCCTCTGAACAAATCATCTGATGCAAAATTAGTGTTTTGCTATCATTTGGCAAATAGTAAGTTCCTATCTCTGATTTGACCTTTGTAATTACACCTGTTGCTAGCAATTCAAGCAACCTGGGGAAAGGTCTCTGGATGCTCGATTTAGTTAGATGAGTTTACAGTACTGCTGAGTTCTTAGGCTATTCCATAGCACAGTAGAGTCATCCCTGACATGCTTTTGGCCAAAGTCAATGAGCCATCTCTCCAACTTAGATTACTAGAGGGAGAATTTCCTCCCTTCTATTTCTCCATCTGCACTAAAATATATTTTGGAATTTGGAATACTCTGGCTTTGTCCAACTTTAGTGGCCAGTATTTCTTTCAGCAACCAATTGACAAGAATATACAGTTAGGATGCTGGGAGCAGTGCTAATACAGAAGCAGGAGTATGATCCTAAAAGACAAGACATAGGTGTTCATTAAATCTTGCAAATATTATTGAAAATTTATACCTTTTAATAATTAATGTGCTTAATATTATGCAGATGAGTAATTCCAGAATCATTCATATTATGAATTTAAGGATGGACATGAAGAAAGGGTAGACTTAGATATGTTTTGTATATAAATATATATGGGGGTTTACTTTGTCTAATGAGTTTTCAATATGTAAGTGACGTTTTTGATTTTCAGAACATCATAGAATCATAGAATCATAAAATAGTTAGGGTTGGAAAGGACCTTAAGATCATCTAGTTCCAACCCCCCTGCCGTGGGCAGGGACATCTTACGCTAAATCATATCACCCAAGGCCTCGTCCAACCTGGTCTTGAACACTGCCAGGGATGGAGCATTCACAACCTCCCTGGGCAACCCATTCCAGTGCCTCACCACCCTAACAGGAAAGAACTTCCTTCTTATATCCAATCTAAACCTCCCGTTTAAGTTTTAACCCATTACCCCTTGTCCTATCACTACAGTCTCTAATGAAGACTGATTTATAATTTTTGGCTCTTATAAAATTATTTGTGACCACTGGGTAACAAGGGGGATTTCTGATTGGCTGTCAGTGATGTCATACATGTGTCAATATTTCTCATTAAAAGCCCAGGTATGACCTTTTTACCTTGGAGTTTCCATGCCATAATAGCTCTAAGGCACTCACGGTTAATAGATTTCTGAGGGATTATTGCACTCTTTGAGTAGCTGAAGTCACTTGGCTTTTGGCTGGTGCCTCATACTGCACCTGAGGTGTGTGATAATCCCTCAGAAATGCACTGCTTGTTGAATCTCGTGGCTTAATTATAAACATTAACTGAAGTCAGCTACACATTAACTAGCTTGCCCAGATGTTTCTGTACCTGATGGATGGATGTGATGACTGATGAAAAGAAATCATGCAGGGTCTGCTTCTGGTGAATTTGTTTGCCATGGAAAAAGAGGAAAGCAGAGCAGTTGCACTGCCCACTAACAAGAGAATGGAGACCTCTTGACTGCATGAGGATGCAAAACAAATTGAATTCTAATTGTTCCATCTGGGGGAGGATGCTCAGTTTAAAATCCTGAGGGTCACCACCACTCTCATCTTTAATCAGCCATAGCCAAGTAGCTCCCTTCTGTGCAGTCTTACACCCAGGATGTTTTGGGGGCAACTCCATCTCCAGTGAATTTCTGTGATCCAAGAGACACAGTTTTGCCCCCCATCAAGGAAAACACACCTTTTCTTTACAGAACTTAAAGCTCTTTTTTCTGGCTTTTTTCTTCCCTTAATCTTGTCTTTTACTAACAGTTTGCTGCTTTAAGGTCTATGATATATTTTTGATACGTTGGCATTTGCTGACTCACATTTTCTTCATTGGTTTCTTTAATGAAAACAGGAATGAGAAACAATCTGAAGAACCCTCCTTTTTGGTGGTTTTACAATATTTTCCTTTACAATATTTACCTGGAATATAAGATTCTGGATAATTTTAATTTCTGTAAAAGGCTGAACTTTTAGAAAAGCTACTTACAAGTGGGAATGTCTTGTACAGGAAATGTTTATAGCAGCCCTTCAGATCCAGGGCAAACGCTCAGCTGAAATTATTTGTAAGCCCACTCTAAACCCCACAAAAATTAATTGATTGCTCTCCTAATGTAATGATATCCACAGCAGTGTGATAAGATTCATGCCCACAACGCACATGCAAGCATTAACTTAACATCTGTGTCTCTCACTAATAACTTGCAGAAATTAGGACTAAAGGTTGCGTGGATTGTCAGGGATCCCTTGACATTAAGGAAAGCCTCAATGGCCCTGCTAGGGCAGTTTTCCAGATGTTTTGCCTGGGAAGAACAACATAACTGTAAGAGGAACTGAAGTGTAGTAATTTGGTTTCAATCAGTATTTGTTTTCATGCCTAATTGAACATTGATTAGAAGAGTTGCTATCAGTACTTCCATAGTATTAAGAAAGTCATGGTCAAATGGGCTGCATTTAAACATTTATAAAGAGTAAGTCTTTCTGCTTTCAAGTATAAGTCAGAGTTTTTTTCTGAAGTTGAAAGCAAATGTTCCCCTGTAAGCATTTCAGTGTATAATTGCCCACAGGATTTTCACAAAACTTCATAAAAGTTTTAGAAGAAGATTTTGAATTCAATGACCCATTAGTAATTTTCTTAGGTTTTATTTCTGTGGGTAAGCCTTAAAGGTGACTAATAGGTGACCATATCGATGTAGCTTGCTGTATGTTCTGTCATTCCAGCAAAAACAGTATGCAAGTACAATACAAAGCTGTGTGCTTTAGTGGAGGTGTCCTGCCAATACACTATGCTATGTGAAAGGAGAAGTACAGTGGGGTATTAAGAGATACTGTGATATTGAGATACCACAGTGTGTATGGAAGAAGCTGCAGAGCTAGTTTCATTTCACACATGGAGAAAGGACTGCATATAAAGATAGCAGTGCAATTTTCCTTCATCTTTGGCATTAGCTGCAGTGGAAGGAAGCAATGAACAATAATATTAAGAAATTGAAGAACAGGAATCCTCACGTTTCTGCCTCATTCTGCAAGCAAACATTGGATTTATAATATCAGCAAATGGAGAGACATTATGTGAACTATGTCATTACCATAACCACAAGACAGCACTCTTTTATTGCACATTCTAAGTTCCTTTTAGACTATGTGTGGATATTGACACCATGGAAATGCAAATGAGAGTCTACTGTTCTTGGTGTTTGTCTTTGAATTTGAGTAATGACACATGCTTGGAGAAATTGTTGTCAGCAAGTTGAGCTCCCTGAGGCTGTTCATCCACCATCAAAACTTACTCAGTGGGATGACCACAATTCCATTTCTTCTGTACTTATGGTTTGGGTTTTTTTTCTATGGTCTTCCACATTTGACGAAAGAGGAACAATTAAAAGAAGAATCAGATCTGTGACTCAGAATGTCATTCTGATTACAACCTGTACAGTTCCCAGGTAGGGCAAGAGATTGGGTTCGTTCCCAAACGTGAGCTGGGTCTCTGCTTTTTTACTGAAGGCCTGGTTTTCCTTGATTTCAGCAGCACTGCCCGATGTAGACTGCATTAGCGCATCCTACAATGTATCCTTTGACAGGAAATCCTACAGAACTACTCAAGTCCTTTCTAATTCTCATCAACCATATTAATTATAACTCTAAGGCAAAAGTTGCCCCCTGTTTTGTTGTCCACTCTGTCCCCTCTTTCCTCCTGCTCATGGAACACACTGCCAACATTCTGTGCAGTCAGCAGAATAAGAGATGCTTTAGCTATCTCGGGGTTTGGATGAAGACCTCTTAATTGCAGCTGAATCTTCACAGGGCTTAAGTGCTGCTGATGACAAAAAAGATTCACTTTAAGATGTTTCCTAAGCATCTGTTTAATCTTCCCTAGGAGCCCTCAGCCTTCTCCAGGTTCTTCTAAACGTATTGGTCTTCTGGTAAACCAAGATACCAACAGTAGTGAAAATACCTTCTCTGTCTTGTATGCAGTAAGATGGCACCTCCCTTTTCACTCCTAGACAAGCACACTCTCACTTCATTTTTGTTTTAAATCTGTCAAGAACATAAGCAGTGATGTGCCAGGCCAGCCCTCAGGTCCAACCAGCTCACTGTGCTGTCTCCAAGACTGATGGATAATGGGATGTATGAGAAAAAGTCAGATAACGAGCAAGCATACCATCATTCATAGTGCTCAGGATACTCTCTCAGAAATTTGTGGCTCAGGGACTTCCTGAGCCTTTTCCAACTTTACTGCATCTTTTTCATGATGAGGAGACAAGAACCACACATAGTATTTACAAGGCAAATGAAGCACAGATTTATACAGTGGCATAATGGTGACTGATGTTTTTTATTATTTTCTTTTCCTCATTTTTTTTTTGCCTTCTATTTGATTTTCATTCTGTTCTGTTTTCTTTTTAACAGCATACGTTGAGGTGGAGTTTTGTAGAATTGTTTTATGGAATTATTTGTTCCAAGGATTACTTTTTCTATGTGCACTGCTTTATATATCTCCAACCTGAATTTCATCTGCCACTTTATCTGCTGGTCCTTTTTAATAAAGCATTTTTGAAAGTGTATCTTCCATGCAATTTATAAACACTATTGACCTCATCCTTGTAATGCTTATGTGAATTGAATGTATAACAATAAACATAGAACTAGACTCTGGCTTACCAAACTTCTCCTTAAAGCCATGTTTTACAAGCACAAGGTTGCAGAAAGACTTTCTTGCAGACATCTTTTTGAGCAAGCTGGAAGATTTCTAGAATTTGGTTATCTTACATTTATAATTGGGAATCGGAGACAGAGCACTAGGCAGAATTTAGGCAATTGAATATTATCCTGGGAATTCATTCCATTACTTTGATGTTTGGAAAAGCTCTTTTATGAGCCCATTAGCAAAGTGTGATATTCTTACAAGAAAGGTGTAGAATGAATTGCTATAAGGTTTTTCAACATTAGCAAACCCTTCAGCATACAGCCTCTTTATAGTCCTCAGCACCTGCTCATTGTTTTGAAAGAACAAATAAATAAATGAGCAAACAAATAAACCCACCAACACATCCACACAATCCTAGCAATAGGATTTATTTGGATTAAGTGCCCTATTTTATAGGTCAGGTTTTGGCCTTCATTCATTTCCCAACCAGCTGCAGCATTTCATCTTCTGAAGAGCAGCACTGACATCTGAGAGCTGAGTGCCATTGTGCTAACGACTCTATAAACAACCCCACCAAATCCTACATGATAAATTTCCTCCTGATTAGTTAAACAGATATTGTATCATGCCAGCGGAAGGAATTTTTGTTGACACAGCATCTCTGGAGACAGTGGTATGTTTTCTTTTAGGATTTGAATGTTCAGCAACTGGAGTAGTGAGAATGACAGAAGATCAGTCAATATTACCCAGTCTTGATGATCTTACTTCATTTTTTAATTTCTCTCTTTCTTTTTCATTTTTTATCTTTAAAGAGACCTTTCATTACACTGCCAAATTCTTGCAAAAATGAAATTGAGCCTTTGAAGGGCAGAATGTGAAAATATCGTTAACCTCAATCACAAAATGATCTTTTTAGGTTATAATCCACTAAAGATACTTTGTGTTTCAAACAGAAAAAGGGGTAAAAAAATGTACTCATTTTATGTTTTGAGGTTATTTTATTTTTAGTCCTTGGGTTTTACAGTAAATGCATTGGTGGGTCACTTTTGTGCATTATTTTTATATCTTTGTAGCACTATTTCCATGAGCATGTTGGTTTTATAGTGGAGTTTCCACTTAAGGCTGTTAGTAAATCTTTCCACAGAAGCCAGGCCTTCATAAATGACTATTGTTAAAGAAATGTTACTGGCTATGATGGGTGTGACAATAAATGTAGGAAAGACCTGGCTTTTGGTTATTACTCTTGTATCAGCTTTCCCGTCATGACTGGAGGGAAGGGGTAATTGTGTCCTTTATGCTTTCATTTGGGCAGTGGTTACACGCACAGTTTTCAGAGGAGAAACAAATGACGCACAGAGGAGTGTAATCACCATGGCCTGCTCAGACCCTTGGATAGGCTTCCAAAATAATATGGTGTGTTCCACATAAACAGCAATTTACTGTAGCGGGAATGCGAATTCAGTATGCGACGTCTTGGGTTCCTAAATAGTAATGCTTTTTCCATGACATGTAAGGAACATTTCTGGTATTAGCTAACCACTGTAAGGAAAGCCCATGTACGTGAGCATCTGATTGACTGGATTTTACAGTTCTGTGTCATGTACGGCTCTAATTACCATGCTTTGAATATTAGAGAACTCAACATGCTTTTAATCAATCCCAGGGGCTCTGCTATTTCCATTACTTAGTCTCAATTCCTCTTTAAAAAGTGGTACTGAGAATTTGTTTCACATACTTAGTGAATCCCTAAGTGCACTGCTCCTGAAAGCAGACACTCACACTAAATCTGGATAGTTTATATTCATTCTAAATGAAAACAGCAGAACAGTGGGATGACTGTGAGAAATTATGACATAAAGCTGATTCAAGGCCTACTCAGACTGTTTGACTTCAACTGAGTGCTTTTATCTATGTGCGTTATTTATGAAAGCGTAGACAGAGCCCATACATAACCCTCAACACAGGGGAGTCAAGACTTTTTGAACACCTTCCAGTCCAGCTCCCTTTCTGATCAATGACCCTCTATTATCATATTGAGCTATTCTGTTCAAAACCATGTGTGCAGATCTTAAATAATAGCAAGCATTGTACACTAAGGAAAGAAAAGCTTTGATAACTGACACTTAATGAAGTAATTAGAGATTAAAGCCTAGGTAGAAGCAGAACTGGCAGCACAGTGGCCATGACTTGAGACGAGGAAAGGGAGGGATTCAAACAGATATAGTATCAGTGTGAAAATCCTGACTTTTTCTGAGCTGTATGAAGTGAAATATGGTGATTTTTCTGTTCCCCTGTGATGATGATCCCCAGTTGTAACCAGGGATTTAGCCCCTCTGCAAAACTGCAATATGATGACAACAAGGGTTAGTAGGTTAGGGGTGGATTCAGTAAGGGTCAGCTGAAACAACTAACCTTGTGGTATGGTGTTCTTTAATATGAAACATGATTGGAATCTTGGAATAATCAACTTTTGTGGATGCTCTGGTTATGCAACGTTTTGATGTGGCTTTTTCCTTACTCCTGCAGAAATGGGAAAATTTGATTTAATATTTTCATTTTGTGCCAAATCTTGGAATAGTTATCCCTTAGAAACTGAGGGCAGTTCATTCATTTTTGACTGGGTACTAACACATGTTAAAAGTTCTAAGACCATCAGCTAGTAATCAGAACCACTTCCAAAATTCAAGATATATTAGGAGAAGAAAATGTACAGGCATGTTCACTGCTTACATACATGACAAGAGGTTATAAGGAATCATCACTAAATGAGAAAAGAAAGGGACGTTGTATTCAAGCCCACTGCCTCTCTGGAAGAGGCAGCAGTTTTTGTTACTAGTTTTTTGTACATAGAAACCTACCCATCAGTACCCAGGCAATGGTCACCAAACCTGTTCAAAGTGATCATTAAAAAGCAATCAGATAACATCAGTTCAATTTTAGATTTCACCCAAGGCAACTTAAAAAGACACAAAGATGAGTGTATGGGAAGATTTTGGCAGGATACAAGCAGCTGCCTTCCAAATCCATGAATTTCAGTGGGAGATGAGTTGATTTCTAGCATGTCAGTTTTGGTGTTCTCTGTTTCAGAGGACCAGATTCAAGAAAAGAAGGGCAAAAAGATTGCTTTGGGTGATACTAGCTGATGCTTGTTTCCCAGAAATGATTTATGCCCATCTGCAGATTGGGGCTACAGTGAACAAGGGATGAGGCTGCAGTGATTTGCAGATTGAGGCTACAGTGAACAAGGCATGGATCAGTCCAAAGTTGGCTTAAAATTACTGCACTGAATTTAATGTTAAATCTTCATTTTACTTCTGTGAAGTCTGAAACTCAGAATGAAGTGTGGACGTCTAATCTGGTGAAACCCTTCTCATTAAAACCTTCTTTGTTCATCTCTGTCTTTGATTTAAGGCCTGACCCATAGCTTGTTCAAAGCATCAGAAAGGATTTTACCAATTTTTATCTTGGTATTTATTGATCCTTAAGTGGGAAATAGAGATAATCAGGAAGCAAGCAGTGACTTCAAAGAGAATATCTCTATTTATTTGTATTCATCAGCTTATCGTTTCCACTTTTGCATTGCAGTGCAGCTGATGCTCTTCCTGAAAGTATCAAGAAGTTTGCTTTTGAAAAAGCAAATGTTGGAATGTATTCTATAAATACTGTGCTAGTTCTCATATAAAGTTACATTTTATGGTAAATTTTGCTAGTCATATCCATTAGCCAAAAATTCCAGGTGCTTAAGTGTGTGGAAAAATAAGCTACTGTCTGCTGAAGACTCAATGAAACAGTCAAAAAGTTGATGTTAAAGAAAAACTGATATGCAAAAATTATATTATCTTAAAGACTCAATTTTTTATATATATATTATATACATAAGGCACATGAGAATTCTTCAAGAGTTTGTTTCAAAAGTCTTAGATATTTTGAATATTAATTCTCACTTTGATGTTGAATGGAGCAACAACTTGGGTTCAGAAATTTATTCTTTTCATATTTGTTTTCAAAATAGGGTTTTTTCTCTTGTTTCTTTTTTTTTTTCTAATATTTCTTCTGTAAATGTTTTTGTTGTAGAGAGTGGCACACACACAAAATCCTTTGAGATAATAATAGTGGCAAAACAGATTTAAAGTTATGACAAGTAACATGAATATAACTCACCCCCTAATATGACATAGATAAGACCAAGATAAAAACATGTACTTTCAGGGACTAAGTTGGGAATATAGTGCAAATCACTGCATTGGTGTTTCTAGAGTAGATAACTGCTGAATGTTGATATCTGATCATGAGAACACCTAAAGCATCTTTCAATCTGATTAGTTATTCCAATTACAGCTCAAATCAGTTAAACTTAGTTTAACTTAAAATAGTTTTCACATAGATCACATAAGGATTTCCACTGTGAACAAACAAATAAACCACTATATTCTCGCTCCTTCTTCCCTGTTATATTAATGGAAAGACTGTGGATCACTGTGGTCCAAAGGAACATGCTCATTTGGAGAATAAAGGAAAACAATTTTAAATTAATCAGAATTAAAGTTCCCTGTAAATATTGCTTTGCTCGTTACAAAGGCTGAATGAAATGATGAATTTAAAACTGTTCCCCAAAGATTCATAGAATCATAGAATCACAGAAAGGTTTTGGTTGGAAGAGACCTTAAAGCTCATCCGGTCCCAGACCCCTGCCACGGGCAGGAACACCTTCCACTAGTGCAGGTTGCTCCAAGCCCTGTCCATCCTGGTCTTGAACACTGCCAGGAAGGGGGCAGCCACAGCTTCTCTGGGCAGCCTGTGCCATCATAGTAAAGAACTTCTTTCTTAGATCTAATCTAAGTCTCTCCTCTGTCAGTTCAAAGCCATTCCCCCTTGTCCTGTGACTACATGCCCTTGTAAAAAGTCCATCTCCAGATATCTTATCTGTCTCTATAGGTCCTGGAAGCTGCTCTAAGATCTCTCCGAAGCCTTTTCTTTTCTAGGTAATTGTATCGTCCATCAGTGCTGTTTACTGATTTGGGTTATTTTTTTTCCTTTTCCCCTTTGGTTTTATGTTCTCTCTCCTTATTATTCCCATTATTATTATTATTATATTATATTGTACTTTCGTTATTAAACTGTTCTGATCTCATCCCATGGGGGCTGTAGTCTGTCAATTCATATTTCAATTTCTAATGATATCAGCAATTTCAGTATCATTCATGGGCTGTGGCATAGGGTTTTAGAACATTATAAATAACATTGCTTGTAAAGGCAGTCCATCAAAACGACTGTAAAATGGCAGGTACATAAGCATTCTGTGATGTAATTCAGCTCTCTTATACTAAAATTAGCAGGGAAAAAAAAAAAGATGATTGGCAGAATCCTCTCTCCTGTAGCAGGAAAGCCTTGGTTTCTGTCAGTGTCCTTGGCAGTAAACAGAAATCAAATAACAAGGTTCCCCTCCTAAGAAGAACATTCCTGCCATGGAAGTTCTGAGTGAGGGATAAAACATCATACAAATCCATGTTTATGCTATTCCTTTTCCATGAGTTCACATCAGGTTGTCAGCTCTCAGGGTGCGATATCCCTTGTTGCCACTTTAGAGTCAGGATCTCCACCTTTGCCATGTATGAAGGCCACATATTGGCCTTTACATATTATAATAGTAATTGTCTTGAGCTGTTAGACCATGGTAGAAAACCCCTTTTTCTCTGTTCCACAAAAATATTACTCATGAGGCTGAACATCTTTCCTCTTGCGTGATGGCACAGATGTTTTGCACGATGGTTTGGGACATACTTATCAATGCCATGAGACAAGGGATGTTGGGGCTTTTTAGCTTATTCAGGTAAAAATATTGTAGATATCTTCAACCTAACTTCCCCTGTAGATCTTGCTGAAACACTTTTTTGCTAAAGTGTATATATAACATGGACCTACAAGGTGATGATCACATTTGTGCTGTTGAAAACTGTAAGAGCTAACATATGCCTCTATCTTTTGTTACTGCAAATGATGCAGGTTTTTTAAAAGCTAATGGAACAATTTGTACCAGCAAATATTTTCCTCCTGGTTCCTGTATCTCTAGAACTTCCCTATCTTTGCGTAACTTATAAAAAGGTACTTTCATAGGGAATTATAAAATATAAAATCATTTAAGTTACACATGTAAAATAAAGGAAATGTATTTTAATGAGTTCCATCTCTGGGACTCATAAATGTGTTTCTTCATGCAAGGCCTGATCAAAAGACCATTCTAATTAATAGAAAGGGTCCCAGAGATTTCTGTAGGTTTCAGATTGGTCCCTTGTTAAGACTTAATTCCACACAGTTTAACTCAAATAAGTCACATGTGGAACTGGTTGAGAAAAGATTTTATTTCATGTGAAAGTTTTCAAAGAAAAATAATACATTAAAGAAATATTTTTCCATTTGCAGCGAAAGCACCTACTAACCCCAAACTTAATGTTTTGGCTGTGTCTTTGGCAACAAGATAAATAGTTCTGGCATTTCTGTATATTCTATCTAGCATATAAGGTTAGATAATAAAGCCATTTTAGAAATTCTTAAATTATGCATGGTAAACTTGTTAACATACCTAGATGAAAACAGTCAAATATATCATTTGGTCTTAACATTATGATCTCAATTTGAGTAGTCCTAGATATGTACTTAAATTCTGAATAGGGTTTTTCACACTTTTCCTTCTTGCTTCCATGATTTCCATACAGACTAATTCTGTCTAAATTCCCTCAGTTTTGCAGTTCAGTATGTATGGTCCCTTATGCCCTTCACATTGCCCACAGTGGTGAGAATTACTTTAAAATCTCACTTGTGTAGCTCATGTTCTGTTACAAAGTCAGAATAAATACATGAATTGCTACCTTCAAAACTTATTGTCTTTCTTCAGACGTCAAAGATTTATGACTTTGTTCACAAGACAAAACACCATGCTTACCTAAAACAGTGAATAGTTGTAGGTAGGCAATGTAGACAAGCTAGGAGGTTTTAGAAATAAATAGTGAAAAATCGTGTCAACAATAGGACAGAGTTCAAGAGAATTTAACCTTTCTAAATTAAATTTATAAATTCAGTTTATTAATTCAATTAAATTTATAAGTTCAAGGCCAGGTTGGATGGGGTTTGGAGAACCTGGTCTAGTGGAAGGTGTCCCTGCCTATGGCAGGGCGTTGGAACTAGATGAGCTTTAAGGTCCCCTGTAAACCAAACCATTCTATGATTCATCATTCTGTGATTCAGTGATAAAGTATTTATGTAAAAGACATTGTTAAGTTACTTCTCTACACAGTATGCCTCATGTACATATAGGTGTTTCTTGTCGTTGCCTATAGTTTCAGCTGAGCAAGGTCTGGATATTAAGCTGGGTTTTTATCTTGTTATCTTTCAAAACATGGAAATCCTGTGGACAAGAGTTCTTCAGCTATGCCTGCACCTAACTTATCTATGGTTCTATGATTCTATATTGTCAAGTGATGCTATTAGTTACCAGCTAGGTTTAAACCATTAAAACCATGGGAACCATGTTTTGGTAATAAATGGTAAAGTGCTGAGAGCCATTAACCAAGGAGAAATATCTGAGCTCCTGGTCATTTATTGGTATAAAAGACATAAAACTAAATCCTGACTTTTAATTTGGTGCTTATTAGTGCTTGCTTAGAGGAAATGCCTGTGCAGTAGCAAAGTGTGATGCTCAGTATTTTGGTACTTTCTAACTTGCTTATGTGCCACCTATTGCACCCAAATAAACAGGACCTCTGGTGGCTGCAGGAATGGACTCCATAATGACAAGATTTCAAACTCTCAGAGACATTTATGACTAAGTTTATGTCTAGGTGTAGCCACAAAACTGGCTGTCCCGAGGTCACTGGGGAGGGAAGTCTCAGAGAGCACACTGTGAGTGTCTGAGAAGCCTGGAGGGTTGAGATGTTTGTCCAATTAGCTGAGCCATTTGAAGACTGACCAACTTGTACCAAAACTAGGCTGTTTAAGGTTTTTGCTTGCGTTTGCAAAGGGATGTGTGTGTTTCCACTGACTCATGAAGAAGACTGACTTTGGAAAGCTATTTTAAATTAAGAAGCACTCTAAACTACCAAGAATATTCAAAATCAATCTTGACTACCTTCTGCAATAGCCATATTTTCCACCTCTAGAGAAGACTTGCTTTGGCTTCAGAGAAAGAGAAATAATGACAACCAGCAGCCTCTTGCCTCCTTTAATAGTGCCCATATTTGTTGTGTTCTTCAGCTTACCTGCCCAGCCACTGAAGAGAATAGATCATACACCACCACTCAGTATGGTCCAAACTGCAGATGTGGTCCAATTAGAAATGATAAAATCTGCATGTAAACCACCCCACTTGGATACTCTGCTCACTAGGCTTGCTAATAGAAGAACAGAGGTTTCAATTTTCTATTGAGAAGCTCAGAGTAATTATTTGGGAATTTGGTCAAAATATTAGTTCAAACATTTAGTCAGGTTATCAATAAGAAACTGCCCTTACCTTCCAAATTGTAAAAGTAACTACTGCATATTTATGCAGCATATTTTTTGTTGTTTTTTTTTTTTTTTTTAAGGAGTCAACAGTCCTTCAAGTCCTATACACTTGTTGTAAGTCTATAAATGCACAGCTATATGGTGTAAATAGGTATGTATACCTATATCATGACTTACTAGTCAAATCCTCACATTTGTCTTACTCATCTTATTTAGAAATACTTCTTGTTTTTCACAGAATAGACTTATTCACAAATGGACTCTGATGCTTATGTTAGTGGGATGTGTCTTTTAGATCAGACCTCAGAATTTATGATGATTCCTTAGCTTGGATTTTGGTTACTTTCTGTAACTCCTTATTTAAAAATGTAAGCTTGCCTCATTCATTCTTTGTCTAATATATTCTGATCCAGAAATGTCAGTATTTCCATTCTACTGTTCATATTTTTAGTGGTCCATATTATTCCTACAATTATTGCTATTGTAGGAACACATGGGAACCTGACTCGGACTGACTCCCATTGTGCCAGGTGCTGTCCATGCACAGAATAAAAGCTAGTTCCCACTTCAGGTCTTTAAGCGTGTTAAGTGCTTTGGGCTGAAAAGCTTTGAGTGAATATAAAATATTAAAGCTCATTTACAGAATCTGTTTAAAAAGATAATCAGGTTCTATGGGGAGCCAATTCAACAAATGTGTGTAGTAAGATATCAGATTTCACTGTGCTCCCCTCTGATTCCGTAGACGTACATGCCACACTTAATTCTCACTTATACCAAAGCCAGTTTGCATTGCTTTTACAATGAAAAGCTTAAAGTAAATGCAAAAATGAGCCTAGGGGATGCATTGTTTTCCTGCTGCTATGGTCAGTGACAGGTTTGAAAAGGGATGGGTACTTGGAGCAATTAATTCTCCTTGGCTGTGGGAAAGAACTCAAAGAAACCAAAGAATCCATCTCTGCTGATGGTCTATGCAAGTATTTCTACCCTCTCTCCTCTCGTCACAATCTTTTCCTGTCTTCTGTGATGCTCTCTAGCTGTCCTTCCATGGCTATTTTAGAGCTTGCATGCAGAAATCAGGCATGTTTATTTGTCTGAACTGAACTACACAGAATTATCCAATTTTAAGAACATCTGGAGACTCCAGATGATTTTCTGAAATTCTTTAACAGTGCTTTAATAGTCGCCCATGAAGTCATAGCCATCCAAGGACTTTCAGATTGGGTTGTGCTCAGCTCAGTTGTTAATACCTAGAAGATAGAGACATAATAACGGATCAGCCTAGCTGTCCATCTGCTGTGCTCTCCTGTTTCCTGCCGAAGCATGTGGTTACATGAAGATACCACGGGGCTCCTCCAGTATATCCTGCTAGCTTCCATCAGCCTGGGGTTTATGAATTTTTATGCCAGATGAAATATGCTGGTGTTTTTCATTGCCTTCAATGACCTTTTCTCTCAAGAATTTGTCTAAGGTTTTCTGATTTTATGCAAAACTTTGGTAGCTACAGCATTCTATTACAAAGTGTTTCGCTCTTTAATAGAACCACATGCAGAATGAAAAAAATAACTGTAGTTTGTTGCTTATTTCACAACCTGCCATCTTACAATCTGAGCTTTTTGGGTTCCTTTAGTTCCTATATTAAGAGAGGCTTGCCCTTTCTCACTGTCTCACGACCACGTCTGTGATCTCCCTCATTCACCCCGTCCCCTTAAACATCTGCTGTTGCAGCTCAGCTCTCTGGTTGACATTTAAGTCGCCCACAGAGACATACCAACTCATGTTAGGGCTGCTTCACTTAGGCAGAAACAAGATACATGAATGAAACAACTTTTAATAATAAAGTTATAACTTTTCATGTATATTAGATTAAAAGAAAACTGTGTAGCAAAGATGTCAATTATATTAATTTAAATAGGTAAGTGGCATTAAAAAAATGCCCCAAAAAAAAACAAAACCCAAAGAAACCCAATCAAACAATCTAACCATTGCTCCTTAAGTTAAACCTCTGCTGCTGTTCCAAAGCAGTGAAGCAGATATGGCTCTCAAAATAAGTATCACAAGGCACAAGAGGAACCTGGCTGCATAACCACCCAAAATATTATCTGTTTGGGACTCCCCACTCCACCCCTAAGTTCAGAATAGCTTGAGCATTAGGTATTTTTAATTTGTTATAACTTGTGAGCAACTGGCTGCACTGGAAACTGCAAAGAGGCTGGGACTGTATCACAGTCTAATAAAAACCCCAATGAAAGTTTTAAGCTAGTTCACACATCTGCAGTCTGATGGGGGGCATTACCTAATATGTGCCGTTTCTGCCATGCTCCCCACTATTCCCTCAGTTGTCACAGGCGCAAAAGTGTTACTATGATGTCCCCGAGGCATCTTTATGGCCTTCTCTGAACTACCACCATCTTCAGAAAAACCTCATGAGAATTTATTAGAGGGATATAGGTAATTCTCTGAAGTGCCTATAATTCTCACTTCTGAGGACTCTTTGAAAGGATCATAGCCTACCTCTGGTCCACAGATTCTGTCAAAGGGAGATAAAAATACATGTCTGGTATTTTTATACCTTGGATAAAAATAATCAAGCTGCTCATTTGGGTCCAACCAGTGTTTTAAAATGTTTGCTCCTCCAGGTACTGCGATTTCACCACACAGGTCACAAAAATAAAGTCCATAATTAATTTCCAAGATTTAAAAATGGAGACATTTAAACCTGTTCACATCCAGGAGTTGGGGGAGTTCTTAGTAGCTCTGAATATCATTAGAAGATGAAGTAGATTCAGCTAACAGTGTTGGCTGTCCTTGCTTCTTGTACATATAGGTGTGCTATGTCCAGTGGAATTTACAGCATTTTATTAGGTGATAAGGTGGGTCTTCAGTCTTTGTGCAACTGAGGCAGATTTCCAGTGGTCAAAGGCTATGATAGACAATACAGAGGTACAATCATTGCTTTAAATACAGAGTTATAGCTCCTTTATGCAGCCCTCAGGCTCACACCTCGCCATGTTGTGTGTGCTTCCCAGGCACCCTGCTTCCAGCATGGCAAAAGAGCCTGAAAAGCTGCACTATAAAACCATTCAAATGCCTTTCATTTACAGAGCTTGTCATATTTCAAGGCACATTTTAAAGATGTGCAAGGTGCCTTCCTTTCTCTATTCCTTCCACTCAAAGGAAGTCATTACAGTAAAATGTAATGGAAGCAATGTCTGGCAGGGGCTCATCAAAATTTACTTTGAACTGTTATGAAGAACATTTCCGCTCTGTTTATTACTAAATCCACTGGCCATAGATGATCCAAGGCTCATAAACTCAGGTATGATGGAACTCCCTAAGGAACTATCAGAAAGAGAAAGACTCTGCATGCATGTGCACGTGAGTATGTGTATGTGTTATTTCTCTTTCATTCTGGCTGTGAGAAAAGTAGTGATTGAATGACAAAAAATGTTCTGTGCTCTCAGAAAAGTAATGGCACATGGCAGCTATTCTCAGAATGAAGAGAAAATGCTCATTAAAATATCAACATCACCTTTTTTTCCCTCAGTTATTCTGGAAGTACCTCCTTTATACTTCAGAACTGTTTTGCAGATTATGACAGACTTTTCAGCAAATTTATTTCAGAAAGAAAAAAAGTCTGTCTTACGTCACCAAGTAAACCCAACCTGCCAAAATCAGGATGAGGGAGAAGCACTGATGCTTTCTTTTTCTTTCCTCCCCTCTCCTTTCACTACCTTACATTACAATTGTTTGCTATCTTCTTGTGACATTCCTGAGCCTTATAAGTTTCAATCCTACATAAGATTGCTTATCTTCAGTTCATCATTACTTTAGTGGGAGCTGAAAGATCCAATTGAGCAGGACTGAAAGAGAAGTGGCTAAAGCTGCTGTTAGATGGCAAGCCAAAACTCTGATCCCGAGAACCCCTGCTCAATTGCCACTTCTCTGTAGAGATACTTAAGCTTCAGTAGGACATTATTTTTGTGACATTCTTCAGACATCAGTTCAAAGAGGCATTAAGCTACCAGTAATGCTGCTCCCTGGGGTAGGAGAGAAACCACAGCTCCCAAAGGGGGTTTGGGGGTGTTTTATCCACTGGCTGCTAGATACAGGTCAAGCTATGAGGCAGGAATCTGCACCACTGAGTACCCTATCAAGGTGGCTACAGAAGTGGCTCCTCTCAGCTCTAGCAGGAGGAGAAGCGCAGCAGCCCCAAGGCAGTGACAGACGCCAACTGCAGCAACTTCAGACAAAAATGGGAACTGAGCCCAGGTCTCCTACATTGCCCAGAATACCATAGCCCCTGGCTGTTATTTTAACAGCAAAGCATGACAGTGCCTTGGCTTCGAAAGGACAGGCACTTCTCCTTTCAGGCAATGACACAGTGAAGACCCATTTGGCACCAAATCTTCAGAGAAAAGCTAACTTAAGACAAAGTTATGTCCTTAGAGTTTCTTATTTGGATAAACAAGCTAGGAAATTCCCTGGTCAACAAGCAGGTTATTTTGGAGCGCTGCTCCAGAGCACCATGGAACAGTCACTGAAACCAAGGCGCAAGCACAGCCTAGAAGCTACTCACTGATGTGGATTTAGAGCTGATAGTTCCAGGAAAGATTAGTTAGATCTGCTTTGTAAATACACCTAAGAAAATATGTTAATTTTAAAGAACCTTAAACATATGCCTTTGCTTAAAATCCAGCAAAGGACTGCTCAATCAAACCTAAACTTTCTCGCCAACTGAAGTTTGTACCTCATGTGACTGAAAAATAAAAGTATCTGTCGAATTGCTTCCTTTGTAAGTCTCAACCATAGCACAGGGGAACGAGCAGCAAGCATTAACAAAAGTTTTATAAGCTTTTTTGTGAGCTTTGATTTAGGTTTATAAAAGCAGGGCTAAAGCCTGGAAAATAAAAGATGAACTTTTATCTTCCCTTGTCAAATTTTTACTACCCCCTGTTTGCACTTCCATGGTCTCATGAATACAGAAGCAGCATTCAGAAAAGTGGTTTACTCAAACAGCTCTTTCCAGCAGTAAAGAAATAATGAGTTAACACAAAACAAATAACTTTAGCACTTGCAGTTGCTCTCAAGAGCAAAACAGGTTACAATAAAATAGGCAGAGTATGTTCACAACCAGCACTGTTGCTTAGATATATGTTTCCCTGTTGCGAATATGTTAGATCCTTTGTTGATTGTGGAATAAAAGAGTGTCTAACATGGCTGAACGCAGTATTTTGTTATTACTGTAATTATGTCATCTATTACCATCATCTTAGCATTCAGATAGGATCGGGACGTGCTTGGCATGGTTCAAACGCAAACTAATGAACAAGTCTCTCATTTAAACAACATATGCTGTCCACATAGTGGTAAGATACAGGAGACGGGGCTGGAACTCAGCTGAGATGATAGGGAGGGAAAGAGTGACGGCTAAAGGAATAGCCAAATATAATAAATACCTATTAAATCAATAACAGCTTTTCCATCGGCTTAAGTAACTTTTGGATCAAATCCTAAATGTACTATTTGGAGGATTTATAGGTTTCTTTTAATAGACACGAACAAAAGTCTTTTTTATTAAATTATGCATTTGCTGCTGTGGCTTATGGAAACGGCATGCATATCTACTACTAGTGTGACAGACCTCAGCTCTGACAACACTTGTGCATTTGTTCAGCTTTACATGGTGAATAGGCTTAGTGTATAAAATTAAGCATATGTACAGGGCTGAGGCTTTTCTTAATTGTCTAATAATTTTATCTGGAGATGTACCAAGTCCAGACCTCCTTTTCTGTGACGTTTTTTGTTTGTTTGTTTTTAATCTTGACTCTTTCTGGTTCCTTGAACCAGCATTTCAGTACAGAGAGCACCACAGGGAGCTGTGCCTGTGCAGAGCAGTCTGATGGACTCTCATAGAGAGGCAGCACAGAGCGTGCCCCTCTTGCTCCCAGGCAAGATGACGTGGTACCCCCAGAAAAAGCAAGCTGTGCCTGCTGAGGGCTTCGAAAGAATGGCTATACTCAGCCTTGAATCTCAAGTAAACAAAGCAGCATCCCTTGAGAGGCTTAAACTTGAGAGAAAGATCATATTTTAAAACCAATATGCTTAGGTTATCTTCTTGGAAAGGTTTAGGTCAGTGTAGACTTATATAAGTATAAACTTATGCGGGTAAGTTTTCCAACGTTCCTTTTCAGGTCTTAAATATACGCAATGGACTGAAGAGACGGACTCTTTGTGTGCAGGGTAAAACGTAGGCACTAAAGCACCTCAAAGTACAGGGTCATAATAGGCAAATGAACCTGAAATCATCTGTGCCTGCTGTCTCAAAGAGATGGTAGTTCTGGTAGAGGTGATGCTTCAGACAATAGACTCCTGCTGTGTCTGGGCATCCCAGAGTGTTATCTTAACCTATAGCTGGAGAAATAACAGCGTTGAGGGCTCAGCTCCTGGGAAAGAGAAGAAAAACAGTTCCTTCCAAAACAAGCTTCCAGCAATGGTGGTTTCACCCATGAAGATGATTGTGAAATGATGTGGTTACTGTTCATCATGAGCCCCTATAGCTGTGTGTGAACTCACTGATAACAATACAATAAAATATTTTCTAAGGTGAAAAGGAGGTAGGAATCTAACTTAACTATAACAAAATGTATTACAAGGCCTCATTTAGACAGCTCTGCAAAGAACCTAGGTCCATGATTAATCACATGCTTATACCATTACTAGTGTTAAGAAGGTGCTTATGCTGCTGGCATTCTTAAGATGAATAGATGTACACTCAAAAATTAATAGATTCAACTGCTTTTGAATTCTAACCTTATAATGGTGCTCATGATACTTTGAAAAATATTAATTGTAGAAAGCTAGACTTCTACAGGCAAAAATATCGCTTAGTTTGGATGTTTTGTCTTTCATGTTCCTTTCTTAAAAGAATTTGCTTTAAAAGGGAACCTATTCTATTCTATAGAAATAGTTGTAGAAAAATACTGCTTTTATATTTTAATGTTTGTTTCTCAAACTCTGAGAACTTTGCTCTTAAAAACTGAAAACAGTGATTGAGCTTAAAAGGTTCCTGAAACTGCTGAAGGAAAGAACCAGTTCTATCTTTGCTAAAATACTTAGATCAACAGATCCCACTGCTGCTTTATTTCAATCTGTTGCTTTAGTGCCAGGAGTATCTGCAAGCTTGATGAAGTAGTATTTCTTCCACATTAAGCTACAAATATACCCAGCAGACATTTCAGACTCACTCAGAATCAGAGTATTCAGAGATTTTAATTCACCTATGCTACACTGTTCTTTGCTTTCATATGTCTTCTTCATTCAAATTATTCACATCTCTAAATGTAAGGGCTGCTTGTGAAAAGAAGGGATTGCTCCAGGTGAGCTAAAATTATATAAATTAATAGAAGGAAGTAAGAAAATGGAATAGAGAAGGACAATGTGCTTTTGGGAGAGGGGAAGAAAAAGAAAAAAACTTAGAAAAAACTAAAACAAGGGAACCAGCATGAAGTGTCCTTGTTAACCTCTTCCAGAAAACTGAAGACACTACCATTTAGAAGAAGACTAGAAAAGGAATCACTAGTGAAAAGTCTTTCAAGGGTCAGGAGCATGTACTTATGTCCTTATTCTTTCGAATTCTGGTATTGCACATTGCTAAATCCCTCCAGGGGCAAAAGTAGATGTGCCAAAATATGTGAGAAAGATTCATTTCGAATGTTGCTGGACAGAAGCTGGACATGGAAAGAAAATCATGAGAAACCCTTATTGCTTGAGATTTATTGACAATTTTGTAGATTACAGATGTTTTAATGTAAGCTGAAAATATTTGAGGGTTTGTACAGAATCACTTCTAAGATTTTCAAAAGTTTTCAATCACTTGATTTAGTGGCCAGTGGAACCTGAAATTATGAAGTCTGTTTTCCCTTAAAATGTGGAACATCTCATGGGGCCAATGGCAGAGCAAGGTGGAGATGCTCTTCAACCAGAGACTCAGTCAAACCATTGCTTGTCTACAGGGACATTCCATAGGTGGAATACCTATATCCCCAGCTTTCATTGATTTTGTTCTTAAGATGGGAACCTACTGTGGATTTTAGATCCAAAGTTGCAGTTGGATCTGAAACCTTAATCTAAGATTTTCTTATAACTCGTATTCTTCATATATAATCAACAGTCATGACATTGCTTCTGCAAATACAGTAGCTGTTCTCTGGCAGATTTTCTCAGAGTGGTAGCACAACAGGGTGAAAAATCGAATACGCTGTAAAAGTTATTATCAAAGTTACTTTACCTCTTTAAAATGTGGAAAACCTTATTCTTATGGACTTACTATGCAGCAATTTAAACAACAAAATGTATTTAATATTTTGCATGGAGTGACTTCCATCAGACTTTGAGGGAAGTTAATAAATCAACGGAAACCACTTAACTGCAGCATTTTCATGGGTCCAGTGGAATTCTAGGCAAATAACAGGTTTGTAAGAATGAGAAGTTGCTTATATTATACACACAATCTAATGTTCAAAGGAGTGTAAAAGATGCTTAAGTGTTAATATTTTATGTAGCCTTCGCTTCCAGTAGTAATTGCAAGCCATTAAAACGAATGTTAAACCATAGCTGTTAGCACTGGCACAGCCCCAAGTAAACACTGAACCCTCACGGAAGGGGGTTAATTGGTACAAGAAGAGGTAATTTATTAAGGAACACTGAAACCCTGTATAGACCCAAAGATCAGACTGAACTGCAAAAATCTTGTGTGAATATTACATCTGATAATCAGATTTTTTTCCTACACTGCACTTTAGAGTTTCAGCCTATTCAGAAAACTGAAAAAACAACAAGGTTTTCCTACATGGCTCCAATAAACCTTTATCTGGTGCCCTTCAGTCTGCAACTTCCCCCCTCTGCCCTCCCTGGGAAGTCTGTTGCTCACTAAAACACAAGCTTATTTGGAAGAAAAGCGAACATGACGAGACCAAGTGTGTGGGAGCCCCGTTGCTTTCTCTTGCTAAGTTGGGCAAACTGTACTAGAGCCTTACTAGTCCTGTATAGGTCCAATTACCTTTTACTGGATTGATAAACTTTTATTTTGCATGAATCTTTTTAAAAAGCAATCTTCTACAAGGCTTCTGGTGCACTAAGGCATGGTAAGGCTTATGGAAGTGGGTAGCAGTCAGTTCTTCTCAGGTCTTGGGAACAATTGTGTTTTTTAATGACTGCTCAGAAAAACACAGTTTAGCTGTTTAGGCATTAAGAGTGGAGTTCTGCCTTCAAATCTCTATGCCCCACCTCCTACTAACAAGCCTTAGGAGCATTATGAATGTTAGCATCACTTTGGTAAGGAAAGATACCTGGAAAAGCTGCTAACCTAAAAGCCAGCTACAGTCTCCAAGCTGGATGAAAGTGTATCAACTATTTATGCTCCTCTTTCCCTGGCACAGTCTTTCTCTTGGTCTGCCATGCAGATGTATGCTGCATATCTGGTGTTTTATGTGAAAGGTGCACAGAGCACATGTCAGACGTGTAGTTCGGAAAGGCCAAACTTTACGATTTGGTTTTCAGAAATTTTGTACATAGAGTCAAATTCAAAGCCCACTGAGGTCACTGGGAATTCTCCCACTGTGCTCAGCAGGCTTTGGATCAGGACCATGAACCAGAATATCTTTAAATCACTGTTTAAAAGCCTAGGCAAACTAAAAACAGACTTGTGAAACCCTCACACCCCCTCTTCTGTTTTGCCTCCCATGGAAAGGTAGCACAAAAGCAGGAAATGAGGAATCTGACAGCTGTAAGGGTTTTTAGCTGTGACTCCCAAATTTTCTTCTTGATCTCTAGAGGAAGCAAAAAGTGTTAAATCTGTTGAAATTATTAATCTAAATGATAAAGGGAAGCCTAATACAATAAAGTGATTTGTAATTTTATCTGGTTTAACTTAATTTATTTTGCAAGACTGAGTGCCGGTATTCTGGGAGGAGCCAGTATTTCTCATACAGAAGATTATTTAACTCTAGAATTAAATGCACTGATACCTATACTTTGCTTTTTCATAGGTCTGATTTAAAGAAGTCTTTAATTTCTCTCAGTGTAGATCCCACTCCTGTAGCTTGTTTTACTCTAATGTGCTTTCAATAATAAAGGACACTACTATAGAATTGGCGTCAATGAAAGAAAAATATATGCATACCTTAGTGATTATATGGACTTGAAATCTCCTGATTTGGGATTCTCATATATGAGCTCAATCCAAGCCTTGATCTTAAGAAAATGGACCAGAAAAAAACTTTGTGGATTTATGCACAGTGCTTTTTTCACTTGTAATTTCACGCTCATAGGACTTCACAAGGACCCTTCAGTTCTTTTTCTATGCTTTTTCATTTACCAATAATTTTTATTGTTCAGCATAGGCCCTTGAGGCTTTCAAAGCAATGTTCCAGTGTTCAAGTGTTGGTCACCCAACTGTATTAAAAATATTATTCTAATTCTTTGTTTTCCATTAAAACAGCATCTGAGAATATATTACATAATTCCAGCCTTTATTTTTGCATGTTGCATGACACACACTCCACAAAAAAACCCAACACCAAAAAACCCCGTATGAGCAGAGGTTCTTAATTCTCAATGAATGGTAGGTAAAACCAAGCATTTCATTTGAAAACAGCTATCAGCCTGCAGGGCAATATCTGGAGTATCCAGATATTGGCAATATCCATACACACTGATTCAGGAAGTCAGAGAAGTGCTAAGAAGAGTTACAATAACATCCCATTATATTAAAAATTTAATTCTTCAAAAGAAAAATGCATTCTACATGAATTCAAGAGCATTAATAGAAATTGTAGAATTTTCAAAGTTTCTTAAAGTCTTGAGTTCAGTGGCTTGTTTTGTTTCTTTGTTTGCTTGTTTGTGATTTTTTGGGGGATATGTGGGTTTTCTTAGTGTTTTTTTTTGATGGGGTGTTGGGGCATGCAGCATAGTGCTTCTGTAGTACGAGGCAGCACTAACAAGGATTACTCTGTCTAGTTACTACTATTAGAAGTAGCAGTACATTGTACTTTAGTCATTGGACTGTTCTTATCTCAACCCATGTGGTTTGCATTCTTTCAGTTCTCCTCCCCATCCCACCCAGAGAGGGAAAAGAGGGATGAGCGAGCGCCTGCATGGTGCTGAGTTACTAGACAGGTTTAAACCATGACACACAGAATGTTTCAGTTCAGCACAACATATTCTTGACGTTCCCATTACTGTGTGGAGCCAGCGTGAGCCAGTCTGAAAGGAATCCTTCACTAAATATTATGACATTTCTGCAAAATAATGTGCTTCACCACCTCCATAGTAAATAATTTCTCCCTTATAGCTAAATCTACCCTTTCTCAGTTTAAAGCCATTCCTCCTTGTCCTATCACTACATGCCCTTTTAAAAAGTCCCTCTCCAGATTTCTTGTAGGGCCCTGTTAGGTATTGGAAGACTGTTATAAGTTCTCATCTGAGCCTTCTTTTCTCCAGGCTGAACGAGCCTGAAGAACAAATTGAATGTTCAGTGTTTTCAGCCTCTCTTCATAGGAGAGGTGACCCATCCCTCTGATCATTTTCATGGCCCTTCTCTGGATTTATTGCAGAAGTGGTGGTACCTGAGCTTCCTTTGTTGGAGCCTAAGGTCTGGATGCAGAGAGCATCTCCCTTGACCTGCTGGCCATGCTCCTTTTGAGGCAGCCCAGCACATAGTTTCTGAGCTGCAACCACACACTGCCAGGTCGTGGTCAGCTTCTCGTCAATCAACAACCCAAGTCCTCCTCAGGGCTGCTCTCAACCCACTTTCCACCCAGCCTGTATTTGGGCTTGGGATTGCTCTGACCCGTGTGCAAGACCTTGCACCTAGCTTTGTTGAACTTCATGAGGTTTGCACCTCTCAAGCCTGTCCAGGCCCCACTGGCAAACTTGCTGAGGGCACACTCAATCCCAATATCCATGTCACTGACAAAGCTATTAAATAGCACTCATCCCAATATCGACCCCTGAGTAATGCCACTTATAATTGGTCTCCACTTGGACGTCAAGCCATTGACCACAACTCTTTGATTGTGACCATCCATCCAATTCCATCCATCAAATCCACATTTCTCCAGTTATGAGCTGAGGATGTTGTGTGGGGCAGTGTCAAATGCTTTGCATAGGTCCAGGTGGATGATGTCAGTCACTCTTTCCTTATTCACCAAATCTGTAAACCCATCATAGAAAACTACCAAATTTTTCAGGCACAATTTGCCCTTAGTGAAGCCACTTTGGCTGTCACCAAGCACCCCCTTACTTTCCATGTGCCCTAGCAGTTTCCAGGAGGACCTGCTCTCATGGAGCCGGTCATAGATGTCTGTTAGTGTGATAGTGCCATCCTTAGGCTCATGAAACTGTACCTTTCATGAACTATCAGCACACAATAAGATACTTTTTATTAAGACAAATATTTTGAGGATAAAAGTATTCAGTATACTACTGCAGAAAAAATCCTACTGATATTTAGAGTTATTGCTTTAACAGCCCACAAAAATGTTTTCATCAGAACTATTCTTCACTACATTCTTTAGTTTTGTTTATATTTCAGTTCTTTCATAGACTGAAGTGGAGCAATACTTTAGCTAAGGACATTATATCATGATACACAGTGTTATCAAGAGCAGTATATGCCTTTCAGTGCAGATATAATGCTCCATTTACATTCACCATATGAGCTCACTTTTGAAAATAAATCTTCAGATAACCCACAAAATGAGGAGGCAAAACCAGGGAGAAACCAGAGGCAGTGGAGTCAGTGGATAAAAAGGGTTCTCTGGGGGAAGTACTTCTAATGTTACTTACACAGGCATATATCATGCACTTCTGCTGAAACAGAAGGATTTATCATTTTTATATGCACATATGCCATAAACCATATGAATGAAAGTATGGTATTATTTTATATAGCAGAAAGAAAGAAAAATTCTTAAATTTTGAAATCAGATGTTCAAAAGGTAAGAGATGCCCGTAATAATCCAGCTTGCTCTGCTTCGTCTCTCTTCTCCTCTCCCTCCTGGAACTGCCTATATACATCTGGCTCATTAAATACACAATCATAGGCTATCCTACACAGGATCTTTGTTTCAGTACATATACATTCAAGTCAGTAATGATGGCAAAACTCTAGTGAAGAATCCTTTGGGTCATCTATTTTAGATGAATCTAGAATTTAAAAAAAATAATCAAAATCAAATTCTGCTCAAAAACTGATCCAAAAAAAAAAGGATCTGCATCGACTTAAAAAATTAACTTCAGTATGTTCAGCCAGCTATGAACATGAATACATGATGAAAGACAGAGAAGCCAGAAGAGATTTACTGGCTCTCATTTGGGATGATGTATGTAATTCTCTCACGTCTTCACCACTTGTAATACAGTCATCCCCAAGTGATGCCACTGAAACCTGCATTTTAGATCATATTGTCATGTGCTTAGACTGTCTATAATAGTAATTTAAAAAAATAAAACTTCAATACTCCACCATACAAAAATTTAGTCAGATTTTACAAATTTCAGATCTTTTTCTATATATATGCTCTATGCTTAAAAGACCAGGTAATTTAACTTTGGGACTCAACAAAAACCATTAATACTTCAAACAGTGATCTCAAATCACTTTGCTATACATAAAAATGCCACAATTTTAAGGCTTTCTCGTCCCTGACTCTTCTAAACTAGGAGAAAGTCTGGTGGGAAACCTGGGAAAGTTTGTTTTCCAAAACCTCCATTTTTATTCTGACAAGCAGTGAAATAAGTATCTGAAACACATCATTTATTTAAAATGAAATATTGTCCATTTTGGCCATGATACTGTGATGAGAAATTCCAGATTCAAAAAAGATATGAAGCAGTGATTTATGGGATGCTTCAGATCCCTTAGTGACTTCTGTTCAGTAAAAGGGTAATAGTACAGGATATTATTTAGCATTTCAGTAAATATGAATTGCATTTAGTAAGCATCTTCTAATGGAAAAAAGTGAATGTTTATCCCATAACTAATTCTTGTAGGTGAAGTTGGAGGCTTTCACTCTTACAGGAATTCAAGATCTCAGGGTTTGCCCTCATCACCATTTCAGAATTTTTCTTATTATCTTGCTGTGGGAAGTGTCCTAGCAGTAAATTTTCTTCCTGTTTGAATCAAGAAGTAGGATCCAAGAGAATTCTTCAGCTGGGACAGAATTTCCCCTTTAACTATTTTATGCCATCTCCAAAATGAGCTTTTGAGGAAAATGTATTCAAGGCACTTGTGATGTCTTTTCTTTAAGTAACAATGGTTCTGCTAGGATCATACTTGCAGGGGGTGAGTTTTTAGCCACTAAGAAAATATGGTTGACCCACTTCCTTATGATCCCACTTGTTTAGCCAGATTGGATGGCCAGAATACCTCATATGAACTCTTGCATGACATAATTTTAACCCAGTAAAAAATCTGAATGGCATTTTCAGATTAGAAGAAATGTATTTTGCCTCTATTATTTGTCTGTATCTACTTAAATGTTTGATATAGATCTCTGCCTCCTGATCTCTATATCCTTTGTACTCCTTGATAGTCACAGCAAGAATAGGGACACATGCTCTAATAGAAAGCAAAGATAACACTGTTTTCTAAAGTACTTTAATATGTCTGATGCTGTAAGGAGTGAAAGGCTATGCTCTCTGACTACCTGGATTAGAATATAGCTGATGGTCTAAGAAAGAAATAAATGCACTAGGTTTGCATAAAACCACTTTAACATGCTAAAATCTGACCTTCTTGTTTGGACAGTCTTTGATACCCATCATAAATTCTGGTAAGAACTCAAGTCTATTTGGTTTTAAATAGCAGTTAAATTACAGAGCCTGGACTAGACAGCAAAACCTATTTGCTTGAGTATCTTTAGGGTGTTTTTCAGCCCAGAGGCAAGACTGGTCTGGAAGATTTTGCAAGAACAGAGATCTTGAAGGTACAGTATTATCTTTTCAGACCTAATCCAGCCCATTAGCTGAAAATGTATGAATGCTACTGGGTTCATATAAATCTAGTGAGATGACATATGTCTATCCCTCTTCTGTTAGAGGGGAAACACACTGCTCATTGTAGAAACATTTTCTCATGGCTATTTTTTCCAGCTTCTATGAGGAAATTATTGGACAATCAGGATCAGGATGGGATTGATACCATGGAAAATTTCATGTTTCAATAACTGAGGTGCTGTACTCTCTATTTTTGATGACATTTTCTCAACTGAACCGGGAAGAATAAAATATTTGATTCTTCCTTCTTCACCAGATGTGAGAGAAAAGACCCAGAATTTCTGGATATAAAGGTATCAAATGAACTCCGGATCAGTGAAGCATGCCTGTGTATGAACTCAAAACTCCCATCAGGCTTCAGGAAGAGTTATTTTTCTTTCAGGGATACCATTTGTTTTCCATTATAGCCACCTTCTGTTAACATTTTTCTGAGATGAGACCTTGTATCTAATTGTATTCATCCACAGCTCAGCCTGTGACTGACTTTCCTGGCACCACATGTCTGTGCTTGCCCTAAATCCAAGATAGTCCACGAACTCTGTGCCTATCTATGATCATTTCTTCCTACCCCATACAGAAATTACCTGTCTGGGAAGACATAATTGAATTCCCTCCTACATGAAACCGGTATTAATGTTATCATGATGCCACAAAAAGATCATGGGAGCTTGTAGAGTGAAACATTTTCAAAATTAAGTGGGACATCTCTCAGTTGACTGTGAAACCCTTCTTGAAATGAATTTTTTCATGTGTCTAAATTTACTCTTTCTGAGGGAAGACTGCGGACAGGAATGGATGGTTCTAGCTTAGTCCTGTCAGCTTTATTTATTGTTAGGTTTCTTTTCCCGTTTTGTAGTGGAACTGTATTTCTGTCTTTTGGCTTTTTGAGTATTTTCTGTTGACTTTTCAATTTCTTTCAGAAAACTCTTTTCTATCTCACTTTCTGCTCTTTATTCCTAGTAGACAATCCTTTAATCTGGGCATAAATTACATACCTGACTTCTGCTTTTGAGACTTTCAGATCATCGAAAAGTTTTCCCCTAATAGTTTCTTACTAGATTTCCCTCTTTTCCTTTTCATCAGTATACTCTGAAGTATCTTTTTTGAACAACCCCTTGAAGTAATTGCCATCTCTCCTGCATCTTCTGTATCCTTTTGTTTGTTGTTCTTTTCCTGCTCGCTCACCATTCTTAGAATATGAAACTCAAACATTTAATAATCACTATGGTTCAAATAACATTTCTCTTCTAAGCACTCAGTTTATTCTTCCCTACAGGTCAGTATTTTATGTAAAATAGCTACTGCTATATTAGCTTCCTTCTGCATTTGAGACAAAATGTCTACAGGACATTTACCCAAAAGGTTTCAGCAATCGCTTCAACTAGTAGCTTTCAGTAGGGTTATGATATTTCTCTTGTTCTTCTTAAATCTGTTTACACTTACAAGTGTACAGAAAATTAATGCCTTATGTTTTCCAAAAAACCACAGCTTGCTTGTCCAATCCAGTCCTCTCAGTCAAAGACAAACACACAAAAGATGTCCACAAAACAAACTGCATTAATCACAGTAATGTGTGCATATAGATATACATGTTTAAACAAATACCTCTTATAAAAAACAGAAAGGCTCAAATGTGTTTTGTAGAAAGGGAGTGAGAGAGTTAAAAGGCATCATGAGTTACCTCTGCAATAGTAGCTCCTGGATAATCATGGCAAATATACAGATCCTTGAACTGAAACACAAAAAACAATCTTTTTTCTCTTCATCATTTCAAAACAAGCTAATCCCTTGTGTAGATACTATTTCCTGTGATTTGCCTCTGAGTATTGGTTGTGTGATAAAACTCTTTCTGCTTTATGTTTCCCTGCTCATCTAAGTCCAGATATGTTTTTTCCCTTGTAAGATCACACCACAGTTATCTAACATTTCCGAAATATTGAAAATGGAATGATTTGACAATAAGTTTTCACTGGGAAGTTACAGAGAGAATTCAAGCAGGAGCAACACTGGTTCCAGACAAACTCTAGAGATAGGATGAGCACCTGAAATGAATGGGTTTCTTTCCCCTGTATCTTTCCAAGTGGAGGTTGAATTCAGAATTTCATACTGGAAAGCCTGAAAGTTTCCACTCTGAAAGAGATGCTAAAACTTTATCTGATCAAAGCAGTATGTAGGCCATTTTCCTGGGAACACAAACTGGAGGCCCAGCTCCAGATAGCTCCATCTGAAAGACCTGCACATATTTCTGAAGAGATAGAGACAAGACTGATACAGGCCCTGCTCATTTTGAAAGGGATAGGTTTTTCTCCTTGTTGGCTTAAAAAATTTCTCCAGTTTACCCTATGATGTACATTCCTTTTTTTGACACTTGCCACAAGCTGGAAGATACTATCATCTCTTTTAGATGACTGTATATCTTCAGCTTTCCATAAAGTTCTCTGTTGTATGAGTAAGACAGCAGGGAAATGACTTGCCAGAGAGGCAAATCTGAAGGCTCAGAGACCACCCAGCTACCTGAAGAAATCATCCCCATTTTCCTTCTCATGGTACAGGGATCTCAAAACCTACAGTGTTTGGTTTGGGCAGAACCACACCTGAGATACCGACCTTCAATGTCTGTATGTGTGTCAGACAACAACTTGATGTGTTTGCACTGAAAAGCGCTTCCAGAAGTTTGGAGCTCCCCTCCTATCTAAGACCAAAGGATCCTATGTCCATAAATTGCAAATAGCCTGACATTCATTTTAAATCATCTGTTCACCTTGATAGCTTAAAAAGGAAATATTTTTCTTCCCAAAGAGTTTCCAGGATAATTCATCAGTGTTTGCTTGGTGTTCAGATTTTGCAGTGATATGCACTACATAAATATGTAGACAGCTTAGTTTCATTACACAGATATCACTACTCATATGTTATTTAAAAATAGATTGAAGAAGAGGCCATACTCTTTGAAATGCATTGCAGCTTCATCTGTCAGTTCCTGAAGAAAAGTAAATTTACCTTCTATTGATCATTTCCTACTGACTCAGCAAAAATACTGAAAAAAGAGTTGAGGCACATTAGAAACATTTACCAAATTTGACCCTGGTTTGCAAAATCAATGGAAACTTGCCATGCTTTAAAAGGTAAGAAAAAAAAAAATAAAAGAGAAAAAATAAAGATGCTAAAAATAAATTAGTAAAAGAGGAAAGTTCCTGTAATTTTAGGTTGAAAATATGAGTCTGAGTAATCAAGGAAAGTATTTTTACTGCCCTGTCAATATTTTTCCTGGAAGCTCTGGTAAATAGACTTTCTTTAGATCTGCAGTGTGCGTGCCTAATGGTCTTAGGTGTCTCTTACCGCAGAAAACTTTATCCTTAAGAAATACAGTAAACAGGAACTCTGTGGTTACGTAGTTCCTGAAAGAAGAAAAAAAGAGAAGGAAACATGTTCCCTGCCATGACACATGGACAATTTATATTGCTTTAAGAAGAAGCTGTTCCTTTCTATTTTGAACCTTTCATGTCAGCCTTTGTTTCCATTGCATTTAAAAAATCTGTTTTTAAAACCTGTCAGTGAACTGGACCATGTTTTCTCAGCCATTTGAATTAACGTCCCCACAACCCCAGGAGCACTGCAGAAGTGCTGGAAAGCAGAAAGGAGCTTTTTTTTTTTGTCTTTCTAAACCTCTATTTGTTTACTTTGCTGGAGGAAAAGATCTTCTCTGAATGAGCAGCTTGTAGAGGCTCTGATCCATCCAAGACTGAACTACTCTAGAAAAATTACCATGAGATCACTTAGACACATAATTATGCCAGGTTCCATGTCACCTCAGTTACTTCTTTTTTGCTACACTCTTTGCTTCAATCGCTGCCACTTGTGCGAATGAAATAACACGTCTTGTTGGCTCTGACCATCTCTCCATCAGCCACAGATGGAGAAAGGAACCAGATCCTGGTTTCTTGAGTAACACTGATCCTATATTCACAATGAAATCCATCTTTCCGGTCTCCCATATGGATGCAGAGTTCAATTGTCTAACATAGGAGAAGGTTGGCATTTCAAAGAGTATGTTCGCAGAGGAATAAACCTTAGTACTCAGTGTTACTGTGCTGCCATGCAAACAGGGTTCTCTGTCACCACACCTCATCAATACAAGCTCGGTTCACTCTTGACCACAGCACTGATCAGAATTAATAGTTAGGAAGCATATCTTCTTCTCTTCACTCCTGTTAAAAGTAGGTAGAAAAATGAAAGATGTGACATATAACATTGCAAAAAGATGCAGATATATTATGGTAATATTACCTGAAAACCAAACAAGATCAAGACAATCATCAAAAGAGCAACATTACATTTAGGTTATAAATATTTTATTTCCTTTGGTGATAAATTCCTCTCATGTTAAACTCACTAGTTAAAAAAAAACAACAAAAAAACCCACAGCAAAACAACCATTATTTGACTGCAGTCCTGTGCCATCAGTACTACTGGCAATGCAAAGCAAGAAATGGTTGATAAGACCCAGCTAAATCAAACCAACTCGTAATCATTACAATGGAAGTAGGGTAGTAACAGGATGGAGTTTGCAGGTGTCATGTGTTTTGGTCTTTTCTTTTATTCCAGTGATCTTTGTACTCTTATCTTTCCTGAGAGCCCTCCAGTTTTTTAGTTAATTTTCCTCTTTGGCTCAAGTACTCAACTTTCTGTCACTGTGATTTCTCTCTGTATCTCTTGTTCAGGTCACTTACTTCTTGTGCTCAGCAGCAGCTGAAGATGCTGAAGGATATCTCTTGTTCTGTTGCACTGATGTCTAGTGGTCTGTAGCTTCTTCTCAGCTGACTTCATTTGTCCCAAGGAGCACAGCTTTATCTATTTCCTTGGGCGCAAAACAATCTTTCCAGCCTGTGTTGTCAGCAATACTGTCTCTGAAAGAAAATACTACTTTTATTTAACCAGATATAATGTTAAAGGATTTTTCTCACTGAAAATTGTCATGTTGCCAAAACAGGGAGGTTTCAAGTTTGATGAATTTGCTGATATGAAAAAGTGAAGGTGAAAAAACTTCACAAAAAGTTTTCAAAAAGCCAAATCACTTTCAAATAAAAAATTTATTGTACTTTGAAAAAATCTAACTCAAACACCAAGACCAATCAATGGGAAAATGGGGAGGAAAAATAAAAAGGAAAAAGAAAATAAACCACAATAGTTTACAAACATCAGAAGAATTTTCAAAATTTGAAATATTTAGCCACAGTTTTTGAGTGGCAGATACAAAAAAAGTCTTCTAAACTAAACTAAAACCAAAACTAACTAAACCAAAAGCTCCTTCTACCACTTTTTATCCAGTGTGATAGTTAGATTACTGAAGTAAACCCTATGATTCCTTTCAGTGACCTAAGATAAATGATACTTTAATAAAGTTTTCTCTAGAAAAATATCTTGACTCATTTGTTAACCTGTCTAAAGGCAGATTTTTTGTGCAATTTATTCCTCAGAGAGTGTCTTACAATGTGCATTGTTTTTCTGAATTTCCTAGGGGTCCCGTAGACAATGAGTTCAGATCCCTTCAGAGAGAAGAAAAAATGAACCCACAACTCCAGCATCTTCAAGGGATAGTGTACCAGTAATTACTGGGCCTCTTATTTTCAGTTTAATACTCTCTAAATAATTAAGATTTCTGTTTCAGTTCAAATATAATTTATTCTCATCCTGGACTGACAAGAACCCCAGATCAGTGAATGCAGTCAGCTTTATTATAAACAAATAAGTTTTAGCATAATTAAGTTGATTTCTCATAAAGTATTTCTGGCACAGTTAACGTTATCTCTTATATTACCATAGTACCCTTGAGATGAATGATTGATACATGTTCAATTTCACAAAGAACTGAAAATCAAGGCCTGAGGTCTAGAATAATACCTTTGAAGTTATTGTTATTTGTTTAGTTGGAGTTAGAATCAATTACAAGACCAGCATCAGCCCCTAAAGAGTACAGTTCGGGGGATACCTATACCTATTTGGATCTCTCCAGAAACTGCACCTTGTCCTGGAATCCTAAAAACCCCAATTAAGATATCAGGAGCCATATCAAATCAGCTCTTTCCACTTTTCCTTTAAAAGCTTTACAGGTGATGAAGAGAGGAGCCTGTGAAAGAGCAGCTGAGATGAAGGGATAAGCAGATGGAAATATTCCTCTAAAGATCAAAATACAGTGTGAATGCTCACATACTGGAGCTGTTCTGGTCTTCATCTTTCCCCAGGACAGATAGGAGCCCTCCTTTGTCTGCCTTTCCTAGGGTTCTCATGATCAGCAATGATCCCCCAGGTACAGTGAATCTGACAGAGCAATCACACCAGTGCTGAAATGCTCACTAATGCAGTGCCTCCACAAATCTTGCTCCTATCTCTTCCTGAATCTAGCCCTGAGAACTGGCAGGACTCCCTGAGACATAGCCTATTTACACCACATAGCGGCAACACTCTGATCCACCCACCAGCACAAGATCAGTGTGTATGAACAGGGTTGTGCAATAAACAAAACGTTAGCTGTATCCGAAAAGCTTCTCTCCGCTCAGCTTTCAGCTTTGTACTGTTTATTTTTGTTCAACAACAAAAACAGATGTTTTCTGGTGTTGCCTTTTTTTTCTTTTGCTTCTCCAGATGTACCATTTAAAATGTTGTCAGCTGTTCAAAGGCACTGCTGATTTTTGGAGAGCAGAAAGAGCTGTGGGAAGTTAGCTGTTTGGCACTGGGAAACTGGATTTTCTAGGTGCGCAGTCCATTTTTTCTTGTTCCAGTGGACACACCATGATTAAGGATTCACTTAGGAGTTCTTAGAAGGGTCCCAGTGCGGCTTAGGCCTGCAGTGCAAACTAAATACATCTCAGCAAATTGGACCTTGGCGTGAGCAGAACATGTATTAACGTACAGATCACAGCTGCCAAGACACACAAGTTCTCCGTGTGATTGCTTGGATTTCTGGCCTCTCTCTTGTTGGGGAGGAAATGTCATGATCACATGGAGACTCTAGCATGAGAGGCCACTGTAAAAAACAAATAAAACGGAACCATATTTTCTGACTGGAAACAGAAACAGGGTTTACCATCAGATTTTTACTACAAAAATGTTACTGCAAAGTATAAGTAATGATACATTTTTTTCATACAGAGAAGTAAACGAAGTTTCTTTTTCTGGTTTGTTTTTTTTCAATAAAAGCAAAGGCCAAAAGGGTCTGACTGCATTCTGCATTTAGATTTGGAGAGCAGTTCCCTCCAGCATGCATATTTGGTTATGATTCTGTTTTTAGCTCAAATCCCACTAATGTGTTGGGCTGTATATGTGAAACAAGGTGAAGGATATTCATCATAATTTGTAGCTGGTGTGAATCCATCACATCTCAAAATTATATATTTGGATTCTATACTTACAGCATGGGAGAGAGTTTTATAAGCCAGAAGATGATAGTCCCAACAAAAACTTGAAAAAACAAAAACTGAAGTTACTTCTATATTCTTGCCTGAGGAGCTGGAATCAATAGTGGGTTTTTTAAATTCAATTTATTTTTATGTGTATTTAGACTCTTCCCCTGAAAATTACCACTTTCATATGTCTTGTAAAGCACTGCTCTAGAGTGGAACCTGAGGAAGGTTTAATCCTGAAATTCAGATCAATTATTTAATTCATAGCTACATTAAACTGTAGATCAAAAATGTTTCTAATACTAAAGAAAATAAGATCATGTATATTCTGCAGAGTGGATTTCTATTGCCTTTCTGTATCATCACGCTCTGTAAACCCCACGAAAATCAATATAACTTCACAGTTTCAGACGAATGTTTTTTGGCTTCTATTTAACTGTATTAATCACATCGGTAATTTTATTACTTAAACTAGTTCATTACTTTTGGCTGTTTGACTTTGAGGGAAGACAGATATAACTTGCAGGCTCAGTCCCCTGACAGACACCCAACCAGGCTTCCTGGTTCAGGAATTAGGAATAGACAGCAGCTGTAGCACAGAAACACTGCAAAATTACCTGACTTCAAAGCAGTTCACTGGGTGGATTGACCTAAACCTGGACCTCCATTCATTTTACAGAAATGTGGAAATGTTTGGGTCTTGTTCTGAACAGGAATTGAACAATCCAGCTGAAATGTCAAAGAAACATGAAATGGAAAATACAGAATCATGAATTTAGAGACTGACCGAGGACTCATTTTTAACTCTTTCTCTCCTTACAGTAATAGTGAGTCATTGATAACTTAATCCATTTATGAACTTGATTGAAAAGGATCAAATGTAAAATTAAATAAGTAAATATTTCCTTTGTATTGTGTTTCCTCCTAAAAGACTCAACACCACAAATCATCGTGGAGGACAGAAGTTCCTAGAATTGTGAAATACTGTTAGTTTGGGTTATACAATTGCTCAGAGTTACAAGCAGAGGTTAAGATGGAAGAGAAACTTTCTTCCAGTTTCAGAGTGATGGAAGAGACATTCTTTGTGAGTAGATCAACCTAGATCTGCCTTGCGTGCTGAACTGCGTACTCTTGCTTATTCTGTGGCATTGGCTACTGTCAAACAGTCTTATCAAACTGTAAACTGATGATTTGTTTCAAGTTTTATAATTGCGTTCTGAGAATTGGTTGTTTATAAAGAAAAACGTACACTGTTCTAGATCTGTATCTCTTGTTACAGTAAACAAAGAGCATCCCTGTAGAATGGGTGTGCCAAAAGAAATGACAGTCAGCTATGCTCATGACTCCTGAGACACCTTTGTCTAGCCTACTTTCAAAACCCTTCAGTAACCACCAGTGTCAATTAGCAGTCTATTATATATATGCTTTGTACTCACACCAAAAAGCTTTTCTGTAACATTTATGCATGCATCACTTGTGCTACACTTACAGTGCATTATTGTACTATATTAATTATTGTGTATACTTAAGGTACACTTTCAGCATAGATAAGTTTCAGTTCTCATCCTCTTTATGGAAAGCTGTTCTGTATTTGAATACTGTTATTGTGTTGTTGCTGCCTTCAACCTATCTTTATAAAACACTGTTCAATCTCCCCGGCTATGCAAGGCAGACTGCTTCTATTGGTCCTTCTCAGTAGCCAGTTTGTCTGGCTTATTTATACAGCAATTGTCTCTTTTTGGAGCTTTTGCAAGGATTACTTTGATATTTTTCATGTTTGAAATCATAACATGCTCATTTCATCTCATAAATCTTTAGCACGATAACTGACTATGCTGTAAAGAAGGTTACATCCAAACCTGATCAAAATCTAAGCATTCCTTTACCATCTATGGATTGTGCACTGGGGACACACCAAGGAAACACTTGAATTTTCTAGCAGAAAAAACAGAAACGGTTTTAAGGAAAACCACTCCACCAGCTGTTTCCTTTGCTTTCTTATCCCCATCTCAGTTCCATATCTCTTCTCAAGTTGATCATGCTGTTACTACATAGACTGTGACATGTTTATTTTTGTCTTTTAAGTGGTATGTTATCTGAAGATTTTAATTTAGCGGAGAAGCTGAGTTCCTTTAAAACCCTTTTTCAATAAATGATCATCTTATCAGCGTTGGCCCATTATAATGACATTTACTACATTTCATTACAATAAAACTTTCAAAGTGTGGAAAAGAAAGGGCTGATGAATGTTAAGCTAAGTAAAGGTTGTAACATTCCTGTATTTTACCAGAATACAGCAAACACGAAGCAGTAATTTCTGTTGCTCCTTTCCTGGTGAAAGAGCTATTGGAAGAGCAAATTTCAAAATGTGATTCTCTCTGTATGCAGTGAAAATGTTTCAATCACCAGAAACTCAGCATAATTAAAACTTAGTTTTGCCAGTGTTATTTCTCCTTTTAAGATATTTAGCAGTAGTAGTGTTTACATCATACCTATTTCATACCTAGGGAAAGATACCATCTGGATGACAAGAATGGAGCAAGGATTCTCTTTACAAGACAGGTATTGGCAAATATAATAACGGTAGTAGTAATAATAATAATAAACACCGAAATAGTCAGATATCAAACAGAGATCCAAGCTGCTGGTTCTAAGCGATACTGCTCTTTGTTCAGGCAACAAATAAAGAACATTGAGTGAGCATGTGCTATACCATGCTGACATATCTGCTGGTCAGCTGTATGGAGGTAAGTGACAGAGAAAGCAGGAGGAAATCCATCAGCCCTTTGGCCATTCTTGTCTGGTGAACTGGTTGTCTATATCCTCTTGCTGCTTCTACTTCTTGCTTAAAAGTAAGCTCTAAACTAAGGAAAAACAAAATCCCCAAAATATCTAAACAATGAATGCTCAACAAAATACAATGATTAATGAATTCGTTGCTATTTGGACAAATCAGTTTCCCTTTTTTCCCATAAAAAGAAGATAGGGATCATCTATTTTTTAGCCATTCTTTGGTATTTTTGCTAATTTTTTTCCTACTTCAAGTTTGCCTTAATATGGGAGAAATTGCCATTTACTCAAAAGACAGGCAAATTGTGAGAGACTCAGACTTTAAGTTTGCTTTGACTAAATACCTAAAGATTTAGATAATTATGCAAAGCTTATCCAAACAATTTGAACCTCTTCAGTCATCACCCCTGGCTGGAGATCTCTATGGAGGCTGTCTTGTGAGATGTCCAATACTTCCCATTTCTGGTTAATATTTTGGCATTTCTCTGTTCCTGTCTCGGTATTTTGGCTTTTATCTGTCCCTGTCTAGGTATTTTGGCTTCCCTTGGTTTCTGTTCTAGCTGGAAACCAAAAGTGCAGATACATGTGAAAATGAGGAATAGTGAATAATATAGCTAAACTGAATATTTTTTATTCTAAACTTTGATTCATGTTCAGATTTAAAAATGAGGAATTATTTGGTTACCCCTTGTTTTTTGCAAATCTCATGTGCTTCCCCCTACCATAAAGGCTCCCAGAAGAGTGTTTTCTTGTTAATTCGTGGCAGTTATGCTACATGACTTAGTACTGTACTTCTTGTGATGCTTAAACCTCAAACAAAGATGACACTAAAATCAGCTAAATTTTTCTAAGAAAGTAATTGATCCATGTCTTCGGGGGGGTGGAAATGAACAGGGAGAAGAAATGGGTCAAAAAAGTTCCTATGATTTTTTAGGATAATTAGTGGGTTAGAGTTTCCTTGCAACAAGCGGGTATTTTCCAGCTGGCCAAGGGCAGCAGTGACTTCAGATCCAGCATGTCTGATGAGTTTCTAATGAAATCCAAAGAATGTCTGCCCTGGCTCTTTAGAAATAGAGAAGTCTGTGCTCAAACCCTGGAAGGCTGTCAGGCATGAACTCGTCTGTGTCAGCCTGTGGAGATTTGCAAAGGTTTGCAAGAAAATAACTTCTCAATGAATCCAATGTAACGGCTATCAGAACTACTTGTCCTTCTCACCACACTAGGACATATATTCTCCAAAAATACCCAATCCAGCTTAAAATGAAGCTGGGTTCATAGGCTCTGACATCAAGGATCCAAGAGTAGCTGCAGTTGGTGAACCCCAGTGATTCTGGAAAGGTCCTTCACAGCATCAAAGCACAGGTTATCTCAGTTCCTGGGAGCTCCCTTCATGAGGGATGGTCAACTAAATAAACAAGGAGATGGGGAATTTAAAAAGAAATCAGATTACAGTGAAAATGCTTCAAGAGCCTCTGGACTCAGTTATATCTGATATTTATAATACCGTTTCCAAAAATTTAAAGACCAGCTGCAAAGCTTTAGGAATGGACAGGTAAATTAGTAAAATGAGCCTAAGTACAAATGTGAGGCCACCCAGGTTCATTCCTTCAGCAGTTACCAAAGTAAATATGGGATGCAGAAGTAGGTGTGTCTCCCAGAACTATATCCCTTCTCGAACAGGGATTTCAAGCATCCTTCAGTGCTACCTGCTGCTGTCTCAGCTGTGTAACTTAGAAGCTCTGGGCAGAGCATGAAGCGAGAGGGAAGGAGTTGTGCTTCTGAAGTTATCCTAGAATCATGGAATCAGGAAATAGCTTGTGTTGTAAAGGACCTTAAAGCTCATCCAGTTCCAACCCCCTGCCACAGGCAGGGACACCTTCCATTAGACCAGGTTGTTCAAAGCCCCATCCAGCCTGGTCTTGAACACTGTCAGGGATGGGACATTTTCCACTTCTCGGGGCAGTCTGTTCCAGTGCCTCACCAACCTCATAGCAAAGAATTTCTTCCTTATTGGCAGAAGTTGCTGCCTTGCGGGAACAGGAGAGCTCCCCCACTGCATCCTGCGCACTGTTGTGTGTGAATAAGCTGGACCTTTGCTCTGAGTCAATCTTCAAGGGCCAATCACTTCAGACCTTCTGGAAACTTGGTGAAGTCTGGAAGGAACAGCACCTCAGCCCAAGGGATGGCTGTGTTCCTAGAGAAAAATGGCCAGAAATTGAAAAATCTGCAGTTTTCCTGATTTTTCATTAATACAATGTTTTACATTTTATTTCAGGGTTAAAAGTGATGCAAACAGGACTGAAAATCTGTACTATTTCAGCTTTTTGTTTTTTTCAAACCCATAAGGTTCCTAGATTTTTTAGCAAGAAATAAAAAACAGTCAAAATGCAAGAGCTTTGCTCTGGCTATACACCAAGTAGCTACTTACGTGTGAGTTATTTTAATAATTTAAAAAATAATATTAATATAATACACTGAAAGGTCATAAAACACTACAAAATGAGAATGTGGCCTCCAGTGAGTAGCTCTGTCCTGGCAAGCAGGTCAGGACACCATTGCAGAGCTTAGTGGTGTAAAACTCAGTGCAGAGGGAATGCACAATGATATTTAGGTATTAAGATCCCATTATTGGAAGACTGAGGTCTTGGCACTAGGAAACAATTTTCTGTGAGGAATGAGATCTGCCTTGGGAATTAGTCTGAACTGTGTAACTGTGTATTCATTCACATGCTACTGGTGTCAGTGAAGAAGAGGAATGAACTGTTCAGTGAGACTCGTCTGGATTCTTTGTTGTTGTGATGCTTCATCTCCTAAGGTGACAGGTATTTGATGCCATTTCTCATCCCTCTCCTTTTAAATTTTTGATGCATATGGAAAAAAAAAAGTGGTGGTGGTGGGGAATTATCATTCAAGTGAAAATCTGAGTAAGCAAATGCATTTGGCTCTAGCATACATGGAAAGTTTATTCTGGAGCCAGAGGTGGTTACTCTGACCGTAATTTTACACAGACAGTTACAAGCGGTTATCTTGGTTGGTTCATACCATTTTAATGTGAAGTGCTTGACTGTTTTACTTTTTAGTATTTTTCAATAAATAAAGCACAATGACCTTCAATGGTACATGCTGCCAACTACTTTCCTAACCACTGCTCTTTACAGAGGATAAATTATAATGATCAAAGATAAACTAAAGTATTAGGCTTGAAGAAATATGACTTCAGGTTTAAAAGTTCATTTTATGAGGTAGATAATTTTTAGTATTTTTTCAGGCCTCGTAAATTTGATTGTTTTTTCCTTAGTTCTCTAATTGTTAGAAAGACAGAAAGTTGGGAAATACAGTTTCTTTTGTATTCCCGGGAATTTCTAACCATTGCAGAGCACAGGCCAATCTCCATAGGCGGTGAACATGTATTACTGACCATTGCTTTTGTATTGGGAAGGATCTATTTAACACTTCTCTGCCAAGAGATAATCCTATAAATATTCCTCCCATCCTATGAAGAGGATCATAGAATCTATGAGCTAACAGAGCATCTGCTCTGTTTGAAGCTTGTTGCTAAATACTAGCACAATGAGAACCATAAAATCAATTACTGTTTTTTTTCAAAGACAAGGCATATATTCAACTTGTGCCAGACACAAAACAAAGAGAACTCTCAAGTGACAGCAGGCAGGCAAAGGGCAAAAGCCAATGCTCATGCTCCTACATGCATCTCCCCATCAACTTCCCATAACAGGTATTTGGGGGTGAGGTGTGCCCATGCACACACCCTTGTGTTTGGTCTCAGTTCACTGCTCCAGAGTTATTCTGGCAGTGTATGGAAGGCAAAATATGTATGTAACTGGTGGAGATTTCATTTAACGTTGTGATGAATCAACCACATTCTTGTGTGTGACATCTTTCTCTAAAACATATAGAGTCAAAATGCAAAACTTTGAACTGCTCCATCTTTATGTGTTTTAATTATTTATTCATAAATTTTACTTGTATTAAAAGATATCTTCCTAACCTCCTCTAGATTGTCCTGATGTGTTTTTAATGTCCTCTTAAATGATGCATTAGTACAAGGAGGGCATGAAGAGTTCAGCATTATTTTTCTGGTTAAGTAGAAGATGCAGAAAAAAAAGCTGAGATATTTCAGATTTTCAGCCCTGTTTGTATCATATTTAACCCTGAAGTGCAAGGTAAAACATGTAAGTCTCATATTTCAATAGAATTGAAATTCAGGGCTCAAGAAGCACAGTAGCAGGACAATGGATGTTAAGGAAATTCCATGCTTCCTAGGCACTCCAAAATAAAAATTACAAATATAAAATACACTTTTTATCACCAGTAGAACCTAAACCATGCTACACAGGAAAAATACTCCAGCAACTCTGTGCATACCATGATCATTTTGTGGTGATGTAACAAGTTACCTCATCGTTAGGAACTGAAAACTGAGATGGAACAAATAAAGATGATAAAAACAAACCACCATTTCACTCTTTACACATTAGAAATAAAACTGGAATCTTGAAAAAATATCACTGGAAGGTGAGTGCAGCCTCACTGCAGTCTCTTCAGACTGTGGGTTGACAGGATGGGCTCACAGGAGACGTATTACCCATAATTTTTAGCAGACCAAATTTGCTGATTTTTGTACAACCCTCTGATGTGCATGAGATGACAGAATGAGTCTGTCACCCATCCCTATGTGTCTGCAAGTGCAGGCAGAGGCATGATTGTGGGATTACTTCTGGGGAAGAGCTTGGCTTCTGTACACAGGGCATAAACTTCTGAAGGCTCCAGTATGATGCGTATTTTCTACTGCCATTGCAACACAAGACTTCTAATCACTCACTTGTTTTGTGCAAGTCAGCGTCTTTGAAATTTGTCAGTCAAGTGGCAGCTCCAGTTTCAGTATTATTCAGCCCATTAGTGACCAAGTAGCTGTGAAGCAGTGGCTACACCCTGCAAACTTAGAAAACATCACAGTGTCCCCTGAGGCTGTCTGCTTTTAAGGTTTTTACCTGAAACTGAAGCCAAGACTCACCCCTATGGGACATCAGGAGTCTGTTACTGTACTACAAGATATGACCCAGAAGATGGCTTCCTTTCTCCACACACTGGGAGGGCAATAACTTAAAATTTCTCATAACTGGCTACAAAATGAAAAGAAAAATGGACATTTCTTGATTTCCACAATATAGCTCTAGAGGAACCCAACATGATGCCTTTTAATGTTCACAACTTTATAGTCAGGCCTGCACTGTGTCAGTGGAGCTTCCCACTGTTATTATCCCCACCTTCATTTTAGGCAGGTGTGGGGGATGTTGAATTGTTCAAATAGCATGCAAAGTAAAAGTAGTATCTTCACTTCCCTAAGGGAGGGAGGGATATGCACACGTGTTCCTGTGCACATGAGAGCAAGGGAGGACAGAAGGGTGGAGGTGAAAGAAAGGGAGTGAAGTTATGGGGTTAGTTAGTGACAAGCACTCTTGTGGTACGTGTGACAACCAAGATGGATCAGGTATTTCAGAGCTCAGAAGTGCAAGGCATTTGGCAATCTCTGATCTCTTAATTCAATTGATTTTTTTCCAAGAGTTTTTCATACTGATGACTTTTTCTGAACCTAATTAGATGGTAGGAATCAGAAAGAGGACACTGGAGAATTTTTATAAAAGGAATTGAATTGTTTCTTCATCTTCACAACCTGCGATTTATGAGGGAATTGCACTGGCTTTGTAGCAATGTAAAATAAATAGACATTAGATGATGACAGGCAAAAGAGAATTGCTGCCAAAGCTAGAAAGAGCTTGGCAAAAGAAGAAAGAACTACTACATAGTCAGTCATTCTTTACTGTACAAACCTTTTCATAAGGCGCAGGAAAGAGATATACAGAAATACTGGACCCTTCCTAAAAGATTAAATGGATTTTCTGTAGCTTACATTTTTCACCAGCAAGGGCTAAGATGTATCTCAGTTGCTACAGAATCTTATTTTTCTCTTTTAGCATTCAGAGAACCAACTTCAGTTTGTAAGGAGCATTTGCAGTCTGAACTTCTAACATCAGAAATAAATAACTGCAACAAGAGGTCAGGAAGAGAACAAAGTTGTTACGAGCATAAATGCATATCTGTCAAACTCCATTCTCATGTATTTCCTCTTTAACTGTGTCTTTCTGAACTAGGCAGAGTGATTTTTCATACAGTGAACTTCTAGTAAAATTGTGTTTCCACAGTGCTTGACAACACTAAAATATATTCACATGCACACGAAGTTTCAATATTTGAACACTCAGAAGCTGGAGATGGAAGAAGCTCCCTTCCTCATGGGCTAAGGTATTACCAAATCTCTTTTATCTTTTCATCATCCAGGTATAATCTAGGAACTACCTTATATACTTATTAGCTACATCACTGAATCACTAGAAACACCTTCATTCAACCTTATATTCACTTCTGCTGGCTTAAATCATAAGACAAGAAGTCCAATGGCACAAAGTGTCACAAGAAAGACAGCTGAAATGTAGCTTGTCCTTCTTGCTTTCACAGGGGCTGAGTCTTATGTCAGAAAGCAGGTGTTGCATTGGATCACAGCAAGCCATCTGGTCATCCATGCTCCACACTTTCACCATGACTCCTTCAAATGCTCCCCAGTGCGTTGAGTAAGGTGAAAAATTTCTTTGCATTACACCATAATGACTTTAATTTGGTGGATTTATCACTTTGAATCTGTCTCCCACACCAGTCAATTCCAACCAAAATTTTAAAAGCAATAGAAGACAACTGAATGCCAACAGTTTTCGTGGAAACTGAGGTTTAGTAGAGAAGGGACCTAGTCTGTACACACTTGGAGATATGATCATGTCAAATTCAGATGGTGGATTTTCTGCCCAGGCAAAGCCACGGGGGTAGTCACTACATATATATTTCAGGGCTAACTAGAGTGTAGTTGTGTTGTGGTTACAGAGGTATCAAAGACATTCAGAACAGGGCTTGGCTTATTGGAAAGGGAGACTAAAGAAAAAACGCTGCACAGAATTTTTCCTTGTCTTTTCCCACTATCACTTGAGGAATTAATTTCAGGAAGTAATATTTCATTCATTGCCAACGCCAATGTTGCATTTTAACATCATACCTCAAAGACACGAGGAAGGTTTAACGCAGAGAAAAGTTGCCTTTTCTGAGGAAGCAAATTGCAAGTACAACAAAAGAATGTGGCACTACAGAGTGTAAGAACACAAATCATTATATAAACTATGTGGGTAAAATCTAGGTCTACTGAAGTCAAATAGATTTTGCCATGAACTACAGTGGATTCAGGATTTTGTCTGATGTAAAGCTGGTAAAGCTGAAAAAAAATCTCAGTGAATGAAAAGTGCATATTTTTGTATATTAACCAAATTCTTTTAAATTCTTGGAAACAACCTATGTAACCATTTTAGGATTCTTACTGATCATCTTTTCTTAAGAACTGCCTGCTTCACTGCATTGCTCATGCTTAAAAAGAAAAGAGATCCTCCAAAAAATAATAAAAGCTTTTCTCACATAAGAGCAGGGGATTATATATGGCATGGGTTTGGAAACAAGGACAAATGCCCAGAGTAAACAGCTATTAATATAGAGGAGCTATTACAGAGTTTCTCCTGGTATTACATTGCAAGCTGTCATTTTCAGTAGTACTGAAGGTATCTATTGATGTAATGGTCTCAGGAGACAGGAGGACTTACAGAGTTTTTTGAGACGTGAGGGTATTGCCCTGACCTAGTCACAGCAGTTGAATTGTTGGGACTGTTGATTCATGATTCTACAAAGACCTTACTATTCTTATTCTCCAGAGTGATTATACACCTGACAAATGGTAAAAGCAACATTACTGGACCTCAGAGGGTTATTTTACTTTTAATGCATGCCATTATTAAGCCTGATAGCCTCTCTTATTGCTGTTTTGATAGCTGCCTGCTGTTTAAATGAAAGCACCACATTTCCTGACAGCTCATGCACAGGTGGCCCCAGTCTCATTCTAAACAAGTTGAGGAGAAATCAATCTTGATGAGGAGGGCGTAGAAGAGAGGTGTCAGTGCATGTCATCCCAAGTTTGAACAGAGAATTTCACCTTGTCACAGAGAGAATGAAGGAAAGGGGCCCAGGGAGAGGATGCTAACAGGCACCCCCACCCCCACCACACTGGCTTATTTGGTCTGGGACCATCTCTGTTGAGCCTTATGGTGGCAAGACAATGTCTTGTAACCCTTCCATGTAAATGCTGTGGTATCTTTTAACTGCAGGGATTTCAGGTGAAAAGCACTGACATCATTACTCATGCTGTTCTTATGCTGCCACAGCCATAAAAAATGGATGCAACTATTGTCATAGCTGAGTTAATCTTCCCAGCTGTCAGGAAAGCCCATGCTATGTGTCTATGTCAGCGTAAAAATAATACTGATGCTGACCAGAAGTGACCATACTGGGGGACAGGCTCTGTTCACATGTATGTTTCATTACAATCTTAATGAAGGTTTGACAATGAAACAGAAGAATTGTCCCTTGATTTGTAAATATGTACATACAGGGTTTTAAATATTTGGTTTGAATTTCCAAGTCTCTTTGGGTTCCACTAAAGAACCACAAAGCAAGCTTTGACCTCCCGAGGACTCCTGTGGCTTGGGTAGTCTTTTCTATGAGAGTTATGAGACTTTGGCTGGGAGACTTAACAGGAACCACTTCCTGTTAAAGATGCTCTGCCACTCAGGAGTGCCATCACCACCACTGTGCCCTCCAGCAGCTGTGCTTCTGAAGTACAAGCTCTCCATTAATAGGTGTTTAGCCCCAGCCAAATACTCAACAGTTGGAAAAGAGGAGCCCACAGACTGCAGTCTGAGCTCCAGAGAGATAGGACACCATTATGTTGCAGTCCTCTCTTCTGGGAAATATTTACCATTTCTAGTTTTAGAAATTGCCCTTTCCATATGCAGCGTGTCTGAATCACACTTCAGTGATACCAGGGACTCTCTACTGACTCTTTAGGAAGCTTGGACACCCATCTCTTTGAAAGGCTATGCTGCTGCGCTGATTGCTTTTAGCATTCTGGCATTTAAGCTAAGGACATCCCAGTGAGCAGATTGACTCAGATGACCCTAAAATAAATATTGTGTGTGGATTAGAAAGCACCAGAGTCCTCTCTTGACACTTGTGGATTTATAGCCCTGCAAAGCTGACTCTGAGCAATTGGTCCCATGAGGAGAACTGTGGTGCCATCCCCCATAAATGCAACTACTCTCTACTGTTTCTTGACTCGTTAATCGCTGTTTCCTCAAAACTGTGGGAAGCAACTGAGCAGTACAGATCCACTGGGAACAAACTAAGTTTCTTCTCCAGACATTTATTCAACATCTCCTTAGCACTGTCCCACAACAAACACAGCTCTGACCTTTCCTTACCAATATTGCTTTTACAAAACAGACTCTTACCAAGCCTCTTACAGCAGCCTCTACACACCAGTGAAGTTCAATTCTAATTATGGTTTGGGATTATATTAGTTAATTAGCTGTTACAGCTTTCTGCATTTCTGGTTTAACTGAAAGCAAAAGTTGCAAAAGCCACAGGAAAGACAGTTGGTCCTCAGAGAGTTTTTGGCCCAGAGAGAAAGAGTAAGTCCTAGAAAGCCTGTGAGTAAACCTGGAGCGGAAGTTTGCTATTGACCTTTTGTAGCGAGTCTGTCTATGAATTTTAGCCTTATTTAGAATGGTTACAAATCTTGAGAGGCTTCCTTGAATTCACACACTGAAATTCAGTTTAAAGTCTCGTAAAAAGGAGAAATGTTTTTCCTGCAGTATTTGGAGGGTGTCAAGACTATGATGCTGTGTAACCTGCTTGGCCTTTCCAGACTCCACTCATAAGAAGGTGGTAATATACTGATGGGTTACCTAAAACCTTGTTAGCAAAAAGTGTGAGTTCATTCTTAAAAAAGAGAAGTATCATTTATAAAAAGCATTTTTGCAATGCTGTAATTCTGCTTCCAGTGAAGCTGGAGATAAAATTGTCAATGATTTCAAAGTGTGCAAAATGGGAGTGTCACTTAACAACTTTGATAGTCCTACCCCAAGCATCCTCCTCCTGGGTAACAGTCTTACAGTCACGAGCTTTGCTTTAAAAACATCAGCAGAAATAGAGATGAAAGAGGCTTTTTACTCTTTCCTTTCCAAGAAGACATATTTTTCCCTCACTATGGTATCTCAGTGATCACAGTCATTTATCTTTTAGAGATGAAGATCAGAGACAAAAGGAGGTTAAGGGTCTGATTTTTCAGAAGTGTTGTACACATGAAAGTCACCTCTGATTTCGGAAGAGTGTCTTTCAGTGTATTTTTCAGGCTTTAAATTATCACAGAAGGTCATGCAGACCAAAGAAAAGAACTCAGGCAGTGTCCCCTCAGCCTCAGCCCTAAGCTCATGGTCCCAATGGATCTTGACTGATGTACTGGAGAAGGTTTGGGATTGCTGACAAGGCTTCTATGACTGCCAGTGCAGTGGTCTGCATTACCTTAATGCTTGCACCCCTCCTCTGAAGTCAGGACCCACCACAACAGACATAAGGAAAAATGACAGTTCCTACTCCAAGAGCTGGTATTTTAACCAGCCAAGACCAACAAGTAGAAAGAAGGTACGTTGTTCTCTTGTAAGACACACAGGCACTTCAACAACGACTCCCTGTATCTCTTCTCCAAAGTGCTCATGTTTCCTCCACCTAGATGAGAGGGCTTTCAGGCTGCAGGAAGATCTCTTCTTGTGAGTTTCCCATTCAGTATTTGGCCTTCTGCAGGAGCCTTACTGTCTTTTGTTTATTTTGAAACCAGGCTAGGGACTAATTCTGATCTATCTGACAGTGAAGTAAATCGGGAGAGCCACAAGGAAGAGAGGAAGTGCTTTAATGGAGAAGCACCAGAAATGTGCTCAAAACTTGATTCACACTAGGCATGGAGAAGTCACAGAACTTTCTGTGAGGTCCAAAGAAAATTCTGAGTGGAAATGTTTTTTTTCAGTGCCTTCACCCTTCCAGAGGAAGTTTAGTGAAGAATATACAGAACCAGCTACCTGAGAGTGCATGTCGCAATAGGCTAGCCTGGAGCAACAACTTTGCCGGACACAAAGGGGCTCCTATGCTGGTGCTGTCTGGTTAGTGGGTAGGGAATTCCATCTCACATATTGCCTCTTTGGCTACACTCATTCTAGAAACCAAACAGGGCCAACATATACACATGAGTACTGTTGCACAGTCATCTCTGCTGATTCATTGCTAGCATGCTACACCACACAGGAAACCATATAGTAAATACACTTCCTTCTATATCTGTATTGTTAGGTTGTCCTGTAACAGCTAGCATTCCTGGGCACTGTTCAAGGGAGAACACAAGGCAGGGACTGTTCCCAAAAGTCAGGATAGATGAGCCCATTATGTTCAGGAGAGGTAAAGAGAGTTTAGCCATATGGATGCAAGCCAGTCCCTTTGCTCTTATTCACCCTGCATTGTCTTATGTGGTAGGTGTTTCTAACACCCATAAGAAAATTTCACAGGTGTAACAGCCTGGATGGTGTGAGGTAGTAATCCATACCAACTCTGTTATTAGGTCATTACATTTGTGCTTAATAAATGCTGTCTTTTATATTTAAAATAGGGTCACTTTTGTTTTACAGAAAATGCTCTTCTTGGCTGCATGTAAACCTCATTACTAAGAGCTAAGCTTCCTTTTTTTTTAAGTATGCAGCTGTTTTGATTGTTGTTAGGCCTGCATTTGGGGATTATCACTTTTATTTCTGATTAAAATATCTACATGGTAATGTAATTGAAACAATTGTTCCAAAGTAAATGCATTGGTTGTGGTTTTCATTATCAGGATAATCTTCCTCTCTCCCTCACACCCAAAGTAGTGAAATCCTTCCCTCTCCAGCAATATAAAACCGCATCAATGTGCACAGCAGATTTTAAACAGTTTACTGCTCACTACCCATTAAACTATTTTACAAACAACAATGAAACAGGAAATAACAAAACATGCTCTTTGAATTAATACTTGAGCTAAAATACTCTGCGTTTCTCTGCAGTTCATAAACCGCTCCAGCTGTGTGTTCACAGTTTATGACATTTCAAGAACCATGCTCCTCAGCAAAATTAAAACCTTCACCACAGTTGGGGACCTGCTGCAGCCCCACGAGTTCTACTGTGCAGTAGAGGAGACAGAGGTGCACCGCGTTGCTGAAGGATGCTATAAATGTCTATATTGCTCCATATAGGTAGCTCCCAGGCTGCTGAAGTGAAGCCCTTCCGTCACAGGAGACATGTGGAACATGTATTTTCTCTCTGCTGTAAGTATAAACAAAGGAGGAGCTGATGATAGTGATGCTATGAAGATAAACCTCGCGGTGTCCAGAGGCACCTCCTAGTCCCGAAACAGTGGAGGAGTACCGCCACCTCTCGGCTAAATGCTAAAGTGACGGTGTCAGCATCATCCAGGTCGCAAATGTCTCCCGACTTGTCTCCTGACGGGAGTCGGTAGACTAGTGGGGGAAAAAAATGTCTGGTTTGTTCCATGTTTACACTGCTAAATACTACTTGCACATGTGAGCATTTATTAGCACTTACCGGTTTGGTTTCCCATCTACTATGTCTGAGGCACTATCCTAACAAGGGTGCCAGAAAAACACTTTGAGTCATTATCTCACATCAAGACCAAGCAGCAAACTCGGTTGATGTAAAGCAATCCCTCCAGCCTTTCAGTGCTGGGCTTCTCCCAAGGCAATGACATTTGTGTGAAGATTTATGTTATTTTGTTATATGGTGATGGAGTTCTTCCAAAGGAATAAATTACGTATCAGTGCTGCACTGACGCTAGGCAGGTAATGATAGTCTCAGAAGGGACTCAACAACATCTTGCAAACATCTGTGGTCATTTGTCTGAGCGCCAGTTAATCTGTGGTGGTCTGGTAGATGAGGAGGGCTGTATCTTAGGTTCTGGAATTTAAGAAACTTTAAAGAAAAGAAGGGATGGTTCCAGATACTGGCTGAAGAGCTCTTCAGGTTCTTCATGGAAAACAAAAAACTGCATGGTGCTTCATGCTGCTCTGCAAGCCAGCAGCTATCCAGCTGTAATTGCTTTCAGCGAGTGCAGGGAAGATGGTAGGGCAAGAGCATAGGGGTACAAGCTCATTCTTTTCTGCCATGGATGCAGAGGGCACCTTCGAGTCTTGTTTTGTGTATGTGCTTCATCCACCCTTGGTAACAAAAATCTGATCACCTCCTTGAAAATTCTGGAGAAGAACAGCCAAAAGAGTTGTAGCTACTGCCAAGTTACAATCAGCCCCTATGCCCAGACAGATCCATACCTGGGGTCCCTAACACACACAGGTCCTTCTGCTTAAAATCTGCTGGTTGGTTTGTACCCAGTAGAAGAATGCCATCATTGCTTACTTAATTTGGAGGGCAAGAATGGACTGAATGTTGTCTAAACTACATAGCCAGAACCACTTTAGGGCTAAACGCAGCAGGGAATATATGTGTGAATTTGGAGTGTGTGTAGCATGCATCTGCACAGATAAACATGCTGAAGAACACAACTTTGCACTGTCACCTGGAGTGGTTCATCAGATCTCATAGCCATGCCATGGGATCTTTAAACCATGCTTTAAAATACAAATTGTTGTTTATTATCTGTACTCTTCAACAACTACTTCAGAATTATTTCTAGATTTATTAGGAGATCCCAGTTGAATTCAGGATCTAGGGCAACCACTGTGGTCTTTCTCTCATATTTCTACATAAAACCTGATCAATATACGAGTCTACCACATGGAGACAAAAGTTTTTAGTCACTCTGTGTGTTGGCCTAAGTTTATCAATCACTCAAAACACCTTCCTGAAGAAAGCTGGCAAATGGAATTAGAGTTGTTTGGGCTTTTTTTAAATTAGAGCTAATATTGCTGTTTAAATACAAAATACAGAGCAAAGGTTTAAGCACTTCCTTACTCTCATTTTGGTTTTAGTTTTCCTGATAATTGGCAAAACCTCCATGATTTTAGTTTTGCAGGAGAACTCCAAGAGTTGCTTGGCTCTTTCCCTCTCTATGGGTTACAGTCTTATAAAAAGCTGATCCCTGTGACTGTAAACAGGGAAAAGAAAAAAGAGTATGTTGGGAAATGCAATAATAGTTTGTCAGAAAAAGCAAGCGAACTGTATCCGGAAAGCCCACATGTATCCGCCTCACAAAACTGCCTTGAAAATTTAACTTTTCAAGATGAGAAAAGCCTACCAGAATGGAAATTAAAATTAAAGTGCCGAATGTCCGCAACTTTACACTCCACAATGAAGTAGGAAAGTCTTTGCGATCCCTTGTTTCTCAGAAATCATCCTCTTTATCTCAGAAATGGCTTATGGTACCAAAACTTAGCAGTAGATTTCCCTTTTTGTATTATATGTTTGTATAAATAAAATTCAACTTTATAACATACTTCTATATTCCAGGCCAACTTGCAGAATAATTATAGCATTAAAACCTAAACTTTTTTGCAAGAACAACTGTGGTACATTGTGGAATTGCTCGGCTTTGTGTGTGTTGCTGTGAAAGAATTGCTCGGCTTTGTGTGTGTTGCATCCTCAGCCTGCATAGATGAAGAACATGCTTAACCAATTTTTACAATATAAATACTTTGCAATAAAGAACAAGGCTGTGCTTTCATGTTTATGTGTCAGACACAGATCCACGTTGTATGCTGCCAACCTTTTGTAACATTTAAATATATGTACATCTATATGTTTCAATAGTACTAATTGCCTGATGAAACATTCTTCCACTTCCTTATTCTCTCCCCTCAGGAGGCAGCTGTTTATAGCATGTACCACGGTGAGGGAAAACGCATGGTTCAGACTTAGGAACAGGGTGTAATCAAGGCAGCTATAAAAATAACTTCACTTTGTAAAGGCTTCTCAGGTTTAATTGAGCTCTTAACAGGCACAGTAAAGTGCAGTGGTGATGAGATTGACAAAATTTGACTGCATCTTTCTTTATGAAATCCTGTATTTTTGTTCCAGGGCAGACTAATTTTGACTCCCTGTTTCACTACATCTTTGAAATTATCAAGAGAACTGGAAAAAGAGTTCTGAAAAACTGCAGTGCTTGGACTTTATCTTCCAGTTCTCCAAACAAAGGTTTGGTCTTCTTGTCTGCTCGAATATATGCTTTCTCTTCCTGTTTTAATAATAGAGGATTCATCAGTACTCTGGGTGATGAAAGTAACAGAAGTGATGGCCTCACTAAGAAACATCAGAAGGATTCTCTCATAATTTCATTTCTATGGAATACTGCCTTAGTTTAAACAAAACTTGATTATCTTAAATGTAACATTCTGAAAGCTTTTAAACGCTTGATCAAGTGGTCACACTTCTAAAGCAGATACTCACAGCTACCAGTTATATACTGTTGCTCCTCTAGCTGAATCACCTGAGTAACTTCTGCTTCCTTCACTATGCAAAGGGAGCTCCTCTGTACAAGTACACATACACACACAGCCCTATCTGCCTGACTCTGGTTAAAAAAAAAACAGATTAATTTTAATTTACAGGTCTGATTTTCTGCCACTTGGGGCTTTTGCATCCCACTGAGGCTGAGCAGGAAACCCACAGGCAAGAGGCTCTGTCGCCAGTGGCTCCTCCTGGCCCTGGTGCACAGCCAGGGGGAAACCTGGGTGCAGCAGAGCATGCAGGAGCATTTTCTCCTCTCAATGGACAGCCCCCCCCCCCAGTCAAATATCTGCAGCCTGTGCATGAAGGAGGAGAAAGATACACTGAAAAGGTAATTGCATTATTCTTTGCAGAGTTAGAGGCTGCGCTGTTAATGTTCAGACACCACTTGCTGTGGGCCTCCTTAAGCTTTTTTTTCATATTAGTAGCACCATAGAAGGCAGCGTTGCAGAAAAACATTTGTAGAAATTGGTGAAAGCCCTGTGAGATCAGTATTCTTATTGTTGCTTCTGAGTTAGAGGTGAGGGAATTAGCACAGCAAGGCTAATAGGGGAAGACTTGCCATTCAGAGCCAAGTCATCTGTTGTTTTAATCCACTTCTAACTCTCCATTGTCTAGTGACATTAAGTAATTGGTTTTCTAGACTCCCTGGTGAAATAACATTAATTGTCCGACCTGCCATCAGTATGTGCTGGTCCTTCCCTGGCAGAGCAGATTGGCCACTTTCTGCTTCCTCCACAAGCAGAACTAAAAATGATTGTCCCCTTCTCTGCTGATTTAGTCTCTTCCTCTGCCCTCGTCCCTGAAATACCTGAGTTAGAAGGCTTGTTCTACAGAGTGCTAAAAATGTGTATCATGTCCTAAGTTATTCTGGTCAAGCTTAGATCGACATCCAAGTTAGAAATTATAAAAGCAAATGAAATGTTACAGGAGATATTGTTGATTGCAAAAAATATTGGAGGGGGAAGGAGGGGTGGTGTATGCATAGAGAAGCACTGCTGTTTTGGCTGTAACTAGTAATGTAACTATGGGGAGCAGAAGGTTCCTGCTGGTTTTGATACTACCATTTCCTTAATTCTTGCCAGGATACCTGAAACTGGGATAAGTACCACTTCTTGGTGATGTAAATCTGTGAAACACAAGACCCAGGACTGGATCTCCTGAATTGTCAACTCCAGTGTCTTGCTGACACACAACTGCACTGTACATAAATCTATACATAAATATACTGGAAGGATGTTGTTCAGCAGAACTACTTTAAAAAGCATACATACAGCAAAAGAGAAATAAGGCAGCTCATGAAAATAGCTCCCAGAAGGAGCTCCTGGTTCTTCTTAGGCATTCTGTGGGCTGTAGCCACCAAAATAAGACTATTTCATTTCAATTAATAAGTATAAAAGGTGGATTATTTCCACCATTGCTGATTCTTTGATATCTTTCTATTTCAGTAAGAAAGTTTCTAGTCTTCTGAAATTCTGGGGAAAAAAACGTAACAACCAAGATGATGAAGTCCTGCAGAACGGAAGAATGAAAAAATTCCCTTAGCATCTCACAAAATTTCTCCACTGATAAAATCCTATTTTTTTAAAAATAATCATATAAGAGGAAAAAATCATTACAAAAAGCTGTCCCACAGCTGTAAGTATCAGACTGGCACAGCTTTACAAGACAGTGTAGCATTTTTATTGTGTTTATTTATTTTACTGATAATAAAGACAAAGTTTTATCTGACACAATTTGGATCACTGTAATATACAGTAGTAAGCAGTTGGTGCTGTTAAAAACAGTGTTTCTGTCACCTGCAAAAGTCAGTTTCATTTCTGAAACTGTAAGTTGACTCCATCGGTGACGTATTTTCTACAGTCTTTGTGTTATTTATGCCTCATCTTCTGTCTTCAACTTCTTAATTAAAGTGGAATTGAATGCACTTGTTTTAAAAGGCAACATAGTGGACATGATTGATGAAGAGTAGCTGCAAGAATCGGCACTCTGAAACCACTTGATCTGACTGTCAGAGGACTTTCTAAAGGCTAAATTAGAAGGGCAAAACAAAGGAGCATTTTATGTTGAGACTGCAGATGGTAGTCTGAACCCTGGGGTCTAGGCAGATTAATTTCAGTATGAATTTATAATGCTTTAAGGATATACTGTTGCTGTATTGATAACAGTGTAATTAAAGAATCACTGTAGATTGATTTAAAGATGTAGTAAAAACGAAACCTTGAAGGAGAAGCTGAAACTTCCAAGAAAAAGTCTTTCTTTCAAGGGACAGTTCCAGGGCCCTTTTCCCTTTCTTGAATATCCCAGTTGTCTTGTTGTTTTCAGGAGCTTTGATACTTGGCCAATACTTGAGCACAGAGTAATGAAAACAAGAACTCTAAAATCCTGATTCGTATTTTTTCACCAATGCCTTTGAAATGTCTGAGGGCAGAATTTCTTCTTTGAGGTTCATCTATTTTAAATGTTTGTGTTTAGCTGAGCATAGTTTGACTGAGTAATATTATCTGATGCACTCTAAGGTTTAAAGTTAGGGTGATATATCAGTGTGCATTCCATAATGTTCCTCTCACTGTATCCCATCTAAGTATTAGTGAAGTATAGATGGAGTGATCAGAAAATACCATTCTGGATGTTGGCTTTCTCTGTTAAGACTGATGCAGCAGAGGGCAAACATTTTTTTTTTTGTGCTTATATATATTTACATGCTTCTGAACAACTGGAAGCTGACAAGTATACCTAAGGTACTAATATTGAGGTGGAGCAGTCAATATTCAGTCTGTCTCAACAACAGATTTAAAGAGAGATAAGATTTGGGAGAACTAGATATATGTAAGGTCCTTTCCAACTCTAACTATTCTATGATTCTTTGTTGGACTATTATTATCTTTTTATATAGTATGAGAACTGAACACAAGGACCGCCTTTGCTCTTAGTCAACCTCATGTCTAAGTAGAGTGAGAGTAGTATGAGATATAGGTGCATATTGTAGTAAAAGTCATCTTCCTAGTAGGAAGAATGTACAAAGACCACTTGAACTCTCCCTGTTTCCCCAGGATGGAATGGCAGGAAATTTGCAGGAGGCTGCTAGGGTTTAGATTTGACCGTAAAGGACACAGGAAATATTTATTTAGAATTAGAATTGGCACCTGCTCCTTCGGTGGTGTGGTAGGAACTACTGAAAGGTGCCATTAAGGAAATGAGTAGGTGGAGGCCTGGGAGGTGACTGGGAGGTCTGACAGCCAGTAAGAAGCTTTTTGCTAAGGGCCTGTTTGTATCTGTGGGGGCACAAACAAGGAAAAGTGACCACTAATACTGTGTTTATATAGGCCTTCAGTGGATTCCAGCAAAATATTAACCTGAAGGGCAAGTTTAGAGCCCTCATGGAGATCTACTAGCACAACCATATTCAGTTCATCTGCTTTCTTACTCAGAGAAGTGGCTGTGAAAGTAATTTATGACACCCCTAGATCCAGGACTTATGATACAGTGATTCTGTCCTGGTGATGAAGGCATGATGGACTGTTCCACCAGCTTATACTTATCAGCTTTTACAGTAGTGTCTCTGCCTCTCCAGCAGGAGCTTTTGTTACACTGACAAGGGAGCTGCTGCTGAGAAGTCCTACACCAGAGAAATTCTTATTTAGGGTAGGGTTCCTTTGCAATAGTCCAGTAAAGAAAGGGAAAATTTAGACATCTGGTGCTCAGTATCTAATGGCACAAGTGCTGTCTTTCAAGATTTGTTCATCCTCTTTTCTTTCAGTAAGATCCATCTTTTCCAATTTTAGTAGGCTACAGTATAGGTGCCTTGCACCTGGGCTTGGCAGGTAATCCCCTTTAGAGTCATTTGAGACCCAGTTAGTTTATCAGTGGCAGTCTGGGGGCATGTTTCATCTGATTTCAGACTCTACTGACTGCTGAAGAGATCTCTATCGACTGTGAAAGGAGTTTCAGTGACAAGCTGTGATACAAACACTTACTTTGTAGATCCCTAAAATGACAGCAGATGAATCCAGATCTCTGATCACACATTCAAATTTTGAAAATGGATAATCCCAGAGGACATACCAGACCATTATAAGAGAGTAGAAAGGAATCAGGACCTGCATTCAGGGATGGATTTACAAACGCTAGCTTCTCCACCTTACTTAGCCATTTTACTAGCATATTTGGCTTAGATTCGTAGATGTAACTTCACTGGACCCATATTTCCTTTTTATACTGACAACTGTGCATGGACAAGGCATGGTCAGTGCTTTGGGCTTTGCAGGATTACATTTTTTCATTAATCTCTCCAAAGCATCTGAAAGGGAGTGATCCAGTCTAGGAAAAAGGCTCATACAATTTATTCTTTCCATAATCAAGTGAGAAGCAAAGACTAAATTACATCTCTCAAAAGCAGTGTTCAGCCTGTGCCCTAGGTAGAACATCTCTGTACTGGCCATCCTTTGAAGAAGGACATGAGGTACTCGCATTAACCATTATGGGTTTGTTTTAAGGGAGCTTGGGTTCTGTAAACAAGACACAGCAATGTTTTCGTCTGGCAATCCACACATTTTGCAATAGCTTTCAGAGGCTGTAATAGGAGACAAAAAAGTAGCCAAGTAGCCAGGAGAGAAAGCGAGCCTTCTCTCCAAACAGAGGGAGCTCTTTCCTAACCACAAGCAGTGGCGTGTACTGCTTTCCCCCACGTGGCAGTGACATGCTGGAGGGTGAGATAGGCTCACTGAGGGAGAAATTCAAGTGGAACTTGTTACAAAGCAGCTCTGCTGGACAGCTCTACAATAAAGCATTTGTTCTGAGGATACTCACTATCTCACTTGTTCTTGTGAGCTGTTATTCCAAAAGCATAACCACAAACCATGCCTTTATGGAACTAGTCCTGATGTGGCCCCGTAAGTTGCACTTGTAATGCCTCTTCATAAGGCGTGTCTTATCCCATGTATTGCTTCTGCTGCCTTTGCCTCAACTCTCTGTGTCCACCTGGAAATGCTGAGACCAGGACTGTGCCCTCCACTGTAGATGCCAGTGAACAAAGCTGCAAGAATATGCTAGAAAGTACTGCTGGAAGAACGACCACAGGAGACATGTTGCAAGCAGCCAGGGGTAACAACTCTAATTTGAACATTTTTGTGTGGTTTTCTTGCAGACTTCTCTTTAAGCAGCAAGTGAGCTACTCGTGCAACCAAAACCTTGTGGTTGAGGCTATGGACTTCTAGCTCTGCCCATACCAGTGGAAGAGGTTACTGCTTCTGCCTGCTGGAGGTTGCTGTTCCCTCAGCTCACAGCTGAATTGCTCCTGTGAGTACACCCTACCCTGGTAAATTCACAATGTGCTGGATAGGCAACGTCTGGTTATTTAAATATAGTTTTGAGCTCCTGTCCTGTCACAACAGGACCCAAGCTGAAGGTTGCTGCACCTTCAGTTGTGCTGGCACAGTATGACCACATTTACACTATAGGATTAGCTTAAAAATGGCTTGCTGGATGGCACGAAAACAACAGTATCGGCAAAGAGCAAGAGATACGGAATTTATCTGTTACAGCAGTTAGCTTTTGCCAACAGAAATAAGACCGAGACTAGGAAATCTAATTCTGTTGTATAGAATTAGCTGCCATGAAGAAGACAAGAAAAGCCTATGCATCCACTGAGTCCTAAAATATACAATTCAACTTAGCTGCAAATTCAGGAGTTAAGAGCTGGATGTATGCTTCTTACAATGAAAGAAATTAATGGCATGTAGGGGTCTTTTTTTCTTAGCACTGATTTTCTATTGTTATACCGCATAGAATCTGGCTCCAAACCCAGACACCTGTTAGCTCTTGGTGGATGATATTCTCCCTGCTACTTGCAACAGGTTCCCACAAACAGTAGTGCACCTCAGCTTTGACAGTGCGTTTCATCAGACAGTGATCAGTGTTCTCAGTCACAAAAGCATTTCCTTATACAACTGCGTATATCAGGACCATCTGGAGACCCCCACCATAACAGTGCAATAAAATATACTTTATATTGTGACATTGTGCTTATTATAAGTTCAGTTCTTTCAACAGACGTATAAACCAATAACTTTCCTTGTGTTAAATATTCCCCAAAGAAAAGTAAATTGACCTCTTCAGGGATTCTCTGAGGATCAGAAAAATGTCCTTTCAGTATCTGTTTTCCATTATTGTCATTACAGAGGGTGATGATAATCCTTTCAGCATTATTGTTTCGACATGTGCATGATTTATAGTTGGACATCTAAGTTCATTTGATGCTGCTGTTGAGAGCAGCGCATTGTATCAGAGATAAAAGAAACGAAACAGACATGTAATCTGATAACTAACTTGTGAGTGCAACAGAAATGTGGTCTTATTTAACATGATTATAAATGACTGCTTGAATTTCAAATCATCAGCAGAGTGTAAATGCTCTGAGACAAATATTATAAATAAACAATTTCACAAGAAGGTATTCAGATCAGCTGATAATATCCCAGTGAAAGGACAAAGAGCTCTGCTGTGCACCCTGGCATTGGGTCCTGCTGGAACTCCTAAGACAGACAAAAATCCTCAAAGAGATCAACAGGAAGTTCACATAAACAACAGCAGTAAAGAGTCTATTAAAAGCATCTCTACTGAATTAGAAGCCCATTTGTTGTTTGGGGGTTTTAATAAAAGGAGCTGTAATAAATTGTGCCTACACAGGTGCTTGTACATGGCAGCAGAATAAGTGAGGAAACAGCTTGTGCACAGCAGACATTTGCTGTTCCCAGACAAGGTTACCCACAGCAACCTCTGCTCAAAAATATTTCAGGCTAGCACACAGTGGGATTTTTTTGATATGATGTCAATGAATTCCTAACAACAGCTTACCTGAAGCACCCTGGAAAACCAGAAAAACAGCAGTCCATTTTCATATCAAGCATTGTGTCTTCAGAAAGAAGCATAGGCAAGTTTGTGGGTAGGATGTCAGGGTATTCCTATGGAGAAGCAGATGAAAATGTTCATATCTCAGCTACTGGGCACCAGTTCTCACCACGCTGGGTAACACATCAAGCTGTAAGGGCAGCCAGTGTGACAAAACCACATTTTTACTTCTGCTGCTCCTTCTCAGTGGAATAAACCTCAGCTAAGAGCTGGGTCAGTCTCAGGACTCTCAAGTCAGATATCCCAGTTTTTTAGGGAGATGTAACTCTGTGCAAGAGGCTTGTGTGGCCACATGCACACGTCTACAACTAATCTGGAGACACTTAGCTCCTCATGTTGACTGTGGTGAGAAGTAGGCACTCTCAGGGTCTCATACTTCTGGATGAGATTAACTGTGTCCTAGAAGACACTGCTTATCCCCAGTGACTATGACAGTTGTATGAGGCAACTGTATGTGGGTGTCTGTGCTGGAGATGTCAAAAGGTAACTGAGATCAGACACAATGCTTGGCAAATATCCGCCTTTATTTTATAATGTTGGAGATGCTCTTTGTTTCCTACTTGTGCGTTGTATTGAGTAACGGAGTCAGTGACATGGAGGTCTTTTTCTGTCTTTTAAGTGAAATACTGGGATACAAAACGAACCAAGAACATCAGTCTATTTATAAATGTTTCATTAATAAGTGCTGAATTCTGGTACAGATACCCTTGCTTAGTAAAAGTACCCTTTCTTAGTTAAGAAGAAGCTTTATCCAGTTTCATTCAATAGAAATTAAATTGTTAAATTGAAAGCTGTGCAGATTCTACCAAATATTAAAAATATGTGGACTGAATATAGTTTACTAGAATGACAGAGTTGATGATAGAAACCCAAAGACCTGCATCTCAGTGTTATGCTGTATTAGCTAATTGTTTTCTCTGACATTAAATTTATCTTCATTTCTGGGTGCAACTGGACCATATCCTTCTAGGACAGCCATCATTATCGCTCCAAGGGCTGATCTGAGCCTCTGTGATAAATCTGTTCAAGTCACTAATTGGTGCTATGCTGGCTTAGCGCAGCTGGAAGGTAAAGGCTATTATCTAATGCTATCCAGGATTTGACTGAAAAATTACTGATGAAATTATTCCTATTACAAATTCTGATTTATTCAAAACAGAATTTTTAGAGATGGTTTTAACTGGATTATGAATAAAAATGGAAAACTTCTCCCTGAAGCAAAATCATTTAAAAAGGAATCTTATCCAAAACATTTCATTTTGGTAAAACCATAATAACTTACTTCACTTACACAAAAGACGTATGTGATATGACATATCTCTGTATTCTCAAACATCGGATTTAAAAATTGCTTCAAAGCAAATATTTTATTCTGAAAATATTATCTGTTAATATCTAAACCAACAGAACCTTTTTTTCTCTTTTCAGTGCTTGTGAATTAAACATATTTCAGCAAAACCAACCCAGTTTCTCAAAGTAGTGCCAATGGACAGTCTCACAGTCCGACAGCAGTTCTTTGTCCAGGTCCCATTACAAACTTCTCTCCCATATTTCAATTTCTATGTGAAAAACCTTTGAAAATAGGAACTAGGAAGAAATATAGTTGAACTTATATTATTCCATCCTCTTTACCTCCCTGATGCATCACTAATACATTCTATTAAAAAATGCACTTATCTATGTGTCATGAGATGAAAAGATAGTTAAATCATCAGCTGTGATGTTTATTTAATTTAACTAAGAGAGGGATTTAATTGCTATGACTGATCTTTATATACAGATTTCTCTTTTTTCAGACTGTGAACTGTGTTTTTGAAATTAGCCTGAAAGTAGCTGAATATGTGACCCTCAGCAGCAACAACAAATGGTACACAGCAGCTCTGACTTGCTATCAGAGTAATGGATCATTTTAAAGAACCTGGAAATGATTAAACACGGGTGCTGCTGCATGCAGTCTTTAATTGATTGATTTGAGTTTGCGGTCAGAAAATTACTGTCAGCTACAGCTTATCTATAATTATCAGTAATCAAAACCAGACTTTTCCCTCTTCCTAATACTGTAATGCTCTTTCAGTGCTCTTGACATATGTGTGACTCAGGCATGCATCTGCAGTTGCCTGACAGTGTTAGCCTGAATAGCATTATGCTCCAGTACACGCTCAACAGAATAAAGAAATACCTTTGTACCTCTGAAATAATCACTGTGAGTAAAGAACAGAGAATTTGGCAGGGAAAAGTCTGAGGTTTAGGATATTCTTTTCATGTTGTGCTGATGACAAGGGAACAGCAGACAAAAATCACTTTCTTTCTTTCTCCCACCCTTGCTTGTGTACTGGGTGAAGAGCAACCAGAGAGCTCCTGGAGAAGGAGTAAACTTTATTCCAGATCAGTTAATGGAAACACAAAAAATCATCCCATTCTCTTGGGCATCCCTCCTGGAGTGATTAGAAAGATATTTTCTTTTAGACTACTACCACTTATTAGCAAAAAAAAAAGCCTATTTTATTTGTTAAGAAAGACCTGAATAGTATTTTATGTTATTGTGCATAAAGACTTTCATCATCAGTCACTTTGGAACCTGCTATCTTTGTCCCTAGGACTCAGTCTCTACAGTCTTTTGAGCAAGCATCTTGTAGATGTGCTTTATAAACAGGTAACATCTTCTCCTATTAGCTAATGCTGATAGACAAATGTATGCCTGCTTTCTGCTACACTCCAAAACACATAAATTATGGCTGGATTTCCTATCTTTTTATTTATATGTTAAAGCTGCAGAGACTTGCACATGGCAAGTTGTTTCAGAGAAACCTACCAAAGCATTTGTGGTGAAAGAGAATATGCACTATACTGGACAAGGGCCTGAGCAACCAGAGCAGAAATGCTGGGGCCAAACAGCTCTCACTGTACGGAGAGATTCACAGTCCAGAGCATTCTGCTGTAGCTCTGGGATTTCTACCAGCTCTCCTGCTCCTACACTAAATCAAAATCCAACAGTGGCAGCTCAGTGTGCTTCCTCTCTTCTCAGAGTGGGCAAGAATAATAGGCAAAGCTTAAAGCAGTCAATGTGTGGCTGCCTCTTTTTGTCTTCCTGTAAAATGGATTGTTAGTATCACTCTGATACCATGGGTTTGGGGTTTGTTTTTTTTTTTTCCTTAGAAAACTCTTGCAGCAGAAAATACTATGAAAAAAGGGGGAAAAGACACATTTGTGCTTTGATACCTTGCAAAGGGGAGATCCCTGCTGTTCCATCATTTCCCTCATTTATCGGGGAGGTGTTGCATTACACTGGATAGAAATGCTACCCCAGAAAATGGTAAAACGTTGCAAGAGAAGCTGCCGATGTCAAAAATATTTTGGCCCCCACTGAATTTCTCACTGACAAGAACTGAAAGGAACCACAGTTGACAGGATGATAAATTTCTACTGCAGCTTTGAGACTGGGAGTGCGAGTTGGCACACAGCAATCGCACTTCTTAATCAGTTCAAGATGGATTTGGAAGGGGCACCCTGTCTTGGTCTTCCATGTCTTGTGCAGAAAGAATGTTTAAGATCAAGTATAAATTTCACCTCTGAATACCCAGTAGCAAAACTGGAAGAAAAGCAACCCCTGGAGTGGCGAAGAGTAGAATTAGTGAGAACCCTGGTGGGAACCGGCACAGCTTTTCAGGACACAGTGCCTTTATGCCACTGGGTGTTAGTGTTGGAGTTGAAGTCAGGATAGGTTAGCTTTTGCTACACCAGACCCAACTGGCCTACACATTATGTCCCTAGAAGCAATATTCTATGTGGAAGCTGCATGTGCACATGCTGATGGATTTTGTTGCTAGCCACCACCTGAACTAATGTGCACCAAAAGCATCGGAAATTCTGTTGAATCCAACACTGTTGGAGCAGGTCTTAGGAGTTTACATAGGATAAGTGGCTATGCAGCTCCTCTGATTGCTGAAGAGACACCAGCAAAGAAAGGAAGGCTAATGGCTTCATAATTCACAATCAGAAAGTGATAATTGTGCTCATCTAATCTGCCACCCTGTACGACATAAACCACAGGATTTCTTTAGCATCTTTAGTTTTGGACTTTCACCCCTCATGAGCTGTTCACTTTAACTAAACTCACTGTCTATTTAAAGTCCCATTTCTAGTCTGAGTCTGTCATGCCTCATCCTCAAATTGATTGCTTCTCCGGAGCCTACAATCTCCTCAGAAACACTTCATAGCTTCCTTTTCCATAATGCTATTGACTAACTTTTGCCCAGAATTCCCAAGACCTCAGAAGACTTCTATATTACATTTTATTTTTGTGCCTTATTGCAGGCTGTTTTCGTATACTTCTGTGTATGAAGATGCAAGCTCCCACACAAAGAAACCCACAGACCACAGTAACCTCTTGAATGGGGGAAAAAAGTCTCCTGTTGTTATGTCCATTTTTGGGAAGCGCATATGAACTACTCGTAATCTGAGTTCATCCAAAACTATTTTTGAAGTCTCACTGTCAGCATTTTTGTCTCAGCAATATTTCTGCTCTGCACTGAAAGTCACTAAACTGGAACATTAAGCTTTCAAAAAGAGGAATTAGAAATGTTTGTGTTGAGCTCAATGTACTTTTCAAACAGGAATAAAACTACTAGAGAGAGCTTATCTCCCATCCCAAGAAAAGAAGCCATGGATGCGTTATATCTTTCATTTTCTTATCTGTCATCATAAAGTGTGTTAAATGACAGGTTTGGGGTTTAAAGTTTCTACATATCAATCTGCACATTTAATTCTTCTTTAAGTCGTATGTCCATAAAGTGTAGCATGACAGCATGTTAGCTATTGAAGGCTAATAGCTGCTATTTTTACCTCTGAACAGTGTTGAGCAAAATTAGCCAAGACAACCAGAAGACAAAAGCATATGCTTGCCACCAACTTTATACCTCTAAGAAAATGTCTTCAAGTTTTCTGCCGTTTTCTAACTCTCTCCAATTCTGGATCTTGCCAGGCTTCCCGGTGAATTTCTTTTCTTCTGTGTGGGTGCCGTGGACCCAGGAATCCTGTTACTGATATGAGAATGTCAGTTCTCTTCAGTGATCTGAATGGTGATTGTCCAGCAATGTTTGTCATAACTTGTGTTTTCAAATCCCCTTTCTTCCTGAAAGAGAAGCCTACACATCTTTAAGTAAGCTGTTCACACCAGTTGGTTTACTGTTCTTTTTTAATAAGTCAGAGGTTTATAAGTGAAGAACTCTCTCTTCCTAAATTTAAACTTTGCTATCAAAAGTATAGGAAAATATGGTGTGTTTACAGAGTTACTGAAAATTCTTACTAATAAAACAAATCTTTCATAGGTACTCTTTTCAATCTTCTGCATATTTTAGTCAGTCAATGCTAACTGTTAACAATCATTAGCAAGCTGTTACAATTGTTTTTCATGTAAGCCTGTATTACTTACATACACAATTCTTGTATTTTTCTCCCTAAAACGCTAAACAGTGATGGTCATATTCTTCAGCAGAAAGTTCCTAAATGCCCACTTGCAGATCAACTGCAGTCACAAAGAGAAATTCATAGATACTGTAGACAAATCAGTTTTCTTAAATAATAGTATTTGCTTATGTTATTTTAGCTTACTATTCTCACTTGATGATAATGCGGGTATATAAATTGTAATGATTAGTAAAATCTCAATAAACTTCAGAGGTTTCTAAAAGAGGTCTCTTCATCCCAATTGCACATGTTTTTACATTAGTTTCCTGCTACATTCTGATCTGGCACAGGCAGGAAAAAAAGATCCAAGAATTAATATCTCTTTTTAAAATAAATCTTTGCTTCTAAATATCAAAGATTATTTTACCATGAAATGAGACTCATGAGCTGCAACCACTGTTTCACAAAGACCCTGGAAAAGGTAGAAGTAAAGGACCTGTACATTTCTATGCATATCCTATAACCACATCAGTCCTTTGCTAAAGAATGATCCCTAGGACAAAAAAATACAATATAGGAGCAACATCAGAGGGAAACAATGACAAAAATCTAAACTTATAGGCAACACTTTACTGCTCATAGCATATAACATGCAATTCTAATAAAATCTAAGAAACTATTCTGGTAGCAATTCAGATAAAAACTAGGAAACATTATATTCTACCAGAATTCTGGTATTATAAGATTTGTCTAGCTAGAAAAAAGAAGCTATCGAAGATCATTTGCAACAGATTCAGCTAATTATACAAATTATCATTATGATACTGTGATGGTTTTAACCCACTCTTGGAAAGGTGAATCTACACAGAAAACAAACCAATCCTGACAAACAATTTGATAAACCTACAATGTACAGGAGGCTACTTTCTACCTTTTAAAAACCTTTCAAGTGCCATAAGCCAGAGTCCAGAAATGAAAACAGAACACCGAGAGGAGTATAAGAGTGATATCTGGGACAATGGTCTCAGTACCTTAGTATATGTGCAATATGCACAGGACTACATTAAAATCCTCTACTCATCTTACTTTTTCCTATTTAAGTTAACTTAAGCTACAAAGAATGACGTATTTGTGAACAGCAGGAAAGAGCATAGTCCATGCTCTAGCATGAAAGATAGTGCACTGGCTCATTAAAAAATGAATGGGAATTGCTTTCAGAAAGCTTATCCATTAAATACATGTTATTCCTTCTGCAGGGACCTAATGTAACTTATTATCCTCCAACACAATAAGGCTTTCTTTTCACAAATGAGGGTGAGACAAACTGGTTAACTGCTTGCTTATTCTAGATGGACCTTTCAAGGACATTTTACTGCAAAAAAGAGCTTCCAAAGAAAGGTGGAAGAACTTGCTTTTATTTTTCAACCATTTCATATTCTAGTTCTATTATTCTTTATATATTTATATTCAGTATTCACCAAAATAGACTTGTCTGTTGTACTTGAACGTTCTCATTCGTCTGAACTGCAGAGGTAATTAAAAGAAAGAAAGGAGATGGAGAGTTTTCTGAGGTATATTTTTGTCAGCAGTTTAGATTTAAGCCCATGAAATTCGGAAGAATTCTTAATGCATTTGGCACCTCCTCTTTTTTAATATTTATATACATATTTTTAACTCTTTTCTTCAGGGATTTTATTCCCAACAGATGACATTTCACAGCCTTGTACAGTTGTCATTAAATAACGTTTTTTTTCCCCTACAATAAAAATGGCAAGATCTGTGGAATATAATCCAGCCTAAAACAGCAACATAAAATGCCTATGTTATCACAAAATGGGCTTTTATTTAACTTTAATGAAATGTTAAATCCAGCAAGATTCTTACCAAAGGAAGTCCAATTCAGTTGCTTACAGAAGACACTCAGGTCTCTAATGATCAGCATCTGATTCCTTTTACAACTATCAAAATGCACTTAAAACATTAAACAGACATTTCGTTTTACGTAGAATTGGAGGTAAGATGGATACATAAGTTCTGCAAGTATAGATATATAAACTGGGAAAATAAAAAGCAGCCACTAAACACTCTGATCTTTTGCTTAAGAGAGGGGTAAAAATGTACCAACCACATTTCTTTCAAACCCATCTCTTCGTAAGCTGCTGGTGAACTCCAACTCACTTCATTTAAAGACCTGTTCTTGGTTCTAATTATGTAGGAATGTCCTGTGCTCTACTGCTGAAGTATTTTTTGCTATTTTAAACAAATAATAAAGCATTAAATGATTGTGAGCAATCTCAGCTCTTGAAAGCGAATAATACAGAGCTCTTACTTTACCAGTGACTGCTGCTCAGTGTAACTACGAGTGTAACAGAGTTAAATGACTTCTGTATATCTGTATAATACCACTAGCTGGTCCTTTTTCTTTTTAACAGATCCTGAAGGGCAATCCCACTACATAAATATGTTTCCTGTATTTGGAGTAATGGAACCCAGGCCAGCGTAAGCCCAGTACTACCCAACACTTGATTTTCTGGGGTATTTATAGACATGATCTTTAAAGCAGCATTAATATGACCCATTTTAGGGTAACTGAGAATTTGGCCCAATACCCTTGCCCCTCCCAGGGCTATAGCTGTCAAGGTTTCGAGTAATGGAATCCAGTAGCATGAAAGAGTAAATTTATTTTGCTTAGGCACACACACACACACACACACGTGGGAACATCATAATTTCCTATGACATTTAAGAGAAGAAAATCTCTCATACATAATGTTCTAAAGGTTGAATATTTGGCTACCAATTTTTTCCAAAATAACTATTAAAGTTGTAATCGAAAGAGTTCCAGGCCACAGGGTTGGGTGGTTAAATTACACACTGAGGGGGAGATGGGCTGTGAACACTCAATGTGAGCTTTATTCTCTCCAAAAATTCTTTCATTAAGGAAAACCGAAGACAGGCAACTCAATTTTATAATAAGAAAGTGCTTTTTTTTTTTTTTTTTTTCTATTGAACTGACCATTTTGGAAACTCAAAGGTTTCCAAGTATGCTATTAATTTTTTACAATGTCAGCATGCTTTTTATAAACTGTTTGGAGGGTTTTTTTTTTCTGAATTTTAACAGACGTCCGTTTTGGAAATATTTTACACTCCAGAGGAAAGATTTTGCTTTCCCTGAAGTGGGGAACAGTATCATATTTAAGCCATATGATCTATTTTTAAAAACGCCATAAATATAGAACAAGCCCTTTCCAAATTGTTCACATTATAAACAGTGCCTAGCAAGAGCTGCAGCAAGGGGTTTGTTTGCTCTTAAAGGAGGTTTCTTGCATGGGTTTTCTCTGCAAGTATCAGGGTGAAGGCATAACACTGCTTCAGCTTCACTGGGGCTGGGCATATCTTCGCTGCCCTTGTGGCTACCTCCTATCTAAGTGATCCAAAGGCCACTGAAGGCAGTCGGAAGCCCTCCAGTAAGGATAATAAGCTTTCCTTAAACCGTCTAAATAGATGTACAATGAGGGTAGATGCTCCAGCATGCAGTGATATAGGAGGAATTGAGTCCCATTAGGACTGATTGTGTTCATTTGGTCCCATTTCTGTAGTACCACTGTTGTCTGCAGTGGTCACCACCAATATGGTCAAAACATGGTTTTGAATTGCTTCCACCCTGTCTTATCTGAAGACAAGTAACTGTTAAGCTTACTTAACAGTTAAGTTTGAAACTGTTAAGTTTGAAACTGTTAAGTTTGAAAGGTCATGGTTTTAAAACCTACTCCATTATAACTGAAACATGAGAACCTTCGCGCCCTTCAGAAATCAGTGTCTTTCAAGAAGACTTTTTTCCCATCTCATCCATAAAATATTCTATACTTTCAACCTTGAATGTTTCAAAGACAATGTTTTAATGCTGTGTTACGAATAAGCTACAGCTATTTTCTTTTTTCCAGACTTTCTTTGTTGCTTTTTAAATTGGGCTGGTGGTAACAAAAAGTCTTAGAGGCAGATACATCCATCCTTTCCTTACTGCTCCCACCACCTCAAAACCAAATTAAAACATATTCTCAGCGTATTGGCAGCACAGAGAGCATGAGCTGCAAGGAGTGTGTCCAGTGGGAAGGACCTGCTCAGCCACTGTGTGGGTGAGTGGTGCAGCTCTGCCAGGCTGCCTCAAAGAGCTGCCAGGTTTTAGACCACCCGCTTGCATGTTCCTTCCTCCCTTACCCTGGTTTAACAAGGAGGCGAGGCCTTGCCTCTGAAACAGAACTTCTTTCCAGGATTTTTTGTTTTCCTTTTAATTTATTTATTTTATTTAGAGGTGACATATAAAAGGCACAACCTGGCAAGGGATAGAACTGAAGAATTCAGTAGCTCTCCAGAGAAATCAGTTACAGCCCTGGGATTTTTCTCTAGGAACCCAAAGGAATTAATCTCCTCCTTTCACGTAAACAAGCCTTATGCAGAGCCTGGGTAATAACATAATTACAACCACACTTCACATACATATTACCATCTGCCCTTCTGTGCTCTGACAGCAGGCTTATGTGAAAAGAAAAAAAAATTATTAGCAGAGAATAAAAACATATCAGTAAAGAATAATGTGTGTTTCCTTATTAGAGAGCTTAGGTCCTCTCCTAGCTCCTTATTCCAGTACGTACAGAACTATAAAACACAGATATGTTCACAGGATATTAAGCATTAAAGTGCTGATGTCAGCAAGCCAACAAAAATGCAAAGGACAACATACAGAAGTGTTACTGGAGTTACCCACTGTTAAGTATGCATTTTATGATGAATTTTAAAGTTAACCCAAAAAGCCTGTTGATAGGGTAAACACATAAATTGCTAGATTAAGCAATTCATATAAGTCCCATACATTCTGTTCCCATAAGAAACAATTTCTTAGCACCACCAGCTGGAAATACAGCTGAGTCTTGACATATTTACAATAAGCACCAACACCCTTCATTCTTCTTCATCACTTTGCTAAAAACTTATATATTTCCTAATGTTCACCAGGCCCAGCTAGGCATGAAGACAAGAAACCAGTTATATACACACACATGGAAAGGCACATATATACATATATATATATAAAATATGTAAACAGTTATTTAATCAGTAACCTTCAGACTCTGAATTTTTTTTTAGGTGAATTTACCAACTACATTTTTCCCTTGTTCCTAGGGAAACAGCAAAATCTTTGTTTGCCTCTGACATCAACAACTTGTTTACTCTTAATCTAAACTTTGCGAGATCTCATTAATACTGCGCTGACGTTGACAGGCATGTCCTCAGTAATTGTCACTAAAGAGTTTGTGAATGTGTGTGCATGAATATGTATGATACAGAGACAGACAATATGCACGCAGCCTTTTCAGAGCAAACAAACTGGGAATCCTGGCATTTTTAATCCCTGAAGCCTGTGCAGTGCACAAGGAGTGACCTGTGGGCAAATTGATGTAGAAACATCACATTCCTCACTCTTTCCTAGAAAAATCCTGCCAAAAACCTTGGCAAATGGTGCAGAACAGTTTTTTTACAATTAGGCCCCAGGGAGTCACAAGTATGAAACAGAGAGACAAAAGAAAGCAGAAAGCATCCATACACTGCATTTTCAAAAGTGCATTTATAAATAATAAGAAAGGAAGGAGGGTGTGGGGAGAGAGGTTTACAGTTTGGTCATTTTATCCCTTGAGTGCCATTAAATGTTCTAGGCTGCATGTATCTGGGACCATGCCAAGTGTTTCATGTCCTTTCCACAGCGTTGCTGAACATTCCTGCCAGATCCTCCCAAACCTAAGCCTGCTGACTCTTCCAGGTAAGAAACAGCATTCAAGAAGGTGTTAGTGATGTGGGCTGAGCACTGCAACACAGGATCTGTACAGAAAAGGCTTCCCTTCTCTGCTCAGTGCTGAAGTAGTCAAAGAGTTTGGTCCCTATGGAGGTTGAGTGGCCTGTTCCTCAAATTCGATGGTCTGATTTTAAACTTGCCAGAAGCTCAGGGCTCCTGCACCCAAAGTAAGATCATCTGGAGAATAAACGGGATCAGTCTGGATGTGCAAGATTGCAAGGTCAAGTCCTGCTATACAACACACACGTCCTTGGCATCCTTTTTCTTTCTTACATAGGGTCATGGGGACAGTGAGGAACACTGCCAGGTTTTGTATGGAGTCTTTACACCTTAACACAGTGTTTATGAAGTCTTCCTCTTGTCCTGGGTTCAGCAGTAGCAGTCATTTTTCTCCTTCTTAGTACCTGGTGCAGTGCCGTGGTTTTGACTTTCAGCCTGGGAACAGCACTGATAACACCGATATTTTTAGCTGTTGCTCAGTAATGTTTACTCCAACCAAGGCCTTTCTGAGTCTCATGCTCTGCCAGGGAGGAGGAGAAGCTGGGAGGAAGCAGAGACAGGACACCTGACCCAAACTGACCAAAGAAGTATTCCATACCACAGCATGTCATGTCCACTATATAAACTTGGGGCAGTTACCCAGAAGGGCTAGATCACTGCCAGGGTTGGGCTGGGTATCAGTCGGCAGGTGGTGAGCAGTTGTATTCTCTTCCCTTGTTATTTCCTTTATCATTATTATCATTGGTGGTAGCAGTAGTGGTTTGTGTTATACCTTAGTTACTGGACTGTGCTTATCTCAAACCATGGGAGTTACATTCTTTTGATTCTCCTCCCCATCCCTCCAGGAGTGGGGGAGAGGAAGGGGGAGGAGTAAGCAAGCAGCTGCATGGCTGACTGGGCTTCAACTATGACACCTCTCTTTGTGGGTCTATTGAAAAAACACTCTACAAAGCTACAAATCTTGGCATTGACCTGGAGCTAGAGTGCTTCTTAAATATCATTTTGTCTTTGAATTTCTTGGGTTTCTCTTCACTTAGCATAATCCCTCCTGATTTCTGTTTAACATGGGGAAAGCATATCAGAATCACTCTGCAGTTCTCTCATAAGCAGTAAATGAAGTTCTCTCATAAGCAAGAGTTAAACAGGACAATTCCAGAAAGAGTCCCAGAGCCACTTCTGCTATATACATTTCAAAACATGTTGTAATGGTCTTGTTACTACCCTTAAACAGCTGGACATCGTTACTAAATGACCTCTCTATATACAAACTTCTCAATGTTTCCTGATGGGCCATCTCTTCTTTGTTGATTTAACTTTCTTCCACATCTTGATGTCTTCTGTGTACCTCCTTTGATTATAGCAGCTTAAGTTTTAAATTTACCTTTAATGATAATACTGTAACAAATGGGGCATGAGACTGACATCTTCTGAATATGAAGACATGTAAACCCCACTTTTTATTGTCGCTATGTTGGGCATGTTTGCCTAAGAAATAAGGAAAGTGCTTGCTCTAAATTCCTGTCTCTAACCAAGGTTTGTCTACAGAGGGAAAGAATTGAAGTCTTTGTTTTTAATTGCGAATACATACCATACTTTCAAATTGGTTTCCTTATTTAGCAACAGGTTTCACTCTTTATGTGGTTTCCTTGCTTCCACTTTCCTCAGCAGGAGACAATATGGTCCTCTTAGCCTCTGAGGAACTGAAGATCTTTTGTGTTTCTGTATTTATCTTGACTATCTAGGACTTTGTAGCAGTTGTTTTTTTCCTGTATGAGAAGTCTGTATTTCAAGAATATCTTGGAAAAGACATGGGGTGAATGAAAAACAAACACCAAGCAAGAAGACCATGATGCATATGCTGCCTAAACTTTCCCTTGCCTTCTCCAGCACCCTCCAAATCAAACCCTCCACTAAAACTCAAAGCTCTACATGAAGCATATGTAAAAGCAATTAACTTGTCTGAAGAATCGATGTCTTTATGCTGCCTTTTAAAATAGTTCAGGTAAATCAGTCAAACAAATAATGAAAATCTAAATTAAACCAGTTGGACAGAGCCTAGAAAAGGTCAGTGTCCCTGGAAGTGCTGAAATAACTTTTCCCTATCAGCCAGCAAAATATATATTAACAAAGAAAAACCCTAAGCCAAATCTAATTGGGGCAGCAGGGCAACCTTATTTACAGAACATAGATGGTTTTCAAATACTCTCTAAATTGATTTTTCTTTTTAGAACACTGCTGCTGTTTCAATTAGGCAAATATTTAGCTGAAGGCATTGCCATACCAACATTCGGGAACCAAAAAGAGAAGCCACTTTCTGCTAATGTATAAAGTAAGAAATGCAAACAAAAAAAAACCAAACACAAACCAATCAACCACGACAAAAAGAAGAATCCTGAGTACCATGTGTCCCCAGAACCATGTGTGTGGTGACCCCACGCATATGCCAGCAAGTGCAAGCAAACTAAATGTGCTCATTAAGACACAATAACACTCCATGATGCTATGTGGAGGTTGTATGGTAACCATGCAGTCTCCAGCAACAGAGTTTGAACTTGAAGGAAGACTGAAAGGAAATTAAGAAAAAAGTAGTTATAGTCATATTCAGGTTGCAGTAATATTTGAAAATACTGACTTTAATAATACAGCTTACAGTTAATCTGTTGGCACAACTGTTGCCATCATTCCCTAAGAAATTCGGAAAGCTGAGGGTGGTCTTGTCGCTAAATCGCAGGACTGGGAATCAAGTTCTTCTTTCCAGAAAATGCCAAAGCTTCCCTCTGATCCTCAGCAAGTACTTTAACCTTTCAGTTCCCTCAACCTTCCAGTTTTCTCACAGATAAAATATCTAACCTATTTTAGCCCAGCCCATCCTTACTCTTTTCCAAGAAGGGCTTCTGGTAGTATGCTTCGAAGACTAGCACTGAAACTTTCCAGTGAGAAGAGCAAATAATTAGTGATACTGGAGGGGTTCTATCAGCTGAACATTGTCCTTTTATGACGCCTGATGGTCCCAGTGTGCAACACTTCAGTGAGAATTTCACCTACATTAAAACCCCATGATCAGATCGACTGCAACTCTCATTTCTTAAATGCTGAGCACCACTGATGTAAAACTGTACAAAAGACAATAAGGTCAATACACTGAAGCTCAGGAAATATACCAGAAGAAAAGGTTTCTTGTGTTAGAAAGTGTGTATTAGCTAAACTTTACATTTGGAATGCTGGTCTCCTGTGAACCCAGAAAATATTTTCCGTATGTCCATGTGTTGGAAGTTTCATAAAATGCTGAGCACGTATATTTAAAATAACTCTGACAATGTATTAAAAAGCTCTAAAATATTATGACATGGCCAATTTCCATGCTTTTTAAAATCCATGACATGACACAATATATTTTATGTGTGGAAATATACATCATAAATATTGGCCAATGTCATAATATTTTTAATGTTTTATATGTTGTCAAATCTGTTTTAAACACAGTATGTGTGCTATACATTTACTGAAACATAACTCAGAGAGATGCAGGAAATCAACTATATTCTTTTTCCATGTGGGTTTATTATATATTTTATGGTTTTGTTGCTCCTTACAGTGCAAGGTCTTTTTTTATCTTTTTAGTTACTTTCTTTTTCCTTCTTTCTTGCTTGCTTCTTTGCTTACTTTCTTTTTCTTGCTTCCTTGCTTTTGCTCACTCTCTATTGTTTTCACACTTTCTTCCTTGCTTTTTCCTCTATGTCTCTTGAACAAGGTAAATATTGTTTAAAAAACAAGACCAGGCTTTGTGGTTTTCTATTGATAACTTTTCTCATGTCTATACATCTGACCCAAGTAACTCCAAGTCCTGGACAGGTATTATTATGTTAACTTGGTCTAACCACTTTAAACCCAAGGAAATAGCTGCCTTTCCTAATGCTCCTGCAGCTCAGACCTTCTTAACCTAGCCAGAGTGCCGCAGCTCTGCCGCAGCACATTCAACCAAGTCCTCAGATATCACAAGTATAAGCACAGCAGCTGAAATCATGCAAGACCAGAAAGTCCCTTTCTTTGTGAGTTAACATTATTGCAAGGCAATAAAACCCTTTAAGGCAGAGTAAAAGTTCAGCACCTCAAAGTTATCATGTCTCTAAGCTGATGGTTGTCACCTTTGTGGCTTCCAAGAGGCCAGTTTTGGTGTGATGGCCAGTTGCTGTCACAACCACTTTCAGATGACTACCCCTGCAGTCCTACAAAGTGCCCATATTCCCGTGTGGACCAGACCCACCATCCATTTCAGGGACCAGACATGACTCAACTTTTGTCTCAGTAACACAATCTTCCACATCCAAAGACAAACTAATAATGCAGAGTGGAAGAGTTTCATCATGATGTAATGCTATAAGATAAAAATTATTAGAAAGATACCACATAAGATCCACTTTCTTACATAGACTGAAATCTCAGTCATGCTGAGACTGATAGGAAAATCCTACCTATCAAAAGGTAAAAGGCATTACCTTTAGCCTTCTTGTTTATCAGAGGCGACCATGAGCTTCTTCTACAGACACCTTTATAAAAACTGCTTAGCTAAGACAAGAGTAGGTCACACAGATGACTGTTTCAAAATGTTTTAATAGAAGAAGAGTATTTATGTAATTAATGATGTTCTTAAGGTGAAAGGGAGTGGTACAGTAGCTGACCAAAAAAAAACACCAAAACCCAACCAAAAAAGAATAAGAAAATGACTCAAAATATTTGAAAATATTGTTTCATGGGGTTTATTTTATTTTTACAGGTTTTTCCCTTTCCCTTTTTTATTCTTCCTCCATTTTCCCTTTAGAAATGGAAGGGAAGCTTAATTAAAACAAGTTGTTCTGCAAGTAGCAGAGCTAATGAAACCTTGCTTCCTGTGGGTTTTTGTCCTCTATCCCTTGCTGTGATAACCTTAGCTCCCATTCTCATATCCTCTATGGCTTCCCTTGCAGCTCCCCAAAACAACCACCCAAATTCCCACACTCCCAACAGTCCCCACCATGTTCTTAAAATTCACTCTACACATATGCTACTGTGTCCCCAGTTCCTTCCTAAACCACTGGCTTCCTCAGAGGTTGTAGCAACTTCATTATCCCTGTGACTGGCAACAAGCCACATTGTTTCAAAACTGGTATTCAATCCTCACTCCAGTACCCTTGGATTAACCTTAGTGTAGGCTTATACTGCAATGATCCTGGGGTTCAGGGAATAAATAGAACTACATTTAACAGTATTCTGCAATGTTAGACATTCAAAAGAAACATGAGAAACTACTAATGTGAATGAAAATACAGCAAACACATTCCAGAATAACACTCCATAAGGGTTCACATCTACACTTGGACCCATTAAATATTTTATTGTGAAAAAACGTTGCAACTGCATTGGCACAGGCAGCCCAGCTTATGATCAAGGCCTTGGGCCTGCTGTATAAACTACCACTGGATTCCCTGACAGGGTGAGGAAACCTGGAAAGTAAACCCTGGGAATTCAGTAGGTGGGCAAGAGGCACTAAATCAACAAAAAGAAAACTATTTGTGCCTGCAGAAGCAATAATACAGAGCTGAAGAGCCCCTGTGCTCTGCATCTGAAGGTATTTTGTACAGTGATACACCTGGGAGCACCAAGACACGGACCAGCTCATGCTCTGATGTGTCCTAGTGAGAATAGACCTGGTCCATGTTCATTTAAGAGATGCTGCTAGGATGCCTGGCTCGAACCTGATACACTGCCTCTTCCCTCTTTTTTGTTTCTGAAGCACATGCAGCGTTGAAGCAACCTCATCAGGATGGCTTTTCCTCAGATATGACAGGTGATTTCATGTGTTCCAGCTTCAAACAGCCAAGATAGAGTGTGAGCCTGAGTGCAAATGGTCATCCCTTTCTGAAACACAGCCCTTTCCAAGTGCTTCTCCTCGGTCATCCAAAAGGCAAATACACTGGCAGGCATTAGTCACTTGCAGAACACTCTGGATATGAAGGAGGGTGCCTGAGAAGTATCAGCCTTAGCATCTGAAGTGTGACCACCCAGTGTTTTGCAAGTCACTGGAGACAGGCTTTGCAAATCACTGAGCAGATGTCAGCTCTTCCTCTCTGCCTGCATTTGAAGGCAGCCCAGAGACTGTGAATCCCATTGGTATGGAGCTTGCAGGCCCTGCAGACACACAAGGAACATGGAAGTAAACTGAGATTGCACTGATGAGCTTCTCCGTTGCTAAAAAGCATAGTCAGGACAAGCTCAACATCCTTCTGTGAAAGCCCTCATAGCCAACCCATGTGAAATAAGTTTCTCCAAGTATAACTGAGCTCCTTCCACCACTAAGCAGTGGTCCAGTGCAGGGACCCTGAGGACAGCTGCTGCCAAAACGAATCTACAGAGTATTTCCCAGCCTTAACTGACCTTATACGAGTATATAAGCCAGTAGGTCATTAAGCAGATGCCTGCTCAGAGTAAAGCTCAGTTCCATCTCCACAGCTGTGAAGTGCATTAGAAGTGCAGTCTCAGTGTGATGCACTCAGTTTCCAGTATTTCTGCTCTAGCCAGTGAATCCCAGCACCTGCAGCACTTCATGGCTAACCTGGACAGACAGCTACCAGTCACCCCCCTTCTAGGGGAGGGGAGACATACCTATTCCAAAGATCACAAATCAATAGAAAAAGATAATCTGATTTTGACTAATGCACTGGTAGCCATCATATTAGAATATAGGTCCTCACTGCTCAGCTTCTTTCCATTTTGCTACTTCACTCCACTTTATGATTTTAAGCTACCTTTTCCTGAGCCAAAAGTTACTGCAGTCAAGATAGAAAAACAAAGTATGCACAGCAAATATGTGAAAGAGCACATTTGTAATGCATTTCCCCTCTTATTTCAGAAACACACTCTTACAATGTATGCCTATGGCAGGGGGGTTGGAACTTCATGATCTTAAGGTCCTTTCCAACCCTAAATATTCTATGATTCTACGAATGTGAGCCAGTAATTCCAAAACTGGATGGAGAAAGAAAAGGATGGGAAACAGTTTTATTCTGGGACATGGTCATGTAAAAAGGGAAGATGAATGGAAATAAAAGAGTCTACATATCTAAGAAATAGTAAATGTAATCACTTGAGATATTCAGTATAGCATAAAAGAGAGGTCTGCTGAAAACAGTAAGCTGAAACAGAACATGAAGCAAAGCTACTGCCATCAACCAACAGCATTAATAAATTATGGGAATAGCTGTGGAATCTCCTACAATGCTTATCACGCAACATTAAGCCATCCAAAGCAAATGTACAGAAATGTTGGGGGGGGGGAGGGGGGGGAGCAGGGCAGCAAAATGCTGTTTGAATTTCTTTTCAGGAGGAACTTTGTCATAAGCCTTGCTAGGAAGTGATTTCTTCTTTTTCTTCAGGGAAAGACAAGATTTTGATGACATTTATAAGAGAGGATCTTTGGCTCAGACATTCTGTACCACATAGGTTAACTGGATCTGAAACATAATTCATTGTTCCAGAAGTAGCACTCTAGCTAAAAATGATCCATTTACACCCGTGGAGAATGTTTCATTGTTCTCTAATAATAAAATCCATGGACAGATAACTGTGAACAATGTGTAGTACAATAGGTTCTTTAAAAGACTAGGTCTCCCAGTATAGCAGCTTGCTATACAATAGAGAGAGACAACATGAAGACAGCCAACATCAACTTATGCTGCTAGGAGTGGAAGGAGGGAAACAGGCTACCATTATGTCAGCCATTTCAGCTTGGCTGGGATCAGAGCCTCAGAGGGGTGCCTTGCTCTGCACAGGATAAATACACTGCTCCTGACAGCACAGAGAGTAAAACAAAGGAAAACCACAGAACTTGGATAATTGCACTTGAAAAGAGAGGGATTGCAAGCAACCTGGGTGCACAATTCAGGGGTCTGATTCCTCCACGCTCTCCCCAGGTAGTTTGAGAGAGCAGGAACAATTACAGCTGCAGTGAGAGAGCGCAGGCAAAGGGGCAAGAGAGGGACTGCCAAAAATAACCCTCCGTAAACTGCAGAAGCAGTGATTGAGAAAACAGAGTCAGGGCTCTACACATACTGCCGCATGTATGAATCCCAGAGCAGTGAGTGTTGACTTCAAACTGCAGAGCTTTTTCTGTGCAGGGGGAGAAACCCGACTACCTCTTAGTTCTGGTATAACTATACTTCCACTTGCCACATCTTATATCCTGCTGTAATTGCGTCCCAGTGAGCCATGCCCGTACTGCATATGTACCTCCCAGCCTGCCCATATGCTTCTTAAGTGGTGAGCTCATCTAAATCAGCCCTCTCATTTCCCTCCTACAGAAACTATTCATGGCCATTCTATTTCTATTCTGACCAGATCACTGATGCTCCACAGGACTTTGTGGAGCCAACCCTACCGAGATAATTGTCAGATTTAGAACTGGGTAAGAAAAGCTTTTCCCAAAAATATTTATTTGGTTGAAAGAATACAAGAGATTCTCAGATTCTTGAGAACAGCAGGTGATTGTTTTTACCAACATGCACCCTCAGTTCTTATGGCATCTTTTTATATAGCTGTAGGCATCAAGCACATTAACCTCTCTGAGGCCATGCTAGGTTTGGGCCATATCAGGCTGACAAAAGCTGACATGCAGACACGAAGGTGAACTCAAGCTATCTTAAAAGTCATGTACAAGTTCATTCATGGCCAGAAGTACTCGGCACACACAGTGGGGGAACAAAATGTCAAGGTTTCTCACGGCCAAATTTCCAAAAGCTTTGTTTCCACTGCAGAAGCCAGATTCTTGACACATTTTCTAGGTCTTTAAATAATGGGCTTCTGAAATAAATTTATTATTTTAAAACAATACTTCTCTACAACTCAACCCAAGAGACTGAGCTCACTTGACAGCATGGCCGCATGCTTAAAAATCCAGAGAGGTGCAAGGACCTTCTGAGAATTCACAGATAAAATGTGCTGGTTCAGAACCCTTGAGAATTGGGTCTGAAAAGGTGAAAGAAGCTCAGGTCTTTCAAATACAATGTGTTTCAGAGGTAATCACCAAAATAATTCTCTCTGATTCAAAGCAGTATGTAAGTCTGTATTGAGGATTTTCCCAGAAGTTCATTTTTGGTGGAGGTCAGCAGCATTTCATCTGGATGTGTAAAAGGCATAAGTAGAATTGATTTATATTGTCAAAATGTTGATGGCAGCATGAAGTTTAATGAAGGAGTCTTAGAATGGAAAGTCTTTATCCCACTCCAACTACAACAGCTACAGGAGCCTGTGCTGTATGTGAGTTTGAGCTGCACAGATACATGTATCTACCAAAAGTAGGACTAGATCCAGCAAAATTCTTACCTGCTGCAAAATCTTCATCACAGACACATAAATGTAAGAGATAGCATGTTTGTGTCCAGAGTACGGAAGAGAGTGTGACTGTGACCAGTCACAAGGGAGAAGATACCTGAGCTCTTGTCCTCAGATGGCACCTATCATCATATGAGCTGGAAGAGAGGGGGACCGTCCCCTTCCTTGCAGAGTAAAAGGAAAAAGATAAACAGATTATCTCACCATACAGTGTTATGTGTGGGGAAGATAACTGATAGTATCTAATTAAAATTAATCTTTTAAAATGGAGTGATAGGTGGGTTTTGAAGGGTGTCTGTTCTAAAAGACTGAAACATATTGTTTGGGATGGCCCAGTGGGACATAGCTATGAACTATGGAACAAAAGCACAGGAAGAAAAATCCAAGATAACTGTCAGGAAAAACTTCCTAATGGTGTGATATGCAGCATAATAATGTGGAATAATCTTCTAAGAGAAGAGGTGGAAGCCCAGCTGAATGAGTAATTTTAAATTAGACTGTAGGAAACAATTCAGTGTTGGCAAGGGGTATGGACAAGATGACCTCATCAGCCATTTCCATCTCAGATTTCTATGGTTCTGAGGACAGAGAACAATAAAAAGCCACTGCACAGAATCAGTCCCAGAGAGAGTTGCAATGGGATAAATGGGATTGGCTATTGGAAGGTATATATTGCAAAAGAGACTGTGAATGAGGAAAAGTAGATGTGAGGAGAGATGAAGTCATCGATGTGCTTAGAATGCAGACTTGGAGACAATGGTAGTCGAAGTCCTGGGCAAGGCATATAAAGTCAGAACAGCCCAGCTTCAAAGAGGTAAAAGAGAGCAGAGCCTGAGGTAAGGAGGGTAAGTGGAAAACATTTTCACTTAGCAGGTTCCAGGTGGCTCACACTCATTGAGAGCCATCAAGTCAGGGCAAAGCCATTTTTAATACTGAAAGATTATGTGAGAATTCAAGGAGGATGCCCAGATTTTTCAAAAGTTATCAATACAGGTATTGCTCTTCTGCTTCACAGCCACACACATCTGCTTGGCTCACCACCAATTGGAACAACAAAGAAAGTCTCCACTCATTTGGCTGGAGGGCTCAGGGTCCATGGATTTGTCTTCTGAGCCAATCCCTTCTTTAACAGCTTCCTCAGTCAGTAATGAGCAGTTAACATGCAGGTTTCCTTTTGCTCATGCCACACATAAACCTGGATCTTTAATGTTTATTGGAGAATAAAGCAGTGCAAGAAAGACTAAAATCCAGAATTCTGTTTGATCCTGCACAAGTAACTAGCTAACTATACAATAACTTCCTATTTGGAAGCTGGAAATAAACAGCAGCTTCATAAATAGTAAGACTCTTCAAATTGTAATTGTGGAACTCAAAATATAATGCATTTCAGCCATTTGGAGCAGGGTTGGGAGTGATCTGTCTGTCATTTTTGCAAGGCGATTTATGGTTTTTGATTACTCGACCTCATTATAAGGCAGTTCCCAAACTGTATTTGTGATTTGTGCTGTGACAGTTCCTTAGGTTCTGCTTGTTGACTGGGGGCCTGGAACTTTTTGAGCAGTGGCATTTCAAATGGCATGTCACAGACTCCACTGTGCAAAGTTCACGAAAATTCCAAATTGCATAGGAGATCTTACAGATACATAGTGATTTTTGAAGTATTTGCAGAAAACAAATACTGTGGGCCTCCCCATTACACAAACAGTTGATCAAAAGTGAATTATTTCTACATCAACTAATTTCTTCAACTAGTTTCAAGACATAAGAAGCACATGTGTGACTATCCAGCCAATTCCTCATCCACCGAGTGGTACATCCATCATATCTACAACTCTCCAATTTAGAGACAAGGGTGCTGTGTAAGACAGTGTGAAATGCCTTATACAGTCCAGGTAGGTGGTGTCAATTGCTCTTCCCTTATCCACCAGTACCACGGACTCATCATAGAAGGCCACCAAATTGGTCAGGCATGATTTGTCCTTAGTGAAGCCATGTTGGCTGTAACCAAGCACCCGCATACTGTCCATGTGCCTTAACATAGTTTCCAAAAGGATCTGCTCCATGATCTTGCTGGGCACTGAGGTGAGACTGACAACCTGTGATTCCTCAGATCTTCCTTGTTTCCCTTTTTAAAAATGGGGGTTATATTTTCCCTTTTTAAAAATAGGGGTTGTATTTTCCCTTTTCCAGTCATCAGGAACTTCAGGCAGCCATTACTTCTTACATGTGATAGATAATGGCTTGGAAGTTATGGGAAAGTTTTCTAACGTAAGAAAGTTTTTCCTTTACCTTGTATCATCCAAGATAAGAGATAGGAAGTCAGTTCACAGGAAAAGCATGGGAAGGGAACTTAATTCAAGGAGAGTACCTTTAGTGTATTTATTTTGTGTTTCTCCTTATAAGTACCATGATAATTACAAGTTTTATCAGCTTAAGCACACTAAAAAGCATGAGATTCAAAACTTAACGTATATGGCAATGGACCTGAGAATAACCACCAACAGTTACAGTTCTGTATCACCAGTAACACTTCATAAACAAGTTATTACAGAGAAATTTAACGTAAAAGAGCAAATCTGTCTCTGCAATCCCTTGCTCAAAACTGAACAGTTGTTGAAATTTAGAGCCAAGTTGCAATTAGTAGCAATTGCAGCTTTTCATTCCCAAAGGAAAACCGGGAAGAACACCTTTAGCGCATAAATTACAAAATACTGTCATATGTATAAAAATACTGTCATTTCCGTGCAATAATATAAAACAGAATATACAGTTTCTGTAACACAGTTTTTCTCTTAGGCTTCAGTAGAATATCTTAGACAGAAGCTACCAAATCCACTTGTTATTAAATAGCTTCTAAGATGTGATATCCCTAAACCATCAAATCTCATGTATTATCACATTGCTATATATTATTGCTGGTTTTGTTGATTGTCACTATGAATGACCTTTATTTGTTACCATAAATGGGGATAAAAGCTGAACATCCTATTCTAATAAAGTCAGATGAAGTCTTTTCAGACACTTTCCAACATAACCACTGAAATAGTATTATATAAACTTTCCCTTAAATAAGTGACATAATTTTGAGGGCACTTACATGAGGGAAAGTTGCTGCCATCAGCCGAGTTTGGAATACCTGTTCTTTAAAATGCATTCTAAAAGGATATATAATAAAGCAGGGCACCAGCAGGCAAAAAATTTGAAAAGGGGAGTTAGAAGGGGAACCAAAAAGTAGATGTTATTCTAGAACATGGAATGACTGAGGAAAAAATAAAAAAGCATATTATAGAAAAGCAAAACAAAAATTATCATGTGCAAGAAATGAACATATGTTAAACGGTGACTGAAGTTCAAAGAATTTTTGCTGGGTTTTATATATCATTTCATAAAAATACGTATGTTTGTCTTCTATGGTATTACTTGGAAAAAAAAAATCAATATCATAATGAGCAATCTTGAAATACTTCCTAGGTGAGCATGGGAATGAATTCTGTTAGACAACACTAGCAAAAATGCACTTAAATCTTTCCCAAAATTTCCTTGAGCTCTGATTTTCTACGTTTTCTCTGTTTTACACCAATCTGCCGTAGTGTGATGAGCCTGCAGAATAAAAATGCTTGCTTTTTCTTGAACTGAGATTTTTCTAGCATGAAACAAGGTAAGGTCTCAATGCCACTGCTTAATTATTCAGCCTTTAAGCTGCCTGTTACAGTTCAGTGTAGTTACTGCCAGAGGGGATAACTTTAGTGTTCTAAACCTGACATTTGAACAGACATCCTGGAACCATAAGGTTTGGATATTGGCAGAGCAGAGCAAGTTCTTCGTCCTTCTGTGGTAGCTGTGTTTTACTACTAAGCAGTTTATTGAACCAGGGGTCTTTAAGCTGTGCCCTTAAAAACCCAGAGCTTGTGTGAAAATTAAAACTCCCATGCTGCTTTCCATGAGGCCATGAGCCTGTCCCAGTGTCATGGGCCAAAGTTTCCCATTCATCCACTGCTGGGCTTTATGCTGTTCATTTTCTGTCATCTACTGCAGGGATGGCTGTGTGTCAGCAATGCGTACTGTGAAATGTAAAGTGCTATGGGAGCCTTTGTGATGAAAACTGCTACCCTGAAGTAAATTGTAATTATCATTAACACATACGTGAGCCATTTAAAATGTGTTCTGTCCAGACCACAGCTAGATCCGCTAAAGACTAATCAATTGACTTACAGTTTATAATCCTGTTCTCAGCCTACTCAGCAGTGCTTGGGGATTGTTTAGTACCTCATGCATTTAATGCTCAAGCCCTGTGGTGATATTGCCTATTATCATGATTTAACACTGACTAATACCCTGCTATTCCTGGCAATACCAGCTATTAGTTGAAAGAGAAAAGATTAAAAATGTAGTTGGGGCTTTCCCTGCTAATTTTTCTGTTATTATGTAATAAACTATGTTGGTAAAACTATCTGGCTGAAAGTATGGCCCAATGACGATATCTCCCATGCAGCCATACAGGACCAATACATATAGATGAGCCTGCAGAAAAATACATAGAAAAATATGTCTGTGAATATACTTGTATGTGTGCATGCATACACAATACCCATAATACATTTAAATCAAATGTAATCATGAGTACACTGTAAGTACTTCACAAGCTGTATGTTCATGGGTGAGTACAAGCAGTGCTGAAATACTCTCCCAGATGGAAAGCAGCAGACATTCTGCACCAGCAGTGTTACACAGCTGTGTTTGCGGAAGGGGAAGTAAAGTCTTCCAAATTAAACTGTTGTAAAATTTAGATAGGCAAAATTCAACTGCCAGAGTTGGACTTGGCTGGCATTCTGAGACCTTAATCTTGCAAAAGGTCCCGTGTGACCTCTACAATCATAAACGGTGTGTATCTGGTTTTACATCTCATTCAGGAGATAGTAACATCTGCATCCCAGCAGAGGCGTTCACCTTGCACAGCACTGCTCTGCCACAAGAACTTGCATTAGACACTTCCCTATTCTGACTGTTTCTTCTAACTGCAAGGCTGTGTTTTTGGCTTGCACATCTCCAGTCTATCTACCAGCCTCCTCACTTGGTATCCCTGATGGCTTCAGAAATTCCAAACAAGCATAAGGCTATCAGTGGGCTACTACAGGAGCTTGTTATAGGGAATGAGACGGAAGATCTGGCATCATCTTTTATGCGATGCAGTTCTCATCGCATGGGGCTGAGTCAGAAGAATATAGGCATTGGTTGAGCCTGTTCCATCCAAAGAAGAAGTTTATGAACAATACATGATCCCAAAGGGGGAAAAACATAAAAAAAGGGAAAAAAAGCCCCCCACAGTTTACAGAATACCCTGAGTGGAAGAACAAAATAATGAAAATCCCTGCCAGAACTACAGCTTTGCAGAACTTTGGAGTAAAAATGAAGGCAAATTAGTCAGTACTATGTTCTACGCCTGCAAGTAATGAACATCCATGAAAGGAAGACGAAGAATATAATTATTTTCTCACAACAGCAGTGTCTGGAAAACTTCCAAACTAGTTTTGCTGTAAGGACGTATACCTGAAACTGCAGTATAGCAATTACCAAGGAAGCTACTCTTTCTGAATGATACACGCAAGCTCCATGGAGTTTCAAAGAAAAAGGGGACAGCTGGACAGAGCTGAGAAAAGTTAGCTGGAAGTCAGGTGATACAGGCTGACACTTGCATTGACTCTAAAATATAGACAGAAACTTGAGTTCTAGTCACTCCAGATAAAAAGACCAGAGTCACAATTGCACATGCCCAGAGTAAAGCCATTGGACTTAAACAGTTCCCAGAACATTCTAAGCTGGGTGTGCCACACTTGCCTGTTCACCAGCACAAGGAGTTTCTCAGTTTCTTAATGGCATTAGAAATAAAATAAAACGCAATATCTGAGTATAGTCTGCCCTACTATATTCATGGAAAGCTGTTGGCCAGTAGCAGTTTCCAGCACCTAAGAACAACCCAACAAGTATGAAACTTTTTGGTTAATAGAGTCAGCCTGGGTGCCGGTATCAGAGATCTGCATTCATAGAATCATAGAATAGTTAGAGTTTGAAAAGACCTTATAATCATCTAGTTCCAGCTATGCCACTAATATTCAGTATGTTTGGGCAGCCCAGTGCCACATTCATTCTGAATTTGAGAAACAAAATTTGTTTTTACTCCATTGTACTTTTCTTGCTTTTTACACAAATCTAATACCTGGACTGTAATCTCCAGGGACAGAAAGAGCATTTTCTTTTGTGCTTGTACAGTGCAAGGCACAACAGATCCTGTTCCTCACTACTGTAACAGAACAAAAAAAACATAACTGAAATGACTAAGATGGTGCATTTGCAACGTAAACCAATGTCTTCACTAGCAATGTCTCCAGGAACATTTATCCACTGCCAGTAGTTCCTCTTACCTGCCAAAATCTGTTCCACTGAATTTGGAAAGGTTTTCCCTAGAGCTGGATTGACTATGGAAATGCCTTTTTACTATTCACCTACTTGCTTCAACACCAAAACTCTTGCTCTTTTGAACTAGATGTGTGAGAGCAAAGAAAAAGAGCAAACAAACAAAATTCTGAATGTCACAGATGAACTAAAATGCTTTCCTTGCTTTTTTTTGCCATCATACAAACAAAAAGACTAAGGGGACGCATTCCTCACTGTACAATTACAAGGCATGACATTTCAATTGACTTTGCTCAGGAAGGTTGTCCTAGGTACATAAACTGACATTCAGGAACAGGACACAGAACACCTTCACAAGCAAAGAAAATCACAACATTCAGTCACAAGTGCCTTCCTTAAAAAGAGAAAAATATTATATACTGAATGGCAAAAATCCATTAATTTTTTAGAAGTGTCTTAATTCTTGGTTTATTGTATTAGCTTTTTTTGCCTAAATTCACTCATTGATCTGGCCATTGTATCAGCCTCTTAGTCCTGTACACAGCTGAGCTGAAGATAGTTTTTGAAGCTGCCATTCTCTACAATGGCTAGGAGGAGGGAGGAGGAAAGGATGGGGAGCCAAGGGCTGAGGAGAAGGATGTAGTGGAATGAAAGATGATCAGGGAAGGGAAAAGGGAGAGTCTGTTTTGTTAATGCTGTTCTGGCCACCTCTCATGTCTTCCTCTTGAATTTTTTAAGTTCTTCAGCTGCATGTATTTAGCTTTCTGGCTGGTTTTAGTTTTTGGCTACCCATCCTCTCTCTTTGCATCTACTCATTTTTATTATTTTTTTTTTTTTGCTTTAAGAAACTTGCTTAAGCTTTTCCGGCCACGTCTCTCTCACATTGTGTGGCTGCTTCTCTTAGCTTCCTTGCCAAGCTCTCAACCAGGGCTGCTTGGCTTAGACCTCCCCCTACTGCTAAATGCTATTACGAAGCTCCAGAAACCTGCAGCATGATATGAGCACTGAGCACATTTATACAGGCAATGGGGTGTTTCACCTCTTCTAACAAGACAGGGTGATGAAGACTAACTTGCACGGCCCCCTTCTCACCTCACAGATCACACAGCAAAAATCTGCCTGGAGTAATCTGTTCCCTCCCAGATTTACCTCTCCTGAAGTATTAATATGCAATCATGGGTAAAGCAGCCAAGGGCAGGTAACACAACTCCTAAAACGCTCTCAGTGCCGGCATACAGCTCTTCAACAGGCAACGTAAAGTTTAAGGTAGCAGTCTCCAGATGTTCTGCTATTGAATTCTTGGGATCCATATTCTAGGCAAGGAGTATAATTTAAGACATGTACACACATACTCATTTTTCTATCTTCTACCCAGAAGATAGATACTTCTATCTATAAATGCTTTGATGCACCTAAAGTATATTCCTGTGATCCTAAATTTCTATATGAAGGCTCTGTGGACACTTTGTACACGCATCTGTATATACAGCTCAAAATAGGAGAAGGTGGGAATTAGAAAATCAGGTTTATGAAACTGCTTCCTGTAGCACTGCATTATAACTCAAAAGGAATGCAATTCACCAATGTAATTAAATAGAAGCTTAATCTTAAACATGCACTTTTGCATGAGAATGGCACTGTTTATATCACTTGTAACATTTGTTCTGAAGTGCGAACTCTGTTCCCACTCTAACGAGAGCAGCACAAAATCCATTTACCTATTCTTGAAGAATAGGAGAACAGAGATGTCAGTGCCATGAAGTTACATGTATGTATTCAAGCATATAATGGCAAATCCATCCCAGAAGGCAGGAGAGAAACTCTTCAGTCCAGTATATAAAAAGAAGATGACAAATAGATCAGCTGTATGCATCACTCATTCATCAGTATATATTCACAGAAACATTAGGTGCCTATATTGCTTTTGAAGTGTACTGAGGAACTAGAGCATCAAGGGGTTGGATTGTCCTTTTTTCTCACACTTTGTCCTCCAGTTCATTTAGACAGAGGTGCTCACAGACCCTCAGAGGCTCTGCAGCAGAGTGTGGTCTTCTGCACTCATTGATGAAAAGTCCTGCTGACCAGGGAAAACAGGGACCTATTAAGAACCTCCAAATCTTCTATAAATTGCCTTTTTTTTCTAGTAAATTATGAATGAAAAAGCAGAAGTAAACCCAAACCTGTTCTGTGCTCTGACAAGCTTTCCACTTCTATTTTGCTCTCATGTGTCTGCTGCTTTTGTACATAGTCTCACGTGTTTTCTGGCTTTTGATCTTTGTGTTTATGCTGAAGTTGTTACACTGTACCTAAACCACACTGGAAATATACAAAAAACTGTTGTCTTATTGCCAGATTCTTAATTTAGCATTTCACAAAAGTGTGATCTGGGACTTCACTGCAATGTTTCTACTGGAGTATGGTTAAAACCCAGTCAAGCTCTCATCAAAGTCAGAAGCCAGTTAATGTTTGCACCCATGACCAAAGCTTTACTTAAAATTATCAGTATGTTTTTTAGAGGCCTACTCTTCTCACAGGCTCTGAAAGAATTAGCTAGCTATATGTTGGAACCAAAGGAATCTTTCAATATACCACTGAAGGTCTGCTACTTCTTGGATGGTCCTTGAAAGAGGCTTAACAGCATATTGAAAAAGGAAGTAAAAATGAGTATGTCAGCTGAAATCAGAAAACTGGAGAGTACCAGTACAATATAATTATTTAACCTGGAATTCCTCCAGAATACTGGGATGATTATAAATCTGGATATTCTTGTAAGTCTTGTAAACGACTGAAACTCAGATGTGATAAATTATTCAGCCATAGAGTGGGATCATTCTCGAATGCTGCGGTATGAATTAGAGTGCTTACATATTGGAAAGATTTGCACATATCACTTTCTTCTCCTGTATTTCTTTCAGCACTGCAGGTGTGCTCCACGTTTTGCAGGCAAAAATCAAGCCATCACTCCCCCAAGGTCTTGCAACCTCATCAGACAAGATAAGATAGCAAATGAAGGCACCAAGGAAAATCTGAATGCACAGGGAAGTTTATTGGTTCTGTTGCCTATTATTTGGTTTAGCTATCTTTTGACATAGACAAAGGGGGATAATACTCAACTGTAGCTCCTGATCCCCTTCAGAAATCAGCCTTTCCAAATGATCTAACATACTCGTGTACTGTTTTAAAGCTAATTTGTACAAACTGAAAGTAAGTGTGGGAAAAAATGGCCAATAAAAAGATACCAAACAACCAACCATGTTTTACATGAATAAGTAAAATTTACTTTTTTATTTCATTTCTGTGAGTGTTCCTTAGGGTTTTTTTAAGTCTGAGCAAAATAGATTAACAAAGCATTATCAAGGAGATATTTTAGCTGTTTCAAATCACTTCAGCTGTCACTGCTTAGAGACTGTCCTGTCACTTCGGTACATGGAGAACTTCTATGGCAACGAGTGAGTTTTAGTGAGACAAAGAACTGAACTAGGTAGAAGAGAGGATGCTGGTTTTGTACAATGCCTCTCTTGTGTTTAAGGTAGTGAAACATTTGGGAATATTGAAAAATGTGGGTTTCATGAACCCAAAAGAATCACAAAATAAAAAATCAGAATGAAAGTTGCTAAGTCTGACAGTGGGCCATAATTACAAGTTTTGAGATTCAGATTTCTGGGACAAAAAATAAAAAACAAAAACGGAAGGAAATCCCAGTCTTCTCTTGCAGTTTACTGGTATAAACATGAAATATGTACATGTGTAGTAGGAAGAGATACTGCTACTAAGTTTAATTCCATGAGATGTTTTTGAACTACATTAAGGACGAAAACTTTCCAATGCACATGTGTACCAAATCTAACAAGATCACTGGATTCTTTGTAAAATATATGGACTTTAACATTGTTTACCTGTCTTGGGTTTAAAGAGACTTCTGAGTCACTTTGCACAATGGAAAGCAATAAATACTATCCAAGTTTCTACCCTTTCTTCATTAAAGGTGTCCCACTGAATACCTGCCTTTCATGCAGCTGGTACAACAGTGCAGCCTCCAAAGAGTCATTACAGGATTTTTTTAAACACACTGAAATGCATCTATCCTCTTGTCGTTTCTAGACCAGCCCAGTTTCCATTGAAGCTGATGGGAAGATTCCCTTTGACTTCCATGGAAATTGGCTTGTTTCAGGCTATATTGCATGACAAAGTTATTTTACTTTCCATTGAAGACAGACTGTAGACCCAGTGCTGCTCGCCCTAACATAAGGAAACCATCCTTCATGGCATGGTAAGCCTTACATTTCTCTGACAGGGACACAAATCACGAAGTATACCTACTTACAAATAAGAGAAGAAGGTCTATAGATTTTAATATTCACTGAAAAATCTACACCATAAGGCCATACTTCAAAGATTATTATTACGTATACTTACTGGTCAAACATTAAGTAAATATTAATTTGTATATCAATACCTTTTTATTGAACTCTCCTCAGTTAAACATATAATTTATTTTATGCCATAATGGTGTCACAGAAGGCATTCCAGGGCCAGAAAAGCTTTTTACCTCTCAGTTTTGAAGCTGAGAGACTCGACAATGGAATTTTATATGAAACAAACTTTGCCAAGTGAACGCTAAATTCCCCTAATTTTTCAGATGTTCCTCAGTTCTGTTCTTCAGGCTTTTCTAATTATCCTATTAACATGAATTACTTATTTTTTTTTTGTTCTTTGCAGCTTATATTTTCTTAGAAATTAAGACAGCATGTAGGATTTAAGCCATTCTTTTTACTTTCCACATCAATGAATTACTATCCTTATAAGAGAAAGATTGTGATTCACAGTTATGAGAAAATATAAGATGCTGAACAGAATAGGAAGAAGGACAGTATTGTTCTGCAGCTGTACACTATCTTTCCTTCAGCAGAAGCAGTCCATTTTCACAGCAGTTTAGTATAGATACAGATACAGAACATCGAAAGGTCAGCAGATAAAGGTGGGGGTGATTTTGTGACTGATTTTCACAGTGCAAAGAGAAAAAACAGACCCATGTGTCCTTGACTACTTCCTCTAAATAATGCCTTAAAAATCAAAACCGTTTAAAGTTTATTTTCTCTACCACCTTGAAGGTTGGAGACCCTTAAGAAACACCCTGTTTAAGCAGCAGCCACATGGACAGATTGCTTTTGCATGGAACCAGTCAGTGCTTCCCTCCATAACTGTTTCTTGTCATATTGCAAGATTAGCTTTGAAAGATGTTGAAATGGGCCTGATAATGGTTATCACTGAATGCTCTTTGATGACTTAAGTATAGGTTTAGTGGTCTTGTTTCCTGTGTAGTGAATTACTACATAAATGGAATAAGCAAGATACCAAGATTGATATTAATGTGCTGCTTTGCTGACAATCTCATGAGGGATGTAAATGATGGTTAAGCAGACATGCACACTGCACCATTCAACTCCTCCACTGTTTTTGCTATTAGGTATTGATTATTGCGCCTCTATAAGGCAGAATGGGAGAACTGGAGAGGCTCTGTGGAAAGGCAGAGGGGGTTTTAGTCTCCAGGGCTGTGATTCCAACACGTTTTACAGCCAGTGAATTCAACATACACCTTTAATTTAAAGTACAAATAAATAAATAAATAAATAATCCTGAACAGACGCATTCTAGAACAGCCCTGGTCAGAAAGAGGCAAAACTGCAGAGGTTGTGCAGCTGCCATGAACAAGGATCCCAGCACACATCAAACTGCAACTGAAGGAGGCATTAAGAGAGGGACTTCCGACACGTCTGAGCTTAGGCCACTTGACTGCACAATTGCACTTGTAGCTGAACCCCGTTCACAGCCTCTTTGCTGCCTGCAGGATCATTTGTCCAAGGAAGCCTACATCACAGTAGCTATTTCTGTGGAAGAGCTGCAGGAGGATCAGTGTCTCTTTGGAGTTATATCTGTGAATACGGACCTAAATTCCTACAGATTACAATTTAGCAAAAACTTTTAGTCATTCAGACACAAAACCCGTCAATTTTCAGACCTGCAAATATTATCATATTTATATTCTTTCTAAACGAAAACAATTCCAGGAATAAGGAGAAGGAAAGGTTTGCTTTTAGCAGCAAGAAACTGAAGTCTGTCAGGAGCCTGAGTCTGTTTGTGTGTGTGACATTGTGGAACATGCTGTGGATTATAATTGACAGAACAGACTGTAGAATTATGGCCCCTTTCTAACTGCTGGTCTCTGCACTTGAGCCACGAGGTATCATTTCTCAGGAAAATGCGTTTCTCATCCTTTAATCTGGAACCACTTTCATGTCCTACACAGGCTCCATCACATGCCAGTGAAGCCTACCTCTTCCATGAGGATGTTGCACAGATGTCTGTGACTGCCTGGGGTCCCCATGGGGCAGAAGATACCCAGTGTCTGAGCCCAGAAATTTATTGCCAATACAGAAGTATGGCACCAATAAATTTTCAAATTACTCAGGTATTTCTCAGTGCTCCAATAATGAAATGTGCTGATAACCAGTTTCATAATCCACTTGCATAACTACATGTTACTAACCAACCACAAAACAAAGTTTTTCCCATTGTAGTATTGTGGATACTTCATGCCTTGCAGGCAAATAGCTTTGGTTAAGGGAAACTTCTTGAGAAGTTTCATGGGTCTGTGACAAGAACAGCTTGTCTGAGTCTAATTTTACCCAATAGTTGCATAAATGAATTTTTAAAACATGATCCATATTCTTAATGTCAAATCCAGCACTGTGCGGTTTCACGCAGCGCTAATCCCATGGAGTAATATATGACTTAAAGCTTTGGATCAGAAAACTCCTGGATATCAGTTATACTAAAATTATGGTGCCTAAGGGCAGCTAAAATAAATAGAAGAGAATGGCACAGAAGCGAAGAAATAGAAAAGACAGACAAACAGTATGAGAAAGAACTTTTGCAAAACACTGAAACTCCCTAAGATAGTATTTAAAGACTTGGAACAAGGACTATGTTAGTCAGAGAGGCAGATGTTAATTAAAAATTCCATGGTGGGCAAGCCCAAGAGAAAAAGAAGTTACGCTTGTACATTTAAATCAGAATGCTTGAAGAGAATCATGGAAGAGACAAAAATCCTTGGGGACACAAAAAAGTGCTTCAGCTGCCTCTCAGAAACCTGGCCCTGAAATTCCTAATGTAGGTCAGAATTTCAACAGAAAGCGACTGCCAGGGCAGGAGGTCCTCTACCCATGTCTCCACAAGGCACAAGGCTCTACCTCTTTGGATTCTCCCACCCTTTATGCTTCTCTTGACACAAGGGGTTGCCAACCTACAGACTCAGCTGAGTGTATGAAGATTTTGTTGGTCACACCTGTCGTGGACCAAGAGATGAGCTTCATATACAGCTCCAGCCTGCTTGAGTGACTTCCTTTGTATCATAAGGTATTGAATAGACCCTAAATACCTTTATCGACATTGCACATGCGCTCACTTCAGAAAGGGCCTCCTGAGTCCACTCCACAGAACCAGTGGGTTCACTCTCATGCTGTCCCTTGATGGCAAAGGTGAGGCACCGGCTGTAGCATCTCGGAGGACATACCACTGAGCCAGCACTGACCTGGGCACTGCCAGCCCTTGTATGGTCACTGCCCCAGGGCTCACAAGCTCACAGTATTTGTGTCAGCAGACCCTTTGTCTCCACCCCATCCCTCCTGTGCTGGGCTTGGGGGAGCAGGCAGCAAGCTGGTGGGATACAACAAGAGCTCATCCCTTCTTGTGTGTCTTCTTGCTCTTCTCACAACAAGAAGAGCTCACAGCTCCCACTGTGAGCACCTGCTGTGCCAAGGAGCTGAGGAAATGCTGATACAGCGGAGGAGAGCCAGCAACCACCAGATGTGAGGAACAATCTCCAGATGTTGGGGAAACGTCAGCCTCCCATAACTGGGAAAGGTGCTTACCACCATAATGGCAGGGTCACCCTGTAATCTGTTCTTTTCTCTCTTATTTACTCCTGCCAAAGCAATCAGCAAGTTCAAAGCTGTCACTGAACTCAGACGAGGAGGGGATGATTACAGAGTGCAGCAATATTCTGCATGTAAACCAAAGCACTTCCCATTATGTAATGCGATGGCACATACGTTACAGGCTTTCACAGTGCGAGGGTGCCTTGGCTCTTCATCACATGCTAACCTCATATTTTGCCTCTGGAAGTCTTTAGTTGTTTCCCTGAGTGTCAGTGCCAGCTAAGAAGGCAGTCATTAAGCTCACTTGGGTTTCTGCTATATTGATGGTCCAAGTCTCCTAAACGGTATTTGTAAGACAGCAAATGAGCCTGTGCTTAGTTTTAGCTGATGAATTTGACAGCCAAATCTATCACTGCTTTTCCCTTGAATCTTGTGAAATATTATCCAAAGAGATAATCCACTGTGATAAATAAATGAGCTCCTCAGCAGATGGTTTCTCTATTAAAGTCTGAAATCAGAGATGAGAAAAACTGTATCTGCTATGACACAACATCCCATCAAACCCTGACAGATTTTTTGCTGTTGTTCATATTTATATGATGAAAACAGTCAACATTTTTTTTAAGAGACAACCAAGAATCTCAGCCCAGCCTCAGTCAAAGCTTTTATTTCCAGATGTTCTTCTCTTCATAACATGAAACATAAGAACTCTTGTAACAGTGTCAAGATAAAGATGCCTCTAGCCTAGTGCCCTGACTTTGACAGCAAAGGATAGATGGTCTTTCAAAAAGCATATAGAGAACATAGCAAGTACACCACAGTACTTTGCCCAGCCTAGCTTCCTAGTTTCTGGTACATTTCCTACTTATAATTATTGTCCTTTTTGTATAGCATTAGCTTTGCCCTCTAGATAAGATTCAGAATAATTCTAAGATTAGGCAACCTGGATGAGTAAATTAAGTGAAAATTATTTTCCATTAATAACTAAAGCACAGGCAAACCTGAAGTCCATGTGTATAAACATCTTCCCCCCCCCCCCCCCAAAAAAAGGAGGTTTTTTATGATAAAAACTGAAGCAGGTAACAAGATCATTGTCCAACAGCAACCAGACAACTTGAAATGTTAAGAGCTTTCAGTTTCACTATAAATAGTGCTCTTCACTAGAAATGTGCACACCTCTACAGAAATATTTACCCTTTGTCTTTTCAATTCGGTGTCTGTTTTTCTATTTAATTTACCTTAAAAAAAAGCCATCTTCTTGCCTCTTCTCTAAAAACAAAGGCAAAATCCACATTAAATTCAAAGTGGAAAAAAACCACACTAAAACCATGCCTGCTCAGGGTAAACAGATGCATTGTGCTATACTTGATCTATATTTGTATGGAAGTAGCTGTAAAATTGAAAAAAGTCATATTAGAACTTCAGATTCATGGTAGAAAAATCAGGATCAGGCGGTTTTGTCCATCTGACTCTAACACAGATACACACAGAGAAGGGGTCCTCTGCCTTTATCCAAAGGGGTCTCTATTTCCAGTATGAGATCTCACACAGTAGCTTTCATGTACACGAGAGCACTGAAAGGCTGTGAAAAAAAGCCAGCTAAGTCTCTTAAAAACACGTTGTGAAGCTGGACATTTTAGGTTAAAAATACAAAATACCTTTTTTAATGATAAATTGGTCTCTGCTTATGAATTTTATCCTGCTGGAAACAAAAGAAACCACTATGTGCACCTTATGGTAAGGTTTAAATAAATATTAGTTAAAAAAGCAAAAGTGCGGTCTCTTTTATTGCCAATTACAGGTTTACAAAGTTAAACAGGGAAAAGTAATACTATAGCCAAAACAGACTTCCAGAGTACCCTCCAGAGTCTTACTTGCTGTTCACTGGACTAATACAAGTTATATTTTTATACCACAAGAATGGGCAGGGGGTATTATTAGGGAGTTGGTAGCTTTATGGTATCAGCTTCACATTCAGGATGCTTTCTTCCAGAAATCTCTGAGTTTATGTGCAATCCTTCAGGAATATAGCAATGAACTGAAAGAAGCAGTAGCAGTATTTGTGAGTAAAAGAAAAAAGGCAGGCTTGGGGTCAGTCTAGGAGCCACATATAGCTGTAAAATTTGGTTCAACACATTCAAAGCAAGTTGCTGGCTTTCTGCTCCCTGTGTTCCAGGAAGAGAGCGTTCTTTGGCAGGCACTTCATTCAGAGGTTTCGATTTATGGGAAAGAGGCTTGCCTCAAAGAGGTTATTTTTCTTATTTGACCAAGGTTTGGTGTTTTCCATCATTAGAACTTTTTGCCTCAAAAAAAAAAGGTTAATTTTCAAGGTATTTGTTTCCATCCAATAAGTGGGAGTTCCTAGGCTTTTGTACTAAGGCACTCCTAGATAAAAGTGAAATCTACCAAGCAAAGCTCCTAAAAATGTCAGGAAATAAAAATACTGATCCTTAAGCAAATGTGTGTGATCTTTCTGGACACCCGTGCTGATACTATGCTGTAGGAGCACACCCAGGGCTGCCCAGACAAGCCAGGCAAGTACGCTGGCTACACTTTGCAAATGGAAGCAAAAGCAACTTTGAATTGTCCCCTTCTGCACCATGCTTGCTGCAGAATTCACATCTGAACCCCCATTTCCTGAGTAGCAATCCAGTATTGTTAACTACAAAAAGAAAATAGAATATGAGTGGCCAGATCTTCTGATGGAGGAGGCATATCTCAGTTTTGCCAGTCTTACATTGTCTAAGATCTGGTCCAATACACACTTGCTGTGATATTTCTATAAAATATTGGGGTTCTTGACCTATATTGTTTCCTGTGCTGGATCTCAGAGTTTTTTCAAGATGAGAGATTTCTACTTAAAGAGATATTGTGCATTTTCCAGAGTTGGCGTGCAATAATGCCATGCTTTTGGCAATGGAACAGAATTTGCCATCAGGATTTACATGAGGTAATGCCACCTGCATCACAGCTCTTTTGTAATTTGAGGTCAAGGTTGTAGGGATTAAGATTACTGCTTGTTTTAAAGCACACTATAAAGACAGAAACTTTAAGTGGGCTTGTAAAATGGAAGGATCCTTATGTCAGGCCATATTTTCAGCACATTGCCTGTTACCACCTAGAAGAGTACTTAAAAATGCAGGAAATGACCACCATGTTGTACCTTGATGCATGCACCACATGGTCTTTTTCTATTTGTTTTTGTTGGTTTAAGAATCCCTATGCCCGATCCTCGCAGAAACATTTTAGAAAGCAACATCATACCTTGATTTCCAAGGCAGGATGAATCTCTCTTAACTTTCAGTGTCTACATTGTGCATATATTAGTTTGGTTAGGTGGCACTCTAAATCATGCAGTCATTTCATCTCATCCTTTGAAACAAATTTGATAGAGCATGTAGAAGACCTCTAGGCTGGATTTCTTTGTCTCATAAAGGAGAGAAGACAAGCCCCTAACAATTCAGCTGGAGATCTGACAGCAAAAAGGGTTACGTAGCATCAACCACAGAAAGTGCTTAGCAGCACCTAAATCCAGATCTCCTCTCTGTGCCCAATCTCTGTGTTTGTGGCAGTACCACCACTTTCCACTTTCCTGCAGCTTCATTTGCCTCAGGGCAATATTAGCATCTCTCTTATTTCTGCATGTTCTGGATTTGACCTGCTGACATTAGAGCTATTTGATTGCATAAAGTCATCATTTGTTATGCATTTGATATGTTTATTTTTGTTTATTTCCGGCAAAGTTTGTGCTTAAATCCAATCCCTCTCTGAACAAGGGTGAGCAAAGACTGCTAGAGGAAACTGCAAGTTAAAATGGAGGGTTGGAGGGGAACAGCATGGCTTTTCTGCCTCTCTGGGCTGTATTTTCCCAGAGATTCTTCTCTTGGGAACCTCCCTCATACCACATTATCTGAGGGCACCTTTGATGGGTCTCTACATCAAGTTCCTCTGTTATGTGCTGTGACCCTCATCTTTTCAGCAGTGAGAACTGAAGGACTGGAATCCAATTCATTCGAGCCAGGTTACAGGTAAGTCTGTTTCAAGGGTGAGAAACTGAACTGAGGTCCCCAGGGAAGGCAAACGGTTCCATTGCGTTCTCTTATCTAGATTACTCAGGACCTGGAGGCTGGACTGAAGAGGGCTGAGTACGTCATCCAGACACTATGATAGTAGGGATGCATATGAACATAGCTAACAAAACAATCGTAATGCCTGTATTTGTATGGTTATCCTTTTTTTCTTTTTTTTTTAATGGGTTTTAAAAGCACTTCTCTGATAAGACAGAAAAAAAAAGAGAACATTGAAAATAGCATATCATAAAACTGCACTCTGGTGAGCTGCTTTTACACAAAGAGAAGCTCCCCAGGTGGTGGACTAAGTGGCAAGTTTCTAGACTTTCACATCACTAGTCCGAAACCTCCCCATCTGGCAAAGGAGCAGAGACATCTGCTGAAATTGAGAAATTCTTATTAGCTGAGTTCAGGACAGCGAAGCCTGCAGCTAATCAATGACACCACTACCACCATCATCACCCAGAGTTGCCAGTGCAGCCCAGATGAATTCAGAGTCAGAGTTTCAAGGACCTAGTGACAACAGAGGTATCTGACAACAAAAAAAAAGATTAGAGATTCTAGGAATTGTGGGTCAAAGATTAAGTAGAGGTCAATCTAGTCATAAATAAATGGATAAATTCTCCCTGATGTGAGGCTGAGTAATGAGAAACAGAACAACTTTGGTTTACCCAAATTAAAAGTACATGAAGCTCATTACCACATTTTACCCTCAACTATGCCAGTGAACTGGACCAAACCAAATTTCCTACTACTGAGGAGGCTGGACCTTATAGTCACACCTTTTGAAGGTGACAACAATGTAGTGCTGTATGAAAAGTCTCCAGCAACTCAAACAGGTGAAAACTTTTAGCACGTTTAATCCTTTGTGCTCTAGCTTAAATGATTATTCAAGGTGTAACACAATAGGAAAGCTGTTCTTACATGCTCACACACATACCAACAAGAAGCATGTGAGACTCACCAGAGAGATCTCGAATTTGTTGTCATTATCATCTTTGCCAGAAGGTGCACACAAAGAGATGTTCTAAACAGCTGAGATAGAATCAAGGACAGAATAGTGCAGAGCATGTTTTTCAAGTGTATTTAAGAATCTATTTATTTAAATTTTATCTGACTCTGCAGAAAGCTCTTTCCATGAAGCTGCATCATTCTTTTGTGTACCAGTAAACAAGACAACACAGAACTCTACTAAGAGTGCCTGAGAGTTAAAAGATGGAAACTAATTGGGAAAAAACTCAGCAGTGAATCTGCAGAAGTACAAAAGCGGTATTTAAACTGCCTTGCACTTCCCCAACACACTGTGTGCGTAGCTAGGGCAAGGGCACCCGTAGCACTATTAAAACACTGGGGTTTTTACTTCAGGCTGTCATGACATGCTAGAGCAAACTGAGAGTGAGGACAGAATCAGGCCCAAATGTTTTATACAATCTCTGAATTGACGAGTCTGTGTTTCAGCCATTAATTACTTGCATTGCCTTGTAAAATTCATCACTGCCACTAAGTATGACTTAAAATTCCAGTCCCAACATATTGCATATATTCCCCTTGGACTGCTCTCACAAGGAGAAGTGCTTTCTATGAACCCTTTAAATGATATTGAAAATGGTCTTTCAAATACATTTTTTTCAGGGCAAGGAGAAGCACAACAGCAAATCCATAGGACCCATTCAATAGGCAGAGCCCACGGCCAAAGCACTACACCTTCCTTTCCTGTTACACTACAATTCCCATGGGACAGTCAGGAATTTCCTATTTGGTGCTGAGTATCCCAAAATCCTAGAAACCCCTTGTGGGTTCACAACAGTTGCTGGAAACTCAGACTTCTCCTGACATAGTTTTGCTGCAGAGCAGAGGTAGTGCTGAGAAGCTCTACCCAAGTCTGGCTGGGTTTAGTCTTTCACTAGGACTAACCAGCATGAGTGCTGCAGTATGGCTATCTGCCTCCCAGATCCTCATATATTTCTGACCAGGGCTGGCCCATGCCAAGGGGACTTGTGACAAGCTCCACAGATTCCTCACATGGCCACATTGCTCCTTGCCCCTTGCCTGGGCCCTACCTCAAATTTAGGCACCTTTGACAATAAATAAAGACTGGTTAAATCAGTTTTACTCTCTTGTAATGACACATGCATGATTACGTGCCTGGCAGCTTTCAGTGGATACACATGGAGGGAGTGAAATGTGTAAGTGCTTTTTCCTACTGTGCATGTGATGAGGTATTACAGCACTAGGATGCTCAGTTGAAAGCAAGGCTCCAGTTCAAAGGAAATGCAGGTGGTTTCAATTGGTTCTATAGACCAGAATGCTTGCTTAATAAGAACAAGCCAGTACATGAAGAATTCAGAGGATCAACAAACTGTTCTCATTAAAGGCTTTCTACCATAATGTGCCTACAGACACATGCACACAAAATTAAATAAATGTCACAACATAAAGATGTGGGCTATCAGCTATTGTATTTCAGTTCACTTGGGGATAATTGATCAAGCAGTGCATTCTTTAGTGATGTAATATAAGAAAACTACCTCTTAACTTGCAATAGTAAGTAATATGAAAAGAAGGAATAATGCACAGCTTATATACAATTTCAACTGTATGTGTTCTGTTTACCAGGCCACCACCAAGGTTGATTACTTTGGTCAGCCATTTTTCCATAGTTTTAATATAGCTGGTTAAGTAGTAAAAGATGCTTATTTTTCCACAGCTGCCACCTGCCTGGAATTCAATAGACGGTTCTTAACTGGCACCTATTCTTACTGGAAATAAGCCTACTAACTGCAAGGTGGTCCTGATTATAGGAAACTGGAAGGGATATATTGTTTGGGAGTTTTATTCTGTTCAATATCATTGCCAATGACCTGGAGAGGGTGGTGGAGTGCACTCTCATCAAGCATGTAAACAAAGCTAAAGTGGGGGAAACAGTTGATAGGCTTGAGGAGAGGGCTGCCATTTAGAACGACAGAAATGAGCTGGAGGAATGGGACAACAGGACCTTTATGAAATACCAGGAGGGCACATGCAGGGTCCCACACCACAGAAGGAGGAGCCCCTCACAACAGCACAGGCTGTGGAATGGCTGGGGAGCAGCAGTGCTGAAAGGAGGCTGGGAATATTGACAGAGCAGAATAGTAGTGCCCTGGCAGCAGAGACAGGCAACAGCATCCTGGGCTTTATCAGCAGGATCATACCTAATTACTGAAAGAACAGTTTATTTCCCACTACTCAGTCCAGAAGAAAGACTTCAATGAAGTGTCCATGAGGATATTCAAGATGCAGAACAGGTCTTTCTCAAGGAAATTAAGCAAGGCAGGAGGAAAGCTAGATTTGAGACTTATCTCAGTGCCTCCTCCTCAAGCTACAACACTGCATTGCCAGTTTAAAACAGCTGAGGCTTTGAATGTTTAAAATATCACTACAACAAATAACGTCACTACATTCCAGCATGCAGAAGGGATGAAGGGGTATATCCAATAAGAGGTAAGTATTTAAAACCTAGGAGATGTGCTGCTTCTTAGGTTTATGGCCTCCATAACAGAATTCCCAAGTGATGGGCAATACATAGCAGCTTTCAACACAGAGCAAGCTAAACGATATGGGATCAGAAAATGAAGTACTTCAGGTAGTGATCTGTTCAATGTCAATACACCGAGTTAACAGCTGCCTAAAACTAGTCATCATTTTCCCCTGGATGATTTCTGCCTTTTATCTAATACTTGTTTGACATAAAATACCCTGAAAGTCTCTGGAACCCAGACAAAAATCCATGGTTCCACCCTCCTTCTTGATCACTTCAAGTCACATAATCGTGCTGTCATACATGCTGGTCTAGTGAAATCTTGCCATCCTAACGCATCTTCAGGATGACATGAAGATATTGTGTCCAGCTTGGTTTGGTCAGTAGGATACCCTCATAAGCAATGTAATGGCATGAGACTGAAAGAATTAAAACTAAACTTCTTGCATGCTACCCCTATTACATTATTGAAAATGAAAGAAGAAAGCAAATCTGAAAGTAATAGATGGGAGTTTTCCCGTTGCTGCATTAAAAGTAGTAGCTTCCATAGGCCTTTTGTGAGCAGCACCGTCTTCCCACAGAGCTTAGCTGAAGTGTCTGTTTTGAGGATGCTGTTCAGGTACAGACATAAGCATAGTGCAAAGCTGTAGTATCCTCTTGAGACTGGGAAGTTGTGAACACAAGCAGAGGAGCACCTCAAGCTGACAGGGAAAATGAAAAGCCAGAAAGTGAGACAGAGCCAGATTCATGAGTCAGGGCACCCAGATGCTGTCAAGTCTCACATTTCAAATCCTATGACTAGATTGAGCAGGGGCTGCACTTTGTACGTCCCCTTCTGTATGCTTTTCCCCAAAAGAACAAGCACACGTAGCCTCAATCCCAAATTGTCAGGCCTGGGTCTCTAACCATAGCTTAGCCTGACTCCTTCACAGCCCACAGAGGCAGGATTTCCTTCTTGGCAAGCACACCACAAGAGGGGAGCTGATGTGCAGCACTGCCCCAGTGCAATAGAGTCAGGATGGTACATGGGCAAGTACTCAGCCTTGAGGCCTGGAAGGCATCTGAACTCTATCAGTTCTCCAGATACAGCCTTAGTCTTAATTTGAACACCCTTTTCTCCTTTGTGCTTTCATTTTCTGAGTGAAACCTTCACCTTCTTGAAGTTGATCATTATTCTAAATGCATGAATACACGAACTTCAGCAATATTTATTCTTAATAAAAAGAACAGTAGGAAGTTTGCAAATACATCTACTGTATAATAAATTATATGTGCAAACCTGGGTATTCACCTAAAGCCTGATCTTGCAAGAACTCCACATATGAAAATCACTTTTAATTCAGGCTGTGTTTTGCAGGTTGATGGTGAAAGCACTCAGAGCTCCCTCTTTGCAAAGCAGGAGTATTTTTAATTGTCATGGTTGGTGACCTTAACGCATATAAAAGTCAGTAATGCAAAACCATATATAGTCTTGCAGGTACAGTACCACTAAATAGTCCAAATGTACAGAAATTACAGGGGCTTGCAAGACACATCAGCAAAATACACCTGGTTTTGTACAAAGGATGAATTTTGACAGAACAACAAAGGGGCAGCAAAGGTTTGAGTGCACATATACTTACAGATGCTGTTAAGATGGAATTTTGGGGGACCTGATCCTATGAAGCAGATTTCAAGCCCTGCTAACATTAGTGAGCAGCAAGGGTTGTCAGCAATACATTAGACTTCATGCCTGGTATTTGCAAAGGCTTATAGGAGGCCTGCACTGATTCTAAATTCTGTTTCAAATCTTGGTCTGAAGCCACTCATCTCTATAAGCAATTCACCCATCCCCAAATAAAATGATGCAAAAGGTTCAAGGAAAGGTTTTGGGGGCTTCTCCCAGCTGTATCACATTTTGGTCAAGCATCATTCCTGCTCCAGGGTTGCTGCTGAGAGGCATTTGATGCTGAACAGCTACCACCATGTATGGGAACATCCCCTCCCCAGAGCAAGACCCATCAGCTGTAGCCAAGGTTCAGCTTGGCCTAAGCCCCTAAACTGAGACGTCAAACCCATAGCTGCTGAGGTAATAATACCCAAATATATAAGAAGTAAATCTATGCTTTAAACATAAAAGAAAAGAGAAAAAAAAGAAAAAATCCACTCTTAAATTTCTGCTTCGAGTGACCAAGCTCAATATGACGTAAATATCTTGGACAAATGTGTGGCTCTGGAAATACTGAAATCCTGGCCCTATGAAATGGCTGCTGGGATTCCTGCCATTTCCTAAAAGGTTAAGCTGGGAAACAGTTTGTCCAATTACTAAAAAACAATGAAGATATAAAGGAATTATAACCTAAAACCAGAGGTGTTGAAAGAGGAGAAACAGACACACATAATAAACAGCAGTGATTTAATTAAGGCAGCAGAGTAAAACATTCACAAGCTTGGATGCCCCTGGTGCATGTGTGTGCATGGTGGGGGCACGCGGGGGTGTGTGTAAGCACAAGTGCTCCTCTTGGGGCTGTTTTCTGCCCAAGTCCAACTAGAAGTGTCAGAGACACAAGGGACATAAACCTCAGCTCCTCTGCTCTATAGACGCTGCAGAAAGCAGTACTGACATGGACCCTGTCAAGCATGCATGGCCTAGACCCCATCATGGAAACCACTGCTGGTTGTGTATAGGAAGATGGACACCGAGGTGGACTTTTGTGCCTTGAACTTCTGAACCCTGCAGGAGATCCGAACCGCCAAAGCACACTTTGGTTGTTTGTGAAGAGAGTAATTTATTGAGCCCTGTCCTGGAAGAAACCACAAGACGTTCTGAAGGGCTAAATTCAACAGCTAAAAATACTCCTCCAGAATTGGATACAATGAGAAAGGCTTCAAGATTTAGACAGATGTGTGTTTCCAAGGGCAGTATTTTATTCTTCAGCTCTCAGAAAGTAGTATTTTAGTACTTTTGGTAATTGGAACAAAGACACATTCAGCCCCCATTGCATAACATCCAAATGACCACAGAACCATTTCTGGTTGCCCTTTTCAGGTGATAAGCAACAGCAATAACATGTTTGGTAGTTCTCATTTCTCTAACAGGAACCTCCAGCACACTTGAGATGGATACTGGAAAGGTGAATAAACAAACAGACCAAGCAGCTGAACATGAAGTGATCTGGAGACAGTAAGCAAGAAAAAGAGGAAAAAAAGGGGGGAGCTTTCCATGTGTTTAATTTAGAAATTATGTGACCACATACAAAGGCACATGATTCTTATCCTTTACACACTGGTTTCTGAGCCTCTCTGGAATACCTGCACCACATTTTGAAGCTTTTCTTTCACACACATGGAAACTAGAAGCTTACTTTAAAACAAGATGCACAAATTCTAAGGATCTCATACACTCTAGTATTGCAATAGGGGATTTAAACAAATCACCAAATATCTTGGGATTCAGTGTGGAGCGAGTTGGTACAGTCCATGTGAAAAAGCGCCACCTAATATCAGAGTAGGAGATTATAATAAGAACCATCTTATTTAAGTGGTGCCAGAAAAACCAAGCAGCTACTCTCAACACTAGATATTTACGGACCTTTTCACCATGCTCTAGATTTTTTGGCTGGTTACTTTCAAGATGATTCAATTCCGTTACTTTGGAAGAATGCTGAAAACCACAGAAATAGCCATTAATCTTTGGGAATGCTGAAGTCTTAAGTATCTCAAAGCTCCCAAATGTATTTCAAGAAGCCTAAGCTTTTTCCCATAGGAGTTCAGGGATTTTTGTTTCTAGGAAAGAACAGTTATAGACACGACTCAGACTAAAAAAGCAGACATAAAATTACAATGCAGTTCAAATGTGAGTTGAAGAACTTCTGTCACTCCTGAATCTGCATAAACACTGTTAATTATTAGTTATAAGAGTGATCTTCGTGCATTGAAAGTTAGGAGCAGATCCACAGCTACAAGGTGCAACCTATAGTCAGTACCCTGAGCAGAGCTGTGACTGCTTACACTGGTTCAGTAGCCACCCCACTACAACTTAGGAAAACTATAGAAAGGAGACTGAACAGCAGGATCAGGAGCCTGGGCTTCCACAGGCAAAGAGCTCACGTACCACATTTGCACATGCCAGAACAGCATGTGCAAGTGTGACATTACAGAAATCAGTGCCAGTCGCTTTGTCCTGTCCCACAGAACCACAGTACTCTTTCAATAAGATTGAGGGAATGAGAAGTTTACTGTACTTTTTTATACTTCAGAAGAAAGAGAATCCCAACAAGGTTGGTTTCATGGTGGCTTTGTGGGGTTTTCTATACTATTCAGATCTGGTCAAGCATTAGTTATTTGTTTCAAGAGGCTTTTTTTTTTCAGATAAGGTAATCAATGCTCAGGAACCACAAGGGGACAGGCTTTCGAAACAGCCTTGCTTGTTTAAACAGCTAAATGAAATTACCAGATAGATGCACACTTAAACACCTGGATACGCTATTTCAGTGACACTTTACTGAACTTTGATTTTTTTTCACTGACAGGGACAATTTTGTCCTGTCACTTTGGAAAACTATCCACTGACTTTCTTGCTGAAAGGAAGGTTGGTTACTTTGCTTACTGGTTTTAGAACAGCCTTTCTACTATTTGTCATTCTCTGTTTACTTGACTACAGTGTCACAATTATATTGATGACCTTCAAATCTAGTGGGACAAACTAGAAGTATAAAACATGAGGAAAGAAGTATTACATAGGTGTATGTTGTGCATAAGGCATAAGCATATCTGCGCATGTTACACACTGAAACAATGGTGTTCAATGCCATGAAGCTTCCAAGTGTTATCAAAACACAAATACAATTCACTAGTGTATTAATTACTTGTAGGCTTGCTTGCTTCCACAAAACCATTCAGGTTGGAAGGGAACACAGAAGGTTGTTTAGTTCAACCATTTCCTCAGAGCATCCTTTTCACGCATGTCGTCATAGCTGTTATTTTACACATCTCCATGTGCTACTATTCTTTCTCATTTTGTTACTGTCATTTTCTTTCCTTCAGAAGCCCCACAGTATGGTCTGTCATTTTCCATCTATACCTTTACTGCACTGGTAGTCATATCCCATTTCACTGATTTTTCTGTCTTTGCCCATGCCCAGCTTTTTCATCTACGTTCTCACCTCCCAGGACCTGTTTCCTTTGCACACTTTCACCCTCGGATGTCACTTTGTATCACTTGTTTATCTGTGCAGGAATATATTCCTGATACTCTTTAACCTGCTTCATTTCCAAAGGCTCATCTTTATCTAGAAGAGATTGTACTATGCACCTGATTTTATGCTGGCAGAGAAAAGTCTGGCTGGCAGGAACGCATGCCTCCTTTTGACAAAACAAACTCCTCAGGTTCAATATGAGCCCATGTCCAAAGCAAGTGTTCTTAAAGAGTAAGGAGAATTTTAAAGAGAGGAGGGAAATGAAGGCATCCAGGGAAAACACGGCTTCTTAATTTTCCTGCAAATTATTCACCAGTGCTCCCTTCTCCCAAACCACCTTGACCAAACAATCCGTACACACCTTGCACTGCTCTGGGTCAATAGCAGCAAACATCCAGCTGTGCCTGGCATGCAGATGTTTGGGTTATGTGCTGCCAGCTGCAGGTGGACTGATTGATGCTGTGGTGTGGTTTTTTTTGGGAAGGGGGCCATGCAGGAAGGAAGGTGAGGGAACGGGGCTGGGCTGGGCATGTTCTGCACTGCAAACCTCACGGTCCACTGGCATCACAACCTTCCCTAACAGACCCAGTGCTGTATTAGGAGCCCCTTTCACATTTCCATGTGTGACCACAAGGGCTGAACCTCAATCTTTCCCTTTTCCACTGCTTGGTGGTTACCTCTGAACTGCAGTTCACTTTGGGTAGGATTAGGCAGGCACATGAACTTGTGCTTGCTACCACAAATCCTTTTGAAATGCAGCCCTTCTTAGGCACTCAGCAGTTAAGGAAGAGCAGGTCAGGTCACCATGGGCAGGGGCTCCACACAGCACAGAGCTCAGGAAGTGGCTATTGTCACAAATTACCTTCTGCTGCCTGGATTTTTTCTGAGTTTTTAGTTTAAATAACAGCAGATCACTCCTGAGCTCCCTCTTACCTTACCCTATATCACCAATGCATTAGAAACTGACAGTGTATCTGAACAGTTCCAGCTGTTAGCTTTGGTGATAGGCCTAAATCTCTTCACTGACTTCAGCAGTCTCAACCTGAAATGTTTGTGTGGTTGAAGAAAGTTAATGAAACCTTCCTGGTGCAGCTGTTACGCTGAGTTAATAAAACATCTCCGCACCTCTCCATTAAAGTCTCCTCTGAACATTGCTGCAATAAGAAGCTCATACCCCAAGGATTCCCATTCTGCTTCTTCAGAAATGAAGGTGTCACAGGTGATGAATTAGCAACCAGGAATTAGCCAAAGGGCTTAATTCAGACTTCTATGAGGTGTGATCGGTACATTTGTGTGAAGAGAGGCAGTGTATCTTTGACATTTGGCACAGTAAATATGTGAACGTCTCTCCAAAGGTGCTTGAAAAACAAACTGTGACAACTTTCAGCAGTTAGTCTTAGGATGATAGAATATGGTAACAAAATTATACACATCATTATCAGTGCCTGAGTCAATATGTTTGTATTTCTTGGAATATAGAACATATCTTGGAGAAGCTTCCTTTTCTTAGCACATGTGGAGTGGCATTCTCCAAATGAAAGCCATTATCTCCCACTTTGCACTGGGGCAACTTCCACACATCATCTCTTTTCCACCTCATTCCATTATCATTTGCTGCTCCTTCTCCTTTATTCCCATAGAAGGAGGGAGGATGTTGGCAGCCGCCTTCACACCCTGTCTCCTTTCAGCTCTCCAGCAAAGGAGCTATGTAGCCAACAGTGTTCAGCTATTTAGTGTACAAAAGCCAAAGTAGCAAAGCCGTGGCATGGGCACAGCTCTCAAGACCAAATCTGCTCTTTGCATGCTGCACTGCCAGCATTTTTATGCCCGTGAACGCTTTTCTGCAGACAGGTGTTTTTCATTAGCAGGAAAAAAGAGATTCCAGGTGAAGATTTTATAAATGTGTTGACAAATGCCAACATTTTTTATTCAAGTTATGATTGAAATGATTGTAACCTCCTAAGGAAAATGCTAGGAATGCTTTTGATGTGGTTAAGAGTGGGGGGAAACAGCTGTGAGTGCCAGAATGAACTCTTTGATTCTGCAGAAAAACTGGACAACAAGCCAGAAGGTAGTTTGTTCATATACACATTGTGGATATGCGGCTTAGCACAGTGTACTGTATACACAGGCTTGTAAGTGAACCACAGAGGTGCCATTCTGATCCAGGTTACATTTTAAAATAAATGCTTAAATTCAACCACTTTGCACAGCCTGAAGCCCGAAGCCTACCCTTCTGGTAGGCACCTATCTGAAGGTTCTTGTCATCTTTAACAGTGTACGAAGCAACACAGCTGACAGTCACCATATGCTTCTTCTATCACCTTCCCCTTAGGATACCTGCATACTTAGGTACCTGTCTGTATGGTTGCCTTACATAAGAAGACAAAGTAGAGTGCCTTTAATTTAGTCATATGGTTTCTGACCAGCCTGAAGTCTTGTTTGTACTTTCAGGTCTATCCAAGATTCATGTCTTGTGTTATACTATCTGCAATCCCTGCAAGCACTACTGGGAGTGGTTGTGTAGTTTGGCTCAGCTAATAACCAATGCTGTTCCCTGAACTGGCTCACAAAAGAAGCTCTAACTTTGTGAAGTTATTTTCTGCCCCAGTGCAGAGTAATGGCAACATGAATCCCAACCTCTTTCACATAGTGAAGGAGTGCCACTGATATCTCAGAAAGTTTAATACCTCATCTGGCATGATGTTTGAAAACTCCAGTAAGTTAAAGAAACAGCAGACTAAGAATGTATATGCAGGTTGCCACCAAAGCAGAGAAGGATTGCTTCCCTGATCCCAATGAACTCCCTCATTTTTTCTTTTACATTGATTTCTATGCTTTTATAGTTTTTTTTAGTATGACCCCTAGAGTTCAGAGAGTCACTGTTTGGCTGATTAACCCTTCTTTACACTGTGATTGTGCCATCAATAATGCTTATGTTTTAACAGTAGAAGATTTTTAGGCCAAAAAAAAAAAAAAAAAGCAAGTTTCACAAAGAAACAGAGCTACTGTTGAGAATCCTGTGTGCACCAGGACATGCACCATGAGAATCAAGCAGCAAGCAGGAGAGTTCTGAATTGAGCCCCAACATCTGCCACGCTGTCAGACAGTGCTGGCATCTGTCGTACTACGTGTATCTAGGAACCCTGGTGTGAGATTCCAGTGCTGTGGTAGACATAATCTATTTTTCAAGTATTACAACCCAGCAATCCTATCAGCCCAGTAACCTGCTTATGTGCACTTCCCAATTTTTCTATTAATAAACTAAACTCTGAAGCATCAGATTATTTTCTGTAGGTGAACACCTAAACATGATAAGAAGAGAATGAACATGCTCAAAAAATAGAAGGAATATTATGCTTGCCAGTGCAAGGCCATTGAAGTGGCCAATGGAGCCTGTTGGTGGCTCATTTCCCTTTGGACATGAAGCTTTTGTCTTCAGCATGCACAGAACAGCCCAAAAATTAGGTCTGTTACTGCCAAAGCTCAACTGAAGTCAGTGTGGATGCTGTACACGAAAAAAATAACACTTAAAAAGAATCTCAAATTCATTAATTGCAAGCTGTTTTGAAACAACAGAGAAATTAGTGAATTCTTTGTCAGTAGAAGTGAGAAAGAACAAAATTACCATGGAAAGAATTTTTATGTCCAAAAGCACACAGATTCTCTGTTGTGGTTTTAAAGAAGAAGGAAGGAAATGTTGGTTTGGCTCATTTTGATCTCGAAAGGCTTGTAAATCAGTGATAATAAGCTTTCCTAGTCTAGCCTGGGAGAGGCTGTCCTGGAGTGATTCGCTTTTCAAAGAGCTCAGGATAAACACTTCATGGCTCTCCAGTTTATTCCTGTGGAGTAAGCAGGAGAGTTGAAATTGGGGAAGACTGCTATTCAGGGTGGACCAAATCTTCCACTAACCTCAAAGCCAGCACAAATACAAATACAATTACAAATACAGCAGAGTTCAGTTGCTTTCATATTCCAGCCAAAATCTCTCCCTTGTTAAACTCTAGTAACTAAATAAAGGATAAATAAACTAAAGAAAGGTTAAGGATGACTGTTTCCCTGGTTTTGTTATGCAGTTGTGTCACAGGATCCATTTCCTCCTGATTTGTCTTTTAGACAAAGTCTGTTTATTTGGTTGGACTCTGCAGAAGGACATTGGTCCTGAGAAACAGGTTTATGGTAAATAGAATTCATCTACAAAATATAAACACACCGAACTCTTTGTGTCAGGTGAAAGGCCATGAAGAAAGTTGTCTCAAAGTCAGTCCCGCAGTACAAGCAAGAGAGAAGGCAGTGGAGCTCTGGGGCTCACAATGACGGCTGTGGAGAGGGGAACCATAGAGCAACAGTGTCAGCCGCTGTGGCAACAGCAACACTGCACCTCATAGGGCAGACCAGAAAGACCAAAGTCCTATGTGTGCAGGACAGTTTTCCACTATAACATAATAACTGCATTCATACCAGTCAATAAGCGTATAATATGCATTCTTTTCCCACAAAATCTCATTTCTAGTACAGTAGGAGGCTCAAGGGGGTCTCCAGTTGAAAGAAAGAAATCATTTGCATTGGCAAAACAAATAATTAACAATAAACCAGAGATTTCCTATTGTATTAGCTGAGAACAGAGAACAATACCTCAAAGAGTTTTGCAAACTAAACAGATGCAGCAGAATTTGAAAGGCAGCCACAATAAACCACTATAGAGCAGCAGGTCTGGATAAAACAAAATAAATGGTACAAACTCTCCATCACAAAAGTACAGGGATTTTAGCATCCCTGGAGTAGCCACATTATTCCAGGGGCAGAAAAGATGCATGTATACCACAACCTACAAAGACTGAAGAGCTAGTGCTGGCTTACAGACTGTAGATGTCATTACTGCATCATCTGCATATGGCTATAAACTTTGCTGTATAGATCTTAACACCATACTGTATAGGGCTTGACATGCCCTGTGCTGTACATCTACTCATACCATACTTTTGCCTTAAATAGCTGATGAGCTTACTCAAATCTTTTCAGTAGGATCTGGAAAATCAACATCAATTCACAGAAAAAAATATGTCATGGTAGCTACTGGGTGAACACAGAAAGGAAGAGGTGGGTCATCAGCAATCAAAGACTGATTTTGCACTGTATGTTTGGGCTGCAGACAGCAAAAACAGAGGACCTTGGAAAGAATGAAACTCTCTCCCTCCCTCTTATTTATGTTAAGGTGCGCCTAGAGACTGCAGTCAGCATTGAAGCTCTGTTGTGCTAGACATTCCAGAGAGAGATAATCCCCCATCTGAAAATAATTTGAAATCTAACCTAAAAATACAGAACAGAGAGAAGAAACAAAGACACAGAGATGTCAGGACTTGGCAGCAGTTAGACAAGAAGTCAATGGAAGAGCTGGAGACAGAACCATGCCTCCTGCCCTTCAAGGGATCACCCTCACTGCTAACTCATGCTCTAGCTTGAAGCCAGGCAGTTTATACGCTCCATTGCTTCTAATATTGTATGCATTGCTGCTCCCTGAAAGGCTTTGGAAATATCACACTTCTTCCATGAAAGTATAAAAGAAAGATCAAAAGACAAAAATAGATTGTATTGAAGGATGTTGATTCACATTTTGGAACAAAGTTCATATTCAAAATCTTTAAGGTAGCAAACAAAGCAGAATTATAACCATTTTCTTGTCCATGAGATTAGAGCTACATAAAAAAGACCTGGCTCTTAGGCTTTAAATAAGATCTATGCAATAAAAGAATGCAAAAACCGATCCATCTTCTTCATCTTATTTTTTGCTCACTGGAAGAACAAGGAGATTATTGCTGAATTACGAGGCAATAAATTCTGACGCAACTACTTTATGGACATATGCTGGAATCATCTTGTGGAATTTGTTTGTAAGGGAGGTCATGAAGTCAAAGAAAAGTTGGTCTTTTATGAACAGCTGAATAACTTCATGAGTCATTACCACTAAGTGGCTGTTACACAAGAAAAGGTATAAAAATCTTATGTTCTAGAGCACAAGATGATTCTTTACACATCTCATTTTTAACAGAATGAAATACTGCAAGGGATTAGAAAGAAAAGTTACACCCTGATATTTATGCATTTTTCCTAGTTTGGTTTGCTAACGCACGTTCATGCTGTCCTTGTTTTCCATGGATTTGCCCTTTTGGAGAGAGGTTTACACTAATGTTGACATCCCAGCAGAGACTGTATTTAGATACTGTTTCAGATCACATTCTATTATTGCATTAAAAAATAAAGAAAGCAAGATTTGTGCTCTACACTTGGCTCAAATCTGTAATTTTATGGGACACAAACACTTAATATCTTGTAACTCCCAAGCCTTGGCAATATTACATTTTACACTATATTACTGCTGACTACAACAGCACCCCACCTCTTAAAATCATGTCAAAATTAACTGTCAAGTGTGAGGTTTACATTCTTACAATATTCACTCAAAACTTTGAGAAAATCAAAACAGAGATTCCCATCATTTATTACACAATCAATAAGAAAGTTGCATAGTGCTGCCAAAACCACTATAAACATTAAAATAGTATTATGTTGGTAGTTTAAAACATAATATGCTGTATAAGGTTATTCCTTGGCTTCAAGTAACCTCTGGAGATGATGAATACTGTATTTCTAGCCAGCACACCTAGGTGCTTTGCAGTGCCTCTGGAGGCATGCGCTTCTTCCCACTGACAGCTCAAGTAAAATTATGCCCCTAAACTTAAACACTCCTGAATCTCATTCTTTGGCTGCTTTAAGTGATTTAAGATAAATTACACTGATACCCACAGGTGTGTCTGCTGCTGTTTATTTCAGTCACACAAACGATATGACTATTTTAAGGCAAATCAGTCCCTTTAGGTCATTCAGTCTGCATCCTGTGTAAAACAAGGCAGGGAATTTTGCTCAGTCCTGTAGTGAGTTCAATGAATGACACTTGAAAAAAAGCTTTAAGCGTTTAAACTTCTCAGACTGACTGCGCCAGGAACAGTCACTTCAACAACCTTTGTGGCAACACAGATTTTTATCTGAATATTGGCATTTCTTCCTAAATCATTAATAAAACTTTGAAAGTAACAAGGCTCCTGCAGTCTCTGTGGAACTGTAGCAGAAACAGACCTATTCAGATATGATACTCCAGGCAATGTAAATATATGGAAAAGTTATGTCGCCATTTAACACTGAACACCAACGATTAATCACCACCATCGTTTTAAAAGATGAAATTTTATTTCTCAAAGGTGATTTTTTTTGTTGAGTGTTTAACATCATGTGATTGGTTTCTGTAAAGCTTTTGCCTTGTTGGTTAAAGAAAGCTTACTATTTCTTTGTGATGGAGTCAGTTGTAGCCCTTAACTCAATTACAACAAGAGGGTCTTGTTATTACACCAGACAAATAAAGTATTTTTAATCTCCCACTTTAAAGCACTTTTGGCAGGCCTCAACATAAAGTCTGTGTCCTTTCTTCCCAATTCTCCCATCCTTTATGAAAATGAATGTGAAACTACCACTGGCCCAGCAAATATCCAGAGAAAGACACCATCACCCCTATACCCCTAATTCCTCTCCTGTCATCCACAAAATGCTCAGGTTGAGGTGCTTCATGGTATTGTGACTCCTCACATTTTTCTGAGCCCATATGAGAGGTAGTTTCCCCTCCTGCAGGAATATCCAGTAATCCCAAATGCACCCAGCTCTGCTTAGGAGAAGTTTTCTTCAAACAGGCTCCAAGCAACTAGCAGCCCAGATGAGTCAGGTTGCCTGCTCTGCCTGCCCACCTTTTACTACCCCACTGAGCCATTCCATGCAACACCCACAACATTGGCAATTAGATTTTGATTTCAAATAGTGCACAGTTTAAGAAGCTTAACCTGCCTTGCAGAACTCCACCAGGAAGTCTATATCGTGTTTGGTATTAGCACCCTACCAACAATGCCTGCCTGGCATCCAAAAGGCAGATTCCTAAAGCAACCACCACATGTTGTAACAAAGCTGTGTTACGAGTTCAACATTGTGCAAGACGAGAACTGCTCACATTTCATCAAGTCATTACCCCATTGCTGAGGATCTCAGGGGAGAAGTAGACTTTAATAATTTGAGGTGCCTGTCTTGGAGTCTAGGTCTTGATAGGCATAATCAAGATTACAGCATCTTTCCTATCACAACTTCTTTCCCTCAGGAAGCCTCAAGTTTTTGGGAACTACACCAGAGTGAACTCCAGCTGGGGATGTGTTGTAGCACTGATACCATGCCACAGAGCTCACTCCAGTTTCAGGGACCTAATGAGTAATTTCAGACAAATTACAGCAGCCTAAACAAGAACAAAGGGCTGGTGTATATAAATAATAACTACATCCTCTCAGACTGAAGACACTAAGAGACGTTAAAGAAAACATACACTTTCTGAGGCTTCTCATCTTAAATAGAAAGACCAAAACATCACAAGGTGGAAAGAGAGAGTCATCCTACCACAGGACACAAGTAAAACAGTCTTTCAGCAGACCGACACACACAGATCTCTCCTCTCCTTGCAGCAATTTGGACCTGAAGCCACAGCCAAGCCCTTGCTCATGGTTAGCATTTGGGTTAACCATTGCAGATGCTGCTGAGCTCTGACTACTAATCTTTGTTTCAGCCATCCTTAAGTCTGCTGACCGCATTGGTAGTCTGCACAGTTTCAGCTCTCCCTCCCTGAATCTGGGCAGACACTATTATTGTTATGACCTGGAAGAGTATATAAAAGTATAGGATAAAGCAGAAATCACACCATCTGAGCACTTCCATTTCAAAGGGTTGGGTTTTTTTTTCCAGTTACTCCGCCTTGCTTTTCCTTAAGGCAGAGGTTTATGCTATGTATGACCACAAACAGTTAAGCCATTTCTGAGAACATTGACAGAAAAGCGTGAGTATATATTTGGGTTTTTTATGTTGGCAGGCTTTTTTATTTTTCTAGTTTTGAAGAGCTCAGCATCTCAGCAGGAAGTGGAAGAGAGTTAAAGTTTGACCCTTAGGTCAGAAAAGCTTTTTGATGCTCCAGTGAAAATCTGCTTTTCTATCACCAAGTCTGCAAGAGATAGAGCTTGAGTATCCTGTAGTTAGTCAGTCAACAAGACAGTGGGTCATTCTGGTTTTCACTGTTAGCAAGACCTAGAGACATGCAATTGTTCTTACCTAGCTCTGCTCTGAATTTGCACATGGCAAAATTTAGTTATTTAGGAACTACTGAGTATCAGACTGTGGATTTTTATTGCTGGCTAGATAGGACCACTCAGGAGAATAAGAACTTGCAGACTGTGTGAATTCTAAGTTTGTTAGAGTCTTGAATGGATTATTTCATTTAGGGTTGAAGTTGCTTTAGGCCAAGATTTAATCAACTTACAGCGAACTGTGATTACTTCTTAAAAGAAGGTAACTATATCAATTTTACCAACACATTCTCCTCCAGCTTTTTTATCTAATCTTATCTGATCATCTTAGCTCACGTCCTTTGGGGTTATACAGGAAGCCAGACCTATACATCTGGAGAACTGTACATTAAATGGGAAGTGGTTTTGCATGCTGTCTTGTTTTGTGAGAAGCACGTATTATGTCATATGCTTTATTGATCACCAGTGCCCACAGAGGTGAGGTGAGACACTCAGACCTAAAACCTTGCCTCCCAAAGATCTGCTGGCAGAATGCAGGTATAAGATGTAGCTTGCACCCAGCAGGAAGCAACTTGTAAATACAAGATAAAGCAATGCATAGAAAAGAACTGGCAGGAGTGTGGATGTTGAGAAAGCTAGTAGTTTTCCTGTCTGAAGGAGCCAGGCCAGCAGATAATTCTTTGGAGTGATTCCTTCCTCTTAGAAAGTACTTAAGTGACCTTAAGCTGCTGAGCTGGCAGCAAATACAGCTTGAGTTCAGCGGATGCACATGTCTGCACTGCGTGATTCCACCACAGGGACACAAGACCTTGGGAAGCAGCTTTAATTGAATAAAGCCATCCAGGGCATGGACAGCACTTGCATTGAGTTGTTGGAATAGAATGAATTGAAAGAAACGCTATGGCCTAAAAGCCATAAAACTGTTCTGACCACATCTTCCAATCATTTTTTGGCGCCGAATTACACAAAGTTGTCTCTTCTTGTTTTGTTGCACAGATATATGACACATTATTCATTCACTTTTTCAAAAGATCATGCATAAAAATTATCTTCAGAGTGTCCCTAGATGTACTGCTGAAAACAGCAGCACAAAACATCTTTTACAGAGAGTTCTGCCTTTTTTTCCCCCTTTGCAAAAGAAATACATCTATCTCCTCAGTTTGAAAAGGGATATTTATTAAGTGTAGACGTACATACCTGTATATGACATATTTATATGTATTTACATTAAGCCTATTTTTTAAGAGTTCAGGAAAATATGAGAAAAAACTACTACAAGGAAGTCTTCCTCACAGTTCTGTACTGAGTCTCACTATCCTCAGTGTAGCAGCCTCAGGTTCCTATAGTATTTAGATAGTGTACATGATGCATTTGAAATATCATTGATAACTGCTTGTATTGACTGTACTGACTGCAGAATAGCCAGTAGAAATAATTACCCACCTTTGCCCAAAGGTTACCAGTCTCCTTTTTATTTTAGATTGCCTCATAACTGTAGTTTTCATTAAACATTTTTCATACTACAAAAGAGCTAGGAGCCAGAATGTTCAAGCCCAACTTAATTCTACATCAATAGTAAAAAAAATAGAAGATATTAAAATTTGCATCTTCTAATGTCTACACCAACACTACGTGAAAGGATTGGAAGAAACTTGCCCATGGACTTTTCAGGACAGAGATTCTTGTGCCTTCTTCTGACTGCTCAGAGTGCTATTTCATGGGGGAAATGGTAATAACATATTATGACATTCAAATTAGCAGGTCATGTGCAAATAGTGTGAAAGGTTTTTATCAGACAACCCGTATGTAAAAAAAAAAATATATAAATCCTAATTCTTTCACTATAATTTTGCTTCATGTTACCTCACAAGTTCTTCCCTCAGTGAAATGAGGGCAAACAAAAGGAAATAGGACAAACTAGACCTGTAGTGTAAACCAGCTTATAGTTCCCCTATCACTAAATAAAATCATGTAAGAAAAATGAAAATGTTACCTAAGCCTATTTAAACAGCACTGTGGGCCATACATTATTCATGTTTAGCTTCAGTGTGAAAATACGTGCTGAAAATTTTGCCTCTGCACTAATCCTTTTGGCTCAAAACAGGCTCTGTGATGCAATCCCAGCAACATGCAGGCAAAAATTCCTGTACTGTTTAGATGAGTAACAGCAACAGATGGAGCTATCTAGTGTGAGGTTCTTGCAGGGCTTGAATGTCTTGAAACACAAAACAGCTTGATGAAACGTGTGGCATTATAAAGAGCAAGTACAAACTCATAACAAAAGGCCGAACACTGACAACTCCTGAATGCGCTACAAGCCTTGTGCAGCAAGATACAAGAGGTATTAGTATCATGAACCTCAGATACAGTAATAGATTCAGTTAAGAGACAAATAGAGGCTGTTCCTGTGGCCATGTCATGTTTTACATGCTTTTCTAGAACATGACAGGATTTTAATTTCAGGATATTCTAGCAATTTCAGCCTGGATAATAAAAAAAATTCATTTTTCATGGGGTTTTCGGCTAGAAATATTCTTTTTCTGCACAAGTTGCCTTTCTCTGTGAAACTGCTCTTAGTCTTTATCCCAAGTGCCTTCAATTGATGAGTTAAGGAAGTTGCCATTGCACAATTTTCTACTTTATCATAATGTTTTAAAGCTTAATTTATATTTATTATTATACTGTACATAGAAAATCAGGATCATGAAAGTTAACCTGTAATATTTCAGCAAAGTCAGCAAATATTGTTGCATGAACCTTAAGCACTTTATAAAAACACTTCCATAAGTAAAAAATTACCCATACTTGAAAGGCTGTTCAGTCAGGCTTTTATACCAAGATTGTCACTGGGATGCCTTAGAAGCTGTGGGTTTTAGAAGTATATTTTCATTTCTTTGTCATATTTTTCTTTCCTTTCCTCTAAAAAGCTTTTTCTGCTCAATGAAACATAAATAGTTGATCACTATCAGAGACAGAAATTTTCTGTATAGTACCTAATGCACTTCCAAACCACAATTACTTTAATGAAATTTTTGGGCTTAACTATTTCTTCCTTTGCTCCAGTATTCCATCTCATTTATCACAGAAACTTAACAAGCAAAAAAGATGCAAAGGCATAAAAGTACTTTTATGCTTTCTTATTGTATATGCTGTACGAGCTATTTGACCTAAGAGCAACTAACTGTAAGTGACATTGAGTGAAACATAAGGCATTGATCCTCATTATGAGGCAAAACCTACCTGCTGTTTTTAAGTGTGAAGTTCTACAGTCTCATTCATCTATATTTAATTCTATTTCACTGCTTCTTTCACACACAGTTCATGCTGCCAAATACTTCCAGAAATTCTATCATAAAACTACACCAGTTTTGAAAGCAAAAACAGTAGGTACATTCTAAATTGTTATTTATACAAGCGTATAGATATGCAAATGTATAAGAATTGTCTGAATTTTTATTTCCAAGGAGTCATGTAGATCAGCTGATCATTAGCATCATTAGAAAACACCATACAGCAACTGGTTGTTTAAATGTCAGTTTCAATAGGAAATTCTAAGGGAACAGGTACATTTAGTTTGCAATTCCAAATAGGAAAAAAAAACATTAAGAAACAAAATCAACACTAGGTCTTTTCAGTACAAGTCTTTCTCTATGAAAGGATCAATTCAGTCTGACCTGGTTCAGCTTAATCCTGAAGTAATGCAAGTTACCTATACCATCTTTTCATAAGTTGGCATTTTAAACAGGTCATATAAGATTTTAGAAAACCATCCTCAACCCCAGTGCTGACTCTTACAGAAAACAGCTACATGTAGTGGTGGTTTTGGGGATGTTCCTCCTCAGCTTTTATACTCTTTTCCTTAGGAAAACACAAGCTATTCTCAAACACATTAATTTGACTGATTGACACCCGAGGGAAAGCTATGTTTAAATGGAAACTACAACGGTTTGTTACCTGCCCTTGTCAGAAAAAAATACCCATCTCCTTTTCACTCACTGAATTACATTGGCTACTTCAGTTTAATATCTGGAACTTTCAAAGTGACATGTAGCATAGAGAGAATGCTTTCTATCAGCCTCTTGCCCTCAGGGAAATCTTGTTTTCATGAAGTTTAACATGAAACACCAGCTGACTTCAATAGGACATTTGAGGATCTTCTCTTGTGTCTATCACCATGACATATGAGCATCTTTGGAAGTCACAGCTGATTATTAAAGTTTCCATAAATTGGCATTAACGTCACCCCCTTTTTTTGAAATTGAGATGTAGAAAGGTTACATCTTCAATTTTAAATGCTAAAGAATTAAAAACCACTTGAAACGTTTGTTAAGTATTGTTTCCTTTTTGGTTTTAGTAAATTCATGTTCCATGTCTTTCAGATAGAGAAATCCCTCTTCTGTCAATAACCTCACTATATTTGTTGGGTGGTAAAAGTGAATTCCAAGAATACCACTGCTAGATATCTTTATAAACTCATATTTGACTTCTAGTTAAAGATTTTGCTTAAAGCTGGAGACCTAGTCAATGGAAAGTTAGGAGTTCCAGACTGATATTTCATATTAATTTCAATGGACAATCACTCCTTTCTATGTTACAATCCAATCTGTTTGTCCTTTTCTATTACTGATAGTCTCTCATATACTATAATTACATAAATAGAATTAAAAACCACTTCTGAGCCTGGTGGCCATTAAGACAGTGCAGGGTGTGGACAGCATGAACTTCAGACTGGAGTGCAAAGGAAATTACACAAGGGAGAAATCAATGTAATTAGAATGGACTCACTCAGCTCCTTCCAAATGTACTGATGATAGTGTTCTCTTTTTATTCAAGTACACAGTGATTTCAGCTTTATTCAGCCCTGCCTTTTGAGTGCCAGTATTTTAACTGAATAGGTTTTAAACAACCAAGAGGAGTAGGGAGCTCACTAGTCTGATAAATGTTGTAGCTTCTGACAAACATCTTCCCAGATCCATCTTTGAAAGGGATTCAAACCACTATAAGGGCTAGAGAGAGGGTCAGGAGAGTGAGTGACATATTCTACCATTTCTGTATGCTTCAGGACTTGAGCTTTTTTTCAGCTGCATCTGGCATGAGCCTCATTTGCAACCTTTGCCTGCTGGTGCTAAAGACCTCTAGAAAGGGAGTTGTACTCACTACGAAGACCTGTGTGTATAACAAATGCCACTGCTGTCGCTTGTTGGCCCTTGCTCGTGCTCCCAGGGACTTGAACAACCAGGGTGCACTGTGGATGACTTTCTGTAAGAGACATCTGTAGTGCACATCCCCCACGCACAAAGGGATTTTTTGACACCAGCAATAGGTATTTTTACCAGATCATGATGCATTCATGCCATGTTTGCAGATGTTCTACAGCTTAAATTATTTATGAATGTCTTAAGGGGCATCTGTTGCAGACAGAACAGGGCCCCCTTGAGGTAGCTGCTGCTGCATCAGTTCATGAAACTTAAGCTGTGCCTACAGGATTCTCACCAGCCACTTCTCTTGGTATATGTTTCTACTTTCTAATTTTAACCTTGAAGCTGTCTGCTGAAGAATGACTCAGAGAAAGAATGGGTGACTTCGTATGGAGGAAATTACAAGTCCAGTCACAGTCAACCCAGACTTCTGACCCTGAGCCTGAGTCACATTAATTGTATGAACCGTAACCCCCACACAGAAATATACACAGAATCAAACAATTACTTCTCAAAAAGTGTCTGGACTTTCATGAAGGTTTGACTCTGTCTTGGACTGGAACTGAAAAAGGAGACAAAAGAAAAGGCACTTTTTCCAGTCTTATTTAAAGAAAAAAGCGTGGACAAAAAAAATCTTGGCCTTACTGTAACAGCAACATTGTGCTTGGCTTCACTGGGATACTCAGGAGTCCAAAGCATATTAAGTGTGTTAGGGATTCTCAGCTGATACAACAGGCAAAAGCCTTCTCACTTCAAACAGCATTGTCACAGTTGGTCTAAGTTGTTGGTAAGCGCAGAAAAGAGGGTAAAAACTTTTTGAGTGTGGTTTGAGGGACAAAGTGGCTTTCTGCCTTGTGGATTTTTCCAAATCAAAGCAGCCTATGAGCAAAATCCTTACCTCTAGATTAAGTTTCAAAGAACTTTTAAAATGAGATAAAAAGCTATTTTCCCTCATTATAGAAAGGGAAAACTGGAGGAATCCACAGAACGGAGCTGCTTGCAAAATGTCATAAACAGAGCAAGAGTAGAAGTAAGAGCTTCAACCTCTACAGACTACCCAGCCATGCTCTATCCACTATGAAACACCAGCCTCCCATCATGCAGGGTATATCCAAAGCAAATTATACCTTTAAGACTGATCTTGCTTATTTAGTTATAAAAGCAACCACCAGAATTCCTTGTGTTACTGTTCACTTACTTATATGTTCTTCTAATATGGCCCCACCTGCTGTCTCTGACAGAGAGAACCCCTGATCATCTTAAGGATAAAACTGGGGTGATGTATTTCTTTAATTTACTTCTTTCTGCTTAAATCTGAACATAAAGATAATTTTCTGATACAAACCATGAAATATGTAGGAGATCAAAGTCTGCACTGTTATAGTTGCTGGAATACCTCCAGTATTCAGAATTTCCTCAATTTTAAACCCTATTTACACAACTTTAATTTTGCATCATATAGGGCAAACTGGTTTTGTGGAAGTTCCCCTAAATATCAAGAGAATGAAAAAGAGAAAGAAAGATGTCTGCAAAGACCCAGAGAGGTGGTGAGAATTAGATAAGAAATTGCATCTTTCAAGGTTTCCAGGTTTCTCAGCCAACTAGTCAGCTAGTGGAAGGATGCACCAGGCTGAGAATTGCTTAACTCTTCTTGGAAGTTCCTCCTATCCCCTCACTGAATACACACACATACTCACCACCTCCTTTTTGTTTAATCTTTTGTGAAAGAATAGAAAGGAAGTCAGGGTCCTTTGGAGGCTCTCCGGATCCATCCTTGGTGAAAGGCAGGCTTCACTATGCAGACCTTCTTTTCAGCAGTGCTGCACTGTGTAATTCTCAGTAACTGACATTAGAGACAGGTCTGAGGAAGCAAGGTCAGACCCCAGGATGGGACAGACAAGGGGAGATGTCCCTACTTCTTGAGGAGATAACATATCTATTGCTTCTCAGACTTCATAATAACTGCCTGCAGCAGCACAATTGTACCCAGGGCCTTCTTTGCAGTAACAAAGAAGAAAGATGTGCTATTACTGTTAAGAACTAAACGGTGAGCATCAGGGTCATTAAGCAGACACCATACAGCTGGTCCTGCTGGAATCAGTAACTGCTCCAACCCCATGTCCAACAGTTCCTGGGTCAGCCTAAGGCAATATTCCTGCTGCATGCTCCCAGAATTATGACTTTCGTCTCTACTTCAATTGCAGAGTACTTCACAGGTTGGATCATAGAGCAGGACTAACATCAATCCTCCTCCCTAGCAAGGAAGATGGCAAGTCCCTTAACATTGTAAAAGGCATTTTAAGAAAGAAAAGTGAGCCTTTGAAACTTAAAGTGAGGCCAACTAGGGTTACCTTTAGGAAGGAGCGAAGTCCTAAGACAAGACATGTCTCTGCCACTCCCGAAATCTGAGTTCTTCCAGAATCAAAAAGTAATTTTCTATTTCCATATCAAACTTGGAAAAATCTTCAGGCTATTGTCTGTTACACTTTCATTGGGGTTAAATGGAAAAGGACCAGAAGGACATAAAAATCATGAAGCTTCCTTCTCCATATACTTTTAATCTAATAACTAGTCTGCCTTCACTCATTGTGACAATTGTTTCCAACAGTGGAGCCCTGAATTTTGCTTGCTGCTGCTGCACCTCAGGGAAGAACTGTTACGATAAAACTGAAACCTAGCCTAAGATGAATCTGTTCCACAGACAGTCATTTATTCAATGACACAAGCTTTACTTCTTTGGATGACTTTCTGGGAATAGGAGACCATGGATTTGGAGGAAGCTCTATTTTTAAGAAGCCAAAATCCCTAGGGATTAGATATTCATGAGGCTGCAACCACTATGCATTAAACAAAAGGAACATCTTCTGCTCCCAGTGAAATGTCATGATGGCTCACTCTCACCAGATGAGCTATTTGAACACTGGTTCAAAGCGAACAACTTCTACAGCACTCAGGACCCACTTCAGTAGTTTTCTGTATCTGTAAATAAGGTGAGTTGTAGCACATTAGACTATTTTCTGGAAGTGAAATATTTCTGTGGCTGTTTGCTCAGAAAAGGTTTTCGCATGTGAGAGTTAAAGCAGTCATCCCAAAAATGTTGAATTCTTTCCTCCCATTTGTTAGCATTCCAGTCAGCAACACCGCAGACTAGTCTTACCCCACTCATCAGACTACCTGAACACAGAGCAAATAGTTCATGACAAGCTTCCAAATCTGAAATGAAGTGACTCACAATAACTAAACAAACTGAATAGCTGGCTATTCATAAATGACTTACAAAGAGAACAAAGGTTAACATTTGGAAAGCCATTTAGTACTCATAATTGGCCCATGATCTCTTTTTTTGCCTTTTAAAATAACAAGAGTGATCAAAAAAGCAAAACAAGCCTTGAAAGACAAGAAACCTAATCTCAGAGAGATGAATCTTTAGATCACGCATGAAACACCATCGCTGGCTCGGCACAGCAATTACTTTGTGCTGTTCTACGAGAGTTGGCAGCCTTGAGCCAAAGAAACAAGGCCAGAATCAGCACCAACTTGCCACTAGCAGTAAAAAGTATAAAGAGGTTGCTTTAACTAGGCATTTCCAAATCCACAGGGGCCTCTGTCTGCCAATTACTTCAGCTTTCTTATTCTTACTCTACCTGGCTCCATATAGGTCTTTCTGGTATATTCAGCTGAGCATTTGAGCACTTTCTATTAGCAGTAAACAAAGTGTCTAAAATGTCTTACTTGTGATATTTTATTTCACCTATCCTTTCTCCCAGAAAAGCAGCATGTATGAACTGAGTATTCCAGATGATCTTGCACATGATTCATGGTTCCAGCTAAGTCAACTATCTTTCTCCTCATCTCTTGCAAGCCTTTTGTTGTGCTACCCATGTGGCCTTTCATCTCTTGTCTGAGCCTATCTTGTGATTCTAAAGAATTATTGGCAAATAATAGTTTTACAATTTTCATCTTTTTATAGGGAGCAATTTTTCAGATTAGAACTATATAATGAAGGTAAAACATTTGTGATACACAATACTGTACCTAAACTGCAAGTGTGCATACATCCCCCCCCAAGGATGGCTTGTACTCAGCTGGTGGTGTGGAGGAAGACACCATTAAAGGTATAGATTGCTGTAGGGATAGAATTTCACTGAGGGTTTTGTAAGGGTCACCTGTATTATGACTACAGCTACATCCGTAATCAGTGAAGCGAATGATTTTGTCTGTCAGTTATTAGTACTCCCAGAGCTAGCAAAAATAAACACATCCAAAACACTGTCATCTTCTGATTTCTTTTCATCACGTCTTAAAAGCCTGTGTCTTTGGAATTGGTTTTAGCCCAACATATTTAGTGGATTTTAATTATGTATTTCCTTCTGCTTCTGGCACAGGATATAGCATTAAAAAACTTCATGCACATGGTGCACTGATTTTCAGCAAGGCTTTGCTTTGCTATTCTCTGCTTTCACACATGGAATCCTAGAACTCCACCTCCCAACCTATTCAGCTGGATTCAGCTCTGGGGGTTGGCATTGCTTTTACTATCCAACACTGCAAAGTTTCGGTGTAGAGAAGAGGGAATGTATCCATAGATACACTTGGCCAAGACGAGACTGCACTCTGCAGTAAAGACCAGGGATTCCTCATTTAGCTGGCTAGCAATAGCTGCACAGACACCTCCATGGATCTTTATGTGATAGACTGAGTTGTGCCATGTCAGTGACAGATTCAGCATGTTCCTGGCCTGGGTTGAGGGTATGAGGGTGATCAGTAAATCTAAAGTCTTACAGTGTAAACCATTTTCACTATGCACATCATCTCAAACTCTGCTGAAATTCAACACCAAACTAAAGCGATTCAATTTAATGATTTGAGACAGTTTGTTGACTGGAGTCCTCTAGAAGATCCGTGAAAGAGTTTGTTGGTTTTTGCTGTTTGTTGTGGTGGGTTGTTTTTTTTGTTGTTGTTGTTGTTGTTGTTTTGAGAGTTTTGTTGTTGGGGTTTTTTTAACACAACCTGCTCGCAAAGCCATTTCTAAAGTAACCAGATTTAATCCTGGCAGACCAAACAATCTCAGTATTTTCCAGTGAGCAACACCTGGATTTGTAAAACAGACACATTACATAAAACAATAAATCTTTTCTGACTGCTCTCCAGACCACTGAGAACCAAGCAGTGAAGAGCAGTATGGATACTGTTTAGATGAAAGAGGGAATGTCTATGTTGGTGCCTATAGAAAACACAACAGATTTCCATCCACCCCAGTTACCTGGTCAAACCTTGTGCTAATTAGCACATGGATAGCAAGGAACAGGGTTACTCAACACTCTAAGAGATCCCACCAGGTGGGAAGGATCCTAAAGTGGAGGAGGGGGAATTAGAAACTTCCCTTAATTGTTCTGCATGTCTCTAATGAACGTTACAGCCTATCAGATTTTTGGCAACACATTTTGCTGGGGTATTATTTTAAACTTAGCTTCCTAAATCAAATAGCCTACTGTTTCAAAGCAATTTTGTTCCCTACCCTAAGGCTTAGCTCAAGTATTAACAAAGTGGGCCACGGAGGGCTGTGACATAGACGGCGTGTGGGCAGTGCTTTTGCTAATTTGACCTCTTTTCACAGAAATGAGAGGAAACTGTGATCTGAAGCTGACATTTCCTTAGAACATCGCCCAGCTTTCCTAATGCTGGGGCCAAAATTCGCTGATAACAGAGCTTTGAAGTAGCTGGAGTAGAGCCAGGAAACATTGGAAGTATTCTTCAGAGAATATCTGTTTCAGATTACCCCAATTTATAGTAAGCCACACATGCTAACTTTAGCATTTCTTCTGCCTTTAAAGCTTTTCGTCTTCTGGCTGATTGATCTTGAGCCTTTTCCTTTGGCTCAGTGTAGTACCATTTCTTGTCCAAACACTGCATTCCTACTTTGCATCCAATTTCTTCTCCACCACGTGTCACTAGGTTCACTTATCTTTCTCATCCTCCAACCCACATTAACTTTTGCAAATGCACAATTTTGCTGGAGTTGGAGCAGAACCTGTGACAAACACTGCACTGAATGAGGATAAGCAAGCACATGTTGCGGTTTCTTTATGTCGTTCCTTCACACCTGCAGTACTGAGTCTTCCAGTTTTACTCTTCCCATTCTCACCATCAGAGGCTATGTAAGCATAACTCATAGGCAGAGTTTTGTAGTCCCATTTAAATTCAACTGGGGTTGTACATCCAGCTTTCCTAGCAGGTAACACAAATAGATTGGAGCAGCTGTGTAGGGCAAACCACTTGTTGTCAGGGATCTAACAACCACAATTTCCTCATGTTAAGTCTAGTCAGATGCCAGGTACTGAGTGTTCATTCACAGCTGCAAGATTTTATGTGCACATCTTCCATTTTGGCTTCATACAAAAGGAACCCAGCTCAAGAGCATCACGACCTTGGGCTGCTGCAAATTAAAGCTCAGAAAGTGATGGCTGGTAACACTCTCCTGGTCCAGATCATAACACCAGTACAGAAGAACCATTTGACCCTTCAGAATTCTTGGTTGGTGCCAGAACAATCATCCTGCACAGTGAAATACAGAGCTGTTACAGTAAGCTGAACCTCTGCAAGCATCCCTCTACTGCCTAGCCAACATTGCATGTCCATAGCTCTAAGCACCTGCAAAGCAGAGCATGAGGCATTGTCTGATCTTTGATTATATCAGAGGACCACTAGCAGGAAGTACTCTCACTGCCCAGCCTAGCCATGATTTCCAGGATATGAACATTGAGAGCTAAACAGAGCCCATTAAATTCATTCAACAGATCTATGGAGCAATCAATGCCAGCATGGTTTAGCTTCTAACTACCTATGGTGCAAAGGAGTTTAGAACCTGGTATGAAGCTCTAGGTCACTCTTTTGCCTGTTCCCCAGCTGGAACTTAACATAGAATCGTAGATCAGTTTGGATTGGAAGGGACCTCAGAGACAACCCAATTCCAACCCCTGCCATGGGCAGGGACACCTTCCACTAGATGAGGTTGCTCCAAGCCCCCTACCATCAAGCACTTGTCTTGGAAAGCCAGTCAACATCTATACAAACCCTTAGTTTCACCTTATCATATCAAAACAATGACACGTAACCCATATAAAAAGCTCCCTTCTTTGTCAAATACAACAAAACCACATCTGTCTTCTAATAGGAAGACAGTATTTCCTTTTATTGCTATTGAAAATAACTCAGGGTACTCTGAAGTCTAAAAGCAGAAATAATGAGTTGGGCTCCCAGACTTACATTTTAGGTTGCTATTTTTGCACCTGTCCTCTACTGACTTGGATAATTCCCTCTATCAGGACTATTAAAAGATTATCTGAAATAGTGGGAAGACCAGCTCAGTGGCTGAGAAGGGATTGTACACATGGCAGGTGATTGCTTGATGCTTCTCCCCACAAGCAGTGAAGTAAACAGAGGCAATAAAGCACGCACCTATTTGAGCATGGCACTAACAACAAGGCTTGTGCATAAGCCACTACAGTGGCCACTGCTGGATGCTGGCAGCAGCCTGGAAACACAAAAGCTTTTCAAAAGGGCAAAAATCCATGTAACAGTTTGGATGAAAAAATAAAATGAACAATCAGAGAGCTCAAACTAAATCTGAGCTCTGATGTTCAGCAAAAGGCAGCCTCACATTTCCCTGGAACTAGGACTAACTCCCCATATTTTCTACTCTTCAGCAGTTCTCATTCTCATATAAAATACTGTTCCCACTGGTTTTGATGGGACTTCCTGCGTAAAAGTGTATGATGCCAGTAAACTTTCGGACAGCACAACTTCCCCCCTGCTGTTATCATGTGTTTCCGCTCTTTCTCTCCTTGGGAAATTAGCGTATAATTTCACAAGAGGCTGTGTCCTGAAAATTGAGGTTTTTTTCTTATCATCACAAGAGCAGCCAAAAAGGGAATAATTTTGGAGAAGACAAAAAGTGGAAGGAATCTATTTTCCATACTAAAGCAACATTTTGAGACCAAGTTTACCTACATTTAAATAATATATCTACCCTGAAACAATATTTCTCTTGATGCCTTTTATTTTGATTGAAAAAATAATTACAGAAATGTGATGGATGAGAAGTGATCTCATGAAGAAAATTGCAAGTCTTTTATTTCAGGGTGAACTGACAATGTTTCTTCCTTCCATTTTGCAGTTCAAATGTAATTGTTCAGACAGCCATTTGACAAAAGGCTTTACCATTCTTATGGAAAACATTTACTTGGTTATCAGAAGCAGTTGTTGAAGCTAGCACTCCTGTGGGGATAGACACCCGATGAGATAACAGGTCCTTAAAGTAATGAAGTTTGGTAGGAACTGCACTCTGTAAGAACTTTAGAAAAAGGTACAGAATGTTCTTCCTGATTTTGGTTGCCAACAACTTCATTTTCCCAGTTTTATCATTTGCAGAACCTGAAAAGCTGTATTTAATGACTGAGCAGCTATTAGATGACAGTCAAAATGACTATTTGGCAAGATAACTATTTTTTGAGACTTCCTGTTCAAATTGTGTAGATGAAGGCAAGTTAGTGCCAGAGAAGAAATGGAAGGCTCCAGGAAGGAGGCACACGTCCACTTGGTCCTCATGGTCTTGCACATTTACTGCGCTGTGTGGAATTTAATATATTGCAGTACATTACAGCCAGCAAAATGCTACTCAAACATATAATCCAGCATTAAACTACCTTCTAAATTACAAAAGCACATTACTAAATAAGTAATTTTACCACTGACAAGCTTCCCCTGCAGCACTTAAACCACTCTTTTTGGAGGATACTATCTAGCATAAGAACATCATAAACTTCCCAAGTACCATGACGTCAAGTCACAGAGAAGGCTTTTTTCATTAGGGTCACACAAATGTTGCATTGGGAAGGTGAAAACAGAGTTTGGTTCTCCCATGCCCCAGTGAAGAGCTTTGACAGCAGACCATCATCTCTCACTGATGTCAGCCTCCATAATAAATGTCATCTCTTTGGTGGGGAACTGCCCAACCTGACATCATTAGCAGATCTGGAATTGCTAAAAGGTTTAGGGCTTCAGCATGTTTTGTTTCTAATTGAGCATGAAGCTGTCTTGGCAATAATACCCAAAAAAAAGCCTTACCGTCAAAATCTGTTTGGATTGGCTGGTCTTCATGAAGTGATACAGAACAACAAAGCTGCACCTTCCTTCATGTCGGCACAGTTGTCAGGACTAAATATTGTAGGCTGCACATCTTTGAATGAGATTGATTGCACAATGTTTGCAAAAGTGCAAAACATGTGAAATGCATCTTGTGTGGGAAGAAAACAAATGGACCAGCCCTTCTCCCCTTTTAATCTATTTGGATCCTAGTAAAAACAGATAAACCGCTGAGTAGGAGACAAATAAGTAAGGTCATTCTTACAGGGAAGCATGCTTGTGTCATGTCCACCCTGGGTAAAATGAATATATCTTCATATGGTTTTGGAAAGATTTCTTCTTGGTTCCCAAAATTAACACTTGACTGTCCACAAAAGCACTCTTTAAAAATAAATACGGATTTTTAACTTTAGGAAAATAACATTAAAACCTGAACTTAAAATCATCTTTAATACCATCATTTTTCCAGTGATCATTAGTTTTCCTAGAGCATGTTACTCACAGCTTTTGAAGGTCAGAATCCAACAAATACTGAAAGACATCTCCCCTATTCCCATTCGACTCCTGGTTCCCCCACTTATGAAGACATTCCACATGGTCCATTTTCCAGAATGTATATTATTGATTTAATACCTCAGCATTGGGAACGGTAACTGTATCATAAAATAAATGGATTGTGTCTGTTTCTTGTTCTCCTCGCCCCCATGATACACGCATTTTACAAAGATGACAAAGACCTCTCATCTATAGCCTCATCAGATTTATTCAGTAAGAGCCCAGTTCTACCACATGGGAGTTTTACTGCTCATTTCAGCAAGAACAGCCTGCAGCTGTAGCTCTAATGGAATATTTTCACAGGTACCTTAACACCAGTCTGTGAGGTGACTTTGAAAGGGGGTGCCTTGCCCTTACCCTATGCACATTATTGTTGCCTTCCCTGTCCAGATTTCAGCAACAGTGTGGCCCTGCAATTGGCCAGATCAATCAGCTGAGCTGGCAGAATGTGAACTCTACAAAAAAAAAAAGGAAAAGTAACCTTTTTTTAGCCAAATCAGCTTGCTGCATGATTGCTATTCCCAAAGCAGCAGATGTGTGTAAACACCAAGTTATATGCAGTGAAAGAGTGGAACAGTCACTTCTCTTACAGCTTAAAGTCAGCTTAGCCTTGAAGGGCCATCAATAAGAAGCAAATGTACTGGGCCACATGCTTTTGCTGATAAGTCAAAGTTAGATCAGCGCTACAGAGGTCTGTACTTAAACCAGCTAATGATTTATCCTATTATAGCCAGTCTCCCCCAAAGCTGAAAGTATTAAGTAGTTCTCCAATAAAAATGAAATACATCCTCACCACCAGTCACTCCTGTTTTCATAAAGGGCAAAGCAAGATGACATATTCTTAGTCACATGCCTGACCCTGCAAAAGTCACATTGTGCTTATCAGTTCTTGAGCCCACAGCTGTGATTCAACTGTAATTATGACTCTTCCCCTGAAATAGCAATTTAATCTGTCATTATTATTACTGCATTGGGTTTTGCTGGGCTTTTTTGTTTGTTTTTTAACGGCAAATAGCATCTACCTATGTGGAATGTAGGACTGTTTTCTTTTTGATATTGAAAAGGTCTCTCACAAAGTAAACATTGTCTGAACCTCAGAGTTGGTATACTGTTTAATAATGCAGCCTTCCACAAAGCCAGAGGCTTTACACAGTGTTAAAAGAAACCCTAGGCATTGGAGTCATCCCCAGGAAGCAGATGAAAATGATGTGTACATCATTGTGTCAAAATGCCTACTTCAGCTATGTGAATATATCAAGAAAATCCGCAGTGGTAGGAAGGCAGGGGTCATATGAAACAATATGAAACACTCATTCAAAGGCTGTTTTCTAAGATGGTTTAATTGCATTTTTAAAAGTAACTTTAAAAGATAACACAAAAAAGAAAGGAAAGCTCTAGTAGAAATTGAGAATGAGTCCTTGCTGCTACTCTTTGAAGCAAGGCTAGTAATTACAAGTACACAAAAAGTCTCAATATCATACACCTGTTCATTTGTAATTAAGACTTCAGTGTTTTCTTATTTTTCTCTCCATTCAGTATCATTTGTTCACAAGTTGGAAAGCCTCTCTAGCTGTCCCTAGCTGGTCTTAGAGACTAGTGCTTAGAGGCTGGCTCTCCAGAGATTTTGTGGAGAAGTGAGCATTGCTTATAAGGATGCAATCTCTACATTATAAAATTTCCATATCTAATAAAGTTTTCCTTTCCACAGCATAGCTACTCTCTCCAGCATTGAGACACTATTTCCCTTACTTTTACCATACTGTGGAGTACTGGTGAAACTTGCATCTGTTCTAGCAGGTCCGTGCACTGTCATAGCCTTCTGGTGCTCCAGAAACCCTGCATGCTTTTGCTGTATTGGACTTGGTCCTGCAATTCAGAGGAGTGGGAGCAGAGAAGCTGGAGAGCAACAGGAGCTAGCAGCAGTGCCAAGTTATGTGTTGAGACCTGAGACCGTGGCAACTCATCTAGAACACCCATAAAACACGATGTAAGTCCCTTTTTTCTGCCAGAGCAACCTGCTGAGTCTCCAAAGTAAAAAAAATCACAAGTAGAGCCAGACAAGAAACAGAAAAGGAAACCATGGAATACAACTTTCAATAAAAGAATTGGGAACAAAAAACATCCTGACTCCGAGGTACTGATCCAGTCCCTTAAGGGCCATGTAGTCATAGTTGCTCATCCTCCCCCGAGGATCCAAGTTCAAGCCAGACATAAATGCATGATGCACATTGGCATCCCCCTTTCAGAAGCAGGGTGGACAGTCACAGGTGCTCTCACCAGCAGTTGCCTTGATGAGATATCCCAGGTCAGAGGAGCTTGATTCTGATTTGGGTTATCAGAGATAACCCAACTACTGCAGCTGATGCAAGGCTTTGAGAATCCACAGGGCAACACGTTCTCTGTCTTGATTTCTGTTTTCCATTTACAGCCAAAAAGCCAGCATTTATTTTTTTTTTCTTATACAAAAGAATGCATTTCTCCTTCATATTTCTAACAAGCCGGAGTAATAGTGGTAATTCAAAGCTGAAATTCATGATCTAGCTAGTGACTGAGCTCTCTGACTCACAACAGTAACAGGAACAAGATACATTCGATGAGACTTTCTGTCTGGTAAGGGAAGGATAGACAGAGTCTGAGCCTCTCATTTTCACAGTGTTATAATGTAACGACAGAAGGTTAAGCTGTCTCTGTGTAAGCGAAAGGTAAGATACAAGTTGTCCAGCCTCTCACAAAAAAAAAGAAGAAAGTCTATCTACCTGTGCAGATGCAGTAATTAAGCGGCTCAAAAGTCGAAACAAAATAGCAGACATTTGTGGTTAGGAAATCAGGTATGAATAATCCTGTCTCAAGTAATGAGCTGGCATAAGAGGTAAAATTAGTTAAGTAAGACTCCTAACACAAAGAAATGAGAAAAATTAAACAACCAAGAAGTTCTTGAAACTCTGCCTGGTTGCAGTAGTGACATTCAGCCTCATTTTCTTTAAATGAAAAAGGGACCTTACTAGCATGATAGAAAAATTAATTAATTTCTGCTCCATTTCATCAAGTTCACAAAAAATTGTTTGGAATGGGATGGAATAGAGACCTCCACCACCTCATCTCCTCAAGTGATGAGGCTAATTCCCCTGATTCTTCTGTTTGGGGTTGCCCACTCTAGGCTATTTTCACAGATTCCTTGAAATATGAAACACTGTTCCAAACATATGCTATGGAGGTATCAAACTGAGGCTGCTGCCTAGAAAACTGTAAGTCAAGTCACATGAAGTGCACCAGCATAACATGCAAGCATCATGAGTTTCACATTTCACATTTCTCACTGGAACTAGGCAACAGTGAAAGAAAAGTAGCAATGCCAGAAAAACAAGGGCACCTAATGCACATCATAACAAGACCCAGACAGAGCTTTTTGTCCAGTCCAGTCCCCCAGAGGATATTTAGAGCAGAATTGTCTGCACTGGATACCAGTGAAGTGTTTGATTCTTCACAGGAAAACATGCTGGAAGTCCTCAGAGGCACCCAGACACCATCACTGGAACAGAGCCTGTCCATGGGGTAGGCTGGAATCACACGAAGTTGAGGTAAATACTTTCTGTGACAGTTTTTCTGCTCATTCTTTCATCTTTGTATCTCTGACCTAATAGTATCTAAAGTGTTAAAGGCAGTAAATCAAATGTTGGACTTGTGTCTCCTCTATAAAAAGTCAGGAACATTCACACTCAGTATAAAAGCTTCCTGGTAATACAGGTAAGAGGAATTTGAAATACATTATGTGTAAGTAACACATATGGCACAGGCACAATTACTATCACAAAACTAGCTGAATTCTAGAGAGTTTCAGTTCAGTAGGGTAGAGGGAATTGTACCAAGATAAAAGCCCATGTTCCTGTGAGGCAAAACTTCCAACAAAAAAGAAAAAGTAATAAAGTCAGTTCCATTACATATTCTGCTTTGAAAGACAAAACATTTTATTTTATTTCACTTTTGTAATATTTTAATTTCTATGTATATATTTCCTTTCAGAAAGAGAGATTCATTATTTGAATTGCAGAAAGTCCAATACATGAATAAAGTTTGCCTCAAAAAAGCCTAAATGCAAATGTGTGTCCAGATAAGGAAACGCTATCTTTTAACCTTAAAGTGCATTATTATCATGATATTATTATATTATTATTTTAAATAAAACTTCACTGAAATAGACTTTAAAAGTCTATTGGAAATTGCTCAGTACCCTTTGGTAGTCAAATATCCACAACCCCATCCCATAAAAAGCAACCCTAACTTTACTTCAGAGCATTTTTAGACATCAAGGGAGCAGGTAATAGCTCTAAAAGCAGCCTCCTGTCTGTCAGAGCATCTTTAGCACTGGTTGGCACGGAAGCAGATCCCGGCTCTTTTTCATCTAGCAGTTATCCGATACAGCACATTTGTTATTCTTTGCTGCCAAGGAGACAATCTGGTTCTCATTTCCTTGGAAAAAGAGCATAATAGTATGAGTAAAACATCAGATATAATTAGGCAAAATGGTTGAGTGCCTGACTGAAGAGAGGAATGGGACTGTCCCAGATATGAAGAATAGCCACACACCTGAGAAAGAAGAGAGGAAAGAGAAAAGCACTCCCTCCTAACTGCAACATGCAGATGCTATCACATCGTTTGCTCATGCAAGAAGCTATGTCCTAGGAATTATGGAAACTAATTAAGTGTCCTCTTTAACTTATACAATGATGAGTTTGTCAACATTTTTTTGTTGCTAAGAGCAAATACCATTTGATTCAGTATTATTCACAAGTGAATGTTTTGGAGCAAGAAAACCTGAATTCTCATATTCCTGTGAGCCACGCCAGAGATGAGCACCACCTAATGCCTCAACATGAGGTTATGGAAGGCCGCAAGACTCTCCTGGAAACACAGAGATCCTTCAGAACAAAGCAGAAGCAGCAGATATCAGGTAGCCAAAGCTCCTGCTTCAAAGATGGGCAAAGACCATGCAAGGTGCAGTTAACAATACCACCACTCACTTCATAATCCTTTCCATCACAACACTGAAAATATAGTATTCCTATGGCTCATAACAGATCACAGGCTCTGTATTAACTCTGCAAGCCTCGCCTGGGTTTGCCTCAGCCTGCCTGGAGCTTTCTTGTCGCTTTATTCCCTTGTAAGTAATATTTTTAATGACCAGGTGGCAATTGCTTTATCCATTTTATTTTACTTAATTACGTTGTACAAACATCTTTTATAGAGGTAGTTGCAACAAGTAGCCTTTCTGTACTAATGAAGTAGAACAAAATTTTTTCAAGAATAGTTTTAAGGTGTAAAGGCAAAGTATGGCAGCAGAAGGCTTGAAAGTGAGCACACAGGTCAGTGTAGAGGAGTACAGAGGTGATCAGAGAGGGGGCACAAGACAGCACAAGAGGCCCTGGAGATGTGAAAATATCTAAGAACTGCAGACTCAAGAAACCTGTACAAAACACAAGTATCTGATAGATGCAAGGCACTCCAAATAGCAAACCTGGGTGTAATGTGGAGGTGCAGGCTAATGAAAAGCAGGAGAGGGATTGGAGGGGATGTACGCTGAGGAGGAAAAAGCCTTCAACACCACCGTCATATCACTCCACGTGCAGGACTTAGGACAATGATGACACACTAACTTCTTTTCCAGGCTGAAGCCAGAGACTTCAGAACCCAAACGGGAGTGGAAGGGTGTGTGTATCAGCAGAGAAAAGGGAGGTACAAGGGATTGTGTATACAGGAATTTTAAATTAATAAATACTGAGATATTTTTCTAGATTCGTGCTGTTTTTCTTTTCTCTAATATTTAGATTTGGACTAATAATTATTCGTTAATTATACTGATAGCAATTCAGTTACACTAATATTTGACATTATATACAAGGTATGTTTTCCTTCTGCAGAACCAAGTTTTGAGTGTAACTCTACCTTTCACTCTTGGGTGTTCTTCATACATGACCTGGACCCCCAAGAATGTAAGAGAGTGCAACATGTCCACCTGCATTAATGGATGACTCCCAGCAGTAAATTCAGCACTGCTGGGGGAGAAAGATGGCCAGTATTTCTTACCAGCACAAGGGCATATCTGCATCATGTTTTGTGGGCTGAAGTATGGTGACCGCTTATGCTCTCTAAGTGTTCCAGCTCCAAAAGTGAAGTTATACCAACTGTGGTTAGCCCAGCAGTGAACACAAGCCCTTCTGATACCCCTGGTTCAACACTGTCCTAGCAGTCACCGCATCCAGATGGTTCACATCTTGCAGCTTCAGAGCACGGGCTTCTCTCTGCCTGCAAAATCAACTCAGAAACATGCTTGAAGATACAACCCAGAAACCAAAAACACTCATTAAAAATTATCATATTCCTCACTCCTTCCTTTCTATTTTTTAGTTTTGCCCCCTCTTTTGTCCTTTTTTCATCAACTTTTTTGGTGTGGCTTCTCTTCAGGAAGGCACCTGAGGGGTTTATAGGCAAGAAACACTGCCTACAAATTCACTAGTGGCTAAGGAAGCAACAACACTACAAAGAAACTTTATGCAGGGTCTTCTGTGAACAGATAGCCATGGTTGGTTATCCCAAAGCAGCACTGGAGATGAGCAAGAAGCATACCTTGCTACAACCTGGTCTTCAGGTGGACTTCCCGATTCATCACCAATGTTCCCAGGCAGGACAGTGCCCATCAGCTGCAAGAGGCAATCAGATGTGTTATTCACTTCAAGAGTACATTGAAGATGTTACCTGGATGACCAGTGATTTGTGAACACTTTCAGCTGTAGCCAAAGACGGAGACGTTGCTCAGAAATACAAACTGATTCAGTCTAATAACTGTCATAGCCAAGAGTGTCAGAAGGAGGTTTACAACAGTTCTGCAGTCTGGCTTTAGCCTTCAGAGTGTGGGTGGGGATGGTAAAGAATTGGCAGCTGATAACAGAAGTGGAATGAAATCAAAATATCTATCCTTGAAATATTTATAGTGGTCCAAGCAGCCCTCCACCCACCGCACACTGGAGCTTTCAAATGTGTGTCCAGATTCAAGACTGGCAGCATCTTGAGTCCATCTCTGGATTAACCCAAACCGTTCTCATTAGGCCATTAACAGATACTTTAACAAAATGAGACCAGAATCTAAACTAGCATCAGCTTTGTATTTGCTGTCTAAACTCAAATTAATATTAGGTGTTACAAGACTAAAACGATCCCTAATCAACACAGGAAACAGCATCCTCTATGAAGTCATGCAAAGCGTAACTCCAGCCAACAGGCCTCTGCTCTAAATATATACATATAAATGTATATAAATAACTTTAGGGCCAACTGCACTTAATAGGGCAATCCATACTACAGTACCTACCTAAACAGACTTCAAGTTTGCCTCTGACTCAAGTTTAACATTCCTCTTCACTCTCTGATTATTGTCTTTACAAAGAACTACACACATAGTATCCATATTAACTTCACAAGTGTCCATAATGCTCCTAGAGTTCACATCTGCAGTTTCCTTTGTTCTCTTTATGGAGATGGCTGCCAGTAAGAAGATTACATGTTGCCTTGAATTTTCCCCAGATTATGTCTGCTTAGGTCCAGCATTATGGTTCAGCCTTTTGTACACATGGAGAGGGCAGCTGGAATATTTCAGATGCAGATGTGAACCTGTAACGGTTTAACCCCAGCTGGCAACTGAGTACCACGCAGCCACTCCCTCACTCCCCACCACAAATTGTGAGATGCGGAGGAGAGCGGGAAGAAGGTAAACCCCAAATAGGTTGATATAAGAACAGCTTTGAGATTTAGATATAGTAATAGTAGAAAAGAAAATTCAGGGCACTTGAGAAAAGGTTGTGATTTTTTCTTCCTAGTTGGTGGAAACATTGCTGTTTTGTTGATCACTTCCTTTGGGATGTGACAACATCTATCTTGCAATTTTTTTCCCCAAAACCTGGATTTCCTGTGGAGGTCCCTTGACCTTATTTTGTTTTATGGTAAAAAAAGCCTTCAGAACGATTTGAACTATATTTTTCCCCTTTCTCTAAAACTATTTCTGCTCTACTGCCCCACACAATGATATCCTCAATGATACAACAGTTTTGCCACTGGAGTTCGAGTCCTTATCTTCCTCCTTCGAGCCACAGTGCTTTTCATGGGGGTTGGAAGTAGATGTTTAACCCTGAGCAAGACCTGAACCATATCCAGCAACGTGCTGGTGCCTCACAAAAGAACCAGGCTGGTTTCAAGGGTATTCAAAGGATATTCAGAATCTTTACAAATCTGTAATTATCCTGGAGGAGGAGGATACTGGGAGGAAGGCAGAAATGAAGACAGGAACAAATGCAGAAAGGAAGGACAGAAGCTGTAGGAAGATGCTTCTGTTACAGGTTGGCTCTCCAAGTAGAAGAGGACAAAGGTGTAATGGGTAATAGTTCCCACGAGATGTCTTCCAAGGGACAAAGGTAATGACAAGACTGAGAGCACATACCAGGTTATCACCAGGCATTTTATCATATCATAATC